>NC_091283.1:400883005-401560005 GCF_032444005.1 Ranitomeya imitator | reverse complement strand
GCCCAGCACCTTAGAGCAGCAGGTCAATGTGCATAGTCAAACTCCTAGGTATAACAGAGCCGAGTGTGCGGACTGCATCTTGGAGCACTGAGTGAATATACGTTGTCAGGTACTTTGGTACCACAGAGCCGAGTGTGCGGACAACTCCTTGGATAGTCAGGGAAATGTATGTTAGGCACCTTGGTAGAGCAGAGCTGAGAGTGCGGATTGCCCTTAGAACAGTACAAATGTGTAGAGAGACAGGTACCTTGACTGCACCTGAGAAAAACATAACTGAGATAGCAGGCAGGCACCGTGACATAGCAGACCCGAGTGTGCAGACAGCACCTTGAAGCAGCAATCTGGCACCTGTATGTAGCATAGCTAAATGTGAAGGTAGCACCTTGGAACAGCAGAGGTGTGTTTGTGAGGAGGCATAAATAGGCAGGACTCCTGCAGCAGGAACCAGCATTAGCAGAGCTGGCTAGTCAATGGTCTAGTATCACGGAAGCACCTGGTAGCAAGGGGCGCTACCGTATGAATACTCAGGTTGCAAATAACGAGCCTTAAGAGGCCCAGGTAGATGACATTACAGGTGTATGCTGGGTTATTATGGGAAATGGGAAGATGCATGGACCGGCACTGGAGACAGGTTACCTCTGAAATATTCAATACCTGAACCCAAGAAGTCTCTGAATGTTTTCCTGCACTAGACATCTCACCAGAAAATTTAAAAAAAAAAGAATTGAGACAACATACCAAATAAGAATTTCATTTTTACCTCAGACTTCAGAATCTCAGTTTAAGAATTCCAAAAAAATACTAAAATCTTACCTCCCTAAAATCCTGACCCTTTGACTGAATTCCATCCTTCACAGGAAACCCTCATTATTCCAGGACTGACGGGCTGTTTGCAATCTTGGGTGACATGAAAATTGAACCAGAACTCAGGATTTTGGAGGAGTAAGCTTGACGCCTGTCGCCCTATTGGGGCATTTCTGTCATCTGGCGAAGGTCATAATTGAGGTCACCCCTACATCGGGCGCTGCCTGACTTGCACGTGAATAAACATAAGGCCATTTGAGCCCCTCCTGATGATGTCTGATTATAAACAGAAATCCCAGACCTCCCAGGGTCAGTCTTAATGCACCCTTACCCCATTGCTTTAATCTGTGACCCCCTTCCCCCTCCGCCCCTTACACTACCAGATGTCGATCTTGTTCTGCAAAGAGCAAAATCTTTGGAATAAGACGGGTGTCTGCTCTGTGGTTCAGTGATAAAGGGCATTTCCCCTTTAAGAATAAAAAAGGTTAAAAAAAAAATAAAAACGTTTGGTAATAACCAATATGATTATTATTACTAAATCACCCATCTTTAATAGAGTTTAATGTGTAAATTGCGGGTGTAGGGGCAGCTGCCCAAGTCACCAAATTCTATGGAAGTACAAAATTTTGCCCTACGACCCATACTGCCAAATAATCTAGTGAGGTACTGACTGGTACCGTCAATCACTGCTTCTTTATAGAGCGGAGCACTGGTACAGTGAGGTTAAGCTCAACAGCCAGCAAGCTACACTCATAAGACAAATATCAATTTATCTTTTACCATGATCTTTTGTATAGGTAACGATTCACGACTGACCAATATGACAAAGCATTCAGTATAAAGAAGTGAGCTTGGTCATCTTGATCACTGACTATGCAGAGCGCAGCCGCCAATGAGCTAATCTCAGCTGCTGTGTTTTGCATAGAAGGCAGAGCAGCTAATAAATTCAGTATTACATCATGCACACATGATTTAATTACTATCTTCATGGCATTACTAAGACACAAGACACTTTTCCTAACTTAGTAGGGTTAGGGTTAGAAATGGGGATGCAATTAGTCCTGAGGATAGGTTCAAGGATAGACCTAGGGTTAGTTCTGAAGATAGGGTTAGGTCTGAGGAAAGGGTTAGGGCTAGGGATAGCTAAAAGGCTAGAGTTAGGTCTGATGATAGGGCTAGTGAACATCCTAGGGTAAGTGAAAGTGCTAGGTCTGAGGATAGCCTTAGTTCTAGGGATTGGGTTAGGGATAGGTTAAGGGCTAGGTATGAGGATAGGGTTATGGGAAGGGCTAAGGTTAAGTCTGAGGACAGAGTTAGGACTAGGTATAGATAAAGGGATGGGGTTAGGTCTGAGGATAGGGTTAGGGATAGAGCTAGGGTTAGGCCTGAGGATAGGTTTAGGGATAGAGCTTAAGTTGCATTTAAGAATAGGTTTAGGGCTAGGGATAGATAGAGGGCTAAGGTAGGTCCAAGGATAAGGTTAGGAATAGGGCTACGGTTAGGTTTGACCATAGGGTTAGGGCTAGAGCTAGGGTTGCATCTGTGGATATGACTAGGGATAGGTAAAAGGCAAGAGCTAGGTCTGAGGAAATGTTTAGGGATAGAACTAGGGTTAGCTATGAGGATAGGGTTAGGGATAGAGTTAGAGATAGGGCTACGGTTAGGTCTGGGGATAGGGTTGGGGCTATAGCTAGGGTTGCATCTCTGAGAATGGCTAGGGATAGGTAAACGGCTAGGGTTAGGTCTTAGGAGATGGTTGGGAATAGGACTAGAGTTAGCTCTGAGGCTAGGGTTAGGGCTAGAGTTAGAGAAAGGGCTACGGTTATGTCTGAGAATCGAGTTAGGGCTATAGCTAGGGTTGCGTCTTTGGATATGGCTAGGGATAGGTAAGAGGCTAGGGTTAGGTCTGAGGAAACAGTTTGGAGATGGAACTAGGGTTAGCTCTGAGGATAGGGTAAGGGCTAGGTATAGTGACAGGTTAATAAAGTTGCTACATAAAAATGTAATAAGGAAAAAAAACAGTATTCTAATGTAAGACTAATTTTTTTAAACTTTTATATAGAATTGCAGAAAAAAGTGGAAATAGAGGGTCAAAAGGGCAAACTATAATCACTCTGTTTTTTTTTTTTAAATACAATTCATGTGATTGGGAATAAGGTGCTCAATATTGGACTGGTGGAAGGGACTGAGGGACTGCTAATGGTCCACTGGTTATGTAGTGCAAAATATTTTTTTGCCCCCGGGCACTGGCAACCCGGGCTACGCCACTGCCTGGAGTCCTGAGGCATACATCTGCCTAATTATATAGAAATCCATACCACAAGTTTCAGATTTAAACTATATAGAATCTAGGTGACGACACCGTTAAAGGTGGCCATGTTGACTCGCAATCAAACCAGTTTATTTGTGAAATATTATATCAAGGTTACAGACAGTGTAATTTGGGGTGTCATACAAGTTCAGAATAACTAGGCAGGTATCCCATTCTGGATTCTGGGAACTCTTCAGAACAGCAATGGAGGCCATATTAGATGCCCCAGAATGTTTTTGTATTCTGGACACTTCTGGCAGATGTCAGACATTCCGCCTAATTCTTAAGATGCAAGATGGCGTTTTAAGGAATATAAGATCCTTTTGTTCCAAGAGCAATTATTACATTCCTCCAGAGCTAGCGAGCAGAGTACAGTCTGGCAGAGGGATTCTGCTGCACCCTGTGGGAGTTGGTTCTCTCCATTCACAGAGATGTGTTTTTTGCAGAGTTTTTCTGCTGGCAGAAGGTATGTGAGGAATGTGCAGACACTGGATGTCAGCTTCTTGAGGGAAGTGCATCGGAGTTTTCACGTATTATTTTAGCATTATGCATCCCGTGATATAGTATAGTAAGTCATGTCTCGTACTCCGCTCACATCCAAAGATGCGGTAACAGATTATTATTATTATTATTTATTGTTATAGCGCCATTTATTCCATGAAGCTTTACATGTACATAATAAAAACAAGTACAATAATCTTAAACAATACAAGTCATAACTGGTACAGGAGGAGAGAGGACCCTGCCCGCGAAGGCTCACAATCTACAAGGGATGGGTGAGAATACAGTAGGCGAGGATAGAGCTGGCCATGCAGCGGTTTGGTCGATCGATGGTTACTGCAGGTTATAGGCTTATTGGAAGAGGTGGGTCTCCAGGCTCTTTTTCAAGGTTTCAATAGTAGGCAAGAGTCTGATGCGTTGTGGTAGCGGGTTCCAGAGTAGGGGTGATACGTGAGAGAAATCTTGTATACGATTGTGGGAAGAGGAGATAAGAGGGGAGTAGAGAAGGAGATCTTGTGAGGATCGGAGGTTGCGTGTTGGTAAGTACAGGGAGACGAGGTCACAGATGTATGGAGGAGACAGGTTGTGGGTGGCTTTGTACGTCATGGTTAGAGTCTCTGGGCAATGGGGAGCCAGTGAAGGGATTGTCAGAGGGGAGAAGCTGGGGAATACCAGGGGGACAGGTGGATTATTATTATTATTATTTATTGTTATAGCGCCATTTATTCCATGGCGCTTTACATGTGAGGAGGGGTATACATAATAAAAACAAGTACAATAATCTTAAACAATACAAGTCATAACTGGTACAGGAGGAGTGAGGACCCTGCCCGCGAAGGCTCACAATCTACATAGGATGGGTGAAGATACAGTAGGTGAGGGTAGAGCAGGTCATGCAGCGGTTGGGTCGATCGGTTTAGTTGATTAGGATTAGTCGGGCAGCAGAGTTTAGAATAGATTGGAGGGGTGCGAGAGTGTTCGAGAGGAGGCCACAGAGCAGGAGGTTGCAGTAATCAAGGCGAGAGATGATGAGGGCATTGACTAGGGTTTTTGCAGATTCTTGGTTGAGGAATGAACGGATTTGTGAATTATTTTTGAGTTGAAGTCGGCAGGAAGTGGAAAGGGCTTGGATATGTGGTTTGAAGGCGAGATCAGCATCAAGCATTACCCAGAGGCAGCGAGCTTGTGGGACTGGGGAGAGTGGGCAGCCATGTACTGTAATGGAAAGGTTTGTTGGAGGGGTCACGTGAGATGGGGGAAAGATGATGAATTCTGTTTTGTCCATGTTAAGTTTAAGAAATCTAGCGGAGAAGAAGGATAAAATAGTGGACAGACATTGAGGGATTCTGGTTAGTAGGGAGGTGATATCTGGTACAGAGATGTAGATCTGTGTGTCATCAGCATAGAGATGATACCAAAAGCCATGAGATTCTATGAGCTGTTCCAGGCCAAAGGTGTAAATGGAGAAGAGCAGGGGCCCTAGGACTGAACCTTGTGGGACTCCAACAGATGGGGGGCGGGGTGAGGAGGTGGGGTGTGAGTGGGAGACGCTGAATGTCCGGTCTGTTAGGTATGATGAGATCCAGGATAGGGCCAAGTCCGTGATGCCAAGGGATGAGAGGGTCTGTAATAATAGGGAATGGTCCACTGTGTCAAAGGCAGCCGACAGGTCGAGGAGGAGGAGGACAGAGTAGTGTCGCTTGCTCTTGGCGGTTAAGAGGCCATTGGTGACCTTAGGGCAGTTTCAGTGGAGTGGTGTGACCGGAAGCCAGATTGTAAGCGGTCGAAGAGGGAGCAAGAAGAGAGATGGGAGGACAGTTCAAGGTAGATGTGTTGTTCCAGTAGCTTGGAGGCATAGGGGAGAAGTGATATAGGGCGATAGCTAGATACAGAGGATGGGTCAAGAGAGGGCTTTTTGAGGACAGGTGTGATGGAGGCATGTTTAACGCTTGAGGGGAAAACACCAGTTGTTAGGCTAGTTTCACATTTGCGTAAAAAAATGCAGCGTTAAAAACGCATCCGCAGGTGGTGAAAAAAACACATGTAAATGCGTTCAAATGCTGCGTTTTTTAGATGCATGTGTTTTCGTATGCGGTAAAAAAACGCCGCGTTTTTACGCGTTTATATACGTTTTTTACCGCGTTTGCGTTTTTCAAAAGCATGATAACAAATTTCACAAGAGAAAAATCAAGATCCTGACACCGCCAATGGGACTACAGAGGGCGTGTGACATGACTCTGTGGACCAAAATATGGAAAAATTGTAGCTATCAAAATGTGGTAACACAAAAAATATTTTTTGGAATAAAACGCGTCTTTAGTGTGTGACAGCTGCCAATCATAAAAATCAACTAGAAAACCCACTATAAATAGAAATGGCTAGGGTTAGGGTTAGGGTTTGGATCCCTAGGGTTAGGGTTAGGGTTAGGGTTTGGATCCCTAGGGTTAGGGTTAGGGTTAGGATCCCTTTATCACCTTGATGGTGGGGGGTGGCTTATCAGTGTGTAGACTTGTTTTTCTCTATGGAAATGCATGCGTTAAAAAACGCATGTGCTAAAAAACGCATGCGTTTACATAGACAGCAATACACTTTTTTGCCGCAAAAAAAGCATGCGTTTTTTTGCCGCAAAAAAAGCCTCTAGAAATTACTACATGTTGCATTTCCGCAACAAAACGCAAGCATAGAAACAACGCATGCGTCGTCAAACGCGGCAAAACGCATACACAAAAAAACCGCATGCGTTTTTAATGTTAAATATAGGAAAAAACGCTTTTTTTTGCGTTAAAACGCAGCGGCAAAAAACGCAAATGTGAAACCAGCCTTAGTGATAGGTTGAAGAGATGGGTTAGGGTTGGGATGAAGACTGTGGTGTGGTTTGGGATGAAGTGGGATGGGATCGGATCAAGTGCACAGGTGGTGAGATGAGATCTTGAGAGTAGAGTGGAGTCGATCTTCTGTAATGGTGGAGAAGTTGGTTTTGGAGGTGGAGGGCTGGGAAGTCAGGAGGAAGGGCTCTGGGGGTTGTTGACCAAAACTGTCTCTGATGTTATCAATATTCTGCTTGAAAAATTAGCCAAAGTCTTCAACTGAGATGAGTGGGAAGGGAGGAGGTGCTGGGGAACGGAGGAGAGAATTGAAGGTGTTAAATAACTGTTTAGGGTTGTGAGACAGGGAGGATATGAGAGATGAGAAGTAGGTTTGTTCAGCTGTGGCGAGTGTGGTCTTGAAAGTAGTGAGGGACTGTTTGAATGTGATGAAGTGCTCGTTGGAGTGGGATCTTTTCCATCTGCGCTCAGCAGCCCTGGAAGCTCGCCTCAGTTCTTTGGTCAGGCTGGTGTGCCAGGGCAGTCTGTTGATTTTGCGAGCTTTGGTATGTGTAAGTGGGGCAGCAGATTCCAAAGCTACAGCTATTGTGGTGTTATATAGAGCAGAAGCGTCATCCGCATTGTGTAAGGAACTTATATCTGTGAGAGGGAGGAGGAATTCAGAGAATGAGTGTAGGTCAAGGTGTTTAAGATTTCTGCGAGGGTGTGAAAGTTTGTGGGGTGAGGATTGTAGACATGGAGTGGAGAGGGAAGAGAATGTGAGAGCTTTGTGGTCAGAGAGAGGAAGAGGTGAGTTAGAGAGGTTAGATAGGGAGCAGAGGTGAGTGAAGATGAGGTCCAGTGTGTGACTATCTTTGTGAGTGGCTGTAGAAGACCATTGAGTGAGGCCGAAGAAGGAAGTGAGAGATAGAAGTTTAGTGGCAGCTGAGAGGGAAGTGTCAATGGGGATGTTGAAACCGCCCATGATGATAGAAGGGATGTCCGCGGAAAGGAAATGAAGTAACCAGGTGGTCAAGTGGTCAAAGGTGGTGGTGGCTGGCCCTGGGGGGCGGTATATGACAGCCAGTTGGAGGTTGGAGGGGGAGTAGATGCACACGGAATGCACCTCAAAGGAAGGGAGGGTAACAGAGGGCGGCAGTGGGATTGGGGTGAAGGAGCAGGTATCTGACAGGAGAAAACCAACTCCTCCGCCATGTTTTCTGCTGGGGCGGGGGGTGTGAGAAAGGTGGAAGCCACCATACGAAAGTGCAGTAGGAGAGGCTGTGTCAGAAGTGGTGAGTCAGGTTTCGGTGATAGCGAGGAAGGAAAGTTTGGTAGTAACAAAAAGATCATGGATGTAGGAAAGCTTGTTGCAGACAGCGAGCGTTCCACAGAGCTCCTGTTAGTGAGACTGGGGAAGCGGAGTCTGGGTGAATGGGTATAAGGTTAGAGAGGTTACGGAAGGTTGTGATAGAGCATGGATGGGAGGTAGAAATAACTGTGGGAATGTGGTGAGGAGGACCAGGATTTGGAGAGATATCACCAGCAGTGAGAAGGAGCAGAGAAAGTGTTGGCAGGTGGGAACAGGAGAGGGCATGAGGTGGCTGTCTGTGTTTGGAGACAGAGGATTGTATGTTAAGGAACAGTTTTGAGGAGGAGGTGAGGTGGATGTGGAGGATTGAAGAAGAGATGAACAGTTCCTTACTTGGTGTAGGGAATAGGGGAGTTAGCAGAAAGTGAAGGATTATAGGGGTGAAGGTGAGAACAATCAGAAACATTGTTTACAGTGACTGGCCAGTTACTTTCAGTTCCCTTCTGGTTCAATTCTGGTTTTAATTCTACATAATCTTCACACTTGTAGGACACACTTATAGGAATCACACTGCAGACTGAAGTCTATGCATACTTGAGCTATACAATATATGTACAACTAAGTGTATTCAGGTGTGAAGCAGAGAGGAATGGTCTCTGTTCATCTTGGTCAGAGAATTAAGAGTGGACCAGATACATACAATCAAGCCAGAGTAAACAACGTCATAAATAACACTAGGATAGAGCTGGGGTTAGTTAAAAGACATACCGTGCAGAGGCAAGTCTATGTGGAAAGCTGGGTGATGTACTATGTGCACTTCATAGACAGACAGCAGGAGAGCAGGAAAGCTGGGTGGATGAACATACCATGTGAATGCTAGGTGCAGAGGCAAGTCTATGTGCAAAGCTGGTTGATGTACTATGTGCACTTCATAGCAGACAGCAGGAGAGCAGGAGAGCTGGGTGGATGAACATACCATGTGAATGCTAGGTGCAGAGGCAAGTCTATGTGCAAAGCTGGGTGATGTACTATGTGCACTTCATAGACAGACAGCAGGAGAGCTGGGTGGATGAACATACCTGTTGGAAGAATAGAGATGCTTGTTAGAGTGCGATGGTGGCAGGTAGCAGGGCACAGTCTGTATACATCTATCTGGTTTTAATTCTATATAATCTTCACACTTGTAGGACACACTTATAGGAATCACATTGCAGACTGAAATCTACCCTGGTGACCAAACAGCTCAGTAGTAACTGCAACACTGTCCCTTGAGCCCCCACAGTGTGCAGTATTTTTGGTAAGTAACTAAATTTAAAATGCAGATTTGGGTGTGACTGGAGTATGACATAACTCAAAATCATAAACCGCGATTAGCAAATGTACTCTAAGTGAACTGTAGGATTTGACTTAATTAGAAAGATAAGAAGACGAGCTGCATAATCACCAGTTTTTTTAAAGAGTATTTTTTTAAACCTGGTGTTAATGCCGCTGTTCTCCTGAATTTGGCGCTGTTTTTCTTTTGTTTCTGCGCCTTACCAATCCTGAGATATAGCTTGTTCTTTCTTGTACGTAAATCTAGTCTTTTTTACCAAGCGGTGTGGTCCTAAACGTTTTTTGTGGGCGTCTCCTTCAGAACCACACCCACTTGTATAGCAAGACTAGATTTCTTTACAGAGAAGAGGGGGCCATATCTCAGGAATGGAGAGGCGCAGGATCAAAAGAAAAATATTGCCGATTCAGGAGAACAGCGGCATTTACACCAGGTAAAACAATCATATATTTATGGCAAGTGACAGGTCCTCTTTAAAGGGATTGTAAAGGATTAGAAATTAAAAATAACTGCATCCTTTCATGAAGAGAATACTGTACTTTGATATCAAGATGTGGAGCGGGACCTTGGTCGCAGCCCACTGAATGTACAAACAGGTGCTGCTGAATATTAATTTACACATGTCATCACGAGGCAGAGCCATGCCGCTAAAAATTGTGGCGACAGCAGTAATAAATGGCAAGGGTTCAATGCCAACTCCCGGTGACATCACACTCAGTGACAGAACTCAAACACTTTATGTTCTCAAGAATGGAAAGTGTCACCTTATTGAATCGTGAATTAAAAATGTTATGTCTCATGCATCGCACAACGTCTGTTCCACCCTCTTAGGCCCTGCACTGGGTATAACATAATGGGCCACATTTATTAAAACCGTCAAAGAGTTAGCAACCCATATGATCCAATCACAGCGCAGCATTCATTTTTCCACAGCAGTTAATTAAATTAATGTGGAGCTGTGATTGGTTGCTATGTGTGACAAAGACAGTTATACTGTCAAGCTGAAGCTCGGCATACAAAGCACTAGGACGCCATTATATCATATCTGCTGCACTCGGTCAAAAGTAAGGGCCCTGTAAGGGCATTATACTGTGAGGGGTACCGTTGAGGTCATTATACTGCAAGGGAGGGCACTGTGGGAACATTATACCGTGTGGGAGCACTGTTGAGGCATCATACTGGGAGGGGGCAATGTAGGGGAATCATACTATGAGGTGGCACTTTTAGGGCATCATACTGTGAGGGGCAACTTTTGAGGCATCATACTTTGAGGGTGGAATCATCATGTGTGGGCACTGTAGCAACATATTATGAGGAGAGCACTGTGGAGGCATCCTACTGTGGCGGGAGACTTTTGGGGCATAATACTGAGGGGAAAATCATTGTGTGGGCATTGTAGAAACATTAAACTGTGAGGAGAGCACTGTGAGGGCCATCATACTGTAAGGAAGAACACTGTGGGGGCATCAAACTGTGAAGGGGCACTGTTGGGCCATCATACTGTGAGAAGGCACTGTGGGGGCATCATACTGTGAGGGAGAGCACTTTTTGAGCATAATACTATAAGGTAGGAACTGTAGGGACATGGTACTATGAGGAGAACCAATGTGAGTCCATTATTGTGCATGAGGGCATCTTTGTGACATCATACTGCAAGGGGAGAGCAATTATTGTGTATGTATCTGTAAGGGGTCGCAGAGACTAGTAAGACTAGTATACGCCCCTACCCCTTTAAGTATGTCCTGGTTGCACTGTGTAAAGATAATTTCGTTTTGCTATGTATGTGGTGTCTATTAACCATTTGCTGTTATAGGAATGTTTCATACTCTCTGTATAGTGTTCTTCTGTAATATTATAGGGACAGTGTAGAACCTTAGTAGGGCCACAAGATGGGTATATAATAATATAGTGGATTTTGGGAGGAGTTTACTGGGGTAAGGCAGGAACAGTTTCCTGGTTAGAGTCAGAGGGGCTAGGGAGCCTGAACAGCTTGGGTGGGCCATAGAGCATGAGCTACCCAGTAGCTCCGTAACATTAAAAAGCTTGAATTCCAGCCACCCAGAGCCCAGTGGGCCAGAGGTACAACTTGAGCAGCAGTGTGACAGCAGTGGTGGAGCAGAGGCTACAGCGGAGGTCACAACAGTATGGGGATGCAGGTGGCTCTATAATGTGGCAGCTCACTGCATGGGCAGATCCCCTCAGATCTGATGCGAAACGGACGAGGGAACCCTTGAGCATAGTGAGTCTGAGCAGGGAGGACTCTGCGTTACCGCAACAGTTGGACCCAGGCACGTACTGAAGACCGTAGGAAGATGTGCAGGGAAAGGGGAGAATGAGGACTGTATGGAACCCTATGCTGTTGTTGTATCTAATAATGATATGCTGCGAAGAGAAACAAGTAAATGTTTACATTTTAAGTTACAACTGGACTGTGTCTCTGTTTGTGCGCAAACATATGGAGAAGCCCTTCAGCAACCTGGAGGAGATCCTGAAGAGGTGGAAAAAAAGAGATGCAAGTACACTGACTAAAGGACGGTCTTTTTAGGGAGACCAGAGCACGCAAGATCTATTATGCTCAGCCACGTCTATGGCTCTGGCACTCCCTCACATATCTTTGGTACATCATACTGTGGTGGGGCACAGTGGGGGTGTCATACAGTGTGTAGAAACATTAAACAGTAATGGGGCCAGGAATGGGGTACTGTAGTGGGTGGAAACACTAAGTGTCTTCACTAAGGGCACTATTCTGTTTTGGGCATAGGTTAAGGGTGTGGCTTAGCTGTAAAAAAAACAGTGCTGACTGTACTCTCAGACAGTTTTGAGGGGGTGGGGCATGGCACAATAATTATCTGTGGGGGTCTTAACCCCTTAGTGACCGAGCCAAATTTTTGAAATCTGACCAGTGTCACTTTATGTGGTAATAACTCTGCAACGCTTCAACAAATCCCAGTGATTTTGAGATTGTTTTTTCGTGACACATTATACTTTATGATAATGGTAAATTTTGTTCAACATTTTTTGTGTTTATTTATAAAAAATATCAAAAATTTGAGAAAAATGTTAAAAAATTAGCAATTTTCTAAATTTGAATGATTATCCCTTTAATCCAGATAGTCATACAACAGCAAACCATTAATAAATAACATTTACCACATGTCTGCTTTACATCAGCACCATTTGTAAAATGTTATTTTATTTTGTTAGCATTTTAGGAGGTTTAAAAATGTAGCAGTAATTTTTCATTTTTTCAAAGAAATTTACAAAATGTATTTTTTTAGGGACTTATCCATGTTTGAAGTGACTTTAGGGGTCCCATATATTGGGAAACCCACAAACGTGATACCATTTTAAAAACAGCACCCCTAAACATATTGAAAACTGCTGTCAGGTAGTTTATTAACCCTTCAGGTGCTTTACAGGAATTAATGCAAAGTGGTATGACAGAAATGAAAATGTGTATTTTTACCACCTAAATGTTGCTAACTTCTAAACAGATTACTACAGCCGTCAGACTCTATGGCCACTATCTGGTCATGAATTGCCATGGCAAACATCAGGACAACAAAATCATGATCTGAGGGCACCAATTGGGATAAAGAAGAAGCCCCCACACTCTGTTAACCACTTATAATGATGTAGTCACTATTGACAGCAGCATCTAAGGGGTTAAACAGATTTAGATGGTGCAAATACTGATCGTGGCTGATACAGCAAGTTGTCAGCTATAGTGTACAACCGACAGATGCTGGATTGTCATCTGTATGGGGAGGCTATTCTCTTATATCTCAGGTCAGTTAAAAGACGTATTGGCGGTCATTAAGGGTATGTTCACACGTTCCTGATTTCCATCCTTTTTTTTTCAGGACTGTTTTTTAAAAAACTGCAGCTCTTGGCAGAAAACGCAGGTCCTTTTTTTGGTCCTTTTTTTGTCCTTTTTTGATGCGTTTTTTGATGCGTTTTTTGATCCTTTTTTTTATGCAGTTTTCTATGCAGAGTCTGTGTGTTTTCTAGGAAGTTTTTTAGGGTTAAAATGGCTGAAAATACCCTAACCCTACCCCTAACCCTAACCCTACCCCTAACCCTACCCCTAACCCTAACCCTAACCCTACCCCTAACCCTATTCTAACCTTAGTGGAAAAAAAAAATTCTTAATTTTTTTTTATTGTCCCTATCTATGGGGGTGACAAAGGGGGGGGGGGGTGTCATTTACTATTTTTTTTTATTTTGATCACTGAGATATAATCTATCTCAGTGATCAAAATGCACTTTGGAACGAATCTGCCGGCCGGCAGATTCGGCGGGCGCACTGCGCATGCGCCCGCCATTTTGCAAGATGGCGGCGCCCAGGGAGAAGACGGCCGGACGGACACCGGGACGCCGGGTAAGTATAAGGGGGGGAGATTAGGGCACGGGGGGGGGGGGGGGCATCGGAGCACTGGGGGGGGCATCGGAGCAGGGGGCGGTGGGATTGGAGCACGGGGGGGCAGGATCGGAGCACGGGGGGCAGCCACACTCCGCCCACGCACTTCCGCCCGCTTCCCCGCACTTCCTGCTGCAGCGGTTCTGCACCACAAACCGCAGTAAAACCCGCAGATATTTTTTTCATCTGCGGGTTTTACTGCGGGTTTGACCTCACAATGGAGGTCAATGGGTGCAGAACCGCTGCGGCTCCGAAAAAAGAAGTGACATGGTACTTCTTTTTTCCCGCAGCTATTCAGCGCGGCTTTTTTTTTTATTTTCCGCATTGTGGGCACAGCAGTTCCTGTTTTCCATAGGGTACAATGTAATGTACCCTGCATGGAAAACAGCTGCGGACCCGCAGCGGGAAAATCGCGGCAATTCCGCATGAAAAAAAGGATCGTGTGAACATGGCCTAAGGGGTTAAACCACCTGTGTCATGCTCCGCTCTCTTCAGGCCCTGCTAGAAGCATAACACAATCAATGAGCCACATTTATCAAATCTCACTGTTGTCATGAACTCTGTTTGCTGTCAGTGAATGCGAACGTCATCTAGCCTGACCTCGTACTTTGCACGGGTGAGGGTTTGTTAAAGGACAGCATATTAACATTAGAGCATCTTAAAGGGGCGGTGTTCACATTAGGTGTAAGGCTTTATGTGTCTTGTTGAATTCTCACACGTACAAGAGGCAATGATATATAAATGATTTCCCCAGTGACAGGCGGCCACATTCTCACCTGCCCACTCACCCACTTGGCACAGAGCCCTGCAGAATACATTACAGGCCTCCGCTTAGCTAGAATCACTGCACAAGATCCCTCACCTCAGGTGACTGCTGGCGGCACTCAGACTGTATCACACATGACAGGTGAAGATACACAGCTCAGCAGACAGTATCACACAGGATAGGATTAGATACACTGCTCTGGGGATAGTATCACACATCATAGGATTAGATACACAGCTCAGCAGACAGTATCACACAGGATAGGATTAGATACACAGCTCAGCAGACAGTATCACACAGGATAGGATTAGATACACAGCTCTGGGGATAGTATCACACATCATAGGATTAGATACACAGCTCAGCAGACAGTATCACACAGGATAGGATTAGATACACAGCTCAGCAGACAGTATCACACAGGATAGGATTAGATACACAGCTCAGCAGACAGTATCACACATGATAGGATTAGATACACAGCTCAGCAGACGGTATCACACAGGATAGGATTAGATACACAGCTCAGCAGTCAGTATCACACAGGATAGGATTAGATACACGGCTCAGCAGACAGTATCACACAGGATAGGATTAGATACACAGCTCAGCAGACAGTATCACACAGGATAGGATTAGATACACAGCTCAGCAGACAGTATCACACAGGATAGGATTAGATAGACAGCTCAGCAGACAGTATCACACAGGATAGGATTAGATACACAGCTCAGCAGACAGTATCACACATGATAGGATTAGATACACAGCTCAGCAGACAGTATCACACAGGATAGGATTAGATACACAGCTCAGCAGACAGTATCACACAGGATAGGATAAGATACACAGCTCAGCAGACAGTATCACACATGATAGGATTAGATACACAGCTCAGCAGACAGTATCACACAGGATAGGATTAGATACACAGCTCAGCAGACAGTATCACACAGGATAGGATTAGATACACAGCTCAGCAGACAGTATCACACAGGATAGGATTAGATACACAGCTCAGCAGACAGTATCACACAGGATAGGATTAGATACACAGCTCAGCAGACAGTATCACACAGGATAGGATTAGATACACAGCTCAGCAGACAGTATCACACAGGATAGGATTAGATACACAGCTCAGCAGACAGTATCACACAGGATAGGATTAGATACACAGCTCAGCAGACAGTATCACACAGGATAGGATTAGATCCACAGCTCAGCAGACAGTATCACACAGGATAGGATTAGATACACCAATATGGCCACCTACCCAGTGGATAGGGGCCGGGTTCCCTTTATGCAGTGTATGTAATGTATTATGTCTCGCTCGCTCGGACGGATCATCCCGTTCCCAGAATCTGTGAATCCTCTGTGGGATGATGAAGATTTCTCTCTGGTGAAAATTTACAAATCGCTGCCAAGACATCAACAGAAATCGTTACTAATAAGCTTGTGCCTGAGCTCGGGCAGAGTGCAGACTTGGCATCGGCTCAGCGGGAACATTAAGGCCTCAGCACCCACCCGGCCCCTGATATATCATCCTATTATTCCAGCGTCCTGGCGGACGATGCTGCACCCCACCCAAGAAAATGAAGCGCAGATGTCAGGATAACTGACAGCAGGCCTGCTAATGTACACGGCCTTAAAGGGGCTCTCCACTGGTTTATTGTTCCATATGTTCATTTAAAGGGGAACAAAACTCTAATTGGAGCAATTAGCTGAGCATGTCAGATCTCCTTGAGGTGCAACACATTGGACAGAGCTGCATGAAACTGAGTCACATGTCCTCCCTTAACACTGCAGGAAGCTTAGAGTCCTCTTCATTCTAAGTAGTCAGAGAGGCGGAGCTATACTATTTTAACACCAGATTAGCCGTTAGAGATTTTTGTTTGGTATAATTTTACACACTAGATTATAAACCATAATATAACATATTCCAATTCGATTGGGTCCAGGCAACACATTCCCTTTAATTGGTTGTTACTTTGAGTGTTATAGCTCCGGCTATTGTTACAAGAATTATTTAATAGTGAGGTGAATTTATATATATATATATATATATATACTGTATATATTCAGCTCACTATTAAATAATAATAGTAATAGTAATAATAGTAGTATAATAGTATATATATAAATAATACATATATACAGTATATATATATATATATATATATATATATATATATATATATATATATATATATATAAAGTTGTTCAGATAATTGTGTTTTCAAGACATTTCCTATTTCTTTATCTCTTCACATGACTTGGAAGGAAACCACAAGTCACTCCAGTTTGTGAGCAGCACACACCAGTCACAAGATGCTCATCTGTGATTAAAGGGGAAGTATCATATTTTTTACGGCTTATGTAATCATTGATGGCATTGTTATAAGTCTGGTGTGATAGTTTTTTTTTATGGCATATTACCATATTGCTATATCAAGGGTGGGCAATAAGGCACTACTGAAAGTAATGGCACGTCTAAAAAAAGTTCGAGATCTCAGTTAATCACGTTTAATTTTAGCAATTATTAAAAAACCATCCACCTCACATACATGGAACAATATGTAAAAGTGGAACTCCACTTAAAAGGTATGATTTGAGTGCTAATTAGATTCCACCATAATCAGGTGGCCGTGATGAAACAACTCACTTTTGGTCACTTTCTGTATAGATTAGTTGTTATAAATGATAACCTAGAAAATATCTAATTTAAAGGGTAACTCCAGTTTAAAGCATAATTTCCCTATAAATTTTTGCTTTATCCTGGACTTCATCTGTAGAGTTATTTTACATTACTATAGTCATTCATTAGATTTCTTGTATGGATTTCCGTTTTTCAAAAATTAGTCACAGTTCTGTCCCTGTTACGCTTAACACTGAATGGTAATGTAGACACATTAGAAGTCTGTATAACGTCACTCAAGATTTAATTAGGAATTTTAATTGTAGATATCGGTCCTCCTGACTCTCTTTCTTGGTTTGGCCTGGCAAATATGTGTTTTCCTCAGGTGTCATCCCTTGCACACAGCTCTACAATCAGTTTATCTCTCCTGAGGACCAAGGAATTGGGTCCTGAAATTTTACCTGACAACAGATCATGCCAAAACAGTCCAATTCCATTGATTTTGTAAAAATCCCTGAACTCCCCTCATTCTGCCACCTTTTTCCGTTTTGCTCTGCGTCGCTCCATTGCAGAAATATTCACATTTGTAGCTTTTCGGGAGCAGTATGTGAAATCTCTGCTTGTAATGAAACTGGGTGATTCTTCAAAGTCTTCTCTGGGGGTGTGTACTTTCACCATTCCCTTCAAGAAGCAGGCAATCGCAGCTTGGACTGGTCCGAGACTGCTTGGTTGCTAGATAGATCAGCAGCATAGTCGGGATTGGCTGCTTCTGAAGTGGAAGAGTTAAAGCACACCCCCAAAGAAGACTCTGAAGAAGCGCCCAATTGCATTACAAGTAGTGATTTCCCATTCTGTGCTCCAAAAGCTGCAAATGTGAATATCTCTGCAATGTAGCGACACAGAGCAAAGCGGAAAAAAACATCAGAACCAGGGAAGCGCAGGGATTTTAACAAGATATTTGATTCAAGTTTTATCAACAAATGGAAAGCTCTCTTTAATAAAGTGCAGACAGTTTGTAATCGGGAAAGGTCCAAGATTAAATCAGGATTTCTTTTACTTAATAACAATAAGTTTCAGGTGATTAGTTTGCAGAATGAGGCCTATTACGTAATAAAGTGATGTCATACTATTCCTTGCCCTCTTCTTACAACTTCTGGAATATCCGCCTTGATCAAGAGTCCAAGACAATCATCTCTCAGCCATAGACATCAATGTATATAAACTGTAGCCTCTCCCTCTCTGCTCTCAAGGACATAGGATTCCTGAGAGGGCAATAATAAGTGTATTACATATCATCAGATGACTCAGATTACTAATCTATTATTATGGGTAATTCACACATTCACTATCTGTGCGATAACAGAACTAAGAGTAAACACTGGCATTTAAAGGGGAAATGTCCTCATATTGTAAATACTGTGTTTACGATATTGTAGGAATTTAAGTTAGGGTTAGTCACGGTCACTCTGCTCATATTGTACAGGGCTGCACTGCTTGGTTCCATTCGCTGTTTACATCTGACAACAGTCAAATAGAGGGGGCGCCAGTTATTGGACCACCACCGGTCTGATATTGATGACCTGTCATAAGGACTCCAACACTTGCCCCTCCTCTTGATATCCACAGCAGGGTAGTTTTACTGTCTTCAATGGCCTCTTTTGAAATATGGCAGGTCACCTCGACTAGAAGACAAAAGGGTAAACCACATTTGCCATGCTTCCTTTTAATAAAGTTCTTGCCCCCACAGTTCCCTTTAGTCTCACTTTCCTCATTTCTGACATTTGGAGTAATTGAGATATGATGATAAAACGTCATCATACAACCTAAAGAGGGCATAGCTATCTGAAGAGCACTCAACACATGACCTGAGATGGGAACACAGCCATGAAATAGCACTCATCACATGACCTGTGGCGTGGCTTAGCCATGGGGAGAGCACTCATCACATGACATTTGATGGGGCGTAGCGATGGGAAGAGCACTCATCACATGACCTGTGGTGAGAGCGTAGACATGGGAAGAGCACTCATCACATGACCTGTGGTGAGAGCGTAGACATGGGGAGAGCACTCATCACATGACCTGTGATGGGAGCATAGCCATTGGGAGAGCACTCATCACATGACATTTCACGGGGCGTAGCGATGGGGAGAGCACTCATCACATGACCTGTGGCAAGAGCGTAGCCATGAGGAGAGCACTCATCACATGACCTGTGATGGGAGCGTAGCCATGGGGAGAGCACTCATCACATGACATTTGACGGGGCATAGCGATGGGGAGAGCACTCATCACATGACCTGTGGCAAGAGCGTAGCCATGAGGAGAGCACTCATCACATGACATGAGACGGGGCGTAGCCATGTGGGGAGAACTCAACACATGACCTATGATGGTGCACAGCCATGGGGAGAGCACTCTTCACATGACCTGTGATGAAGGCATAGCAATGGGGAGAGCATTCATCACATGACCTATGATGTGGGTGGGGCCATGTGGAGAACACTCATCACATTTTCTGTGACAGGGGTGTAGCCAAGTGGAGTCCATTTATCACATAACCTGTGAAGGTGGGCGTAACCATGTGGAGAGCACTCATCACATGGCGTTTCATATGGCCTATGGCGTTTCATATTTTGGGGACCATGTGAGCTGTAATCAGCAGAAAATAGCGGTTTTGCTATCACATGATCCAATATCAGTGAGGTGTCCTCAGGCCATTGCAAAGTACTTTAGTAAGTTGTATGTAACAGTTTTAGATATATTTTTTAAAGGCTGTAGGACCCTTTTAAATTACCCCTTTAATTTAAAAAATGTACCCCTTACATCAGTTGTGCCCAAGACTGAAGCCTACTGTACCCTTTATCAACAGCAATGTATTGTCTCTCAAAAGATGCTAGAAATTGCATGAGTACTCTCATCAACCTCTGTATGTCTAAATGATGGATCCATGCTCCCCAGCTAGACATGAATATTGTTCCTTCAAGTGATCGGTCCTCCTACCAAAGGGGTGTAATGTCCTAAGTGGGCACTATAATTCCATCATCAGCAGTATGGGTAATCGGCCATCAGATTCATCTCAAAAGCCATCAATTTATGGGCAGTCAAAGTGCATCTGAACTTCCTTGGGGGCCAGCAGGTCTCCCTACCATTATCTTATATGTATGGATGACTAGTTTGGTGTCCTTCTTAAGGATGTAGAAATATTTTACCCCCATATTGGGCAGGGCAGCATGGTGGCGCAGTGGTTAGCACAGCAGCCTTGCAGCGCTGGAGTCCTGGGTTCAAACCCCACCAAGGACAACATCTGCAAAGAGTTTGTATGTTCTCTCCGTGTTTGCGTGGGTTTCCTCCGGGTACTCCGGTTTCCTCCCACATTCCAAAGACGCACTGATAGGGAGTTTAGAATGTGAGCCCCAACGGGGACAGTGATGATAATGTGTACAACTTGTAAAGCGCTGCGGAATATGTTAGCGCTATATAAAAATAAAGATTATTATTATTATATTGTGTGATCTTGTGTAGTGCAGCCAAGGACTCACAGGCGGGAAGATGTATAGGATAAATTGTGGTGGGAAACTGACTCCAGATGTGACATTTAACACACCACAGGGACTTTGGGACAAAGACTAGGCAGACGTCTGAAACTCTCAAACTCGAGGTTCTCATCAAGAAGCCGAATACACAGCAATAACAATCAACATGGCTTCATCTATGGAAGAGAAAGATTTCTGAGGAAAGCGGGTTTTGATAAATAAATCTTTTGGGCACATTAAGATCTGCCGACTTCTTGTGTTAAACGACCGCCGATCGACTACATTTTTGCCAATCAGCGGTTGTTTATTAGCATGTTTACACAGGCAGACGATGCACACAGAGCTATCAGTAATAGATTGATCAGTGCACGGCTGCCATTGCCAGTGTGAGTCCTGATTATACAGAACGATGCACCATCAAGAACGATGACCTTGTGCGAAAACTAAAAGATGAATATATAACTACTATTATACTGCTCCCTCTGTACAAGAATATGACTACTATAATACTGCTCCTATGTACAAGAATATAACTGCTATAATACTGCCCCTATGTACAGGAACATAACTACTATAATACTGCCCCTATGTACCAGAATATAACTACTATAATACTGCCCCTATGTACAAGAATATAACTACTATAATACTGCTCCTATGTACAAGAATATAACTACTATAATACTGCCCCTATGTACAAGAATATAACTACTATAATACTGCCCCTATGTACAAGAATATAACTACTATAATACTCACCCCTATGTACAAGAATATAACTACTATAATACTGCCTCTATGTACAGGAATATAACTACTATAATACTGACCCCTATGTACAAGAATATAACTACAATAATACTGCCCCTATGTACAAGAATATAACTGCTATAACACTGCTCCTATGTACAAGAATATAACTACTATAATACTGTCCCCTATGTACAAGAATATAACTACTATAATACTGTCCCCTATGTACAAGAATATACCTACTATAATACTGCTCCTATGTACAAGAATATAACTACTATAATACTGCTCCTATGTACAAGAATATAACTACTATAATACTGCCCCTATGTACAAGAATATAACTACTATAATACTGATCCTATGTACAAGAATATAACTACTATAGTACTGCCCCTATGTACAGGAATATATCTACTATAATACTGCTCCTATGTACAGGAATATAACTACTATAATACTGCCCCTATATACAAGAATATAACTACTATATTACTGCTCCTATGTACAAGAATATAACTACTATAATACTGCTTTTTTGTACGGGATTATAACTGCTATAATAGAGCTCCTGATAGAAATTAGTATGTTAGATTCTAGGAGGTTGGTGCCTGTGAATCCTAAACCTTGACTACTGAGTATACACCAACTTTTTTCCATCTGTTTGTATCACTGGTCTGTTGCCTTTGTCATTCCTTACAATAGAATCAGGTTGTCCACTCCAGGTACGAAGCACAATACTGGGCTCTGCTGGTTGTATCTTGTGGATTATGTTCCCACTTGTGCTTTCATCTTGAGAGATTGTTTGAAGAGCTCTAATATCACAAGTATTTGGATTGTAGATATAACAGAACATTCCAAATAGCAGATACCAGGAGATATGCGAGTGCAACACATAGAAGTGTCAAGGTTAGATGGGAATCTTTACACTCACATGATGTCACATCTGTGGAAAACTTTCCTTCTTGATTGAAATTCTTTAGAATTTTGGTCCAGATTCTAGGGCGAGGGCTCACTGCCATAGAGGCTGGTAGGGAGCCTGATTGAGATTGTAACAACACATTTGCACATCTGGAAGAAGAGATCCAACCCAGGATAGTTCATACCAACCTTTTGTTCCACAAGAAGGAACGGCAGTGTACAAGTGGTTCTTTGGTTCAAAAACAATTGTACAAGAGCAACTGAGGCATTAAACTATTCTGGGACATGTGGAGGCAGGTTAATAGCTTTGGTTAGCTTAAAATATAGAAGTTGTAACCTCTTCTCTATAGGTTCTGCAACATTATGAACTTAGTAAGGAGATTCACCCAAAGAAAAGTCATGCCAGCTTTGTGTTGTTCAAGAACTAGGATGGATGGAGTTATAGACTATTTGTGACTCCCTCTCGAAAGATTGTAATGTGTAGCAAACTAAGATGAGTGATCTAGACCAAGAAAGGTCATTTCTCCCTTGTGTCCTTCAAGATTTGAGAAGGACAATGTATAAATCGAGCTATATCTTTCCACAGGTGGTTCTATAGACTTTCATTCTGGAGCTTACGTGCCATAAAAGTTGTTATGGAAGTTGAAAACACAACCGGTTTGGGGGATCCTGCTTGCCAGATTATGGACCCATTCAACCATCTAAGAACTACTGTCTATTTCTATATTGCCCTCCCTAGTTCTTGAAGGACACAAAACTGCCATGACCTTTCTACACCATAATGTGTAGAAAATTAGGATGGGGTATCTAGACCAAGAAAGGTCACTTCTCCCTTGTGTCCTTTGGGAAGGACAATGTATAAAAAGAGCTCCATCTTTCCACATGTTTTTCTATAGATTCTCATTCAAGGGCATACATGCCATAAAGGTTACTAGGGAAGCTGGAAACACAACTGGAATGGGGGATCCTGCTTGCCAGATTATGAACTCATCCGACCATCCAAGAACTAAGGCCTATTTATGTATTTGTCTCCCTAGTTCTTGAAGGACACAAAGCTGGCATGACCTTTCTTTGGCTGAATCGCCTCCCTAAGTTGATAATGTTGCAGAACCCTTAAAGGGGGGGCCACAACTTCTATATTGCTGACAAATCCTTTCCTAACCTTTATGGCACAGCTGCTTTTGACTTTACCCATCCAGCATCTAAGAAACAGAGGTCCACTTGAACACTGCTCTTCCTTCTTGTGGAACCAGAGGTTGGCATGAACTTTCTTGGGTTGGATCCCTTCTCCCTGATTTTCTTATATAGTGTTGTTACAATTAAAGTGTTGGGAAGGGCTATGTGAATGGTGGCTGGCATAAAAGAGGAAAAATAATCACAACTTTGGACTACAATCAACTGACAGACTCTACGTGAGAACTCAATAAGAGAAGCTTTAAAGATGCAGCTGCTTCTCCCTCCTCTCCCTTCCTCACCATCCTTATTGACTAGAAAGATTTTGGAGGACTGAAGTTTTTATTTTATTTACACAGCTCTTGTATACTGTTGGGAGGTCAGTAAGAAAGTACATTCTTCTATTGGTCATCATATGGTGAAGGATCTCCTTAGTTATAACCCTCATCTTTATATCATCTAGTTATAGACAATAGAATCCACGTCACCCAATATTTCCTAATCTGAGACATCAATCCTTGTGTCTATGAATCAAGTTGTCAGTGACTCATCGGTGACGACTGAGAAGCAATCCGTCTCTAAGGATACCAGATCATCTGATTCTGGCTAAAATTAGAGAGTGGCGTGAATTTTAGAGGAAGGAAACATGAATTTCCTGATATGAAAATGAATTTATAGCTGCTTATCCCTATTCCGGGTGTAATGGGAACAGAATTAGCTTTTTTCTTTATATGGAGCTTAAAATAGCCTTGATTCAAGGTAAAATTCCTGTGTAAACTGTGTTGAGTGAGTCAGTCTGAGGGAAGAGCTGAACTTTGGTCGTTCTTAGCACTTGAGAAGGATTATGTTTGTAGCCATCTTTATGGGCAGTCATCACTCATCTATCATCAGTTGTCTTGTTGTCCTGAGGTTTTCTTGGGGCAAGTTGGAATTCAAAGCTGTCAATTGTTAAATGGCTATTCCCATCTTAAACATTTGTGGATAGACAATAAATGTCTGAAAGATGCCTCAGCAGTCTTAGTGTATCCTATGTGATGTATATACAGCAGACTCAATGTATTCAATGTAATATATAAAGCAGTCTCAGCTTCTCCTTGGAAATGAATACAGCTGTTTTAGTGTATCTTATGTGATGTTTATACAGCAGTCTCAGTATAATCTATGTGATGTATATACAGCATTCTCAATGTATTCTATGTGAAGTATATACAGCTGTCCCAGTGTCCCCTTTGTGATGTATATACAGCAGTCTCAGTGTATCCTATGTGATCTACAACAGCAGTCTTGGTGCATCCTATGTGATGTATATACACTTATTTTTATTTTATTTTTCATGCTTTGCTTATAAAGAGCTATCTTATTCTGCAGTGCTTTGCATACATAATCATCGCTGTCCCCAATGGGACTCACAATCTAAATTCCCTATCAGTATGTCTTTGGAATGTGGGCAGAAACTGGAGTACCCAGAGGAAACCCACGCAAACACGTGAAGAGCATACAAACTCCTTACAGATGTTGTCCTTAGTGGGATTTGAACACAGGACCTCAGTGCTGCAAGGTTGCAGTGCTAACCACAGAGACATCAGACTCAATGTATTCTTTATAACAAAAATAATCGAGGAACTAGGATGGTCTTTGGAAGGATATATTTTTAAAATTAACTTTCGTTCGTGGGAAAACCCCCTTTAATGTGACCGGCTTCCTCTGCCTGCAGACACATTTTTCACTCTTTGTTTCTTCTGTCAGGTTGGATGGTGAACGTTGGTGGACAACCATTTTCCCGGTCTCTCCAGAGATGCTCAATTAGGTTTAGGTCAGGGCTCTGGCGGGGCCAGTCTTGAATGGTCACAGAGTTGTTCTGAAGCCACTCCCTTGTTACTTTAGCTGTGTGCTTAGGGTCATTATCTTGTTGGAAGGTGAACCTTCGGCCAAGTCTGAGGTCCAGAGCACACTGGAAGAGGTTTTCATCCATAATATCTCTGTATTTGGCCACATTCATGTTTCCTTCAATGACAACCAGTCATCTTGTCGCTGCAGCTGAAAAACACTCCCATAGCATGATGCTGCCACCACCATGTTTCACTCTTGGGATTGTATTGGGCAGGTGAATGGCAGTGCTTGGTTTTCTCCACACATACCACTTACAATTATTACCAAAATAGTCTATCTTCGTCTCATCAAACCAGAGAATCTTATTTCTCATAGTCTGGGAGTCCTTCATGTGTTTTTTTAGCAAACTCTATGTGGGCTTTCATATGTCTTGCACTGAGGAGAGGCTTCCGTCGGGCCACTTTGCTAAAAAGGCCCGACTGGTGGAGGGCTGCAGTGATAGTTGAACTTTCTCCCATCTCCCTACTGCATCTCTGGAGCTCAGCCACAGTGATCTTGGGGTTCTTTTTTACCTCTCTCACCAAGGCTCGTGGAGGGCTGCAGTGATAGTTGAACTTTCTCCCATCTCCCTACTGCATCTCTGGAGCTCAGCCACAGTGATCTTGGGGTTCTTTTTTACCTCTCTCACCAAGGCTCTTCTCCCACGATTGCTCAGTTTGGCTGGATGCCCAGGTCTAGAAAGGCTTCTGGTGGTCCCAAACTTCTTCCATTTAAGGATTATGGAGGCCACTGTGATCTTAGGAACCTTGAGTACTGTAGAAATTATGTTGTAACCTTGGCCAAATCTGTGCCTTGCCACAATTCTGTTTCTGAGCTCCTCGGCCACTTCCTTTGACCTCATGATTCTCATTTGGTCTGACATACACTGTGAGCTGTGAGGTCCTATATATACAGGTGTGTGCCTTTCCAAATCAAGTCCTATCAGTTTAATTAAACACAGCTGGACTCCAAAGAAGGAGTAGAACCATCTCAAGGAGGATCACTTAAATATGAGTGTCTGAGCAAAGGGTCTGGATACTTATGACCATGTGATATTTCAGTATTTCTTTTTTATTAAATTTTCAAACATTCCTACATTTCTGTTTTCAGTCAAGATGGGGTGCAGAGTGTACATTAACAAAAAAAAAAGAACTTTTTTGAATTTACCAAATGGCTGCAATGAAACAAAGAGTGAAAATTTTAAAGGGATATGAATACTTTCCATACCCACTGTATATGCAATATATATGTCTTTGTTGCCATAAAATGAGGGGGCCCCAAACACATTTCTTACACAAGGGCCCCAAGCTGTCAGTGTCCACCCCTGATGTTAAGTATATACAGCATGTTTCTCCTATAAGATGTACACACCAGTTTTAGTGTATTCTGCATTATGTATTCAGTGTATACAGCAGTCTCAGTGTATCCTGTGTGATGTATGTATATCAGTCTCAGGGTATCCTATGTGATGTACATACAGCAGTTTTAGTGTATTCTGTGTTATGTATATAAAGCAGTCTCAGTGTATCCTATGTGATGCATATACAGCAGTCTCAGTACATCCTATGGGATATATATAGCAGTCTCAGTGTATCCTATGTGATGTGCACAGCAGTCTCAGTGTATCCTAAATGATGTATATACAGAAGTCTCAGTGTAACCTGGGTGATGTATATGGCAGCTTCAATGTATCATATATGATGTATATACAGCAGTCTCACTCTGTCCTATGTGATATATATACAACAGTTTCAATGTATCATATGTTATGTATATACAACAGTCTCAGAGAATCCTATGTGATGTATATGGCAGTCTCAGTGTATTCTATGCGATGTATATAAAGCAGCCTCATTATATCCAAGGTGATGTACATACAGCAGTCTCAGTGTATCCTTTGTGATATACACAGCCGTTTGTGTGTCCTATGTGATGTATATACAGCAGCCTCAGTGTATGCTGTGTGATGTATGTACAGCAATCTCCTGGTATCCTATGTGATGTATATACAGCAGTCTCAGTGTCTCCTATGTGATGTATATGGCAGTGTCAATGTATCCTATGTGATGTAAATACACCAGTCTCAGTGTCTCGTATGTGATGTACATACAACAGTCTCAGAGTATTCTATGTGATGTATATGGCAGTCTCAGTGTCTCATATGTGATGTATATATAGCAGTACCATTGTATCCTGTGTGATCTATATACAGCAGTCTCAGTATATCCTTTGTGATATACATACAGCAGTCTGTGTATCCTGCATGATGTTTATACAGCAGTCTCATGGTACCTTATGTTATGTATATACAGCATTCTCAGTGTATCCTATGTGATTATATACAGCAGTCTCAGTGTATCCTATGTGATGTATTTAAAGCAGTCTCATTGTATCCTGTGTGATGTACATAAATCAGTCTCAGTGTATCCTGAGTGATGTATATACAGCAATCTCAGTGTTTCCTATGTGATGTATATGAAGCAGTCTCAGTGTATTATATGTGTTGTATATATAGCAGTCTCTGTGTATCCTATGTGATGTACATACAGCAGTCTCAGTGTATCTTTTGTGATGTCTAACAGCAGTCTCAGTGTACCTTATGTGTTGTATATACAATAGTCTTAGTGTATCTTGTGTGATGGATCCAGCAGTTTTAGTGCATCCTATGTGATGTATACAACAGTCTCAGTGTCTCTTTTGTGATCTATATACAGCAATCTCTATGTATCCTATGTGCAGTATACATTAGCCTCAGTATAGCTCCTTATTTTACAGTTTCTATATTAGTGATCGTAATCTTGAGACTAGCTTGACAATTTTAAAACAGTCTCCAAATGGGCTGCAGCAAAATTAGGATTATGTAAAGATTTTTTTTTGTATTTATCTGCGCTGGTGGAAATCACTAAAATTATGCATGGCCCTTTTTGTGGGGTCATCAGCTTTAGTGTTTATGTATATAATGTGTGACCAAAAGAGAACTGCTCTTTTTCCAATGTGGTCCAGTGATGCCAAAAGGTTGGACAACCCCTGGCTTAAATGCTGTAATAATGAATGACAACAGCTTGTAAGAGGTTACTGTGATAGGAGCTAGCTCTAATCTCAGCAGGTGTCACACTCAGGTGTCTGGAGCATGTACATGTATGGCGGATGTTGCAAATTAAAACCTGGGCTGAGACTGTACTTTAGGGCTCATAGTCTTTTGCGAGAAAAAAAATGCGCTTCAGCTGATTTTCTGACGCTGAAGAGTTCATCTGAATTCAGGCCAGCAGGGAGCGCAGCTTCGGTGACGTCATTGCTAGTCACTGAAGCTCCGTTCCCAGCATTTCATTCATTCCCCAGTAGTTTACAGCCGGGCTGGTAGTGTTAGCACTGCTCCCGGTTGTAAACTTTATATATCACAGATATGGATTACGGCGTGGGCCTGACTGGACACCGGACAGGTATGGGTATATTATTGGTTTTTATTTTACATTTTTTACAGGAGATTGAGGGCTTCGCATGGATTACCAGTAATAATAAAATGGTCAAACAATGTTTAGTGTTTTGTTTCATTAAAATACATTTTTATGGCTGTGTCTTTTTAACCCTTTACAAACGATAGGATTAGCAATGGATAGGTGTCTTATTGATACCTCTCCATTACTAAGCCAGGCTTAATGTCACCTTACAATACAAAGGTGACATTAACCCCTTATTACCCCATATGCCACCGCTACAGGGCAGTGGGAAGAGAGAGGCTAAGTGCCAGAATTGGTGCATCTTACAGTTGCGCCTTTTCTGGGGTGGCTGTGGGAAGATGGTTTTAGCCAGTGGGGCAATAACCATGGTCCCTCTCTAGGCTATTAATATCTGCCCTCAGTCACTGGCTTTCCCTTTCTGGCACAGAAAATAGCGCAGGAGCCCACGCCAGTTTGTTCGGCTACTCTGCTACCTAACCCTCTATGAAATATAAAGATATATATATGTATATGCGTGTGTCACTGATATATATATATATATAAATATATATATATATATATATATATATGTATTCTATGTGTATATTTCTATTTTTCTATTTTGTCTAGTCTAATCTTAACATGTCAGTGTGATTTTACTGTACGCCGGACATAAATTGCCGGCTTTTCCACGGACACTGGTGCGTAAAAATCGGGCAGCACTTGCATGGTGCGAGGCCTGTGCGATTTTTTTTCTCGCACACATTGACTTGCATTGGCAAGTCTTGTCCGATATACGCAGTAAATTGCAGCATGCTGCGATTTTTTTCTCAGTCCGGTTTCGGCTGAGAAAAAAAATCGCAAATGAGATGTCACCTATTGAATAACATTGGTCCGAGTGCAATCCAATTTTTTATCTGATTGCACTCGTCCGTTTTTCTCGCAAGTGAGTATGAGCCCTTTGTGAGAGTCTATGTGGTGTAGGTAATGCAGTATTGTCAGTGTCCTGCAGCAGGGAAGGGGTTACAGGCGCAGCGCCTCAGGGAGCCATTATACGTCACAGTCCCCTGCTGTCATGGTGATATCCATCAACAAGTGGAGATTTTTAATGTTTAATTGATGAATGCGGCTGAAACCAAGACAGGTTGCTATTGTCCTGCACAATGTAACCCGGGACACATAACATCACACACCGCGGTGGCCGCCTGTGGCCGCAGATCTGATTGAGCCTCCACTGCTGCAATCTGCTCCACATAAACAGCATTTCATAAAAACATTCTGACATTTATTCCAATAGACTTTGCGTGTCAATTCTTTTACATATTCAAGACCTCTGCTTGCTGTCAGTGAAAGGAACATTTACATTCTGCTCACATCCAGCAAAGAAAAGTACAGCGTTTGTGATGCGTGACGGCTCAGGTACATTGTTATACCCTCCGGGCCGGAGTGATAGTAAGTCACTGATCACAGGAATCCTCCAAAAATCACCATTGGGGCAAAATCCCGAGAGTCTGTACAGTTATATTTACTGACAGCATTAATGGGGCAGTGAGCTGTGTATCTAAGCCTCAAATGTGTGGTACCGTCTACTGAGCTGTGTATCTAAGCCTCAAATGTGTGATACTGTCTACTGAGCTGTGTATCTAAGCCTCAAATGTGTGATACCATCTGCTGAGCTGTGTATCTAAGCCTCAAATGTGTGGTACCGTCTACTGAGCTGTGTATCTAAGCCTCAAATGTGTGATACCGTCTGCTGAGCTGTGTATCTAAGCCTCAAATGTGTGATACGTCTGCAGAGCTGTGTATCTAAGCTTCAAATGTGTGATACCATCAGCTGAGCTGTGTATCTAAGCCTCAAATGTGTGATACCGTCTGCTGAGCTGTGTGTCTAAGCCTCAAATGTGTGGTACAGTCTACTGAGCTGTGTATCTGAGCCTCAAATATGTTATAACATCTTCTGAGTTGTGTATCTAAGCCTCAAATGTGTGATGCTGTCTGCTGAGCTGTGTATCTACCCCTATCATATGTGATACTGTCTGATGAGCTGTGTATCTTATCATATCATGTTTGATACTGGCTGCTGAGCCGTGTATCTAATCCTATCATGTGTGATACTATCTGCTGAGCTGTGTATCTAACCCTATTATGTGTGATACTGTCTGCTGAGCTGTGTATCTAATCCTATCCTATGTGATACTGTCTGCTGAGCTGTGTATCTAATCCTATCATATGTGATACTGTCTGCTGAGCTGTATATCTAACCTTATCCTGTGTGATACTGTGTGCTGAGCTGTGTATCTAATCCTATCCTGTGTCCTTCTCATTAATTCCCAATACACAGTAGACTAATGGCCCCAATATCTAAGGCAGGCGTCACACTAGCGAGTTTTACGGATGTATGAGAGGCGCTGAAAATACGCATTGCACACGGACCAATGATTTTCTATGGGGCACTGTTATGAACAGGTAATTCAGAATCACAATGGACCTTGAAGTTCAGAGCACACAAAGTGACCTGACATTTACCAAAAACATATGACGAGCTCTGAGACGTGGAAACTCTGCTGACCGCAATCCCTAATCCTATGACACTACACTAGAGGTAGCCGTGGATTGCGCCTAACGCTCCCTATGCAACTCGGCACAGCCTGAGAAACTAACTAGCCCTGAAGATAGAAAAATAAGCCTACCTTGCCTCAGACAAATTCCCCAAAGGAAAAGGCAGCCCCCCACATATAATGACTGTGAGTAAAGATGAAATACAAACACAGAGATGAAATAGATTTTAGCAAAGTGAGGCCCGACTTACTGAATAGACCGAGGATAGGAAAGATAGCTTTGCGGTCAACACAAAAACCTACAAACAACCACGCAGAGGGGCAAAAAGACCCTCCGCACCGACTAACAGTACGGAGGTGATCCCTCTGCGTCTCAGAGCTTCCAGCAAGCAAGAAAAACCAATATAGCAAGCCAAGCTGGACAGAAAATATAGCAAACAAAAATAACATAAGCAGAACTTAGCTTATGCAGGATAGACAGGCCACAGGAACGATCCAGGAGGAAGCAAGACCAATACTAGAACATTGCAAGTAAAGAAGCTGCGGAGACACCATCACGTGTTTCTCGACGCAAGCAGTGAATAGCCAGGCCTTTCCCCGGGAAGGAACAACCACGGGAAGGGCAGCATCCTATGAAGGAAAGCCACCTATGCCAAGCATGGTATCCATCCACAGACAGCTGTTTCGGGGTTTTTGCCCCTCATCAGTGTGGAGTAGGAATCTGGCTGTTAGGAGCAGTGCCTAGTAAAAAGGCTATAAAGGCACAGATGATTGGCCTCGGGGAGACCAAAACATCCAACACCGCGGAGACACCATCACGTGTTTCTCAACGCAGTGATTCCAGAACACTGCCCCCATCCCTTATGGGAAATATGCAGATGCAAGTAAAGAAGCTGCGGAGACACCATCACGTGTTTCTCAACGCAAGCAGTGAATAGCCAGGCCTTTCCCCGGGAAGGAACAACCACGGGAAGGGCAGCATCCTATGAAGGAAAGCCACCTATGCCAAGCATGGTATCCATCCACAGACAGCTGTTTTGGGGTTTTTGCCCCTCATCAGTGTGGAGTAGGAATCTGGCTATTAGGAGCAGTGCCTAGTAAAAAGGCTATAAAGGCACAGATGATTGGCCTCGGGGAGACCAAAACATCCAACACCGCGGAGATACCATCACGTGTTTCTCAACGCAGTGATTCCAGAACACTGCCCCCATCCCTTATGGGAAATATGCAGATGCAAGTAAAGAAGCTGCGGAGACACCATCACGTGTTTCTCGACGCAAGCAGTGAATAGCCAGGCCTTTCCCCGGGAAGGAACAACCACGGGAAGGGCAGCATCCTATGAAGGAAAGCCACCTATGCCAAGCATGGTATCCATCCACAGACAGCTGTTTCGGGGTTTTTGCCCCTCATCAGTGTGGAGTAGGAATCTGGCTATTAGGAGCAGTGCCTAGTAAAAAGGCTATAAAGGCACAGATGATTGGCCTCGGGGAGACCAAAACATCCAACACCGCGGAGACACCATCACGTGTTTCTCAACGCAGTGATTCCAGAACACTGCCCCCATCCCTTATGGGAAATATGCAGATGCAAGTAAAGAAGCTGCGGAGACACCATCACGTGTTTCTCGATGCAAGCAGTGAATAGCCAGGCCAAGCATGGTATCCATCCACAGACAGCTGTTTCGGGCTATTCACTGCGTCGAGAAACACGTGATGGTGTCTCCACAGCTTCTTTACTTGCATCTGCATATTTTCCATAAGGGATGGGGGCAGTGTTCTGGAATCACTGCGTTGATAAACACGTGATGGTGTCTCCACGGTGTTGGATGTTTTGGTCTCCCCGAGGCCAATCATCTGTGCCTTTATAGCCTTTTTACTAGGCACTGCTCCTAATAGCCAGATTCCTACTCCACACTGATGAGGGGCAAAAACCCCGAAACAGCTGTCTGTGGATGGATACCATGCTTGGCCTGGCTATTCACTGCTTGCATCGAGAAACACGTGATGGTGTCTCCGCAGCTTCTTTACTTGCATCTGCATATTTCCCATAAGGGATGGGGGCAGTGTTCTGGAATCACTGCGTTGAGAAACACGTGATGGTGTCTCCGCGGTGTTGGATGTTTTGGTCTCCCCGAGGCCAATCATCTGTGCCTTTATAGCCTTTTTACTAGGCACTGCTCCTAATAGCCAGATTCCTACTCCACACTGATGAGGGGCAAAAACCCCGAAACAGCTGTCTGTGGATGGATACCATGCTTGGCCTGGCTATTCACTGCTTGCATCGAGAAACACGTGATGGTGTCTCCGCAGCTTCTTTACTTGCATCTGCATATTTCCCATAAGGGATGGGGGCAGTGTTCTGGAATCACTGCGTTGAGAAACACGTGATGGTGTCTCCGCGGTGTTGGATGTTTTGGTCTCCCCGAGGCCAATCATCTGTGCCTTTATAGCCTTTTTACTAGGCACTGCTCCTAATAGCCAGATTCCTACTCCACACTGATGAGGGGCAAAAACCACGAAACAGCTGTCTGTGGATGGATACCATGCTTGGCCTGGCTATTCACTGCTTGTATCGAGAAACACGTGATGGTGTCTCCGCAGCTTCTTTACTTGCATCTGCATATTTCCCATAAGGGATGGGGGCAGTGTTCTGGAATCACTGCGTTGAGAAACACGTGATGGTGACTCCGCGGTGTTGGATGTTTTGGTCTCCCCGAGGCCAATCATCTGTGCCTTTATAGCCTTTTTACTAGGCACTGCTCCTAATAGCCAGATTCCTACTCCACACTGATGAGGGGCAAAAACCCCGAAACAGCTGTCTGTGGATGGATACCATGCTTGGCATAGGTGGCTTTCCTTCATAGGATGCTGCCCTTCCCGTGGTTGTTCCTTCCCGGGGAAAGGCCTGGCTATTCACTGCTTGCGTCGAGAAACACGTGATGGTGTCTCCGCAGCTTCTTTACTTGCATCTGCATATTTCCCATAAGGGATGGGGGCAGTGTTCTGGAATCACTGCGTTGAGAAACACGTGATGGTGTCTCCGCGGTGTTGGATGTTTTGGTCTCCCCGAGGCCAATCATCTGTGCCTTTATAGCCTTTTTACTAGGCACTACTCCTAATAGCCAGATTCCTACTCCACACTGATGAGGGGCATAAACCCCGTAACAGCTGTCTGTGGATGGATACCATGCTTGGCATAGGTGGCTTTCCTTCATAGGATGCTGCCCTTCCCGTGGTTGTTCCTTCCTGGGGAAAGGCCTGGCTATTCACTGCTTGCGTCGAGAAACACGTGATGGTGTCTCCGCAGCTTCTTTACTTGCATCTGCATATTTCCCATAAGGGATGGGGGCAGTGTTCTGGAATCACTGCGTTGAGAAACACGTGATGGTGTCTCCGCGGTGTTGGATGTTTTGGTCTCCCCGAGGCCAATCATCTGTGCCTTTATAGCCTTTTTACTAGGCACTGCTCCTAATAGCCAGATTCCTACTCCACACTGATGAGGGGCAAAAACCCCGAAACAGCTGTCTGTGGATGGATACCATGCTTGGCATAGGTGGCTTTCCTTCATAGGATGCTGCCCTTTCCGTGGTTGTTCCTTCCCGGGGAAAGGCCTGGCTATTCACTGCTTGCGTCGAGAAACACGTGATGGTGTCTCCGCAGCTTCTTTACTTGCATCTGCATATTTCCCATAAGGGATGGGGGCAGTGTTCTGGAATCACTGCGTTGAGAAACACGTGATGGTGTCTCCGCGGTGTTGGATGTTTTGGTCTCCCCGAGGCCAATCATCTGTGCCTTTATAGCCTTTTTACTAGGCACTGCTCCTAATAGCCAGATTCCTACTCCACACTGTTGAGGGGCAAAAACCCCGAAGCAGCTGTCTGTGGATGGATACCATGCTTGGCATAGGTGGCTTTCCTTCATAGGATGCTGCCCTTCCCGTGGTTGTTCCTTCCTGGGGAAAGGCCTGGCTATTCACTGCTTGCGTCGAGAAACACGTGATGGTGTCTCCGCAGCTTCTTTACTTGCATCTGCATATTTCCCATAAGGGATGGGGGCAGTGTTCTGGAATCACTGCGTTGAGAAACACGTGATGGTGTTGGATGTTTTGGTCTCCCCGAGGCCAATCATCTGTGCCTTTATAACAATACTAGAACATTGACTGGAGGCCAGGATCAAAGCACCAGGTGGAGTTAAATAGAGCAGCACCTAACGACTTAACCTCATCACCTGAGGAAGGAAACTCAGAAGCCGCAGTACCACTCTCATCCACCAAAGGAAGCTTATAGACAGAACCAGCCGCAGTACCACTCACGACCACAGGAGGGAGCTTGGCCACAGAATTCACAACAGTACCCCATCCTTGAGGAGGGGTCACCGAACCCTTACCAGAGCCCCCAGGCCAACCAGGATGAGCCACATGAAAGGCACGAACCAGATCGGCAGCTTGGACATCAGAGGCAAAGACCCAGGAATTATCTTCCTGACCATAACCCTTCCATTTAAGCAAATACTGGAGTTTCCGTCTCGAAACACGAGAATCCAAAATCTTCTCCACAATATACTCCAATTCCCCTTCAACCAAAACCGGAGCAGGAGGATCAATAGATGGAACCACAGGTGCCACGTATCTCCGCAACAATGACCTATGGAACACGTTATGGATGGAAAAAGAAGCTGGAAGAGTCAAACGAAAAGACACAGGATTAAGAACCTCAGAAATCCTATATGGACCAATGAATTGAGGCTTAAATTTAGGAGAGGAAACCTTCATAGGAATATAACGAGATGACAACCAAACCAAATCCCCAACACAAAGTCGGGGACCCACACAGCGCCTGCGGTTAGCGAAACGTTGAGCCTTCTCCTGGGACAAAGTCAGATTGTCCACTACATGAGTCCAAATCTGCTGCAACCTATCCACCACAGTATCCACACCAGGACAGTCCGAAGACTCAACCTGCCCTGAAGAGAAACGAGGGTGGAACCTAGAATTGCAGAAAAACGGCAAAACCAAAGTAGCTGAGCTGGCCCGATTATTAAGGGCGAACTCAGCCAAAGGCAAAAAGGACACCCAATCATCCTGATCAGCAGAAACAAAACATCTCAGATATGTTTCCAAGGTCTGATTGGTTCTTTCAGTCTGGTCATTTGTCTGAGGATGGAAAGCCGAGGAAAAAGACAAATCAATGCCCATCCTAGCACAAAAGGCTCGCCAAAACCTCGAAACAAACTGGGAACCTCTGTCAGAAACGATGTTCTCTGGAATGCCATGTAAACGAACCACATGCTGGAAAAACAACGGCACCAAATCAGAGGAGGAAGGCAATTTAGACAAGGGCACCAAATGGACCATCTTAGAGAAGCGATCACAAACTACCCAAATGACCGACATTCTTTGAGAGACGGGGAGATCCGAAATAAAATCCATAGAGATATGTGTCCAAGGCCTCTTCGGGACCGGCAAGGACAAAAGCAACCCACTGGCACGAGATCAGCAGGACTTAGCCCGAGCACAAATCCCACAGGACTGCACAAAAGAACGCACATCCCGCGACAGAGACGGCCACCAAAAGGATCTAGCCACCAAATCTCTGGTACCAAAGATTCCAGGATGACCAGCCAACACCGAACAATGAACCTCAGAGATAACTTTATTCGTCCACCTATCAGGGACAAACAGTTTCTCCGCTGGGCAACGGTCAGGTCTATTAGCCTGAAATTTTTGCAGCACCCGCCGCAAATCAGGGGAGATGGCAGACAAAATTACCCCTCTTTGAGAATACCCGCTGGCTCAGACAAACCCGGAGAATCGGGCACAAAACTCCTAGACAGGGCATCCGCCTTCACATTTTTAGAGCCCGGAAGGTACGAAACCACAAAGTCAAAACGGGAGAAAAACAGCGACCAACGAGCCTGTCTAGGATTCAACCGTTTGGCAGACTCGAGATAAGTCAAGTTTTTGTGATCAGTCAAGACCACCACGCGATGCTTAGCTCCTTCAAGCCAATGACGCCACTCCTCGAATGCCCACTTCATGGCTAGCAACTCTCGATTGCCAACATCATAATTTCGCTCAGCAGGCGAAAATTTCCTGGAAAAGAAGGCGCATGGTTTCATCACCGAGCAATCAGAACTTCTCTGCGACAAAACAGCCCCTGCTCCAATTTCGGAAGCATCAACCTCGACCTGGAACGGAAGCAAAACATCTGGTTGGCACAACACAGGGGCAGAAGAAAAACGACGCTTCAACTCCTGAAAAGCTTCCACAGCAGCAGAAGACCAATTGACCACATCAGCACCCTTCTTGGTTAAATCAGTCAACGGTTTAGCAATGCTAGAAAAATTAGCGATGAAGCGACGATAAAAATTAGCAAAGCCCAGGAACTTCTGCAGACTCTTCAGAGATGTTGGCTGAGTCCAATCATAAATAGCCTGAACTTTAACAGGGTCCATCTCGATAGTAGAAGGAGAAAAAATGAACCCCAAAAATGAAATCTTCTGAACACCAAAGAGACACTTTGACCCTTTCACAAACAAAGAATTAGCACGCAGGACCTGGAACACCATTCTGACCTGCCTTACATGAGACTCCCAATCATCCGAGAAGACCAAAATATCATCCAAGTATACAATCAGGAATTTATCCAGGTACTCTCGGAAGATGTCATGCATAAAGGACTGAAACACTGATGGAGCATTAGAAAGTCCGAATGGCATAACCAGGTACTCAAAATGGCCTTCGGGCGTATTAAATGCTGTTTTCCATTCATCGCCCCGTTTAATACGCACAAGATTATACGCACCACGAAGATCTATCTTGGTGAACCAACTAGCCCCCTTAATCCGAGCAAACAAATCAGACAGCAGCGGCAAGGGGTACTGAAATTTGACCGTAATTTTATTTAGAAGGTGGTAATCAATACAAGGTCTCAGCGAACCATCCTTCTTGGCCACAAAAAAGAACCCCGCTCCCAATGGCAACGATGACGGGCGAATATGACCCTTCTCCAAAGACTCCTTCACGTAACTCCGCATAGCGGCGTGCTCAGGTACAGATAAATTAAACAGTCGACCCTTAGGAAACTTACTACCAGGAATCAAATCGATAGCACAATCACAATCCCTATGCGGAGGCAGGGCACTGGACCTGGGCTCATCAAATACATCCCGGTAATCAGACAAGAACTCTGGGACCTCAGAAGGGGTGGATGACGAGATAGACAGAAATGGAACATCACCATGTACCCCCTGACAACCCCAGCTGGACACAGACATTGATTTCCAATCTAATACTGGGTTATGAACTTGTAGCCATGGCAACCCCAACACGACCACATCATGCAGATTATGCAACACCAGAAAGCGAATATCCTCCTGGTGCGCAGGAGCCATGCACATGGTTAGCTGGGTCCAATACTGAGGCTTATTCTTGGCCAAAGGCGTAGCATCAATTCCTCTCAGTGGAATAGGACACTGCAAGGGCTCCAAGACAAACCCACAGCGCCTAGCAAACTCCAAGTCCATCAAATTCAGGGCAGCGCCTGAATCCACAAATGCCATGACAGAATAGGAAGACAAAAAGCAGATCAAAGTGACGGACAAAAGAAATTTCGACTGTACCGTACCAATGGTGGCAGACCTAGCGAACCGCTTAGTGCGCTTAGGACAATCGGAGATAGCATGAGTGGAATCACCACAGTAGAAACACAGCCCATTCTGACGTCTGTGTTCTTGCCTTTCAGCTCTGGTTAAAGTCCTATTGCACTGCATAGGCTCAGGTTTATGCTCAGATAATACCGCCAAATGGTGCACAGATTTACGCTCGCGCAAGCGTCGACCGATCTGAATGGCCAAAGACATAGACTCATTCAGACCAGCAGGCATAGGAAATCCCACCATGACATCCTTAAGGGCTTCAGAGAGACCCTTTCTGAAAATAGCTGCCAGCGCACATTCATTCCATTGAGTGAGCACGGTCCACTTTCTAAACTTCTGACAATAAATCTCTATCTCATCCTGACCCTGACACAGAGCCAGCAAATTTTTCTCTGCCTGATCCACTGAATTAGGTTCGTCGTACAGCAATCCGAGCGCCAGAAAAAACGCATCAATATTACATAATGCAGGATCTCCTGGCGCAAGGGAAAATGTCCAGTCTTGAGGGTCGCCACGTAATAAAGAAATAATGATTTTAACTTGTTGAACTGGGTCACCAGAGGAGCGGGGTTTCAAAGCCAGAAGTAGTTTACAATTATTTTTAAAATTCAAAAACTTAGCTCTATGTCCAGAAAATAACTCAGGAATAGGAATTTTAGGTTCTAACATAGGATTCTGAACCACTAAATCTTGAATGGTCTGTACTCTTATAGTGAGATTATCCATCAAAGAGGACAGACCCTGAATGTCCATGTCCACACCTGTGTTCTGAACCACCCTGATGTAAAGGGGAAAAGAAAGACAGAACACAGTGCAAAGAAAAAAAAATGGTCTCAGAACTTCTCTTTTCCCTCTATTGAGAAGCATTAGTACTTTGGGCCTCCAGTACTGTTATGAACAGGTAATTCAGAACCACAATGGACCTTGAAGTTCAGAGCACACAAAGTGACCTGACATTTACCAAAAACATATGACGAGCTCTGAGACGTGGAAACTCTGCTGACCGCAATCCCTAATCCTATCACACCACACTAGAGGTAGCCGTGGATTGTGCCTAACGCTCCCTATGCAACTCGGCACAGCCTGAGAAACTAACTAGCCCTGAAGATAGAAAAATAAGCCTACCTTGCCTCAGAGAAATTCCCCAAAGGAAAAGGCAGCCCCCCACATATAATGACTGTGAGTAAAGATGAAATACAAACACAGAGATGAAATAGATTTTAGCAAAGTGAGGCCCGACTTACTGAATAGACCGAGGATAGGAAAGATAGCTTTGCGGTCAACACAAAAACCTACAAACAACCACGCAGAGGGGCAAAAAGACCCTCCGCACCGACTAACGGTACGGAGGTGCTCCCTCTGCGTCTCAGAGCTTCCAGCAAGCAAGAAAAACCAATATAGCAAGCTGGACAGAAAATATAGCAAACAAAAATAACATAAGCAGAACTTAGCTTATGCAGGATAGACAGGCCACAGGAACGATCCAGGAGGAAGCAAGACCAATACTAGAACATTGACTGGAGGCCAGGATCAAAGCACCAGGTGGAGTTAAATAGAGCAGCACCTAACGACTTAACCTCATCACCTGAGGAAGGAAACTCAGAAACCGCAGTACCACTCTCATCCACCAAAGGAAACTTATAGACAGAACCAGCCGCAGTACCACTCACGACCACAGGAGGGAGCTTGGCCACAGAATTCACAACAGGGCAGCTCCTATCTGCCGTATTTTACGCATCTCTATTATACGGTATTGTACGGGCATAGAAAATCGCAGCATGCTGCGTTTGTCACCGTATTGCGCAAAAAATCCGCCATTGAAAGTCAATGGGGGCGAGAAAAATACGGAATACTCAAGACCAACAGTGTGACTTGCGAGAAATACGCAGCAGTGTTCTACAGAAAAGCCGGCAATTCAGTGCGGTGTACAGTAAAATCACACTGACAGGTTAGAATAGCTAAAATAAATGTCTACACATAGTATAGGGGTGTATATACATATATATATATATATATATATTTATATATATATCAGTGAGACACATATATATGTATTTATATTTCATACAGCCAGGGCCGTATTTAGAGTTTCTGCTGCCCTAGGCACTTTTAGTGCTGCCTCCCCCATTGGTGAGTATGACACTATCGGCAGTGACTTTGGCAAGAATCGCTGATGTGAAAGTCGCCTTTTGCAGCAGATCGGGCAGTTTTTCTGCATCTGCCGCGTAACAGATCACTTACAGCAACACTGCGTTTGGCCTCATTCATTCCCTATGGGATTTGCAGCACTTGCCGTGATCTGGCAAATGTGGTACCATACCTCCCAACTTTTGAAGAAGGGAAAGAGGTATAAAATTTGCGGCGCCGCGGCGGCAAATTTTAGGCCACGCCTCTGACCACAACCATTTCACAACTAGTCACACCCATATCCACGTCCCAAGCACACCCATTTAGCACTGCTAATCATACTGTTTCATATACAATAATTATAACCAAAGGAAAATATGGCCACACAGTGCTCCATACTGTATAATGGCCACACATGATGCTCAATACTGTATAATGGCCACACATGATGCTCCATACTGTATAATGGCCATACATGATACTCCATACTGTATATTGACCCCACATGATGCTCAATATTGTATAATTCCCCCCTCCCATCTTGTATGCATGGCTCATCTCCCCCCATCCTGTATGCATGGCTCATATCCCCCTCCTGTATGCATGGCTCATATTCCCCCCCTGTATGCATGGCTCATATTCCCCCCCCCCCTGTATGCATGGCTCATATTCCCCCTCTCCTGTATGCATGGCTCATATCCCCCCTCCTGTATGCATGGCTCATATTCCCCCTCTCCTGTATGCATGGCTCATATCCCCCCTCCTGTATGCATGGCTCATATTCCCCCCTCCTGTATGCATGGCTCATATCCCCCCCTGTATGCATGGCTCATATTCCCCCCTCCTGTGTGCATGGCTCATATTCCCCCTCCTGTATGCATGGCTCATATTCCCCCCTCCTGTATGCATAGCTCATATCCCCTCCTGTATGCATGGCTCAAATTCCCCTCCTGTATGCATGGCTCATATTTTCCCCCTCCTGTATGCATGGCTTATATCCCCCTCTCCTGTATGCATGGCTCATATCCCCCCTCCTGTATGCATGGCTCATATTCCCCCCCCTCCTGTATGCATGGCTCATATCCCCTCCTGTATGCATGGCTCATATTCCCCCCCTGTATGCATGGCTCATATTCCCCCCTCCTGCATGCATGGCTCATATTCCCCCCCTCCTGTATGCATGGCTCATATTTTCCCCCTCCTGTATGCATGGCTTATATCCCCCTCTCCTGTATGCATGGCTCATATCCCCCCTCCTGTATGCATGGCTCATATTCCCCCCCTCCTGTATGCATGGCTCATATCCCCCCCCCTGTATGCATGGCTCATATTCCCCCCCCCCTCCTGTATGCATGGCTCATATTCCCCCCTGTTGTGAATTCTGCTTTTGGGTTCCCTCCAGTGGTTGTAGGTGGGAATGCAGTTGTCTCTGAGTCGCAGTCCTGGCCAGGTGTATCTGCTGATTGCAGTTCTGACTGGGATATTTAGGTGTGCAGGATTCATTAGTCCTTGCCAGTTGTCAATGTTTCTTGGGAAGTGTTGGATCACTTTCTGGCTTCTCCTGCTTAGCTGCCAATTCAGCAAAGATAAGTGTCTGTTTCTTTTTCTGTGGCACACATGCAGTGTGCTTATATTCTGTGCTATACATTTGTTTTTCTCTTGTCCAGCTTAGACTGTGTCAGTGTTTTCTCAGTCTTGTTGGATTCTCTGGAGTTGCAGATAGAAAATCGCAGCATGCTGCGTTTGTCACCGTATTGCGCAAAAAATCCGCCATTGAAAGTCAATGGGGGTGAGAAAAATACGGAATACACAAGACCAACAGTGTGACTTGCGAGAAATACGCAGCGGTGTTCTACAGAAAAGCCGGCAATTCAGTGTGGTGTACAGTAAAATCACACTGACAGGTTAGAATAGCTAAAATAAATGTCTACACATAGTATAGGGGTGTATATATATATATATATATATATATATATATATATATATATATATGTCAGTGAGACACATATATATGTATTTATATTTCATACAGCCAGGGCCGTATTTAGAGTTTCTGCTGCCCTAGGCACTTTTAGTGCTGCCTCCCCCATTGGTGAGTATGACACTATCGGCAGTGACTTTGGCAAGAATCGCTGATGTGAAAGTCGCCTTTTGCAGAAGATCCGGCAGTTTTTCTGCATCTGCCGCGTAACAGATCACTTACAGCAACACTGCGTTTGGCCTCATTCATTCCCTATGGGATTTGCAGCACTTGCCGTGATCTGGCAAATGTGGTACCATACCTCCCAACTTTTGAAGAAGGGAAAGAGGTATAAAATTTGCGGCGCCGCGGCGGCAAATTTTAGGCCACGCCTCTGACCACAACCATTTCACAACTAGTCACACCCATATCCACGTCCCAAGCACACCCATTTAGCACTGCTAATCATACTGTTTCATATACAATAATTATAACCAAAGGAAAATATGGCCACACAGTGCTCCATACTGTATAATGGTCACACATGATGCTCAATACTGTATAATGGCCACACATGATGCTCCATACTGTATAATGGCCATACATGATACTCCATACTGTATAATGGCCACACATGATGCTCAATACTGTATAATGGCCATACATGATGCTCCATACTGTATAATGGCCACACATGATGCTCAATACTGTATAATGGCCACACATGATGCTCCATACTGTATAATGGCCATACATGATACTCCATACTGTATATTGACCCCACATGATGCTCAATATTGTATAATGTCCCCCTCCCATCTTGTATGCATGGCTCATCTCCCCCCATCCTGTATGCAGGGACAAGACTGAAAGACGGAAGTATGGGATATTGTTGATTTTTTTATTTTAACTTTGTTTCAGGTGACAAGGGTCTTCAATTGGATTGAAAGTATAATAAACTATTACAACGCCCTGTGTCTTTATTTCAATAAAATACTTTTTTCCTAATGTGTGTGTGTTTTATTAACCATTTACTACTATTGGATTAATAATGGATAGGTGTCTTATTGACACCTCTCCATTATTAACCTTGCTTAATGTCACCTTACAATAGCAAGGTGACATTAACCCTTTATTACCCCATATCCCACCGCTACACAGGAGTGGGAAGAAAGAGGCTAAGTGCCAGAATAGGCGCATCTTACAGATGTGCCTTTTCTGGGGTGGCTGGGGGCAGATGTTTTTAGCCAGGGGGGGGGGGGGGGTCCTATAACCATGGTCCCTCTCTAGGTTATTAATATCTGCCCTCAGTCATTGGGTTTTCCCACTCTGGCGGAGAAAATTGTGCGGGAGCCCACGCCAATTTTTTCCATGATTTAACCCTTTATTTTAACAGCTAGAGCCCCCAAATTTTGCACACAGGCACTTGGAACATTATTAGTGAGGAATATGTTAAAAAATAAGGGATATGAAATGGTTTACTGTACGTAAACCATGTCTCATGTCCTGTCGGGTTTGTGAAGGAGATAGCAAAAGCCGGCAATTGAATTACCGGCTTTTCTGCTATCTAGCGCTGTATTAAATATAAATATTTATGTGTCTCACTGACATATATATATATATATATATATATATATATACACATATATTATATATATATATATATATATATATATATATACTGTATATAGACTATAGACACATGTATTATATATATATATATGTATATATATATATATACACAGTATATATATATAGACTATAGACTGTATATATGTTTTCATGAATATTTGAGCCCATGGATCCATTGTATGTCCGTTTTGCAAGCTGGAGAGAAAATCTCGCTGATGCCATACGGATTACATACGGAGGTTTACATGCGCAAAATACGCTGCCACTCCCTGCCTACGGATGACATACGGATCACTATTTTGGGAACATTTCTGCGTATTACGCATGTAAAATACGGACCATATTTGCCTACGCTGAGTGTGAAACTGGCCTAAGAGTTTGGCCGACAGGTAGAGGGGCGAGCGTTCCTATGTATGGGAGAGACGGCTAAGATGGGCGGTCATCTGATGTGTATGGCCAGACTTAGTCCCATGTTTTGGGGTCCGGCTGGCCGCCCTGTTGATAATGCAGTGTGAACAGGTCCTATGCTGCAGGCTCACAATCTTTGTATTTTTCTGGACATATAGAAGCTGATCGACTCCTGAGACCTATAATACTGAGATTAGTGAGAAAACACAGAACGCTGCAATTATCAGTAGTAAAACTGCTCATGAAATAAAATATAGAGAATGTATGTTGGGAGGGTGGAAGCTTATAGTAAGATTTCTCTGCCAAGTAAAATAATTACTGAAGCGGGCAAACCTCCAACCGAATGTTCATCAGATACAGGATTAGCACATCTATATTGTAATATAGTAAGTGATACAAAGTGACACAGAAGATATCCAAGACCAGCTGTACGTACAGTGGGGAAAATCAGTATTTGATACACTGCCGAATTTACAAGTTTTCCCACTTGCAAAGAATGGAGAGGTCTGTAATTTTTATCGTACACTTCACCTGTGAGAGACAGAATCTAAAAATAAAAACCAGAAAATCACATTGTATGATATTTTAAATAATTAAATTGCGTTTTAGTACATGAAATAAGTATTTGATCACCGACCAACCAGCAAGAGTTCTGGCTCTCACAGACCTGTTAGTTTTTTTTTTTAAGAAACATTCCTACTCTGCACCCATTACCTGTATTAATTGCTGTTTGAACTCGTTACCTGTATAAAAGATGCCTGTCTACACACTCAATCCACTCCAACCTGTCCACCCTGGCCAAGACCAAAGAGCTGGCTGAGGACACCAGGGACACAATTGTAGACCTGCACAAGGCTGGAAGGGGCTACAGGACAATAAGCAAGCACCTTGTGAGAAGGCAACAATTGTTGCCATAATTATTAGAAAATGGAAGAAGCATACGATGACTGTCATTCTTCCATTCTTGTCATTCTTCCAGTCTGGGGCTCCATGCAGGATCTCGCCTCATGCGACAAGGATGATTCTGAGAAAGGTCAGGAATCAGCTCAGAACTACACAGGAGGAACTGGTCAAGGACTTGAAGAGAGCTGGGACCACAGACTCAAACATTACTGTTAATAACACTACACCGTCATGGATTAAAATCCTGGAGGGCACTCAAGGTCCCCAGCGCATCCCCAGGCCCATTTGAAGTTCGCCAATGATCATCTGGATGATCCAGAGGAGGCATGGGAGAAGGTTATGTGTTCAGATGAGACCAAAATAGAACTTTTTTGGTATCAACTCCACTCGCCTTGTTTGAAGGAAGAAGGATGAATACAGCCCCAATAACATCATCCCAACTGTGAAGCATGGTGGGAGAAACATCATACTTTGGGGGTGCTTTTCTGCAAAGGGGACAGGACAACTGTATCATATTGAAGAGAGTATGGATGGGGTCATGTATCGCAAGATTTTGGCCAATAACCTCCTTCCCTCAGTAAGAGCATTGCAGATGGGCCGTGACTGGGTCTTCCAGCATAATAATGACCCGAAACACACAGCCAGGGCAACTAAAGAGTGGCTCCATAAGAAGCATTTCAAGGTCATGGAGTGGCCTTGCCATTCTCCAGACCTGAACCCAATAGAAAATATTTGGAGGTTGCTGAAACTCATTGTTGCTCAGCGACAGCCCCGAAGCCTGCAAGATCTGGAGATCTGTATGGAGGAGTCGGCCAAAATCCCTGCTGCAGTGTGTGCAAAGTTGGTCAAGAACTACAGGAAACGTCGGACCTCTGTAATTGCAAACAAAAGTTTCTGTGCCAAATATTAAATTCCGATTTTCTATTGTATCAAATATTTATTTCATAGAATAAAATGCAAATAAATATTTATTTAATGCAAATTAATTATAATTTTTTCAGGATTTTTTTTAAAGATTCTGTCTCTCACAGTTGAAGTGTACGTACGATAAAAATTACAGACCTCTCCATTCTTTATACATGGAAAATCTGGCAAAATCGGCAGCGTATCAAATACTTATTTTCCCCACTGTATGTAAATATATACAGAGGACACCCAATGTGGAGATCAGACTGAACTAAAGGAATCCATCTTGTCTTCTTCCTGAGAAATCTCGCTTACAACAAGATACATTTCTGCTGACTTGACATTTCCTTTTATGGAAGTAATCATGTGTGCATTCCTTCTTTCAATAGCAGCCTTTCATTCACCTTCCAGATGATGTAACTTTCTACTGATAAAGACTGGTATAGATTGTTTATGTAAGAGATAGTGAAATATGAGCGCTTGTGCGCATGTCTGTAAAAGAATAATTCTTTTCTATATAAAGGGAGGGCAAAGCCCAGAGAGAGAGATGTGCTCCTGGGCTTCCCCTGTATATGATCACACAATACCTTGTTTGCGTGTCATTTACTCAGGATCCCTACCTCTAGTAAGCCAGGGACTGAGAAGGACTTAACATTTCTTTGGCGCACCGAACAGGGACCCGAGATGAGAGTATTTGCTCGAGATTCACCTGCAGATACGGACAATGGAGATCTGGGATAATGGACGGCAAATGAACTGAAAAACCTGGCCAGGTAAGAGACATTATTAGTTCTCTTTTATCTGCCTTGTATTATCCGAAAGATCTCTATGAGCCGTGTCACGCTGGGTTAGTCTAGTAGTGAGTAGATACCTATAAAACTCGGGTTACTATATTGTATAGATTTATGAGTCCTGTCCCTGGCAGTGTGTGAACAGTGTGAAGGTTGTGGTATGTTGTGAAAGAAGAGCAAAAGTGCGTAGAAAAATAAGCCGAAATAGTTGGGGTATAAGCCTTATACACGGAAGTCAGCCTAACTGGGTCATGTGGTTGCGTCCTTTCGGGGAGACCTCCGCCCATGCTTGACTCTCATTTAAGTGCTTAACCTCCTTCATTTCTGGATAAGGTTTGATAGAATGAGCCCAGGACGCGGGTCCATGAGCCTGGGACAAGTATGCTAACTGACACAGAAAGTTTTGTGATCTGTATGGTGTTGCTGGGTCTGTTTGCGTGCATAATAGCACTTAAGTACATTCTGCACATTAGAAAGAATGGAGCAGATCAGCCCTTCAATATTTTAGCTCCCTAGGAGAGAAGGCAACGAGACATCACCTAGGATAAGTGATTGTCCAAACGTCACCTGGGGTAGAAATAGCTAATATTGAAAAAAAATAAAAAAAGAAAAATGGGAAATAAACAGACAAAAACCGTCTTAGGACAAGTGGAAGCAGCAGATATCATACAGGAAAGATGTGGGAAGACAGTCAGAAGTCAGATTAGAAGGGTAAGAGAAAAATTGGGAATTTCAGAAGCACTTATGTTCAGTACAGAATGGGAAAAACTGAGTAAAGAACGAGGTGGAATTATCAAAGACAATGGGTGGGAAGAAATCATACACTGTATGATAGAGGTCTCAAAAACAGCTAAAGAGGAGAATTGGAAGTATGATCCAGACACTTCCAAATGGATTATGGGGAAGGGAAAAAGTTGTGACATAATCCCACCACCTTACCTAGATCCAAAAGCCCAATCATTTGTACCATCTGGAGGAGCAGAAGGAGGAAAACAATTTCCAGCCTTGTATCCCAATCTTGGTGGGGTAGGAGGATGGGTATGTTCACACTGTGGACAACAAAATCCAGATTGGAGAAATGATTGCCTAGTCTGTGGTACACCTAGACATGGCGCTGTACTTGCCCCTGTTAGGGTAGTACCAAGACCCTTTAGGGAACCTGGTGCTGACGGGGTAATGGGAACTAGATATCACCAGACCCGACAGTATTTTCCTTGGTCCCCTGCTGAAGGTATGTCCCTCCTGCATAATGCGCCTGATCCCACTCAATATCCCATCCGATTTGCACAATACATACAACAAATCATGCAGACTCATGCTGGGGTCTGGGCGGACGGGGAAGAATTATGTAGAATGAAAATGTCCCCCGGACTTTTTCAGGAATTATTGACACACCTACAGCCCAATAGACCAGTGGCAGAAGGGGGTGCCTTACAGACAGAAGCATCAGGTACCCAGTTCACAGAGGCATTAATAATTTTCATGAGAGAAAAACAGAGGGAAAGGGGATCTACGGGTGTGATTATGCAGAAATTTGGGCAAAGTATTGAAGAATATAGTCAAGAATTAGAAAATAGCTTTAGGGATGAAGGATTGGATTTGACTGATGCTTCAGTAAGGAGACTTTTTACAAAACAATTAATAGAGGGGCTAGATCCGAAAATCAGAGAAAAATTTAAATCCTCTACTCCAGATTGGAGAACAATTGAACAACCAAATATTGTGAAACAACGATGTTTAGGAATAGTCATGGATATGAGAGAGAATCGTAAGCCTGTTAGAATAGCACAAGCTAATACAGGGGGAAGAGTGAGACACAACTTTCCTTGCCACTACTGTAAAAAGCCAGGTCATTTCCAAAGAGAGTGCAGGAAGAAGTTGGCAGATATAAAGTCAGGCAAATTTGTTCCCAGAAATAACCCTCCCCAAACGGACAACCAGCAGAAATCTACCATCATAGATGGTCCCATACCAGATTCAGATTGACTCGATGTGTTACAAACTTCCCTACCAGCTAGAAGACCTATGATACAGGTGAATGTGGGGGGGAGAGAGATTCCATTTTTGATAGATACAGGTGCAACTTCCTCAATTTTGAATCAAGATTTTCTTCCGAATCCGGAAGATATTTCAGAACAAACAACTTTTGCTGAGGGTTATGATGGGGTAATTCGAACACTGCCATATACTGTGCCCCTAGAGGTCTCATTAGGACCTAAATGTTTTGCATCCAGATTTTTGTATGCCAGAGGTGCCCCAACATGTTTGTTAGGAACTGATGTCCTAAAGAAATTAGAAGCTAACATCAATTTTAGGGAAGATGGCACAGTTATACTGACTATCCCTGATGATGCAGAAACATTAGAACAATATGTTAGAATTCAGGCTTTTGAGGATTATGCTGAAGAAAAAGAGTACACCACAGATCTAGACCTCTCAATGGTCCCAGAAACACTGTGGGCACAGGGTGACACCGATGTGGGACTATTGCATATCTCTCCTGTAAAACTATCTGTGCAACCAGGAACTGTTCTCCCACAGCTCAGACAATGCCCTGTGAGTGCCCAGCAGGAACTAGCGATTACAAAACAGATAGAGGGATATAAAGAGAAAGGAGTTTTGGTAGAGATACAATCACCTGCTAACACTCCTCTGTATCCAGTCAAAAAGAGAACTCTTGATAAGAGTTCTATGCCCAAATATCGTATGGTACATGATTTAAGAGAAATAAACAAAGTTCTAGATCCAATCACCCCAGTTGTACCCAATCCTCATACGTTACTATCACAGATACCAGCCAGTTCTCAAGTATTTACTGTAATAGATCTTTCAAATGCATTTTTCTCGGTTCCTTTACACCAAGATAGTTGGCATTTGTTTGCATTTACATTTAAGGGCAAACAGTTGGCGTGGACACGCCTTCCACAGGGAATGATACACTCCCCTACTCTTTATTCAAATGCCCTACAAACAGTCCTTCAGAGGTTTGAACCCGAACCACAGGTAGTAATTTTGCAGTATGTGGATGACCTACTACTTTGCTGCCCAGATCTAGAAACTGCAGAAAGGTCCACTGTGAGTTTACTATGTTTTTTAGAAAAAGAAGGGTGTAAAGTGAATAGACAAAAGCTACAAGTTTGTCAGACCAAAGTGGTCTTTCTAGGTCATTGCATTTCTCAAGGTAAAAAGCATCTTACACCACAAAGAACTGAAGCAATAAGACAGATGAATGAGCCTAGAAATCATAAACAGCTACGAGCATTTTTAGGAATAGTGTCTCATTGTAGACAATGGATTATACATGCCAGTCAACTAATGCAACCACTGTATGACTGTGTAAAAAAGTGAACCTTATTTGTTGACAAAAGAAGGTCAGATTTCGTTCCAACAATTAAAAGATGCCCTTGTTTCAGCTCCAGCGTTAGGGCTACCAGACTACACCAAACCGTTTCAGCTTATGGCTGCAGAAGTTGATTCCCATGCTACAGGAGTTCTTACCCAGAAGCATGCAGGGAAACAAAGACCAATTGCATATCTTTCAGCAAGGTTAGATCCCGTAGCTAGAGCAGCGCCAACCTGTGTACGTGTAGTTGTTGCTGTCTCACTATTGTTGGACAAAGCATCAGAAATTGTTCTAGAGCATCCACTCACAGTTCAAACTACACATGATGTTTATGGGATATTAAACCAGGTCCAACCAAAACACATTTCCATGGCCAGACATTTGCGGCTACAGTGTTCTTTGTTGCTCCCCTCTACTATCACATTTGCTAGGCTTCAGACTCTCAATATAGCTACACTGCTACCTCTCGAGTCTGAAGGGGGGAATAAGGACACTGATCCACACGCAAATTTTTTCCCTACAGACACACATGATTGTACAGAGCTCATTTTACAAGAAACGGTAGGCTTACCCAATGTATCCGAAACACCACTTCAAAATCCAGATTTAGAGCTGTTTATAGATGGTAGTAGGTTTGCAGATGACACAGGTAACTTCCATACAGGGTATGCAGTTGTGTCAGAATCTGAAACTCTCAAAGCAGAACCACTTCCACCGAAACAGTCTGCACAAGAAGCAGAACTAACAGCATTGATTGAAGCTCTTAAAATAGCTGAGAACCAGACAGCTAATATATACACTGATTCTAGGTATGCACATGGTATTGTGTTTGATTTTGGAGTAATCTGGAGAGCTAGAGGTTACATGACAGCGTCAGGACAACCTGTAAAACATGCTTCTCTGATCAAACAGATCTTAGAGGCTGCACAAGAAACAAAAGAAGTAGCAGTAATCAAGGTAGCTGCACATGTGAGACTCGACACTAGGGAATCTAGGGGAAATGATAGGGCTGATAAAGCAGCCAAAGCAGCAGCTGTCAAACCCTTACAACAGGTTCATACTGTAAACCCCACAGAAAATACTGAAGATAGACTGAGACAAGCACAGGAAGATGCAGGAGAAGAGGAGAGGGACAGGTGGAAAAAGGAAGGGGCAGAAGAACAAGCGGGAATTTGGAAGAAAGATGGACTAATATGTCTACCTAGAGCCTGGTATCCGATTGTAGTTGGTGGACTGCACCACCCTACTCATGTGTCTGCAAATGCAATGACACTACTGGCAAAGCAAGTCTGGTTGGCTCCAGGTTTTGGCAACTATGCAAGAGACTATTGTGCTGCATGCGCTATATGCCTGGCACATAATCCCGGACAGACAACAAAGACCCCTATGAAGCACCACGTCCGACCTCTCTACCCGTTTCAGCGATTACAAATAGACTTTATCCAGCTGCCAAAAAGTAATGGGTATGAGTATGTGTTGGTATGTGTGGACATGTTCTCGGGGTGGCCAGAGGCCTATCCAGTTCGGAAGGCTTCAGCTAAAAACACTGCTGTAAAGCTAGTTGCCGAACTGATACCCCGTTACGGTCTCCCTGAAGTGATCGAGTCAGATAGGGGTACTCATTTCACTGGAGAAATATTTCAAAATGTACTGAAAATGTTGGGTGTTGAAAGTCAGTTACACACTCCGTACCATCCTCAAAGTTCTGGTAAGGTGGAACGCATGAATGGAACTTTAAAATTAAAAATACAGAAAGCCATGGCTGAAACAGGAAAGCCTTGGACAGAATGCCTTCCACTGGCCCTTTACTCAATACGCAATACCCCAAGGGGTAAGACTAAACTGTCTCCATATGAAATTTTGTTTGGCAGGACTGCCAATTTAGGATGTTATTTTCCACAGCAACTTGTGTTAAATATTGAGTCATTGACTTCTTATGTGCAAAATCTTCAGAAACAATTAACTAAGGTGCATGCACAAGTTTTTGCTTCCCTTCCAGATCCTGACAACACAGAAGGAAGTCACAAGTTGGAACCAGGTGATCAAGTCTATGTAAAAAGACACACCAGAAAGGCTCTAGAACCAAGGTTTGACGGACCCTTCCAAGTCCTGTTGACAACACCTACATCAGTCAAGCTTGAAGGAAAGGCATCATGGATACATGCAAGCCATTGCAAGAAAAGCAGTATAAACTCATGATATTGATGTTAATAATGATAACCTCAACGGAGGCGTGGGATAGACTGAATTCTCTAGCCCCTTTGAACAATAGATTCGTACAACATCATAGAAAATTAGTGCATGACTTGTTAAACAATACACAAACCCTGACAGATTGTTGGATCTGTACCCATTCGCCGGTATCAGCCACAAGTATACCTTTTCTAGCAGTTCCCGTATTAGCAGAAGAAATATTCGCTTGGCCTAATTGTTCAGACAACCTGGCCAACAACCAAATTGGTAATGCTAGGCTGTGGAATACTACAATCGCCATACCAATTGTGGGATGGGTAGAATTTCCTTGGTGGCAGGGTAATCTCTCAGGGAGTAACACACATCTACAATATTTAGCATTTAGGGGAGGAAAATGGGTACCTAGAAATAAGACTGGATTAACTAATTTAGGACAGGTCCCCACAGAAAATCTACAGCTTAGTTTCAGTACAACCGTCCCCCCCTCTGATGCTTTCAAACCTGTAGTATTGGAAAGATACATACATAATAGAAAATGGAAACATTCTAAATTGTTCCCCCAAGGTGATGCAAACAGTTGTACAAGTAAGCTGGGGAACCTGGTTTGTAATGAATCCAATGAGTATATCAAAGGAATGCCTGTATGTGGGAATCCCGCAGCCGGGTACTGTAGCCCCTTGGGACAAAAACCCTCTTGGTGTATGCTTCAGAATGTATCTAGATTTGTGGATTTGGCTCACAGATTGGTATTGCAGCACTCAGCTCTATGGGATCTGCCTGAAGGTACATTTTGGATATGCGGAGAAGGAGCATATAAATGGCTTCCCGTAGGTATAAAGGGTACTTGTACATTAGGACGCCTAACCCCGGCTACATTCATAATTTCAAATAAACAAGTGAATATGCAAGCCGTGCCCAAGCACACACTGTATAAAAGAGCTGCAGATAACTCACCACGTCCCTCGGGGAGGCCACATATAGTACAAATGGGAATTCCTAACAAAATTGCTAGTACCATTTTTATTTATCCTATGTTAACACAGATGTGGGATAAATTAGTTAGAGCCACGGATTATCTAGATGATCAGATCTGGGATATATTGGATATACTAAACACTAGTGTAGCTGTACAGAATCAGCTTATAATAGTCGTCAACCAACATACCCTGGTATTGGATTACCTAACTGCCTCACAAGGGGGTATGTGTCAAATCATCGGACCCACCTGCTGTCATTATATAGACCCGAATAGTACTATGAGTATGACATTTAAATTAAAGGACGTACAACGACTCAGAGATCAGTATGACAAAGACAATGACCAGAATAAGGATAGCTGGTGGTCAGATACCTTTTCTTTTCTTAACCCAGCCAACTGGTTCAGAGGAATCGGTGGGTGCGTTGCTGGGATTATGCAGAGCATAATACATATAGTTATGATTATTGTAGTCATATACGTACTATTCCAGATTGTGCTCGAGTATCTCAGTATGCACAGATAAACTTTGTGTAATAGATGCAAGAGTATAAAGTTTTTTTCCTTCTTCTCTTATGTTATCCTTTGCTAATACTGATTATTGCGCTTATTTTGCTATCCCTTTGTAATATCTGTACTTATTGCAAAACAAAGAAAAGGTTGCGAGAGTTAAACGGAAGAATTAATACTAGATTTGATTCTCTTATTGAATACAAGCATGTACATGTGTAATACCAAATAAAGGCTTTGTCTTTGGCCCTGTGGTAATAAAATAAATAAAAGAAAATGTCAAAGGGGGGAATTGTGGAGATCAGACTGAACTAAAGGAATCCATCTTGTCTTCTTCCTGAGAAATCTCGCTTACAACAAGATACATTTCTGCTGACTTGACATTTCCTTTTATGGAAGTAATCATGTGTGCATTCCTTCTTTCAATAGCAGCCTTTCATTCACCTTCCAGATGATGTAACTTTCTACTGATAAAGACTGGTATAGATTGTTTATGTAAGAGATAGTGAAATATGAGCGCTTGTGCGCATGTCTGTAAAAGAATAATTCTTTTCTATATAAAGGGAGGGCAAAGCCCAGAGAGAGAGATGTGCTCCTGGGCTTCCCTTGTATATGATCACACAATACCTTGTTTGCGTGTCATTTACTCTGGATCCCTACCTCTAGTAAGCCAGGGACTGAGAAGGACTTAACACCCAGGTTATACCAACTGTACATATATAATTATATACAGGAGATACCCAGGTTATACCAGCTGTACACATATAACTATACACAGGAGATGCCCAGGTTATACCAGCTGTACATATTTAATTATATACAAAGGATACCCAGGTTATACATGCTGTACATATTTAATCATATACAAAGGATACCCAGGTTATACCAACTGTACGTATATAATTATATACAGAGGATACTAAGGTTATACCATCTGTACATATATAATTATATACAGGAGACATCCAGATTATACCAGCTGTACATATATAATTATATACAGAGAATACCCAGGTTATACCAGCTATACATATTTAATTATATACAGGAGATGCCCAGGTTATACCAGCTGTACATATTTAATTATATACTGGAGATACCCAGGTTATACCAGCTGTACATATATAATTATATACAGGAGATACCCAGGTTATACCAGATGTACATATATAATTATATACAGAAGATACCCAGGTTATACCAGCTGTACATATATAATGATATACAGGAGATATCCAGATTGTACCAACTGTACATACATAACTACATACAGAAGATTCCAGGTTATACCAGCTATACATATATAATTATATAAAGTGGATACCCAGGTTATAACTGCTGTACATATATAATTATATACAGAGGATACCCAGGTTATACCTGCTGTACTTATATAATTATATACAGAGGATACCCAGGTTATACCAGCTGTACATATATAATTATATTCAGGAGATACCCCGGTTATACCAGATGTACATATATAATTATATACAGGAGATACCCAAGTTATACCAGCTATACATATATAATTATGCACAGAGGATACCCAGGTTATACCAGCTGTACATATATAATTATATACAGGAGATATCCAGATTATAACAACTGTACATGTATAATTATATACAGGAGATACCCAGGTTATACCAGCTGTACATATATAACTATACACAGGAGATGCCCAGGTTATACCAGCTATACATATATAATTATATACAAAGGATACCCAGGTTATACCTGCTGTACATATTTAATTATATACAAAGGATACCCAGGTTATACCTGCTGTACATATTTAATTATATACAAAGGATACCCAGGTTATACCAACTGTATGTATATAATTATATACAGAGGATACTAAGGTTATACCATCTGTACATATATAATTATATACAGGAGATATCCAGATTATACAAGCTGTACATATATAATTATTTACAGGAGATACCCAGGTTGTACCAGCTGTACATATATAATTATATACAGAAGATACCCAGGTTATACCAGCTGTACATATATAATTATATACAGAAGATACCCAGGTTATACCAGCTATACATATATAATTATATACAGGAGATATCCAGATTGTACCAACTGTACATACATAACTACATACAGAAGGTTCCAGGTTATACCAGCTATACAAATATAATTATATAAAGTGGATACCCAGGTTATGCCTGCTGTACATATATAATTATATACAGAAGATACCCAGGTTATACCTGCTGTACATATATAATTATATACAGAAGATACCCAGTTTATACCAGCTGTACACATATAAATATATACAGGAGATACCCAGGTTATACCAGCTGTACATATAGAATTATATACAGAAGATACCCAGGTTATACCAGCTGTGCATATATAATTATGTACAGAGGATACCCAGGTTATACCTGCTGTACATATATAATTATACACTGAAGATGCCCAGGTTATACCAGCTGTACATATATAATTATATACAGGAGATACCCAGGTTATACCAGCTGTACATATATAATTATATACAGAAGACACCCAGGTTATACCAGCTGTACATATATAATTATATACAGGAGATATCCAGATAATACCAACTATACATACATAATTACATACAGGAGATACCCAGGTTATACCAGCTGTACATATATAATTATACACAGGAGATACCCAGGTTATACCAGCTATACATATATAATTATGTACAGAGGATACTCAGGTTATACCAGCTGTACATATATAATTATATACAGAAGATACCCAGGTTATACCAGCTGTACATATATAATTATATACAGGAGATATCCAGATAATACCAACTGTACATACATAATTACATACAGGAGATACCCAGGTTATACCAGCTGTACATATATAATTATACACAGGAGATACCCAGGTTATACCAGCTATACACAGGGCCGGCTCCAGGTTTTCGAGGGCCCCGGGCGAAAGAGTCTCAGTGGGCCCCCCCTTTGACACATACCCCGATTTATGATGCACAGATACGGCAGAGAAATGTATAGTACAATGCCAGATTTCACTTCTTACATGAGTGACAGCTATTGTAAATTCTGCAGTGTATATATACAGAACAGGAGGAGTGGTACTGTGCAGTGTATATATACAGGAGGAAAGGTGCTGTGCAGTGTATATATACAGGAGGAAAGGTACTGTGCAGTGTATATATACAGGGGGAGAGGTGCTGTGCAGTTTATATATACAGGGGGAGAGGTGCTGTGCAGTGTATATATACAGAGGGAGAGGTGCTGTGCAGTGTATATATACAGGGGGAGAGGTGCAGTGCAGTGTCGTGAGCAGGGCGTTGTTGTATCAGAAAATCTTTTCTGTTTTGAGTTTTTCTATGAAACAAAGACTTTTCTACATAAACAACGTTGTTTGGTTTTGTGGCCCCAACAGATCTGTGCTACAAAGTAACAGGTGGCTCGGGCATTAATGAGGGACCTGATGCTGAATCCTTTCCACAAACCCTAATGACCCAATTAGTGCCCCGTCATTAGAACCTCATTAAACACCTCCCTGTCCTGAGTAGTCATGTACAGTATGGGGGGATCCTGCAGCCCACCCCCTGACTGCTCCATACCATACACTGCCCTCTGTCGCGCTCACTATTATCCTGTGCATTTCTCCTTCATCGTTACCCCATGTTACACTTGTCACCCCCCACTACAGAGTAGCAGGGCAGCCAATGTCACCCCCTCCCAGACCCTAATGGCAGCAGGAAATGTCTGCTCCTCTATTGGGTTGGAACCTGATTTAATCATGGAATAATGTGGATTTGTTGCCGGTGGCTGCAGGGGAAGGTTTAAGTGATGCCATGTCCTTGGTGGGAGCAGTGGCAGCTGCTGGGACCTGGACAGAGACAACCAATGTTGCTGTGACTGCACAGTGTGATGTGGAGGAGAGAAGCTGAGACTCCGGAGCAGAAATCACCCACATGCCAGCACTGGGCAGAGTCCCTCCAGTCACCAGCCTGGGGCCACAGGGCCCCAATGTACAGCCCACAGCTCAGTTTTATCCATGGCAGCAGCTCCCCTTCCTCCTGGCATTTGGTTAACCCCATTTATGCGGGTCGGATTGTTATCTTTAAGGTTCAGCAATAACCTTCATACAGATGGGAAGGGGTTAAGCTTCTTCCTACCCCACTGGTGCAGGTTTGGTGCAGCATGCATGTATTCTGGGAGAGCTGGGTGGCTGCAGGTTGCAGGCTGCACCCCACCAGCTGCTCCTCCAGACATCACCCACATTTTTAGGCAGCGGAGACAGACAGCAGCAGACTGAGCCACAAGTCCATCTGCAACCAGTGCTGGATACCATAGCACTCACTCAGTCACTGGTAGGAGCTCCAGAATCTGCCTGATAAACTTCAGCACTGCAGCCAGCCAGGGGCCAGAGCAGGAGAAAGTGCTCTCTCCACCCACAATGTCACACTGGCTGCCTTCTCTTAACCCCTATGTGTGCCTGCCTGGCTGCACTGACTGAGTGAGAAGATCCTTGTGTCAGAGCTGGCACATAGGGGTTAAGAGAACGCAGCCAGTGTGACTTTGTGGGTGGAGAGTTCTCCTGCTCTGCTCTCCCAGCTGTATCTATGACAGCTTGAGTGGGCCCCCCCCTCTCCCCAGGGCCCCGGCATTTGCCCAGGTGCGCCGGGTGCTGACGCCGGCCCTGGCTATACATATATAATTATGTACAGAGGATACCCAGGTTATACCAGCTGTACATATATAATTATATACAGAAGATACCCAGGTTATACCAGCTGTACATATATAATTATATACAGGAGATATCCAGATAATACCAACTGTACATACATAATTACATACAGGAGATACCCAGGTTATACCAGCTGTACATATATAATTATATACAGGAGATACCCAGGTTATACCAGCTGTACATAATTATATACAGGAGATACCCAGGTTATACCAGCTGTACATATATAATTAAGTACAGAGGATACCAAGGTTATACCAGCTGAACATATATAATTATATACAGGAGATACCCAGGTTATACCAGTTGTACATATATAATTATATACAGAGGACACCCAGGTTATACCTGCTGTACATATATAATTATACACTGAAGATGCCCAGGTTATACCAGCTGTACATATATAATTATATACAGGAGATACCCAGGTTATACCAGCTGTACATATATAATTATATACAGAAGATACCCAGGTTATACCAGCTGTACATATATAATTATATACAGGAGATATCCAGATAATACCAACTGTACATACATAATTACATACAGGAGATACCCAGGTTATACCAGCTGTACATATATAATTATACACAGGAGATACCCAGGTTATACCAGCTATACATATATAATTATGTACAGAGGATACTCAGGTTATACCAGCTGTACATATGTAATTATATACAGAAGATACCCAGGTTATACCAGCTGTACATATATAATTATATACAGGAGATATCCAGATAATACCAACTGCACATACATAATTACATACAGGAGATACCCAGGTTATACCAGCTGTACATATATAATTATACACAGGAGATACCCAGGTTATACCAGCTATACATATATAATTATGTACAGAGGATACCCAGGTTTTACCAGCTGTACATATATAATTATATACAGAAGATACCCAGGATATACCAGCTGTACATATATAATTATATACAGGAGATATCCAGATAATACCAACTGCACATACATAATTACATACAGGAGATACCTAGGTTATACCAGCTGTACATATATAATTATACACAGGAGATACCCAGGTTATACCAGCTATACATATATAATTATGTACAGAGGATACCCAGGTTATACCAGCTGTACATATATAATTATGTACAGAGGATACCCAGGTTATACCAGCTGTACATATATAATTATATACAGAAGATACCCAGGTTATACCAGCTGTACATATATAATTATATACAGGAGATATCCAGATAATACCAACTGTACATACATAATTACATACAGGAAATACCCAGGTTATACCAGCTGTACATATATAATTATATACAGGAGATACCCAGGTTATACCAGCTGTACATAATTATATACAGGAGATACCCAGGTTATACCAGCTGTACATATATAATTAAGTACAGAGGATACCAAGGTTATACCAGCTGAACATATATAATTATATACAGGAGATACCCAGGTTATACCAGCTGTACATATATAATTATATACAGAGGACACCCAGGTTATACCTGCTGTACATATATAATTATACACAGAAGATGCCCAGGTTATACCAGCATGCTCCATACAGGAAGCTGTATGTTTTACAAAGTTTATTATTATAGAGAAGATATCTTCTTTAATACTTATAATCTCGTTGAGGCAGATTTGTTATCTGTGAAGTTATGAGTGGTGTAACCACAGGGAAACAATGTACATATTGGTGTTGTAGATAGAATTCCTGGAAAGTAACTGGAGCTCATCCTTCATGTGAGGATTGCTGGATATAAACCCTTAATCCTACATAAGATGTCTCCAGGAGATTTCTTTTCAGTTCATGTGCAACTACCAATAGCGGAATGCTATGTAGAAAATAACAGCGATATAACATAGGTAATATGGAAATACTTCCTAAACAACTCATCCTAAAACACTGACTCCAGCCGGATGATATAAGGATGGAATGGGCCATATTATCCAAAACACGCCTGCTTTCTCTAAGAGCATAACTTTAGGCGTTGCAGAAGTTATAGTTGTACCAGGGAATCTGTCAGCAGATTTTTGCTATGTAATCTGAGAGCGGCATGATGTAGGGGCAGAGACCCCGATTCTAGGGATGAGTCACTTACTAGGCTGGCCATTGTTCTTGGCAGTGTGTTTCCTGTTTACACTGGACAATGAACTGACAAGAATGAGGACCTTTAGCACTGCACAAAAGATCATTTCACCCGACGAAGGAGCGTTTTGTTTATATTGAATGATTTTCAGGAAACGAGCATTTTGTGTAGTGTAAATGCACCTTAGGGCTTGTCAAGGCTGGGGATGAAATAATTGACATCTGAATAATTACAGCGTGCTAATTACAATGGCAGAATTTACCGGTATTGCCGACAAGAGTGATGAGTATGCTATGTGCAAATTTGCAGTCACATGCTGACTAGATGGGCTCATACTCTCTCAATAGAGGTATATTGAGAATGAGCACGTCTAGTCGGAATGTGAGCGGAAATTTAAAATTCGCATGCATACGGTCATGTGACCACCCCATTTTCACCATCGCATGTCGTAAGGATACAGAAGCCTGCAGTCTTGTAGAATGACTGCAGATTTTTTAGCCCAAGTCTGGACAATTAAAGGGCACCTGTCACCCCGAAAATCGCGGGTGAGGTAAGCCCACCGGCATCAGGGGCTTATCTACAGCATTCTGTAATGCTGTAGATAAGCCCCCGATGTTACCTGAAAAAGGAGAAAAAGACGTTATATTATACTTACCCAGGGGCGGTCCCGCTGCTGGTCAGGTCGGATGGGCGTCTCCGGTCCGCTGCGGCGCCTCCCATCTTCTTTCCATGACGTCCTCTTCTGATCTTCAGCCACGGCTCCGGCTCCGGCGTACTTTGCTCTGCCCTCTTGAGGGCAGAGGATAGTACTGCAGTGCGCAGGCGCCGGAAAGGTCAGAGGCCCGGCGCCTGCGCACTGCAGTACTTTGTCTGCCCTCAACAGGGCAGAGCAAAGTACGCCTGCGCCGGAGCCGTGGCTGAAGATCAGAAGAGGACGTCATGGAAAGAAGATGGGAGGCGCCGCAGCGGACCGGAGACGCCCATCCGACCTGACCAGCAGCGGGACCGCCCCTGGGTAAGTATAATATAACGTCTTTTTCTCCTTTTTCAGGTAACATCGGGGGCTTATCTACAGCATTACAGAATGCTGTAGATAAGCCCCTGATGCCGGTGGGCTTACCTCACCCGCGATTTTCGGGGTGACAGGTGCCCTTTAAAGAGTTACACCTCTGGGCTCCTCCGCCTTATATCATATTATGCATATCACTCCTAGATGTCAAGGTCTTCCCTGCTTTGAAGTGATCAGGGACGGTGTTTTTTTTAGAGATGAAGTCCTAAGCTTTGTCTTATCCTTTGGCTACAACTTCTTGTACAATGGATTTTGAAGATTTTCTAGAAGCACAATACATCCCGAGATAAGTGGCACAAAATGACCAGTTTTAAAAGGGAGATCTTGTTTTCTGTCTGTGCTTGCACGAGAATGTGTGGAAATTGTTTTATGAGAAATTGAAACAGAACTGTAAGGACAGAGATATCAATTCTCAAGACCCAAACATAAGGCAACGACCTTAAAGAATAATCAGCACCCTTTCCACTCACATCAATGAACATTACACGTTTTCTCGAAAATGGATGTAACCTTGAAAAATGTAAAAAAAAATGTAATATATTCTTTTCATTTTTGGTTCCACTTTGAGCAGGGTTCACTAATTTTGATACATGTGTGACTGAAACTATGGCATTCGTACGATACAACTTCACAAGCTTGAAACCAATGTCATTCAAGTTGTTGGTTAACCCTAGCCTTAAATTTGAGATAGATGGCTCATTCTGGATGTCCTCTCCAGGTTGTCCTCCTCTGGTGAAGGACCTTCACAAAACAGGGATGATATCTTGCTCTCTACAGTCTTCAGGGTTTTCTCAGACCCTGAAGGATTAGTGAATATTACTCAGGGGATTATGGTTCTCCTTGCTGAGATTGAGCTGGCGCAGGGAGTTTTTCTAGCAATGCTCTATGTGAGAAGATTCCTTCTGGAGAAGAGCTCCTGAATAGTAATAGTGTAGAATAGATTATGTCTACTATTCCTAGAACTTGCATGTTACCCCCTCCCCGGCCTCTGTTCACTGATTCCTAGCAGATGTGGGGATGGAAGAACACAAGCAAAAGGAAAAATTCTTCAAAGGCAGTCTGGCATCCAGGAAACTGTTGAGGAGGGTCCCCAGTCCAAGATATGCACCATTAGCAATGTATCTCCAAAAACACTGCAGTGTATGAGGAGGAACCATAGAATTTACATTTTCATTTCTAATATAATTTTCTAGGATTTTGGGTAGATCATAAAATAGTTGACTTTGTGAGACTAGATGGATATGAAGGAGCCTGGTTTTTAACCCCCCTTTCCCCAGGAATAATTCCTGGCACCAGTACACATCTCACCACTACTTTCCAGATACTTGTTACTGTGGGCAACACTTTGACCTCCTCTGTCGAACTGATAATATCCAGGGACATGAGCTATACAAGTTTGATGTGCTCAATATGAGCTGTTGTATATGGGTGTCTGACTGCAAGATCTTAGGCTACTTATATACATGTTGTACACCTGTCCGGGGTCTAGGTTTTGCTCCCTTCTGCTCTGTCCGCTTAACTCCTTTGCACACCACGTTGGGCTTTGCAGATGGCCCAACGTGATCCCATGTGATCATCTACATGAGTCTAATAGGCCTATCAAAACACACATCTGTGTCTTGGTATTAAGACATTTTCGTGCTCCTGAGTAGGGATGAGTGAAACTGTGGACGTTCGGATTTGTCGAGTTCAATCGAACTTTAGTCCAAAGTTCGGTTCTGGTACCATAATTATACTCGAACTTGAACCTGAACCCCATAGAAATCAGGAATGACCAAAACATTGGTGCTGGAAAATGTCTCTCTCTGCCTGCGGTCTCCAGGACCTCTGCTATCTGTTCCTGGCATCCTGGCTGCCTGTGGTCTCCAGGAACTCTGCTACCTGTTTCTGACATCCTGTCCGCCTGCAGTTTCTAGGACCTCTGCAACCTGTTCCCTGTACGCCTGCAGTTTCTAGGACCTCTGCAACCTGTTCACTGTACGCCTGCAGTTTCTAGGACCTCTGGAACCTGTTCCCTGTTTCCTGTCTATCTGCAGTTTCCGTTTCCAGGACCTTTGCTACCTGTTTCTTGCATACCTTACCTGCTTGCTGCACCAATGCTCATCGGCTGACGCCACCCGGACTTTGGGCTTGGAGTATCCACCTCACTAGGTGAGCCTAACAATACATCTATGGAAGGTTTATGTGATATGGTGTTTCTGATAAAATATATTTCTTCATTTTCAGATCCCTGTATCAAGATGAAGTCCAATATGGGTGGTGTGAAGTTTTTGATACTTGGTGGAATAGATGTATTAGATATTTAATTTTTTGTGTTCAGTAACTCAGCTTTCTTTTGAAACATTTCTATAGTAAATTCAGTTTGCTGTCCCTTGTATTTAATCATATCAGAGAGCACAGTACTTGTTGATCTGACATGACCTGATCCCTGGCTTTTTCGTAGCCTGATCCAATATTCTGGAGCAGTCTAAACCAAGGCAGTCATGGAGTTATATTGCAATCAGTAGTATATTTTTGCAACTAGGAGATGTCAGCAGAGCATTTTGAATTCAGCAGTTGCAGGACGAGAAAATTTATAGAAGACTATATAGGACTGTTGAGCGTAACAGAATAGCTACAAGTGGATTAAGGAAAACTTGACTGAGAAGATGAGAGAAGAGCGTGAAGAAGAAAGCAAAAGTTAAGGTCATGGAGAAGACCTGTAATAGAGCATTTCTGAAGACAAGAATGAGGAGGCAGCAGAGATATCTAGAGATACTATACAAGACCAGAATGAGAAGACAGAAGAAATATCTGAAGACATTTTAGTAGATCAGAGTGAGAAGATGTAATGCAATGTCTAGAAAGACAGATGATCTGGGCGTAAAACTATGACAAGTACTGGGGCAAGACGATGCAACTTGCTAATTTCTGTCACCAGATACTCTCTCTTAAAGGATTATTTACAAGAGTAGAAGATGCTATTTTTGAGACGACCTTCTACAATCATATTAGTTGTGTGGTTGAGTGCTCCAGTCAACCATTAAATTTAGTCTTGTGAAAGGTGGGTCACAAGCAGCATGGCCACAGCTTCCACAGGAGTTGGGCCCAACTTCCTCATCAGCCACAAAGATTTGCCCTTGAACATCTCAAAATGTTGGATATCTAACCCTATGGGAGCAGTTATTGCCATCATAATAGTTGTCACCCATGTTTCTGAGATCATTTTTGTGTTTTTGTTAGTCTTTTTATTAATGGAACCTTTCAATATACATTCATCGGAAAATACTATGTTGAAACTTCGACTTTTGTATATATGAGGAATGTGAGAAGTTTCTTCTCAGAAGAGAATATGAATAAGAGCAATAATTTTCTTCTGGCGTGATACAGTAGCTATTAATGTACAAAGAGAAAAAGAAGAAGGGGGGCACACTCTTTTCCAAAACAATACTCCCCTTTGAATAATGACACAGTGTTTCATGTCAGAGGGTGGCTTTCAGCGAGATGACTTATCCTGTCATTAGATGGATTCAGCCCTTGATAACAGTGTAGACCAGAATTTCAAAGCTTTCAAATGTTGCTTCAAACAGCGGACGTAAGACATGACGAACAGCCAGTCTGCAGATAAACTGCTGCAAAAATGGGGAGCGGGATGTACGGGAATGACGGAATCTGACCATGGTCTAAAAATATCAGAGAAAAAACATTTATTTATGCAAGATAAATTGAAATATATTAAACCAAATTAGACTTTACTCAATTGCTTGCCAAAGTGCGTCAGCGGTCTACAATTGTAAGGTGACTGCTATAAATAAGTTCATATTTTGGTGCCCTTGCTTGACATGTTGATGAGTCCTTCACTAGAATCTGTGTAATTGCCCCTCATCCTGTTGATGTGTTCTGTACCAGAACCGGTGTAATCTCACCTTCAACGATATAGATGTAGTCAGTTGGGATTACATGGCGCACTTTCCTCCATCTCAATAAAGTTGAAGAGTTTGGGCTCCCTTCTTCTGAAACCCATATTGGCAATTACAGAGGTATATCAAGCTCAATGGTCCAATTTTGGCTTCTTAGCGATCGCCTGGGAAAAGTCATTTGACATGGCAACCATTGAAATAAAGGCTATCATTGTATCCAAACCTTATAGAATGCTGTTTCCTGTATAGGGAGGCTCCTGATAATAGGTCATATCAACAGAGATTGTATTCATAAGAAATACCATGTGAAGGGTTTATCTGGTTTAGATCATAAATAACTACCCTATTGAAGCACCCTAAGTTAATAGAAAGAAGCCCCTTATTCGGGACCTGTAATAAAGTGAATAAGAGACTGTAACATGGCACGGGACGGTAGCCGTGGGCAAGGCACTCGTCTTCAGTGTCCCGTCTGAAATGTATGTATGAGATAACCAAGATGATTTTCTATAAAATGATTGTAGTCTCATGTTCGAAGCAGTTGTGGATGGAGAGATATGGAGCCTGAAAGTCAAAAGTTCAAAATATTATTCCCCTTTTGCTGGTCTGTGTTAAATAGACTCAAGACACTATTCACATTACAATACGACACATAACGTGATTGGTGTCTTCAGGGGTAGGAACGTAATAGTACCGTCCACCACCCTTTCAAGAGTACTTTGAAGGAGCATCCCTCTCTCTCTCTGCAGGACCCTTCCCGTTCACAGGCAAGCTATGGATCTTATTGAATGCCCTATACTCTTCAATTCCCCTGTGGTGGCGCCGTAGGGAAATTAAGATCCTACACATATCGCTGGGTATCCATGTTTTGAAAACCTTCTGTAATTAATTGACAACATGAAACAGCTGTTGAGGTGGCTGAACTATGACCAACATTGTGGCCCCTCTGTGATGGCTTAAAGGTGGCTGCCTTCTTGCCTTGTCTCCAGGGTGCTGCTGCTTTCTGTGTGAGTGGGATAGTCGTGCAAGAGAATATCACTGCAATAAGAGACTGGCCTCTCTGACATTCTCTTCAGCCAGGAAGTAAAAATGTCCGGCATCCAGCACTTGCTGACCCACATACCGTATTTACTCGAGTATAAGCCGACCCGAGTATAAGCCGACGCACCTAATTTTGCCAGGAAAAACTGGTTAAGCTTATTGACTCGAGTATAAGCTGGATATGCATTGTCCTCTCATCCCTGGTATGCATGGCTCCCCCATCCCTGTCCTGGTATAGATGGCTCCCCATCGCTGTCATTGTATGCATGCCCCCCGGTCCCTGTCCTTGTATGGATGGCTCCCCGGTCCCTGTCCTTGTATGCATGGATCCCCCATCGCTATCCTTGTTTGCATGACTCCTTATCCCCTATCCTTATATGCATGCCCCCCCGGTCCCTGTCCTTGTATGCATGGCTCCCTGGTCCCTGTCCTTGTATGCATGGCTCCCCCATCGCTATCCTTGTTTGCATGACTCCTTATCCCCTATCCTTATATGCATGTCCCCCGATCCCTGTCCTTGTATGCATGGCTCCCTGGTCCCTGTCCTTGTATGCATGGCTCCCCTATCCTTGAACGCATGTTTCCTATTAGAAAAAAAACAAACATCCTACTCACCTTCCTGCACGCCCTGATGCATCTTGTTATGGCGCCAGCTGCTATTCCTACAGAGCGATCACGTGGCCCACTCATTAAGGTAATGACTATTCACTCCACGCCTAGGGGAGTTGAAAGAGGCGTGCATATTCATTACCTTAACCCCTTTACCCCCAAGGGTGGTTTGCACGTTAATGACCGGGCCAATTTTTACAATTCTGACCACTGTCCCTTTATGAGGTTATAACTCTGGAACGCTTCAACGGATCCCAGTGAATCTGACATTGTTTTCTCGTGACATATTGTACTTCATGACAATGGTAAAAATTCTTTGATAGTACCTGCGTTTATTTGTGAAAAAAACGGAAATTTGGCGAAAATTATGAAAATTTCGCAATTTTCCAACTTTGAATTTTTATGCAATTAAATCACAGATATATGTCACACAAAATACTTAATAAGTAACATTTCCCACATGTCTACTTTACATCAGCACAATTTTGGAACCAAAATTTTTTTTTGTTAGGGAGTTATAAGGGTGAAAAGTTGACCAGCAATTTCTCATTTCTACAACACCATTTTTTTTTAGGGACCACATCTCATTTGAAGTCATTTTGAGGGGTCTATATGATAGAAAATACCCAAGTGTGACACCATTCTAAAAACTACACCCCTCAAGGTGCTTAAAACCACATTCAAGAAGTTTATTAACCCTTCTGGTGCTTCACAGGAATTTTTTGAATGTTTAAATAAAAATGAACATTTAACTTTTTTTCACAAAAAATTTAATTCAGCTCCAATTTGTTTTATTTTACCAAGGGTAACAGGAGAAAATGGACCGCAATCATTGTTGTACAATTTGTCCTGAGTACGCCAATACCCCACATGTGGGGGTAAACCACTGTTTGGGCGCATGGCACAGCTCGGAAGCGAAGGAGCGCCATTTGACTTTTCAATGCAAAATTGACAGGAATTGAGATGGGACACCATGTTTCGTTTGGAGAGCCCCTGATGTGCCTAAACATTGAAACCCCCCACAAGTGACACCATTTTGGAAAGTAGACCCCCTAAGGAACTTATATAGAGGTGTGGTGAGCTCTTTCACCCACCAAGTGCTTCACAGAAGTTTATAATGTAGAACCGTAAAAATAAAAAATCATATTTTTTCACACAAATTATCTTTTCGCCCCCAATTTTTTATTTTTCCAAGGGTAAGAGAAGAAATTGGACCCCAATAGTTGTTGTACAATTTGTCCTGAGTAAGCTGATATCCCATATGTGGGGGTAAACCACTGTTTGGGCGGATGGGAGAGCTCGGAAGGGAAGGAGCGCCGTTTGACTTTTCAATGCAAAATTGACAGGAATTGAGATGGGATGCCATGTTGCGTTTGGAAAGCCACTGATGTGCCTAAACATTGAAACCCCCCACAAGTGACACCATTTTGGAAAGTAGACCCCCTAAGGAACTTATCTAGAGGTGTGGTGAGCACTTTGACCCACCCAGTGCTTCACAGAAGTTTATAATGCAGAACCGTAAAAATAAAAAAATCATATTTTTTCACAAAAATTATCTTTTCGCCCCCAATTTTTTATTTTTCCAAGGGTAAGAGAAGAAATTGGACCCCAATAGTTGTTGTACAATTTGTCCTGAGTGCGCTGATACCCCATATGTGGGGGTAAACCACTGTTTGGGCGGATGGGAGAGCTCGGAAAGGAAGGAGCGCCGTTTGACTTTTCAATGCAAAATTGACAGGAATTGAGATGAGACGCCATGTTGCGTTTGCAGAGCCCCTAATGTACCTAAATAGTAGAAACCACTCACAAGTGACACCATTTTGGAAAGTAGACCCCCTAAGGAACTTATCTAGATGTGTGGTGAGCGCTTTGACCCACCAAGGGCTTCACAGAGGTTTATAATGGAGAGCCGTAAAAATAAAACAAAAATTTTTTCCCACAAAAATTATTTTTTAGCCCCCAGTTTTGTATTTTCCCGAGGGTAACAGGAGAAATTGGACCCAAAAATGTGTTGTCCAATTTGTCCTGAGTGCGCTGATACCCCATATGTGGGGGGAAACCACTGTTTGGGCGCATGGGAGGGCTCGGAAGGGAAGGAGTGCCATTTGAATGCAGACTTAGATGGAATGGTCTGCAGGCGTCACATTGCGTTTGCAGAGCCCCTAATGTACCTAAACAGTAGAAACCCCCCACAAGTGACACCATTTTGGAAAGTAGACCCCCTAAGGAACTTATCTAGATGTGTGGTGAGCGCTTTGACCCACCAAGGGCTTCACAGAGGTTTATAATGGAGAGCCGTAAAAATAAAACAAAATTTTTTTCCCACAAAAATTATTTTTTAGCCCCCAGTTTTGTATTTTCCCGAGGGTAACAGGAGAAATTGGACCCAAAAATGTGTTGTCCAATTTGTCCTGAGTGCGCTGATACCCCATATGTGGGGGGAAACCACTGTTTGGGCGCATGGGAGGGCTCGGAAGGGAAGGAGTGCCATTTGAATGCAGACTTAGATGGAATGGTCTGCAGGCGTCACATTGCGTTTGCAGAGCCCCTAATGTACCTAAACAGTAGAAACCCCCCACAAGTGACCCCATATTGGAAACTAGACCCCCCCGGGAACTTATCTAGATGTGTTGTGAGAACTTTGAACCCCAAGTGTTTCACTACAGTTTATAACGCAGAGCCGTAAAAATAAAAAATCTTTTTTTTCCCACAAAAATTATTTTTTAGCCCCCAGTTTTGTATTTTCCCAAGGGTAACAGGAGAAATTGGACCCCAACAGTTGTTGTCCTATTTGTCCTGAGTACGCTGATACCCCATATGTTGGGGTAAACCCCTGTTTGGGCACACGGGTGAGCTCGGAAGGAAAGAAGCACTGTTTTACTTTTTCAACGCAGAATTGGCTGGAATTGAGATCGGACGCCATGTCGCTTTTGGAGAGCCCCTGATGTGCCTAAACAGTGGAAACCCCCCAATTATAACTGAAACCCTAATCCAAACACTCCCCTAACCCTAATTCCAACGGTAACCCTAACCACACCTCTAACCCTGACACACCCCTAACCCTAATCCCAACCCTATTCCCAACTGTAAATGTAATCTAAACCCTAACTGTAACTTTAGCCCCAACCCTAACTGTAGCCCTAACCCTAGCCCTAACCCTAGCCCTAACCCTAGCCCCAACCCTAACCCTAGCCCTAGCCCTAACCCTAGCCCTAACCCTAGCCCTAACCCTAGCCCTAACCCTAGCCCTAACCCTAACCCTAGCCCTAACCCTAGCCCTAACCCTAACCCTAGCCCTAACCCTAACCCTAGCCCTAACCCTAGCCCTAACCCTAGCCCTAGCCCTAACCCTAGCCCTAACCCTAGCCCTAACCCTAACACTAGCCCTAACCCTAGCCCTAACCCTAGCCCTAATGGGAAAATGGAAATAAATACATTTTTTTATTTTTCCCTAACTAAGGGGGTGATGAAGGGGGGTTTGATTTACTTTTATAGCGGGTTTTTTAGCGGATTTTTATGATTGGCAGCCGTCACACACTGAAAGACGCTTTTTATTGCAAAAAATATTTTTTGCGTTACCACATTTTGAGAGCTATAATTTTTCCATATTTTGGTCCACACAGTCATGTGAGGTCTTGTTTTTTACGCGACGAGTTGACGTTTTTATTGGTAACATTTTCGGGCACGTGACATTTTTTGATCGCTTTTTATTCCGATTTTTGTGAGACAGAATGACCAAAAACCAGCTATTCATGAATTTCTTTTGGGGGAGGCGTTTATACCGTTCCGCGTTTGGTAAAATTGATAAAGCAGTTTTATTCTTCGGGTCAGTACGATTACAGCGACATCTCATTTATATCATTTTTTTATGTTTTGGCGCTTTTATACGATAAAAACTATTTTATAGAAAAAATAATTATTTTGGCATCGCTTTATTCTCAGGACTATAACTTTTTCATTTTTTTGCTGATGATGCTGTATGGTGGCTCGTTTTTTGCGGGACAAGATGACGCTTTCAGCGGTACCATGGTTGTTTATATCTGTCTTTTTGATCACGTGTTATTCCACTTTTTGTTCGGCGGTATGATAATAAAGCGTCGTTTTTTGCCTCGTTTTTTTTTTTTTTTTTCTTACGGTGTTTACTGAAGGGGTTAACTAGTGTGCCAGTTTTATAGGGCGAGTCGATACGGACGCGGCGATACTAAATATGTGTACTTTTATTGTTTTTTTTTTTTTTTATTTAGATGAAGAAATGTATTTATGGGAATATTTTTTTTTTTTTTTCATTATTTAGGAATATTTTTTTTTAATTTTTTTTACACATTTGGAAATTTTTTTTTTTACTTTTTTACTTTGTCCCAGGGGGGGACATCACAGATCAGTGATCTGACAGTTTGCACAGCACTCTGTCAGATCACTGATCTGACATGCAGCAGTGCAGGCTTCACAGTGCCTGCTCTGAGCAGGCTCTGTGAAGCCACCTCCCTCCCTGCAGGACCCGGATCCGCGGCCATCTTGGATCCGGGACCTGGAGCAGGGAGGGAGGGCGGCAAGACCCTCGCAGCAACGCGATCACATCGCGTTGCTCCGGGGGTCTCAGGGAAGCCCGCAGGGAGCCCCCCTCCCTGCGCGGTGCTTCCCTGCACCGCCGGCACATCGCGATCATCTTTGATCGCGGTGTGCCGGGGGTTAATGTGCCGGGGGCGGTCCGTGACCGCTCCTGGCACATAGTGCCGGATGTCAGCTGCGATAGGCAGCTGACACCCGGCCGCGATCGGCGCCGCTCCCCCCGTGAGCGCTGCCGATCGCATATGACGTACTATTGCGTCCTTGGGAAGTAGGGCCCACCCCCCATGGACGCAATAGTACGTCTGATGGCAGAAAGGGGTTAATGAGCGCGGCCACATGATCGCTCGGCCGGAAATGCTGCTGGCGCCGGAACCAACGAGATGCAGCGAGGGTGCGCAGGAAGGTGAGTAGGATGTCTTCTGGAAGCCAGCGGCTGCGGGTGTCACTGTGTGCATTATAAGAGAAATTAATATTCATTTCTCTTTAGCAGAGGGCACAGTTACAGCCTTAGCTGCCGCCTCCTGCCTCTGTGACCCGCTGCTCCGCCACTCCCCATCCCCCACTGACCCTCTGGGACAATTAACTTCTGTATAAGCCGAGGGGGGCGTTTTCAGCACAAAAAAAGTCCTGAAAAACTTGACTTATACACGAGTATATACAGTAAGATTTTGTTACAACCATTACATATCAAGTTGGGCCTAATGAAGAACTTTTCAAAGACAATGGATAAAAGTGGAAAAGCATTCAGATTGGACGGCCGAGCTGTCAGTAACTAAATCCCAGACACCCTGAGGGGTGGAACCGTGACAGTACCCCCTCTTCAAGGGGGATCACCGGACCCCCAGGCTTCGCAGGAAATTTTAGATGGAAGACCCTGACTAACCAATTGGCCTTCACATCTCGAGCAGGGACACAGGATCTCTCCTCTGTTCCGAATCCCCTCCAGTTGATGAGGTACTGGAGGGAATTATGTACCCTCTGAGAATCCACAACCCCATGAACCTCATATTCCAGGCCACCTTCTACAGAAATTGGAAGAGGCGGTGATGAAGCAGACAATGCAGAAGGGATATACTCCTTTAATAGGGATTTATGGAATATGTTAGGGTCGTGAAGGGATGGAGGAAACTAACCTAAATGCTACAGGATTGACCACCTTTAGGATCTCATATGGACCAATAAACTTTGGACACAACTTCACCGACAGCAATTTAAGTTTATCCCTAAAGCTTATCCCCAATCTTAAAAGCAGGACCCACCAACCGTCTATCGGCCTTTCGTTTTTGGTGAATCTCAGCAATTCCAATATTCTTTTGAACCTCCCTCCAGACATAACCCAAGTCTCTGTACGGCGACCTCCAACCCAAGGCATTCAGAACTAATCCTAGAAAATTCGCCAAAATGGGGATGAAAACCATAATTACAGAAGAATGGCGAGGTTCTGGTAGATTGGTTTACTCGACTTTTGAAAGCAAATTCAGCCAGAGGTAAAAATGAAGACCAGTCCTCCTGTCACGCTGCCACAAAGCACCTTAAAATCTGTTCCAAAGATTGACTTGTCCTCTCAGTCTGAGCATTGGTTTCAGGGTGATAAGCAGATGAAAATGACAAGTCAATCCCTAGTTTGTTGCAAAAAGCTCTCCAAAATTTAGACACAAATCGTACTCCCCTATCAGACACAATGTTCAGAGGGATCCCATGTAATCTTACAATATGAGAGATGAACAACCTGGAGAGTGTCTCTCCATAAAGGTACCGTCACATTAAGCGACGCTGCAGCGATATAGGCAACGATGCCGATCGCTGCAGCGTCGCTGTTTCGTCGCTGTGTGGTCACTGGAGAGCTGTCACACAGACAGCTCTCCAGCAACCAACGATGCCGAAGTCCCCTGGTAACCAGGGTAAACATCGGGTTACTTAGCGCAGGGCCGCGCTTAGTAACCCGATGTTTACCCTGGTTACCAGTGTAAATGTAAAAAAACAAACAGTACATACTTACATTCCGGTGTCTGTCCCCCGGCCTCAGCTTCCCTGCACTGTCTCAGCGCCGGCCGGCCGTAAAGCAGAGTGGTGATGTCACCGCTGTGCTTTACGGCCGGCCGGCGCTCACAGTCAGTGCGGGAAGCTGACGGCGAGGGGACAGACACTGGAATGTACAGTTGGATCGCCCCCAGACACAGGGCCACGCGTTTTCAGTACCGGGCTTCTCTGGTTCGGTTCCTGGGGCTGTCACGGTGGCTAGACCCGGTCCGTGACCCTGCTAAGGGGCATCCAATAAAGGTGGTACAGTCTGTCAAGGGTTCGTGACGCCACCTGTGGTGTTCGGTCAGGGTGACCGACGCTGCTGTGGGGTCCGCTGGGGTGATGGAATGGCCGCTGGATGGTATACCTTCCCACAGGTGAAGTATGTCCCCAGGGCTTCCCAGTAAGGTGGATGGTAATGGTGTGAGGTGCAGGTAATAACGAGGACACAAGGTTGCAGTCTCTTTACCTCTTTACTGAAGGCTTCAGGATCCTCAATCCAGAGTACGTTTAACAGGGCTCTCTGAGACAGGCCGGTCTGATGGGCACTTCCAGAGTTTCCCTCGCAGATGGAAATCGTTGCCCACCACTAGCGCCTGTGTGTTGTAGTCCTATCCTGCTGAGCATTCGGTATAGTCCTCACAACTGCTGTTCTCGTTCGTTCGTTCTCTACAGCTCTCTCTTTCTCTTTTGTTCCAGATTTTACTAGTTTCTCGTCCCCCAGTATGTTTTGGCTGGGACGCACCCGTATGACGGGAAGGCTTGGAGGTCTTCCGGGACCCTAGAGACGCCCCTCTCCCAATGTTGCCCCCTATGTCTTCTTAGGAAATTTAAGGTAGACAGCCAACCTATAATTAACTGTCCTGCGGAGTTCGAAGTAAGGTCTGAAGTCAGTTACTCCCGCGGTGTTCCGGCCACAGGCTACACGCCTCAGTAAGATGTTGCCTCGGTCTCACGGCACGACTCTTACTGGTACTCCTTTTTGCTTGATCTCGTTTACACTGTTCCACAATATGCTTCCCTTCTTATCTCTTTCTTAGGATGCCGCCGCAGGAGGTGCAGGCGCGGCTCCGTAACGTTCTGTTCTGTTCGCTAGGCACCTGCCAGGTTCCCACGCCTGACAGGGACCCCCCTGTGTCTTCTCCCCGCAACACCCCCTGCCACGGGATGTTGCCTGAATCCAACCCAGTCAGCTTCTTACTAACTTCCTCCCCAGCCCCTAGTTTTACCAGTGTGAGGAGTGGCCCAATAAATAAAGCCTTTTTCTCCCCCTAGTGGCCGGAGTGTGAAGTGTAATGTGTTCTGGTGATACCTGGTCAGGAGAATTCCTTCAGTGCCATCAGACGTACCATCACTCCCCTTAGTGGCAGAGTGTCATACTGCAACGACCAGATCTCTGGGGCGCTGCACAGTACAGACCAAAAGTTTGGACACACCTTCTCATTTAAAGATTTTTCTATATTTTCATGTCTATGAAAATTGTAAATTCATAATAAAGGCATCAAAACTATGAATTAACACATGTGGAATTATATACTTAACAAAAAAGTGTGAAACAACTGAAAATATGTCTTATATTCTAGGTTCTTCAAAGTAGCCACCTTTTGCTTTGATGACTGCTTTGCACACTCTTGGCATTCTCTTGATGAGCTTCAAGAGGTAGTCACCAGAAATGGTCTTCCAACAATCTTGAAGGAGTTCCCAGAAATGATTAGCACTTGTTGGCCCTTTTGCCTTCACTGTGCAGTCCAGCTCACCCCTGGAGACTGTGGAGGTCATCTGGAGTAGCACCCCATCACTCTCCTTCTTGGTCAAATAACCCTTACACAGCCTGGAGGTGTGTTTGGGGTCATTGTCCTGTTGAAAAATAAATGATGGTCCAACTAAACGCAAACCGGAAGGAATAGCATGCCCCTGCAAGATGCTGTGGTAGCCATGCTGGTTCAGTATGCCTTCAATTTTGAATAAATCCCCAACAGTGTCACCAGCAAAGCACCCCCACACCATCACACCTCCTCCTCCATGCTTCACGGTGGGAACCAGGCATGTAGATTCCATCAGTTCACCTTTTCTGCGTCGCACAGAGACACGGTGGTTGGAACTAAAGATCTCAAATTTGGACTCATCAGACCAAAGTACAGATTTCCACTGGTCTAATGTCCATTCCTTGTGTTCTTTAGCCCAAACAAGTCTCTTCTGCTTGTTGCCTGTCCTTAGCAGTGGTTTCCTAGCAGCTATTTTACCATGAAGGCCTGCTGCACAAAGTCTCCTCTTAACAGTTGTTGTAGAGATGTGTTTGCTGCTAGAACTCTGTGTGGCATTGACCTGGACTTTAATCTGAGCTGCTGTTAACCTGCGATTTCTGAGGCTGGTGACTCGGATAAACTTATCCTCAGGAGCAGAGGTGACTCTTGGTCTTCCTTTCCTTGGGCTGTCCTCATGTGAGCCAGTTTCTTTGTAGCACTTTATGGTTTTTGTAACTGCACTTGGGGACACTTTCAAACTTTTCCAAACTTTTCAGACTGACTGACTTTAATTTCTTAAAGTAATGATGGCCACTCGTTTTTCTTTACTTAGCTGCTTTTTTCTTGCTATAATATAAATTCTAACAGTCTATTCAGTAGGACTATCAGCTGTGCATCCACCAGACTTCTGCACAACACAACTGATGGTCCCAACCCCATTAATAAGGCAAGAAATCCCACTTATTAAACCTGACAGGGCACACCTGTGAAGTGAAAACCATTCCCGGTGACTACCTCTTGAAGCTCATCAAGAGAATGCCAAGAGTGTGCAAAGCAGTCATCAAAGCAAAAGGTGGCTACTTTGAAGAACCTACAATATAAGACATATTTTCAGTTGTTCCACACTTTTTTGCTAAGTATATAATTCCACATGTGTTAATTCATAGTTTTGATGCCTTCAGTGTGAATTTACAATTTTCATAGTCATGAAAATACAGAAAAATCTTTAAATGAGAAGGTGTGTCCAAACTTTTGGTCTGTACTGTAAGTATGTACTGTTTGTTTTTTTTACATTTACAATGGTAACCAGGGTAAACATCTAGTTACTAAGTGCGGCCCTGCGCTTAGTAACCCGATGTTTACCCTGGTTACCAGTGAAGACATCGCTGAATCGGCGTCACACACGCCGATTCAGCGATGTCTGCGTGAGATCCAGCGACGAAATAAAGTTCTGGCCTTTCTGCTCCGACCAACGATGTCACAGCAGGATCCAGATCACTGCTGCGTGTCAAACACAACGATATCGCTATACAGGACGCTGCAACGTCACGGATCGCTAGCGATATCGTTGTTAAGTCGCTCAGTGTGAAGGTACCTTTAGGTAATCCTGACAAAGGAACAAAATGAGCTTGTTAGTTGAATCGATCAATTACCATCTAAATAGTAGTCTTCCCATCAGAGGCAAATCAGTAATGAAATCCATGGACAAATGAGTCCATGGTCTTTCTAGAATAGGCAATGGAGCCAATTCACCAGCTGGCTGGCTATGGCTGACTTTGACGCATGCGCAGACTTCACAAACAGATACAAAATCCTTAATATCCTTATACATGGATGGCCACCAAAAAATGTCTAGCGATGGCTTTCCTTGTGGCAGTAACCCCAGGATGACCCCTTAAAATGGAATCATGAAATTCCTGTAAAATCTGCAATCTTACATACACAGGCACAAACAATTTGGACCATGGGGAAGTAGAAGGAGCCAACGACTGGGCTTTACGAATCTCCTCTTCCAGCTCTGAAGTTACCATAGATACCACAATGCCCTGAGGAATAATGGAGGATGGAGGTTCTGGAGGAAAAATGGAATCTAGACTGCGAGATAAGGCAGCAGATTTCACAATCTTAGACCCTGGCCTGAATGTAATAGAAACATTAAATGGAGAGAAAAACAATGACCATCTGGCCTGTCTAGGAGTTAATCTTTTAGTCGATTCAATGTAAGCTAAATGCTTGTGATCCGTGATCACTGTTAATTGGATGAACCGCCCCCTCCAAAAAATGCCTCCATTCCTCAAAGGCCAGTTTGACAGCAAGTAACATTCCCAACATCATAATTTCTCTCTGCCGGTGAAAATATTATAGAAAGAAAAGCACATGGACGCAAGTTATTCAGAGTTTTCGGCCCCTGCTATAAAACTGCCTCCACTCCGATCAACGAAGTATCCACCTCCACAATGAACGGGTCTTGGAGATCAGATTGGATCAGAATGGCATAAAACACGCTTTTAATCTTTCAAAAGCCCTGATAGCACCTGGCCACCAAACCTTGAGATTCAGCCCCTTACCTGTAAGGTCAGTAAGTGGTTTAGCAATTTGTGAAAACCCCTTGATACATTTTCTATAATAGTTGGCGACAGGGCCGGCGTCAGCACCCGGCGCACCTGGGCAAATGCCGGGGCCCTGGGGAGAGGGGGGGGCCCACTCAAGCTGTCATAGATACAGCTGGGAGAGCAGAGCAGGAGAACTCTCCACCCACAAAGTCACACTGGCTGCGTTCTCTTAACCCCTATGTGCCAGCTCTGACACAAGCATCTTCTCACTCAGTCAGTGCAGCCAGGCAGGCACACATAGGGGTTAAGAGAAGGCAGCCAGTGTGACATTGTGGGTGGAGAGAGCACTTTCTCCTGCTCTGGCCCCTGGCTGGCTGCAGTGCTGAAGTTTATCAGGCAGATTCTGGAGCTCCTACCAGTGACTGAGTGAGTGCTATGGTATCCAGCACTGGTTGCAGATGGACTTGTGGCTCAGTCTGCTGCTGTCTGTCTCCGCTGCCTAAAAATGTGGGTGATGTCTGGAGGAGCAGCTGGTGGGGTGCAGCCTGCAACCTGCAGCCACCCAGCTCTCCCAGAATACATGCATGCTGCACCAAACCTGCACCAGTGGGGTAGGAAGAAGCTTAACCCCTTCCCATCTGTATGAAGGTTATTGCTGAACCTTAAAGATAACAATCCGACCCGCATAAATGGGGTTAACCAAATGCCAGGAGGAAGGGGAGCTGCTGCCATGGATAAAACTGAGCTGTGGGCTGTACGTTGGGGCTGGTGACTGGAGGGACTCTGCCCAGTGCTGGCATGTGGGTGATTTCTGCTCCGGAGTCTCAGCTTCTCTCCTCCACATCACACTGTGCAGTCACAGCAACATTGGTTGTCTCTGTCCAGGTCCCAGCAGCTGCCACTGCTCCCACCAAGGACATGGCATCGCTTAAACCTTCCCCTGCAGCCACCGGCAACAAATCCACATTATTCCATGATTAAATCAGGTTCCAACCCAATAGAGGAGCAGACATTTCCTGCTGCCATTAGGGTCTGGGAGGGGGTGACATTGGCTGCCCTGCTACTCTGTAGTGGGGGGTGACAAGTGTAACATGGGGTAACGATGAAGGAGAAATGCACAGGATAATAGTGAGCGCGACAGAGGGCAGTGTATGGTATGGAGCAGTCAGGGGGTGGGCTGCAGGATCCCTCCATACTGTACATGACTACTCAGGACAGGGAGGTGTTTAATGAGGTTCTAATGACGGGGCACTAATTGGGTCATTAGGGTTTGTGGAAAGGATTCAGCATCAGGTCCCTCATTAATGCCCGAGCCACCTGTTACTTTGTAGCACAGATCTGTTGGGGCCACAAAACCAAACAACGTTGTTTATGTAGAAAAGTCTTTGTTTCATAGAAAAACTCAAAACAGAAAAGATTTTCTGATACAACAACGCCCTGCTCACGACACTGCACTGCACCTCTCCCCCTGTATATATACACTGCACAGCACCTCTCCCCCTGTATATATACACTGCACAGCACCTCTCCCCCTGTATATATACACTGCACAGCACCTCTCCCCCTGTATATATACACTGCACAGCACCTCTCCCCCTGTATATATACACTGCACAGTACCTTTCCTCCTGTATATATACACTGCACAGCACCTTTCCTCCTGTATATATACACTGCACAGTACCACTCCTCCTGTTCTGTATATATACACTGCAGAATTTACAATAGCTGTCACTCATGTAAGAAGTGAAATCTGGCATTGTACTATACATTTTTCTGCCGTATCTGTGCATCATAAATCGGGGTATGTGTTAAAGGGGGGGCCCACTGAGACTCTTTCGCCCGGGGCCCTCGAAAACCTGGAGCCGGCCCTGGTTGGCGAATCCCAGAAAACGCTGCAAAGACTTAAGATCACGAGCTTGAACCCAATCAATTATGGCCTGCACCTTCCCAGGGTCCATCTTAAACCCTTCTGCTGACAAGAGAAACCAAAGAAAGATTTTCTGAACAGAAAAAAACATTTATCTAATTTAGCAAACAGAGAGTACTCCCTCAGCCTCTCTAACACCACACAGACATGTTTCTGGTGAGTGTCCAAGTCTGGCGAGAAAATTAGAATGTCAAAGAGGTCTATTACAACAAATCTTCCAATGCAATCAGAGAAAATGTCATTCATAAAATTTTGAAACACAGCAGGTGCATTAGATATTCTGAAAGGCATGACAAGATTTTCAAACAGACCCTCAAACGTTAAAAACACTGTTTTCCACTCATCATTCTTCAAGATGCGTATCAAATTGTAAGCCCCTCTAAGATCAAGTTTAGAAAACACCCTGGTCCCCAGATGCTGATTATATAGGTCAGGGATGAGTGGAAGTGGGTAGGTATTTTTAACTGTGATCTTGCTTAGTTCTCAGAAATCAAGGCAAGGACGGATACCCCCATCTTTCTTTTCAACAAAGAAAATCCAGCAGCTACAGGTGAGGAGGAAGGACGGATATGACCCTTCCATAAACTCTCATTAACATATTCTTTCATGGTGGCCCGCTCAGACCCTGACAAATTGTAAAGGCGAGCTTTTGGCAATTTGGAGCTAGGAATAAGGTCAATAGCACAATCATAGGGAAGATGGGGAGGTAGTATCTTCGCATCTTTTTCCGAGAACATATCTCTGAAGTTGTTCAGGTACCCCGGAAGACCCTCCAGACTAGAGGAGCATATTTGTACATTTTTTAGACATTTCTTGTAACAGTTGGGACTCCATTTTACAATCTCCTTCATACACCAATCAATAACTGGATTGTGAGTCTGCAACCAAGGAAACCCCAGTACCAATCCAGCAGGTAAATTATCCAACACAAAACAGGAGATGGATTCAGATTGGAGTGGTCCCACTTTGAGAGTGAAATCCACCGTTGCTCTCTTGACCAAATTGTGAGCTAATGGTGTCTTGTCAAGGGTGATTATTTGAATGGGTCTTTCTAAACTAACAGTCCCTTACCCTAACTTCAGAACCAGTCCTGAATCAATAAAGTTAGCAGCAGACCCACAGTCAATGAATGCCAATGTTGATATCACCTGGCTCTCGAAGAAAATCATTGTATTAATCAGTACTTTATTAGAGGAACAAAAAGGTACCTGGGAGTCTGGGTGACCTCTTTGGTCGTCACCCAGACTCACACGTTCTCCCGATGGTTTGGTATAGGATGAGTTGGGCAATTCTTAACAAAATGTCCAGAGAGACCACAGTATAGACAGAGTCCGAGATCTTGTCTCCGTCTTCTCTCCACAACACGAAGGCTGGCAACTCTAACCTTGGGAAAATGGACCTGCTCTGGAGAAGTATAACATGTGGCCTGCAGGTCAGCATGTCTCTCACGGATACTGCCGTCCTTTCATATGGTCTGATTCATGGCCTCCATCAGAGAACAATCATGGGCATCATGGAGGACCAGAGCATCATTGAGTGTCTTGGAAAGGCCTCTTTGGAACTTGCACCTGAGAGCAGCATCGTTCCATAGAACTTCGGTGGACCACTGCCGGAACTCAGTACAGTAGTCATCAGCTGTGCGGCCCCCCTGTGCCAGGTTCATGATCTTAGCTTCCGCTACCTGGATTCTGTCTGGTTCATCATAGATCAGACCTAAACTGTCAAAAAAGGCATCAACGGAAACCGTTCTCGGGCTTGTGGGGACAAAGAAAATGCCCAGGTCTGAGGATCCCCTCACAGTAGGGACTTGATTATTCCCACCCACTGGAACTCCCTGATGACCGGGGGCGCAGGGTAAAAAATAACTTACAGCTTTCCCTGAATACCGTAGACTGGTCTTTTTCTCCTGAAAATGTATCAGGGAGGGATATGACAAGTTCGGGAGAGACCAACTCTACATCAGAGGGTACTGACGTCACAGCCACTGCCAGCAGTGAGGCGCCATGGGAGGGCTTCATCAATTTATTTATCTAACCCTGCAACTGATATTGCGATGACTCCAGACTCTGGCAATCCTTCACCAGATCCTGAGTCATCTGCATCAAATTCGCCACCTGGTCAAAAAGCGTGTGAACAGGATCCATACTGGCGAAAAAGGAAAACATAGGAGCCAGACGTAGTGTGACGCTAGTCACTTCTCACGGCCAAGCCGTGAGTCAGAGTGGTCAAGGAGTCCAAGGTCAGAAGCCAGGAGGGTACGTCATAAACAGAAGGAAGAGACAAAAGTGTAGTCAGGTAACGCTCTGAGGTCAGAGTACCGGGAGGATAACAGATCAGAGCTGAAAGGGTTAAACAGGTGGATAGTCAGAACAAAGTCCAAGGTCAGCAACAGATAAAACATATAGAACTCAAGGCACAGAGAAAACAGCAAAACCTTACAAGATGAATGTACGTCTGGCAGTGTTCTGGGAAACTCAGCTCAGTTAAGAAGCATGGTTATTAAGTGGAATAAATTAATACATGAGACAGCCGACACCTCACAGTCTCAGATTGGATAGTCGAGTTGTCAATCAACACCCTGACAGCGCAGCACGCCCCTGCACCAGGTTGGATGGCCAAGCTGTCAATCACAGTACTGACAGCTTCAGCACACCCCTATACCAGATTGGATGGTCGTGCTGTCAGTAACTGCATCCCAGACACCTTGAGGGGTGGTACCATGGCAGATAATGTTTCAAAGTACTGAAACTTTTATGATATATATATATATATATATATATATATATATATATATACAGTGGGGCAAAAAAGTATTTAGTCAGTCAGCAATAGTGCAAGTTCCACCACTTAAAAAGATGAGAGGCGTCTGTAATTTACATCATAGGTAGACCTCAACTATGGGAGACAAACTGAGAAAAAAAAAATCCAGAAAATCACATTGTTTTTTTTTTAACAATTTATTTGCATATTATGGTGGAAAATAAGTATTTGGTCAGAAACAAACAATCAAGATTTCTGGCTCTAACAGACCTGTAACTTCTTCTTTAAGAGTCTCCTCTTTCCTCCACTCATTACCTGTAGTAATGGCACCTGTTTAAACTTGTTATCAGTATAAAAAGACACCTGTGCACACCCTCAAACAGTCTGACTCCAAACTCCACTATGGTGAAGACCAAAGAGCTGTCAAAGGACACCAGAAACAAAATTATAGCCCTGCACCAGGCTGGGAAGACTGAATCTGCAATAGCCAACCAGCTTGGAGTGAAGAAATCAACAGTGGGAGCAATAATTAGAAAATGGAAGACATACAAGACCACTGATAATCTCCCTCGATCTGGGGCTCCACGCAAAATCCCACCTCGTGGGGTCAGAATGATCACAAGAACGGTGAGCAAAAATCCCAGAACCACGCGGGGGGACCTAGTGAATGAACTGCAGAGAGCTGGGACCATTGTAACAAGGCCTACCATAAGTAACACACTACGCCACCATGGACTCAGATCCTGCAGTGCCAGATGTGTCCCACTGCTTAAGCCAGTACATGTCCGGGCCCGTCTGAAGTTTGCTAGAGAGCATTTGGATGATCCAGAGGAGTTTTGGGAGAATGTCCTATGGTCTGATGAAACCAAACTGGAACTGTTTGGTAGAAACACAACTTGTCGTGTTTGGAGGAAAAAGAATACTGAGTTGCATCCATCAAACACCATACCTACTGTAAAGCATGGTGGTGGAAACATCATGCTTTGGGGCTGTTTCTCTGCAAAGGGGCCAGGACGACTGATCCGGGTACATGAAAGAATGAATGGGGCCATGTATCGTGAGATTTTGAGTGCAAACCTCCTTCCATCAGCAAGGGCATTGAAGATGAAACGTGGCTGGGTCTTTCAACATGACAATGATCCAAAGCACACCGCCAGGGCAACGAAGGAGTGGCTTCGTAAGAAGCATTTCAAGGTCCTCGAGTGGCCTAGCCAGTCTCCAGATCTCAACCCTATAGAAAACCTTTGGAAGGAGTTGAAAGTCCTTGTTGCCAAGCAAAAAGCCAAAAACATCACTGCTCTAGAGGAGATCTGCATGGAGGAATGGGCCAGCATACCAACAACAGTGTGTGGCAACCTTGTGAAGACTTACAGAAAACGTTTGACCTCTGTCATTGCCAACAAAGGATATATTACAAAGTATTGAGATGAAATTTTGTTTCTGACCAAATACTTATTTTCCACCATAATATGCAAATAAATTGTTAAAAAAACAGACAATGTGATTTTCTGGATTTTTTTTTTCTCAGTTTGTCTCCCATAGTTGAGGTCTACCTATGATGTAAATTACAGACGCCTCTCATCTTTTTAAGTGGTGGAACTTGCACTATTGCTGACTGACTAAATACTTTTTTGCCCCACTGTATATATATACATACACTGCTCAAAAAGTAAAGGGAACTAAAATAACACATCCTAGATATCTCTGAATGAAATATTCCAATTGAAAATTTTTATTCATTGCATAGTGGAATGTGTTCAGGTCAATAAAACATAACAATTATCATTGTAAATCAAATTAATATCCCATGGAGGTCTGGATTTGGAATGATACTCAAAATCAAAGTGGAAAATCAAATTACAGGCTTATCCAACTTCAGTGGAAATTCCTCATGACAAGTAAAAGATGCTCAGTATTGTGTGTGGCCTCCACGTGCCTGTATGACCTCCCTACTGTACAATGCCTGGGCATGCTCCTGATGAGGTGGAGGATGGTCTCCTGAGGGATCTCCTCCCAGACCTGGACTAAAGCATCCGCCAACTACTGGACAGTCAGGTCTGGGGAACGGGCGGGCCAGTCCATAGCTTCAATGCCTTCATCTTACAGGAACTGCTGACACACTTCAGCCACATGAGATATGGTATTGTCCTGCATTAGGAGGAACCCAGGGCCAACCGCACCAACATATGGTTGAACAAGAGGTCTGAGGATCTCATCTAGGTACCTAATGGCAGTCAGGCTACCTCTGGCGAGCACATGGAAGGCTGCGCGGCCCTACAAAGAAATACTACCCCACACCATTACTGATCCACTGCCAAACCGGACATGCTGAAGGATGTTGCAGGCAGCAGATCGCTCTCCACGGCATCTCCAGACTATCACATCTTTCACATGTGTTCAGTGTGAACCTGCTGTGAAGAGCACAGGGCGCCAGTGGCGAATTTGCCAGTCCTGGTGTTCTGTTTCAAATGCCAAGCATCCTGCACGTGTTGGGCTGTGAGCACAACCCCATCTGTGGACGACAGGCGCTCAGACCATCCTCATGGAGTCAGTTTCTAACCGTTTGTGCAGACACATGCACATTTGTGGCTTGATGGTGGTCATTTTGCAGGGCTCTGGCAGTGCCCCTCCTGTTCCTCATTGCACAAAGGCGGAGGTAGTGGTCTTGCTGCTGGGTTGTTGCCCTCCTATGGTCCCCTCCACATCCCCTGGTGTACTGGCCTGTCCCATGGTAACGCCTCCAGCCTCTGGACACTACGCTGACAGACACAGCAAACCTTCTTGCCACAGCTCGCATTGATGTGCCATCCTGGATGAGCTGCACTACCTCAGCCACTTGTTTGGGTTGTAGAGTCCGTTTCATGCTACCACGAGTGTGAAAGCACAACCAACATTCAAAAGTGACAAAAAAATCAGCCAGAAAACATTGGTACTGAGATGAGGTCTGATAATTGCCAATAATTTCCATCTGTTGTCTATTCCATTTGCACAACAGCATGTGAAATTGATTATCAATCAGTGTTGCTTCCTAAGTGGACAGTTTGATTTCCCAGAAGTTTGATTTACTTGGAGCTATATTCTGTTGTTTAAGTGTTCCCTTTATTTTTTGAGCAGTGCATATATATATATACTAGCTATTGAACCCGTTCTACGCCCGGGTGGCGAGCATTTAATTGGTATATGGTCTCCATCCTGGTATGTGTTGCTTCCATCCTGCGCCCTAATCTTGTCATGTGCTGCTACCATCTTGCGCCCCCATCCTGTCATGTGCAGCCCCCATCCTGTTTTGTGTGCCTCCATCTTGTGATGTGCTACTGTCTTCCTGAGTACTCATCCTGTCACATGCTCTCATCCTGTACTCCAATCCTGTCATGTGGTGGTCCCATCCTGTATGCCAATCCTGTCATGTGGGCCATAGCCCCCATAAGATGCTCCATAGTACTATATGCCTCATATGCTGCTCCATTATGGTTGATGGCCCCCATAAGATGCTCCACAGTATTATATGCCCTGTATGCTGCTCCTTTATGGTTGATGGCCCCCATAAGATGCTCCATAGTATTATATGCCCTGTATGCTGCTCCATTATGGTTGATGGCCCCCATAAGATGCTCCATAGGATTATATGCCCTGTATGCTGATCCATTATGGTTGATGGCCCCCATAAGATGCTCCATAGGATTATATGCCCTGTATGCTGATCCATTATGGTTGATGGCCCCCATAAGATGCTTCATAGGATTATATGCCCTGTATGCTGATCCATTATGGTTGATGGCCCCCATAAGATACTCCATAGTATATGCCCTGTATGCTGATCCATTATGGTTGATGGCCCCCATAAGATGCTCCATAGGATTATATGCCCTGTATGCTGATCCATTATGGTTGATGGCCCCCATAAGATGCTCCATAGGATTATATGCCCTGTATGCTGATCCATTATGGTTCATGGCCCCCATAAGATATTCCATAGTATATGCCCTGTATGCTGATCCATTATGGTTGATGGCCCCCATAAGATGCTCCAAAGGATTATATGCCCTGTATGCTGATGCAATAAAAAAAAAAATACTCACCTATCATCGCTGGGCGCCGAGTGCTGGGGGGGCCTGAGCAGGCGGGGACACTGGCGCGCTGTGGGGGTCAGGTGCCGGAGTCGTCGCTGGCTCAGACCCCCGACACTTGCTATATTCACCTGGTCCTGATCCTGTGCTGCGCGCTGCTCTGTCTTCCGGGTCCTCTGACTGTGACTGTTCAGTCAGAGGGCGGCGCGCATTAAGCGTGTCATCGTGCCCTCTGAACTGAACGTCACAGGCAGAGGATGTGGAGGACGGAGCGGCGCGCATCGGTGGAACGTGGGACAGCATACTCACCCTCCTGGCACGTCCCTGCTTCTCCGTTGGAGATCGCGGTGTGCGTTCAGTGCTTACGCATACCACGATCTCCTGGGAGCTTCACTCTGTGGGGTCCAGACTGCGCCGGCGCTTGCGCTTGCGCAGTCTATAAAGGCTTTGGACAGAGTGACGCTCCCAGCGTTATATTATAGATATATATATATATATATATTGTAGGGATTTCACTCACTCAGGTGCGACGGCTGACACTCAGGAGGCATGTTCCTTTAAAAGTTCACAGGGTTTATTACTTCATAAACCACATGGCAAAAATAACAGAAAACAAATAGCCTTTTGCTCAGGAAAAGAAAAACAAGTGTCCAGTCCATCAGGCTCAGTCCTGTACCTTAACACACTCTGGAGGCTAGCACCTCCACACATATTCACTGTGTTAAGCATTAGCCTTCCTTTTATAGGTCTAACCACACCCAGAAGCCATCACATGATCAGACATGTGGTTGTGACATCACCACAGGTCCTGAAACACATATAGGTAGATATGGTTACATCACAGAGGCAAGCCATCTATGTGACACATATCTCCCATCAATTAGACACCCTTTGGCCATGCTACAATATATATATATATATATATATATATATATATATATATATATATATACAGTCATGGCCAAAAGTATTGACACCCCTGCAATTCTGTCAGATAATACTCAGTTTCTTCCTGAAAATGATTGCAAACACAAATTCTTTGGTATTATCTTCATTTAATTTGTCTTAAATGAAAAAGCACAAAAGAGAATGAAGCAAAAAGCAAAACATTGATCATTTAACACAAAACTCCAAAAATGGGCCAGATAAAAGTATTGACACCCTCAGCCTAATACTTGGTTGCACAACCTTTAGCCAAAATAACTGCGACCAACCGCTTCCGGTAACCATCAATGAGTTTCTTACAATGCTCTGCTGGGATTTTAGACCATTCTTCTTTGGCAAACTGCTCCAGGTCCCTGATATTTGAAGGGTGCCTTCTCCAAACTGCCATTTGTAGATCTCTCCACAGGTGTTCTATGTGATTCAGGTCTGGACTCATTGCTGGCCACCTTAGAAGTTTCCAGTGCTTTCTCTCAAACCATTTTCTAGTGCTTTTTGAAGTGTGTTTTGGGTCATTGTCCTGCTGGAAGACCCATGACCTCTGAGGGAGACCCTGCTTTCTCACAATGGGCCCTGCATTATGCTGAAACATTTGTTGGTAGTCTTCAGACTTCATTATGCCATGCACACGGTCAAGCAGTCCAGTGCCAGAGGCAGCAAAGCAACCCCAAAACATCAGGGAACCTCTGCCATGTTGGACTATAGGGACCGTGTTCTTTTCTTTGAATGCCTCTTTTTTTCTCCTGTAAACTCTATGTTGATGCCTTTGCCCAAAAAGCTCTACTTTTGTCTCATCTGACCAGAGAACATTCTTCCAAAACGTTTTAGGCTTTTTCAGGTAAGTTTTGGCAAACTCCAGCCTGGCTTTTTTATGTCTCGGGGTAAGAAGTGGGGTCTTCCTGGTTCTCCTACCATACAGTCCCTTTTCATTCAGACGCCGACGGATAGTACGGGTTGACACTGTTGTACCCTCGGACTGCAGGGCAGCTTGAACTTGTTTAGATGTTAGTCTAGGTTCTTTATCCAACATCCGCACAATCTTGCGTTGAAATCTCTTGTCAATTTTTCTTTTCCGTCCACATCTAGGGAGGTTAGCCACAGTGCCATGGGCTTTACACTTCTTGATGACACTGCACACGGTAGACACAGGAACACTCAGGTCTTTGGAGATGGACTTGTAGCCTTGAGATTGCTCATGCTTCCTCACAATTTGGTTTCTCAAGTCCTCAGACAGTTCTTTGGTCTTCTTTCTTTTCTCCATGCTCAATGTGGTACACACAAGGACACAGGACAGAGGTTGAGTCAACTTTAATCCATGTCAACTGGCTGTAAGTGTGATTTAGTTATTTCCAACACCTGTTAGGTGCCACAGGTAAGTTACAGGTGCTGTTAATTACACACATTAGAGAAGCATCACATGATTTTTCGAACAGTGCCAATACTTTTGTCCACCCCCTTTTTTATGTTTGGTGTGGAATTATATCCAATTTGGCTTTAGGACAATTCTTTTTGTGTTTTTTTCATTTAAGACAAATTAAATGAAGATAATAATACCAAATAATTTGTGTTTGCAATCATTTTCAGGAAGAAACTGAGTATTATCTGACAGAATTGCAGGGGTGTCAATACTTTTGGCCATGACTGTATATATATATATATATATATATATATATATATATATATATATATATATATATATATATATATATATATAAACTATATATAAACCCAAAGGTATGAACTGGGATATAAACTGGTGTGCATGCAGCGTGAACAGAAAAAAAGAAAGACAGAAACATATAATGAATTATAGCAGTAAAAGGAAAACTCTTTGGTATTATAGAAGCCAGCTAAATATTTTCATTGTCAGATTTGATTCAGGAGGTCAAAATAAGAAATGGCTTATTTCACAACTGAACCTGACAACTTTTGAAAATATGTAGAACAATGTTATTGATGGAACCTGCTAATATAGAGTGATCGATTAAAGTGGAGAATTTTTTTAAGCAAAGCATTCCATTATAATAATTCTAAGAAGGTGAAAAATTCTGAACTAGATGTTCAAATCATCCTGATATTGAAACACTTGTCAAATATTTGTGTATATATAGACTGCAAATTCCTTAAATATCATAATCTCTGTAGTCCGGAGATTCTTAAGGAAACGTGCCCCGCAGCTTGAGCACAGTGTAAGATGGATTTTTTCCAGCTACTTTCATGTGATGAAGACTCTCTCCAGGAAAAACAAACTCCAAAGGGTCAATGAGGGAGGAGATTATTCAGTGAGGAAATCCCGATATTGTCCCTTCTCTATGTCAAGTGTGGAAACACTCTCTGTACAATAGATATAGACTATTCCGATGAGACCAGAAGACATCATCCAAGGCGTGGTCCATCTATTGTAATGTAAACATTGTCCATTGTGGATCCTTTTGTTTCTTACTGTGACCTTTAAGACTCTTTGGCCAAATTTAGCTGCAGGTAACTATATCAGTTGTTTTTCCAGTCCTGTTTAGGTCTTCAAGTTGGTCCTTGATTGTCTCTACTTATTTGGATTGTTGTCTTCTCCCATCTTCATTATATGCTCATGTTTTCCAATGGTCTTCCCATACTGTGTGTAGAAGAAAGTAAAGCTTTCATCTGGTCAACCAGGGTCCACTAACAACTGCTCCAACAGAAATCCACAGTTGTAAAACTGCAGTGAAAACCGCAGAAAAACCGCAGTAAATCCGCAGCGGTTTTCCACTGCGGATTTATCAAATCTGCTGAAATCCGCTGCAGAAAAATTCGCAGTGGAACGAGAATACGAAGTGCACATACCCTTTGGTAACTTTGATTCATCAGGAATAATAGGCCAAAATGAGAAAAATCAAATGTGCATTGACCAGGAATTAATTAGGGTATGTGCACACGTTGAAGATTTGTCTGCGGATTTTTCTGCACTAAATCCGCAGCTCTTGGCAGAAAATGCAGGTGCGTTTTTGAAAGGTAAATAAAGATGTATTATTGGGCAAAAAAAGTGATGTAGTTTCTTGTCCAACCTCCTCTTTTACATTTGTCCAACCCTCACTCCATTACACATAGATAGATAGATAGATATAGATAGATAGATCTATAGATATATGAATAGATAGATAGATAGATACATAGATAGATAGATATGGGATAGATAGATAGATAGATAGATATGAGATATATAGATAGATAGATAGATAGATAGATAGATAGATAGATCTATAGATATATGAATAGATAGATCTATGTATCTATCTATAGATATATCTATGGATAGATGTAGATAGATATATGGATAGCTAGGCTACTTTCACACATCAGTTTTTTTTTGTCAGGCAGGATCCGGAGAATTTTTGAAAAAACGGATCCGTTGCAAATAGTGAAAAACTGATGCAACTGATCCGTTTTTTTAGAGAGAGAAAAGGGAAAATGTGCATGATTTGAATGGAAAAATGCATGAAAAACCGGATTCGGAGGCCGGATTCATCATTTCACATCTCAGTTTCATACGTTTTTCGCCAAATCAGTTGCTGGGCGTTTTTTCGCCGGACAGAAAAAACGTTCCTCTGTACATTTTCTCCGTCCACCGGAATCAGCTTTTTTGATGAATCCAGCAAAAAACGGATGAAATGTGTGGCCATCAGGCACAATCCGGCGCTAATACAACTCTATGAGAAAAAAATGGATCCGGTGGAAAAAAACGGATCCGTTTTTTTTTCAAAACTCACCGGATTGTGCCTGACGGCAAAAACCTCATGTGTGAAAGTAGCCAGATAGATATATCTATGTATCTATAGATATATCTATCTATCTATAAATATATCTACCACACCCACCACATCTACCACACCCACCACACCCGACGTGCGTTTCGCACTGAAATGCTTCGTCCAGTGCGAAACGCGCGTCGGGTGTGGTGGGTCCCCAGGAGTACTCCATTGGTAACTATACTTATGCTTACTATGTTGTAAATTGTGCATTTCTTCATTGTTAGTTGTGCCTTTGTTTACATGGTCACACAAACACTATTATACGTATATTTATCTTAGAGCTTTAACTTATTGTTTATATGGTACCATTTCTTTGGAGGTATACCTGGGCTACCCACCTGCTTTGTGCCTGTGCTTGTGGCAAGGTACCTGCCTTTTATAGCTGTTTTATGGTGTTTAATAAAGTTTATGTATAATTTACTGGCTCAGTGTGAAGGTGTCTTTTTCGGTTTGTTATGTATGTATATAGCAGCCACATAGTATATAGCACAGGCCACGTAGTATATAGAAGCCATGTAGTATATAGCAGACAAATACTACGTGGCCTGTGCTATATACTATGTGGCTGCTATATACATACATACATATTGTAGAATACCCGATGCGTTAATACAGGCCACACAGTATATAACACAGCCCAAATAGTATATAACACAGCCCACGCAGTATATAGCAGCCACGCAGTATATAGCACAGGCGACGTAGTATATAACACAGGCCATGCAGTATACAGGTCCTTCTCAAAAAATTAGCATATAGTGTTAAATTTCATTATTTACCATAATGTAATGATTACAATTAAACTTTCATATATTATAGATTCATTATCCACCAACTGAAATTTGTCAGGTCTTTTATTGTTTTAATACTGATGATTTTGGCATACAACTCCTGATAACCCAAAAAACCTGTCTCAATAAATTAGCATATCAAGAAAAGGTTCTCTAAACGACCTATTACCCTAATCTTCTGAATCAACTAATTAACTCTAAACACATGCAAAAGATACCTGAGGCTTTTATAAACTCCCTGCCTGGTTCATTACTCAAAACCCCCATCATGGGTAAGACTAGCGACCTGACAGATGTCAAGAAGGCCATCATTGACACCCTCAAGCAAGAGGGTAAGACCCAGAAAGAAATTTCTCAACAAATAGGCTGTTCCCAGAGTGCTGTATCAAGGCACCTCAATGGTAAGTCTGTTGGAAGGAAACAATGTGGCAGAAAACGCTGTACAACGAGAAGAGGAGACCGGACCCTGAGGAAGATTGGGGAGAAGGACCGATTCCAGACCTTGGGGAACCTGAGGAAGCAGTGGACTGAGTCTGGTGTGGAAACATCCAGAGCCACCGTGCACAGGCATGTGCAGGAAATGGGCTACAGGTGCCGCATTCCCCAGGTAAAGCCACTTTTGAACCATAAACAGCGGCAGAGGCGCCTGACCTGGGCTACAGAGAAGCAGCACTGGACTGTTGCTAAGTGGTCCCAAGTACTTTTTTCTGATGAAAGCAAATTTTGCATGTCATTCGGAAATCAAGGTGCCAGAGTCTGGAGGAAGACTGGGGAGAAGGAAATGCCAAAATGCCTGAAGTCCAGTGTCAAGTACCCACAGTCAGTGATGGTGTGGGGTGCCATGTCAGCTGCTGGTGTTGGTCCACTGTGTTTCATCAAGGGCAGGGTCAATGCAGCTAGCTATCAGGAGATTTTGGAGCACTTCATGCTTCCATCGGCTGAAATGCTTTATGGAGATGAAGATTTCATTTTTCAGCACGACCTGGCACCTGCTCACAGTGCCAAAACCACTGGTAAATGGTTTACTGACCATGGTATTACTGTGCTCAATTGGCCTGCCAACTCTCCTGACCTGAACCCCATAGAGAATCTGTGGGATATTGTGAAGAGAAAGTTGAGAGACGCAAGACCCAACACTCTGGATGAGCTTAAGGCCGCTATTGAAGCATCCTGGGCCTCCATAACATCTCAGCAGTGTCACAGGCTGATTGCCTCCATGCCACGCCGCATTGAAGCAGTCATTTCTGCCAAAGGATTCCCGACCAAGTATTGAGTGCATAACTGAACATTATTATTTGATGGTTTTTTTGTTTGTTATTAAAAAACACTTTTATTTGATTGGATGGGTGAAATATGCTAATTTATTGAGACAGGTTTTTTGGGTTATCAGGAGTTGTATGCCAAAATCATCAGTATTAAAACAATAAAAGACCTGACAAATTTCAGTTGGTGGATAATGAATCTATAATATATGAAAGTTTAATTGTAATCATTACATTATGGTAAATAATGAAATTTAACACTATATGCTAATTTTTTGAGAAGGACCTGTATAACAGTGGTCACGTAATATATAGCACAGGCTACGCAGTACATAACACAGCCCACATAGTATCAAACACTGGCCACGTAGTATATAGCAGAGCCACGTAGTATATAGCAGCCACGCGGTATATAACACTGCCCACATAGTATATAACACTGGCCACATAGTATATAATGCAGACCACGCGGTATATAACACTGCCCACGTAGTATATAACACTGGCCACGTAGTATATAGCAGCCATGCTGTATATAACGCAGCCCACGCGCTATATAACACTGCCCACGTAGTATACAGCAGTGTGGGCACATATCCATGGAAAAAAAAGATAATTAAAATAAAAAATAGTTATATACTCACCCGCTGGGATCCAGCGAAGCTGTCCCTATGTGCGGGGCTGCCGCCATCTTCCGTTCCCAGGATGCATTGCGAAATTACCCAGATGACTTGGTGGTCTCACGAGACCGCTAAGTCTTCTGGGTAATTTCGCAAAGCATCTCTGGGAACGGAAGATGGCGGCAGCCGCGAGCGCATCGTCAGACCACGGAGGGTGAGAATAGCAGGTTTTTTTTTTATTATTATTTTTAACATTAGATCTTTTTACTATTGATGCTGCATAGGTCACACAGGTTTAATAGCAGCGGTTACGGAGTGTGGTACCCGTGGCCCGTTACCGCTGGCATTAACCCTGTGTGAGCGGTGAGTGGAGGGGAGTATGCGGGCGCCAGGCACTGTCTGCAGGGGAGTAGGGAGGGGATAATCGGACTGTGTATCGCTGATTGGTCGCGGCAGCCATGACAGGCAGCTGGCGAGACCAATCAGCGACGCAGGATTTCCGTGACGGAAGTTGCCGACAGACAGAAAGACAAACAGACGGAAGTACCCCTTAGACAATTATATATATAGATGGCTCCTTCTTCACCTGACCTGAACCCTATTGAGAACTTGTGGTCCTTCTTAAACAGTAGATTTATGGTAAAGTAGAACAGTCACCTCTCTGATCAGTGTCTGGCGCTGCCCAAACAGTTGATCGTCAACAGATAAAGACACTGACAGACTCCATGGATGGAGCTAATGGCTGTTATTGAGAAGCAGAGCGGCTATATCGCTATATTGATCACTGATTTTTTTTTGGGGGGGGAAGTGTCAGAGATGTATTTTTGTACATTCTAAGGTGTTTGGTTATTATTTTCACTGTAACAGATGAAAATAAACAATTGAGATGGAAAATGTACGTTTTTCATTCAGTTGCATAATTCTGTACACAGATATTCTGTTTGGAATCAATAGTGAGGGAAAAGGTGTCCAATTGAGGCTTTCATATATATACAGTAGATTCGCAGAGGAATTTAAATAGTTAACAATGGAGATGTAATATGGCAGAAATCTGCCACTTGTGGTGGGAGCGAAGCCCCGGAGCCCCCTCCACACCTGAGGTCCCCTTCATGGCGGTAATCTGTCAGTGAGATCAAGCCCCCTTGCCTTAAACCCAATGTCACACAGTGAGCTGTCAATCAAGCTAGAGAGGCTGGGGATAGGCAGGGAAACAACCTCCAGAGGCTGCGGAAGTGCTCTGTCACGCCTGGAGCACTTAACCCTCCGTCACATACAACTGATCTGACAGGCGCTTCTCTTTTACTTTCATTTCTCCTTCCTCACCAGATTGTGAGGAAACCCCCTCCCTCCAGGTAGTCTCCTGTCTCTTGAAGGTCTGTGAAACCTGATATCACAGTTGGATTTCAGAGCTTCAGGGGAGAGGATATAGCTGCACAGATCTCTCAGGCTCATTGTATGTGAATACGTCACATTCAGTAAGGTTGGTATTTTATGTTTTTATTCATCACAATAGTTTATTTAGCTTGTTTTATGAATGTATAGCACAAAATGTGAGGATATTTCATAGAAATAAGGGAGATTTTATAAAAGAAAGTGTGCTGCTCAGGCATATACAGTAGTTCCCTAACATATTCCTTCTCTTGCTTCAGATTATCTGCTGAAATGGAGAGGAAAATGTACAATTTATCCAAACAACTTGATGTTGAGGAAGTAACAAACATGCTGTTAGATGATAGAGACCTCACACTGAATGAGGATTTAGGAGAGGAAAGTGAGATTGATTCTCATGATGAGGTGGAAGAATGTGTCCTGGATTCTGAAACAGAGCAAGATGGTGACAGTGGTGAGGATGAAGAAGTTGGATCATATTATATTGGAAAAGATAAAAATACTAAATGGAACAAGAAGCCATTCCAGAAAAAATGTAGGGAACCTTTAAACATTATTACTCACCTTCCTGCAGTAATAGGAACTGCACGTAATGCAAAAACTGCAGTTGAATGCTGGAACAGTATATTTACAGATGACATTCTGGACTCTATTGTCACATATACCAACCAATATATAGACATTATAAAGGACAAGTACATCTGCAACAGAACCATCAAGCCCACAGATGAAATAGAACTGCGTGCTTTTTTTGGATTACTGTACCTTGCAGGAGCTTATAGGGCAAATAGACAAAGTTTGGAGGAACTTTGGGGTAAAGATGGGGATGGAGTTGAAAAATTTAGCCTTGTTATGTCCATAAACAGATTCAAGATTCTAATTCGTTGCCTTCAGTTTGACGACAGAACTACCCGAACCGAACGCAAAACACATGACCGACTTGCTCCAATTCGTGATATATTTCAAAGATTTGTTGTAAACTGTAAACAAAGTTATTACCCTGGAGAGAATCTCACTATTGACGAAATGCTCCCTGGTTTTCGTGGTAGATGTGCCTTTCGTCAATATATTCCATCAAAGCCAAACAAATATGGAATAAAAATGTATGCCCTTGTTGATGCCAGTAAGACCTACACTTACAACCTGGAAGTTTATGCAGGAAAACAACCAGAAGGTCCTTACTGTGTGAGCAACAAACCCATTGATGTTGTAAAAAGACTGGCTGAACCCTTATTTGGATCGGGTCGCAATATTACAGCTGACAATTGGTTTACAAGTTGTGATCTGATTGATTATCTGAAAATTCAGAAGCTGTCATATGTGGGAACTGTAAGAAAAAACAAAAGGGAATTGCCGCCACAGTTTGTAAGTGTGAAAGAGAGACAACAGTACAGCAGTATGTTTGCATTCCATAATGGAAAGGCTTTAGTTTCCTATGTACCACATGCCAAAAAAATCGTACTTCTTCTATCAACACTTCATGATGATGCTGCCATCGATCCTGGGACTGGGGCAGAAAAAAAACCGGAGATAATTACATTTTACAATGCCACCAAAGGGGGTGTGGATACAGCAGATCAGATGTGCTCCACTTTCAATGTCAGCAGAAACATCAAACGCTGGCCAATGGTCATATTTTTTGCTATGTTGAATTTGGGTGGTATAAATTCACAAGTAATTTATCTTGAAAACAAGCTTGAACCACTCCGTAGACGATTGTATCTGAAAAAATTGGCCCATGAACTAGTACTTGGAGAGCTACGCAGGAGAAGCGTGAAAACAATCGGTATCCCCTCTCGCCTTCAAGTTCAGCTCAAAAGGTTCCGCCCAGAAGATGATGGTGAAAAGTCACCATCTGCACCACCTCACAAAAGAAGGAGATGCACCACCTGCCAAACGGAAAGCGGAACCAGAAGGCTTTCAAATTATGAATGTCTCAAATGTCATAAAGCAATTTGCCTGACACATGCAAAAATGGTGTGTAATTCTTGCTATTTGCTCTGCAAGTGTGACTTTTCTGGGGAAACCTCAGCATCTACTTCTGATTGAATATGTTTTTAATAGTACTTAAGGTACCTTAAAATTAAGTTTGTGTTCAAAAATTTTCTTTGTACATTTTTTTTAGAGAGTCGAACTGGGGACTATTTGGCGGGAGTTTTGAAAAGTTTGTATTTCATAGTTATTAGTTTTATGTTAAGTAAATGTTTTTTTTTGCAACTGATTATGTGTAGTCTCTTTTATTACATCCCTATGAAGGTCACTGATCACTTTTAGAGCACTGAAATTGCAAACATTAGATATTATAGGTATTTTTCCAGCAGGCGCCTGACAGGCACATTGTATGTGAACTCGTTAGTCCGAATATTGTATGTGACGGAGGGTTAAAGAGAGTCTATCACCCCAAAATGCAATTTAAATGAGCTATATAGCACTGTAGGGGACGCAGCCTGTATAAAAAATAACTTTTCATTTGTAAGCAAATGGCCGCTGGGGTGACCAAGGGGAGGGTGCACAGTTATGCCCCCTCATGTGTACATTGGGGGCCTTCCCCTGCTGGACAGTGTTCACTTCTCAAAGCAAGCGCACTGTCTGAACGCATGCGCATATAGTGTCCTTCATCCATCTAGTCTCCCTCTGTATAATGACAGGGTGCGGTGCATATAGTGGCCCCGGGCTGTGGCCCCTCCAGCCCTGTCCTCACCAGGATCACTAACTCTGGTTGGTAACTAGGCACTGTGCGTCCATGGCAACCGCTCCCCAGCCCCGCTTTATTTCTGTCATTGGTTGCCTGTAGCACTGATCCCGCCCACGGATGCCGTTCTCGCCTGCTGATTGGTCGCGTGGGACGTCCGTCATGCAGTGTGTCAGTATGAGGCGGGCGGGCGGTGATGCTCAGCTGTGGAGTCAGCGGTGGTGACTCTGTACCTGCAGGTGAGTGCCCGCTCCCCTCTCAACTGACACCCGGTATAGTCTGCTGTCACCGTGCAGAAGTCAGGGCATGCTGGGGGCTATAGTACCACTGCAACTACAGCTACAATATAAGAGGAGAATGATAGAAATGACGCATAATCATAGGGTAAAGTGCGGCATCACAGCATATACATAGCCCTGTACATTATATATAGCCCTGTACATTATATATAGCCCTGTACATTATTTAGAGTCCTGTACATTATATATAGCCCTGTACATTATATATAGCCCTGTACATTATATATAGCCCTGTACATTATATATAGCCCTGTACATTATTTAGAGTCCTGTACATTATATAGAGTCCTGTACATTATATATAGCCCTGTACATTATATATAGCCCTGTACATTATATATAGCCCTGTACATGTTATATAGAGTCCTGTACATTATATATAATCATGTACGTGTTATATATAGTCCTGTACATGTTATATATAGCCCTATACATTATATAGAGTCCTGTACATTATATAGAGTCCTGTACATTATATATAGCCCTGTACATTATATATAGCCCTGTACATGTTATATAGAGTCCTGTACATTATATATAATCATGTACGTGTTATATATAGTCCTGTACATGTTATATATAGCCCTATACATTATATAGAGTCCTGTACATTATATAGAGTCCTGTACATTATATATAGCCCTGTACATTATATATAGCCCTGTACATGTTATATAGAGTCCTGTACATTATATATAATCATGTACGTGTTATATATAGTCCTGTACATGTTATATATAGCCCTATACATTATATAGAGTCCTGTACATTATATATAGCCCTGTACATTATATATAGCCCTGTACATGTTATATAGAGTCCTGTACATTATATATAATCATGTACGTGTTATATATAGTCCTGTACATGTTATATATAGCCCTATACATTATATAGAGTCATGTACATTATATATAGCCCTGTACACTATATAGAGTCCTGTACATTATATATAGCCCTGTACATTATATATAGCCCTGTACATTATATAGAGTCCTGTACATGTTATATATAGCCCTATACATTATATAGAGTCCTGTACATTATATATAGCCCTGTACATTATATATAGCCCTGTACATTATATATAGCCCTGTACATGTTATATAGAGTCCTGTACATTATATATAATCATGTACGTGTTATATATAGTCCTGTACATGTTATATATAGCCCTATACATTATATAGAGTCCTGTACATTATATATAGCCCTGTACACTATATAGAGTCCTGTACATTATATATAGCCCTGTACATTATATATAGCCCTGTACATTATATATAGCCCTGTACATTATATAGAGTCCTGTACATTATATATAGCCCTGTACATTATATAGAGTCCTGTACATTATATATAGCCCTGTACATTATATATAGCCCTGTACATTATATATAGCCCTGTACATTATATAGAGTCCTGTACATTATATATAGCCCTGTACATTATATAGAGTCCTGTACATTATATAGAGTCCTGTACATTATATATAGCCCTGTACATTATATAGAGTCCTGTACATTATATATAGCCCTGTACATTATATATAGCCCTGTACATTATATATAGCCCCGTACATTATATATAGTCCTGTACATTATATAGAGTCCTGTACATGTTATATATACTCCTGAACATGTTATATATACTCCTGTACATTATATATAGTCCTGTACAGTATACATAGTCCTGTACATGTTATATATAGCCCTGTACATTATATAGAGTCCTGTACATTATATATAGCCCTGTACATTATATAGAGTCCTGTACATTATATATAGCCCTGTACATTATATATAGCCCTGTACATTATATATAGCCCCATACATTATATATAGCCCCGTACATTATATATAGTCCTGTACATTATATAGAGTCCTGTACATGTTATATATACTCCTGAACGTGTTACATATACTCCTGTACATTATATATAGTCCTGTACAATATATATGTATATATATATATATATATATATATAGTCCTGTATATTATATATAGAGTCCTGTACATTATATATAGAGTCCTGTACATTATATAGAGTCCTGTACATGTTATATATACTCCTGAACGTGTTACATATACTCCTGTACATTATATATAGTCCCGTATGTGTTATATGTAGTCATGTACGTGTTATATATAGTCCCGTATGTGTTATATGTAGTCATGTACGTGTTATATATAGTCCCGTATGTGTTATATGTAGTCATGTACGTGTTATATATAGTCCTGTATGTGTTATATGTATTCATCTACATTATATATAGTCCTGTATGTGTTATATGTAGTCATGTACGTGTTATATATAGTCCTGTATGTGTTATATGTAGTCATGTACGTGTTATATATAGTCCCGTATGTGTTATATGTAGTCATGTACGTGTTATATATAGTCCTGTATGTGTTATATGTAGTCATGTATGTGTTATATATAGTCCTGTATGTGTTATATGTATTCATCTACATTATATATAGTCCCGTATGTGTTATATGTAGTCATGTACGTGTTATATATAGTCCTGTATGTGTTATATGTAGTCATGTACGTGTTATATATAGTCCCGTATGTGTTATATGTAGTCATGTACGTGTTATATATAGTCCTGTATGTGTTATATGTAGTCATGTATGTGTTATATATAGTCCTGTATGTGTTATATGTATTCATCTACATTATATATAGTCCTGTACAGTATACATAGTCCTGTACATGTTATATATAGCCCTGTACATTATATAGAGTCCTGTACATTATATATAGCCCTGTACATTATATAGAGTCCTGTACATTATATATAGCCCTGTACATTATATATAGCCCTGTACATTATATATAGCCCCATACATTATATATAGCCCCGTACATTATATATAGTCCTGTACATTATATAGAGTCCTGTACATGTTATATATACTCCTGAACGTGTTACATATACTCCTGTACATTATATATAGTCCTGTACAATATATATGTATATATATATATATATATATATAGTCCTGTATATTATATATAGAGTCCTGTACATTATATATAGAGTCCTGTACATTATATAGAGTCCTGTACATGTTATATATACTCCTGAACGTGTTACATATACTCCTGTACATTATATATAGTCCTGTACAATATATATAGTCCTGTACATGTTAAATATAGCCCTGTACATTATATAGAGTCCTGTACATTATATATAATCATGTACGTGTTATATATAGTCCTGTACATGTTATATATAGTCATGTGTGTATTATATATATATATTCCTGTACATTATATATAGTCCTGTACATTATATAGAGTCCTGTACAATATATATATAGTCCTGTACATGTTATATATAGCCCTGTACATTATATAGATTCCTGTACATTATATATAATCATTTATGTGTTATATATAGTCCTGTACATGTTATATATAGTCCTGTATGTATTATATATAGTCCTGTACATGTTATATATAGTCCTGTATGTATTATATATAGTCCTGTACATTATATATAGCCCTGTACATGTTATATATAGTCCTGTACATGTTATATATAGTCATGTATGTGTTATATATAGCACTGTACATTATATAGAGTCCTGTACATTATATATAGTCCTGTACATTGTATATAGCCCTGTACATGTTATATATAGCCCTGTACATTGAACATAGTCCTGTGCATTATATATATATATATAACCCTGTACATTATATAGTCCTGTACATTATATAGAGTCCTGTACATGTTATATATACTCCTGTACATGTTACATATAGTCCTGTACATTATAGTCTTGCACATGTTATATATAGTTCTGTACTTGGTATATATAGTTTTGTACATGTTATATATAGTCTTTTGCATTATATATAGACCTGTGCATGTTATATATAGTCCTGTACATTATATATAGTCCTGTACATTATAGTCTTCTACATGTTACATATAGTCCTGTACATGTTACATATAGTCCTGTACATTATATATAGTCATGTACAGTATAGTCTTGTAAATGTTGTACATAGTCTTGTACATTTTATATAGTCCTGTGCATTATATATAGTCTTGTATATGTTATATATAGTCCTGTATTTGGTATATATAGTCCTGTACATGTTATATAGAGGCCTGTGCATTATATACATAGTCCTGTACATTATATATAATTCTGTCCATTATATATAGTCCTGTACATTATATATAATTCTGTCCATTATATATATAGTAATGTCCATTATATAAAGTTCTGTACATTATGTATAATCCTGTATTTGTTATATAGAGTCCTGTACATGTTATATATATACTCCTGTATGTGTTATATATAGACCTGTACATGATATAATCTTGACTTATACATTTGATGATTGATTTATCCGGTGTGGCTCCTGGCTGGGATCTGTGGTTCCCTTGTAGATTGTGAGCCTTCGCGGGCAGGGTCCTCTCTCCTCCTGTACCAGTTATGACTTGTATTGTTTAAGATTATTGTACTTGTTTTTATTATGTATACCCCTCCTCACATGTAAAGCGCCATGGAATAAATGGCGCTATAATAATAAATAATAATAATAATAATAATATTGAAGACACTGTATGTTTCTGTTTAGCCTGGGTTGGCTCAGGAGAGCGGTGATGCCTATGTGCTTCCTATTGCTATCCTAGAGGAGGGCACATAAATACTAGTTATATTGATAGCTCCAATTAAAGTGCAGTGTGTTGCTGTGAAAAATGTGTCACCATCTAACGTCCAATGAGAATAGATAACACATTTATTATAGCAATAGCTCCACCTAATACACAGCACCTTGCTGTCAGTAACTGCTATAATTCCAATGTCTATTGAAAACTGTGCTTGAACAAACAATCCAATGAATAGGGGGCAGCTGCTGAAAATACACGTAATAATTTAGGGTATGTGCACACGTTGCGGATTCTCTGCGGATCCGCAGCGTTTTTTGCAGTGCAGAAATGCTGCAGATCCGCAATTGATTTACACTACAATGTAAATCAATGAGAAAAAAAATGCTGTGCACACTTTGCGGAAAATCCGCCGCGGAAACGCTGCGGTTTAAAAGAAGTAGCATGTCACTTCTTTTTTGTGAATCTGCAGCGTTTTTTTACCCATTCCATTATAGAAAACCGCAGGGGTAAAAAACGCAGCAAATCTGCAAGAAAACCGCAGCAAAAACGCACAAAAAACGCTGCGGAACCGCACAAAAAACGCGACAAATCCGCAGGTGCGTTTTCTGCCAGGAGAGGCAGAATCCGCACCAGAAATTCCTAAGCCTAATCCACAACGTGTGCACATAGCCTAAGGCCCTTTAATGGCAGTCATCTCCTCGGGCTCACACAGGAAATATTATATGGAATAAATCTGTTATACTGTGGGGGCAAAAACCTGAATGACTGCACATAAACGAAAGGGGAGAAAATACTACGTTGCTATAATTAAATTAAATAAAATTGATATATAATTGTGATATATATAGAGTGTTGTACGTTATAAATAGTCCTGTACATGTTATATATAGTTCTGTACATTATATAGTCCCGTACAATATATATATTCCTGGAAACAGGAACACATGGGCTACTTGCACAGTGAACAAGTCTGTATGATCATGTTCACACACCACCATATGTAGTCATGTACGTGTTATATATAGTCCTGTATGCGTTATATGTAGTCATGTATGTGTTATATATAGTCCTGTATGTGTTATATGTATTCATCTACATTATATATAGTCCCGTATGTGTTATATGTAGTCATGTACGTGTTATATATAGTCCTGTATGCGTTATATGTAGTCATGTATGTGTTATATATAGTCCTGTATGTGTTATATGTATTCATCTACATTATATATAGTCCCGTATGTGTTATATGTAGTCATGTACGTGTTATATATAGTCCTGTATGTGTTATATGTAGTCATCTACGTTATATATAGTCCCGTATGTGTTATATGTAGTCATGTACGTGTTATATATAGTCCTGTATGTGTTATATGTAGTCATGTACGTGTTATATATAGTCCTGTATGTGTTATATGTAGTCATGTACGTGTTATATATAGTCCCGTATGTGTTATATGTAGTCATGTACGTGTTATATATAGTCCTGTATGTGTTATATGTAGTCATGTATGTGTTATATATAGTCCTGTATGTGTTATATGTATTCATCTACATTATATATAGTCCCGTATGTGTTATATGTAGTCATGTACGTGTTATATATAGTCCTGTATGTGTTATATGTAGTCATGTACGTGTTATATATAGTCCCGTATGTGTTATATGTAGTCATGTACGTGTTATATATAGTCCTGTATGTGTTATATGTAGTCATGTACGTGTTATATATAGTCCTGTATGTGTTATATGTAGTCATGTACGTGTTATATATAGTCCTGTATGTGTTATATGTAGTCATGTACGTGTTATATATAGTCCTGTATGTGTTATATGTAGTCATGTACGTGTTATATATAGTCCCGTATGTGTTATATGTAGTCATCTACGTTATATATAGTCCCGTACGTGTTATATATAGTCCTGTACATTATATATAGTACTTTACGTGTTACACATAGACCTGTACATAATTTATAGTTCTGTGCATTGTATAAAGTCCTGTGTTATATATAGTCCTGTACATTACATATAGTACTGTACGTGTTATATACAGTAGGGAAATAAGTATTTGATACAAGGCTAATTTTCCCACCAACAAAGAATGGAGAGGTCTGTAACTTTTATCGTAGATACACTTCAAATGTGAGACACAGAATTTCAAAATAAAAATAAAATCACATTGTATGATTTTTACATAATTAATTTGCATTTTATTGTGTGGAATAAGTATTTGATCACCGACAAACCAGTAAGAATTCTGGCTCTTACAGACCTGTTAGATTTTCTTTAAAGGGACACTGTCACCTGAATTTGGAGGGAACAATCTTCAGCCATGGAGGCGGGGTTTTGGGGTTTTTGATTCACCCTTTCCTTACCCGCTGGCTGCATGCTGGCTGCAATATTGGATTGAAGTTCATTCTCTGTCCTCCATAGTACTCGCCTGCACAAGGCAATCTTGAGATTGTTCCCTCCAAATTCAGGTGACAGTGTCCCTTTAAGAAGCATTCCTACTCTGCACACATTACCCATATTTATTGCACCTGTTTTAACTCGTTACTTATATAAAAGACACCCGTCCACATTCTCAATCATTCACACTCCAACCTGTCCACCATGGCCAAGACCGAAGAGCTGTGTAAGAACACCAGGAACAAAATTGTAGACCTGCACAAGGCTGGGATTGACTACATGACAAAAGGCAAGCAGCTTGGTGAGATGGCAACAACTGTTTGCACAACTATTAAAAAATAGAAGAAACACAAAATGACTGTCCATCTATCTCGGTCTGGGGCTACATGCAAGATCTTGCCTTGTGGGGTAAGGATGACTCTGAGAAAGGTCAGGAATCAGCTCAGAACTACATGGGAGGACCTGGTCAATGACCTGAAGAGAGCTAGGATCAAACATTAACATTTGTAACACACTATGCCGTCATGGATTAAAATCCTGCAAGGCACGCAAGATCCCCCTGCTCACACCAGCACATGTCCAGGCCCGTTTGAAGTTCATCAATGACCATCTAGATGATCCAGAGGAGGCATGGGAGATGGTCATGTAGTCAGATGAGACCAAAATATAACTTTTTTGTAACAAATCCACTCTCTGTTTTTGGAGGAAGAAGAAGGATGAGTACAACCCCAAGAACACCGTCCCAACCATGAAGCATGGTGGGGGAACCATCATACTTTGAGGTGCTTTTCTGCAAAGGGGACAGGATGGCTTCATGGTATTGAAGGTAGGATAAATGGGGTCATGTATCGTGAGATTTTGGCCAACAACCTTCTTCCCTCAATAAGAACATTGAAGATGGGTTGTGGCTGGGTCTTCCAGCATGACAATGACCCGAAACACACAGCCAGAGCAACTAAGGGGTGGCTCTGTACTGTAAGAAGTATTTTAACCCCTTCAAGTCGCGGCCCTTTTTCATTTTTACGTTTTCATTTTTCACTTCCCTCCTTCCCAGAGCCATAACTTTTTTATTTTTCCGTCAATGTGGTCATGTGAGGGCTTATTTTTTGCGAGACGAGTTGTACTTTTGAACAACACCATTGGTTTTACCATGTCTTTTACTAGAAAACGGGAAAAAAATTCCAAGTGCGGTGAAATTGCAAAAAAAGTGCAAACCCACACTTGTTTTTCGTTTGGCTTTTTTGCTAGGTTCATTAAATGCTAAAACTGACCTGCCATTGTGATTCTCTAGGTCATTACGAGTTCATAGACACCTAACATGACTAGGTTATTTTTTATCCAAGTGGTGAAAAAAAATTCAAAACTTTGCTTAGAAAAAAAAAAAAGTGCCATTTTCCGATACCAGAAGTGTCTCCATTTTTTGTGATCTGGGGTCGGGTGTGGGCTTATTTTTTGCATGCCGAGCTGACGTTTTTAATGATACCATTTCGGTGCAGATACGTTCTTTTGATCGCCCGTTATTGCATTTTAATGCAATGTCACTGCGACCAAAAAAAGTAATTCTGGCGTTTCGGATTTTTTTCTCGCTACGCTGTTTAGCGATCAGATTAATGCTTTTTTTTTTATTGATAGATCGGGGGATTCTGAACGCGGCGATACCAAATACGTGTAGTTTTTTTTTTTTTTAAATTGTTTTATTTAGGATGGGGCGAAAGGGGGGTGATTTAAACTTTTATCTTTTTTATATTTTTTTCATATTTTTAAAAACATTTTTTACTTGTGCCATGCTTCAATAGCCTCCATGGGAGGCTAGAAGCTGGCATAGCCTGATTGGCTCTGCTACATAGCAGCGATCTGATGATCGCTGCTATGTAGCTGAAATGCAGGTGTGCTGTGAGCGCCGACCACAGGGGGTCGCTCACAGCAGGCCGGCATCAGTAACAATAGAGGTCTCAAGGACCTCTATGGTTACCTTCCTGATGCATCGCTGACCCCCGATCATGTGACGGGGGTCGGCGATGACATCATTTCCGGCTGCCCGGCCGGAAGCGCCGGTTAAATGCCGCTGTCTGCGTTTGACAGCGGCATTTAACAGGTTAATAGCGGCGGGTGAATAGCGATTTCACCCGCCGCTATTGCGCGCACATGTCAGCTGTACAAAACAGCTGACATGTCGCGACTTTGATGTGGGCTCACCGCCGGAGCACACATCAAAGGGGGTGACACGGCATGCGCCGTAATAGTACGGCGCATGCCGTGAAAGGGTTAAGGTCCTAGAATGGCCTAGCCAGTCTCCAGACCTGAACCCAATAGAAAATCTTTGGAGGAAGCTGAAACTCAATATCGCCAGCGACAACCCGGAACCTGAAAGGTCTGGAGAAGATCTGTATGGAGGAGTGGGACAAAATCCCTGCTGCAGTGTGTGCAAACTTGGTCAAGAATTACAGGAAACATCTGACCTCTGTAATTGCAAACAAAGATTTCTGTACCAAATATTAAGTTCTGTTTTTCCATTGTATCAAATATTTATTTCATGGAATAAAATGCAAATTAATTATGTAAAATCATACAATGTGATTTTCTGGTTTTTATTTTTTGTCTCTCAAAGATGAAGTGTACCTACGATAAAAATTGCCTCTCCTCTTTGTAGGTGGGAAAACTTGCAAAATCGGCAGTGTATCAAATACTTGTTTTCCCCACTCTATAGCTCTGCACATTATATATAGTCCTGTATGAGTTATATATAGTTCTGTAAATAATATAGAGTTCTGTGCATTATATATAGTACTGGATATGTTATATATAGTCCTGAACATTATATCATAGAATCATAGAATGGTAGAGTTGGAAGGGACCTCCTGGGTCATCGTTTCCAACCCCCCTGCTCAAAGCAGGATTCACTAAATCATCCCAGACAGATGTCTGTTCAGCCTCAGTTTGAAGACTCCCATTGAAGGAGAACTCACCACCTCTCTCGGCAGCCTGTTCCTCTCATTGATCACCCTCACTGTCAAGTAGTTATTTCTAATATCCAATCTGTGTGTTCTCCCATTCAGTTTCATCCCATTGCTTCTAGTTTTTCCTTATGCAAATGAGAATAACTCTGATCCATCTACAATGTGACAGCCCTTGAGATATTGGTAGACAGCTATTAAGTCTCCTCTCAGTCTTCTTTTTTGCAAGCTAAACATTCCCAAATTCTGTAAACGTTCCTCACAGGACATGGTTTGCAGACTGGTCACCATTCTGGTCGCTCTTCTCTGAACTTTCTCCTGTTGATGTCTTTTTTTAAAATGTGATGCACAAAACTGGACACAGTATTCCAGGTGAGGTCTGACCAAAGAGGAGTAGTGGGCGATAATGACTTCACATGATCTAGACTGTATGCTTCTGTTAATACGTCCCAGAATTGCATTTGCCTTTTGCTGCTGCATCGCACTGTTGACTCATGTTCAGTTTATGATCTATTAGTATACCCAAGTCTTATTCACATGTGCTATTGCTTAGCCCTATTCCTCCCATTCTGTATATGCTTTTTTCATTTTTATTGCCCAGATGTAGTACTTTTCATTTTTCCTTGTTAAAAACCGTATATATAAAATATAGAGCCCTGTATGTGTTATATATAGTCATCTATACTGTATTATATATAGTTCCGTACATGATATATAGTCCTGTGCGTGTTGTATATATTCATGTACATTGTACTGTATATATAGTCATTTAAGTGTTATATATACTCCTGTACATGTTAGATGTAGTCCCGTACATTACATATAGGCCTGTACTTTATATATAGTACTGTACATGTTAAATAACATAGTAACATAGTAACATAGTTAGTAAGGCCGAAAAAAGACATTTGTCCATCCAGTTCAGCCTATATTCCATCATAATAAATCCCCAGATCTACGTCCTTCTACAGAACCTAATTGTATGATACAATATTGTTCTGCTCCAGGAAGACATCCAGGCCTCTCTTGAACCCCTCGACTGAGTTCGCCATCACCACCTCCTCAGGCAAGCAATTCCAGATTCTCACTGCCCTAACAGTAAAGAATCCTCTTCTATGTTGGTGGAAAAACCTTCTCTCCTCCAGACGCAAAGAATGCCCCCTTGTGCCCGTCACCTTCCTTGGTATAAACAGATCCTCAGCGAGATATTTGTATTGTCCCCTTATATACTTATACATGGTTATTAGATCGCCCCTCAGTCGTCTTTTTTCTAGACTAAATAATCCTAATTTCGCTAATCTATCTGGGTATTGTAGTTCTCCCATCCCCTTTATTAATTTTGTTGCCCTCCTTTGTACTCTCTCTAGTTCCATTATATCCTTCCTGAGCACCGGTGCCCAAAACTGGACACAGTACTCCATGTGCGGTCTAACTAGGGATTTGTACAGAGGCAGTATAATGCTCTCATCATGTGTATCCAGACCTCTTTTAATGCACCCCATGATCCTGTTTGCCTTGGCAGCTGCTGCCTGGCACTGGCTGCTCCAGGTAAGTTTATCATTAACTAGGATCCCCAAGTCCTTCTCCCTGTCAGATTTACCCAGTGGTTTCCCATTCAGTGTGTAATGGTGACATTGATTCCTTCTTCCCATGTGTATAACCTTACATTTATCATTGTTAAACCTCATCTGCCACCTTTCAGCCCAAGTTTCCAACTTATCCAGATCCATCTGTAGCAGAATACTATCTTCACTTGTATTAACTGCTTTACATAGTTTTGTATCATCTGCAAATATCGATATTTTACTGTGTAAACCTTCTACCAGATCATTAATGAATATGTTGAAGAGAACAGGTCCCAATACTGACCCCTGCGGTACCCCACTGGTCACAGCGACCCAGTTAGAGACTATACCATTTATAACCACCCTCTGCTTTCTATCACTTAGCCAGTTACTAACCCATTTACACACATTTTCCCCCAGACCAAGCATTCTCATTTTGTGTACCAACCTCTTGTGCGGCACGGTATCAAACGCTTTGGAAAAATCGAGATATACCACGTCCAATGACTCACCGTGGTCCAGCCTATAGCTTACCTCTTCATAAAAACTGATTAGATTGGTTTGACAGGAGCGATTTCTCATAAACCCATGCTGATATGAAGTTAAACAGTTATTCTCATTGAGATAATCCAGAATAACATCCCTCAGAAACCCTTCAAATATTTTACCAACAATAGAGGTTAGACTTACTGGCCTATAATTTCCAGGTTCACTTTTAGAGCCCTTTTTGAATATTGGCACCACATTTGCTATGCGCCAATCCTGCGGAACAGACCCTGTCGCTATAGAGTCCCTAAAAATAAGAAATAATGGTTTATCTATTACATTACTTAGTTCTCTTAGTACTTGTGGGTGCATTATATATAGTCCTGTACATGTTATGTATATATACAGTACAGACCAAAAGTTTGGACACACCTTTTCATTTAAAGATTTTTCTCCATTTTCATGACTATGAAAATTGTAAATTCACACTGAAGGCATCAAAACTATGAATTAACATGTGGAATTACATACTTAACAAAAAAGTGTGAAACAACTGAAAATATGTCTTATATTCTAGGTTCTTCAAAGTATCCACCTTTTGCTTTGATGACTGCTTTGCACACTCTTGGTATTCTCTTGATGAGCTTCAAGATGTAGTCACCGGGAATGGTCTTCCAACAATCTTGAAGGAGTTCCCTGAGATGCTTAGCACTTGTTGGCCCTTTTGCCTTCACTCTGCGGTCCAGTTCACCCCAAACCATCTCGATTGGGTTCAGGTTTGGTGACTGTGGAGGCCAGGTCATCTGGTGTAGCACCCCATCACTCTCCTTCTTGGTCAAATAGCCCTTACACAGTCTGGAGGTGTGTTTGGGGTCATTGTCCTGTTGAAAAATAAATGATGGTCCAACTAAATGCAAACTGGATGGAATAGCATGCCGCTGCAAGATGCTGTGGTAGCCATGCTGGTTCAGTATGCCTTCAATTTTGAATAAATCCTCAACAGTGTCACCAGCAAAGCACCCCCACAGCATCACACCTCCTCCTCCATGCTTCACGGTGGGAACCAGGCATATAGAGCCCATCCGTTCACCTTTTCTGCGTCGCACAAAGACACGGTGGTTGGAACCAAAGATCTCAAATTTGGACTCATCAGACCAAAGCACAGATTTCCACTGGTCTAATGTCCATTCTAAGTCTCTTCTTAACAGTTGTTGTAGACATGTGTCTGCTGCTAGAACTCTGTGTGGCATTGACCTGGTCTCAGCTGTGTATCCACCAGACTTCTGCTCAACACAACTGATTGTCCCAACCCCATTTATAAGGCAAGAAATCCCACTTATTAAGCCTGACAGGGCACACCTGTGAAGTGAAAACCATTTTCCGTGACTACCTCTTGAAGCTCATCAAGAGAATTCCAAGAGTGTGCAAAGCAGTCATCAAAGCAAAAGGTGGCTACTTTGAAGAACCTAGAATATAAGACATATTTTCAGTAGTTTCATACTTTTTGTTAATTATATAATTCCACATGTGTTAGTTTTGCTCTGTACTCTCTCTCTCTCTCTCTCTCTCTATATATATATGTATGAATATATAAAGCACTTTTTTCACTTATTGTCATTGGAGTGCTGCATCCAATCTATTTTTCTACATACTGTGTATAGAACAGTCCTGTATGTGATATACTTCGGCAGGTACTATAGTGTGGTGCGTGTTACTGTCCTGTTATTGCTGTAGCCGTCCTGGATTTATCAAGTTATAAGTCCTACCTATCATACATAGCCAGCCAAGTGGCCCGCCGGATCACTCCGGATAATGAGAGCCTGCACCATGTAAATCGTTATGTAGCGTGATATCGTCTGTTATTCTACAATTCACCCAAGTTGTAAAAGCCGAGACTGAAATATTCACATGAGACAAGTCATGATGTAGCCAAGCTCATGGCTGGTATAACATTGATCCCCGCGGGTGACAGATGAATCCGCTGGGAATTAGAGCTGAAATCTGATCGTTATTATCATAGGATTGTAGACAATTAATGAGCCGGTAATTGCAGCTATCACTTACTACACAGGATCTCCAGTCTACTGTGGCCTCAGGTAAAGGATTGGACCTTAGTCCAATCCAACATTGTCAAAACAAACTCCACATTCCTCGTGTCAATATTTGCAGTGAAATCTCGGTTGTTCTCTTGTAATTTTTTTTTTTCTTTTGCAGACAAAGGTATCGATTGTCCTCCTGCCACCATGGAACTTTTAGGCACTACGCTTACGTCTACATATGCCCGTCCCAAACCCACCCCAACCAATTTTCTCCCAGCCATATCTACTATGGCATCAAGCTACAAGAACAGGTTTCCGCACTACACTTTAAGCCATAGCCTTACTTTGCCATGGAGACCAAGCACATACTACAAGGTGGCATCTAACACACCAATGCTAGCTCCCTTGTCCAAGAGTGCCCCGGGTCTCAACCCAGCTCAGATTCTTTCTTTCCCTGCCAACAGAACAGCACTTTTTACTAGATACACCCCTGATGACTGGCACAAGTCCAATCTAAACAATTACAGAGAATCAGAGTCTTCCAGGCGTAGTGCCGAGAGGTTACGTGTCGACACCAGCCGACTTATCCAAGAAAGAGACCAGAAGACAAGAAAAGTCCAGACTGACACTAGCAAAGACTTGGGGGAACGAGTCAATGACATTGCTTTCTGGAAATCTGAGATCAATCATGAAATTGATCAGATGATTGGAGAAACAAATGCGCTCTCCGAGGTAAAGAGGCGACTCGAAAGAGCCCTAGCCGAAACAGAAGGTCCTCTTCAGGTAACCGCAAGTCTTTCGTAATAATAATAATTTTTTATTTATATATTCCGCAGCGCTTTACAATTAAGCGGGGACATGTACAGACAATAAATTCAATACAAGTTTCTGACAATTTAAACAGTGACATTAGGAGTGAGGTCCCTGCTCGCAAGCTTACAATCGTACAAATGTAATCAAAACTGTTTTTGAAATTCTTAATGATGTGCTAATTTTTTTAGAGTGATTTTGAAGAGTGAGAGTTTTTTTGTAGTGGACCTTTTAACACCATTGAAAATTAGTTAAAAAGAAGGAATTTTTCTTGTACGAGTCTTTTTGAAAAGGTCCGATTGTTTTTAAAGGGGTTTTGCACAAGTGTGGGTTCAAGTTGACCATTCCAATAAAATACTGGACATACGAGCACAATATAGCATCAGTCCAATGATGGCGTGGACAGATCCATATCGGTTACTACATGAGCATAACCACGATTGAAAAGATCCTAAGAAACATTGTAATTATGGAATGATTCCATGGTTTTAAGGCTGTCTACACTACAGACATTTCCTTGAAGGATTTGTTCGTCCACTTTCTCTGAATGAAGGAAAACTATCTCATGACTACCAGCTAGAAGTGGTGGCTAGCCTATAAGTCGAAGTTTGACCAATTAACAAGACTTCAAAACCAATAATATACCCTGCGGTGGTTAGCCGCACATCAAATATATACCTATAAAAAAAGGCACCACACATTGATAATATGAAAAACCACTTTATTAGTATCAAAGAAAAACCATAAATGGTCATAAAAGAGCCTAAATAGGCAGCAGGTGAGAAACAACAAACACAGAAAAAAAGGGTAGACACCTGGCAAAAGCTCACAGAGATGTATACATAAATATCTATAATATAACGCTGGGAGCGTCACTCTGTCCGAAGCCTTTATAGACTGCGCAGGCGCAGTCTGGCCCCCACAGAGTGACGCTCCCAGGAGATCGCGGTATGCGTAAGCACTGAACGCATACCGCGATCTCCACCGGAGAGTCAGGGACCGCCAGGAGGGTAAGTATATTCACCTTTCCCCGTTCCAGCGATGCGTGCGGCTCCGTCTCCCGGCTCCTCTGCTGTGACAGTTCAGAGGGCGCGATGACGCGCTTAATGCTGCAGGACCAAGAAAATGGCAGCGGAAAGGAATCAGGTGGCGCCATTTTCTTGAAGACACACTCCGGCTCCACTGCAGGTGTGTCTTCAAGAAAATGGCGCTGGAAAGCGCGGACTGCGCAGACGCCGATTCCGGCAGCAGGAATCGGCGCCTGCGCAGTCCGCGCTTTCCGGCGCCATTTTTTTGAAGACGCACTCCGGCTCCACTGCAGGTGTGTCTTCAAGAAAATGGCGCCGGAAAGCGCAGACTGCGCAGGCGCCGATTCCGGCAGCAGGAGGACGAAGAAAATGGGCGGAAAGGAATGGCGTAAGTAACAAATTGCTGTGGCATGAAGCTGTGACACTTCATGCCACAGCAATTTGTTATTTACGCCACCTGATTCCTTTCCGCCGCCATTTTCTTGGTCCTGCTGCCGGAATCGGCGCCTGCGCAGTCCGCGCTTTCCGGCGCCATTTTCTTGAAGACACACTCCGGCTCCACTGCAGGTGTGTCTTCAAGAAAATAGCGCCGGAAAGCGCAGACTGCGCAGGCGCCGATTCCGGCAGCAGGAGGACGAAGAAAATGGGCGGAAAGGAATGGCGTAAGTAACAAATTGCTGTGGCATGAAGCTGTGGCACTTCATGCCACAGCAATTTGTTATTTACGCCACCTGATTCCTTTCCGCCGCCATTTTCTTGGTCCTGCTGCCAGAATCGGCGCCTGCAGGTGTGTCTTCAAGAAAATGGCGCCGGCAGTGTGTCTTCAAGAAAATGGCGCCGGAAAGCGCGGACTGCGCAGGCGCCGATTCCGCCAGCAGGAGGACCAAGAAAATGGCGGCGGAAAGGAATCAGGTGGCGCAAGTAACAAATTGCTGTGGTATGAGGCTGTGGCACTTCATGCCACAGCTATTTGTTACTTACGCCACCTGATACGGGGCATATACTATGGAGCATCTTATGGAGCAGCGTATGGCGCATATGGATGGGAGCCGCAGGATGGGAGCAGCACATGACAGAACAGGGGCGCAGGATGGGAGCAGCACATGACAGGATGGGAGCAGCAAATGACAACGGGGGCGCAGGATGGGAGCAGCACATGACAGAACGGGGGCGCAGGATGGGAGCAGCACATGACAGAAAGGGGGCGCAGGATGGGAGCAGCACATGACAGGATGGGAGCAGCAAATGACAGAATGGAGGCGCAGGATGGGAGCAGCACATGACAGAACGGGGGCGCAGGATGGGAGCAGCACATGACAGAACGGGGGCGCAGGATGGGAGCAGCACATGACAGGATGGGAGCAGCAAATGACAGAATGGAGGCGCAGGATGGGAGCAGCACATGACAGAACAGGGGCGCAGGATGGGAGCAGCACATGACAGAACGGGGGTGCAGGATGGCAGCAGCACATGACAGAATGGGGGCGCAGGATGGGAGCAGCACATGACAGAAAGGGGGCGCAGGATGGGAGCAGCACATGACAGGATGGGAGCAGCAAATGACAGAATGGAGGCGCAGGATGGGAGCAGCACATGACAGAACGGGGGCGCAGGATGGGAGCAGCACATGACAGAACGGGGCGCAGGATGGGATCAGCACATGACAGAACGGGGGCGCAGGATGGGAGCAGCACATGACAGGATGGGAGCAGCAAATGACAGAACAGGGGCGCAGGATGGGAGCAGCACATGACAGAACGGGGGTGCAGGATGGCAGCAGCACATGACAGAACGGGGGCGCAGGATGGGAGCAGCACATGACAGAAAGGGGGCGCAGGATGGGAGCAGCACATGACAGGATGGGAGCAGCAAATGACAGAATGGAGGCGCAGGATGGGAGCAGCACATGACAGAACGGGGGTGCAGGATGGCAGCAGCACATGACAGAACGGGGGCACAGGATGGGAGCAGCACATGACAGAAAGGGGGCGCAGGATGGGAGCAGCACATGACAGGATGGGAGCAGCAAATGACAGAATGGAGGCGCAGGATGGGAGCAGCACATGACAGAACGGGGGCGCAGGATGGGAGCAGCACATGACAGAACGGGGCGCAGGATGGGATCAGCACATGACAGAACGGGGGCGCAGGATGGGAGCAGCACATGACAGGATGGGAGCAGCAAATGACAGAATGGAGGCGCAGGATGGGAGCAGCACATGACAGAACGGGGGCGCAGGATGGGAGCAGCACATGACAGAACGGGGGCGCAGGATGGGAGCAGCAAATGACAGAATGGAGGCGCAGGATGGGAGCAGCACATGACAGAACGGGGGCGCAGGATGGGAGCAGCACATGACAGACCGGGGGCGCAGGATGGGAGCAGCACATGACAGGATGGGGGCACAGGATGGAGCAGCACATGACAGGATGGGGACGCAGGATGGAGCAGCACATGACAGGATGGGGACGCAGGATGGAGCAGCACATACCAGGATGGAGACCATATACCAATATAAATGCTCGGCACCCGGGCGTAGAACGGGTTCAATAGCTAGTACTGGTATATCCATAAAGCTCACATTGCATACAAATTACATGAAACATTTCAAGAAATGGTTAAATATAGCGTGGAAGTCTAACAAAAAAACCTAATGAAGTATTATATAAGGATTCGATATGTGGTCTCAGTGTAAGGCTGCTTTCACACATCAGGTTTTTGGTTTCAGGCACAATCCGTCAGTTTCAGGCACAATCTGGATCAGTTTTTTTCTGATGCCTGATCCGTTTTTTCCCCATAGAGTTGTATTACTGCCGGATTGTGCCTGAAGGACATGCGTTTCATCCGTTTTGTGCCAGATCCGTCCCTTCAGGCTTTTTTGCCGGATTCAAAAAACGTCTCCTGCAACGTTTTTTGTGTCTGGCGAAAAATCCTGAAGGGACATTTCCGGCAATAAACGCATGGAACTGATGTGTGAAAGAACATTTCCGGCGACCGAATTCGTTTTTAACACACTGAGCATGCCCAGAAGCTCTGTTTTTGATTCTAGCATGGAGAGATATCTCTCTCTCTCTCTCTCTCCTCAAAAGCCATGCGCAGTACATAGAGCCGGATCCGGCAAAAAAACGGATCCGGTGCATCAGTTTGCACCCGTTGTTTCACTATTTACACCGGATCCGTTTTTTAGCAAATTTGCCGGATTGTGCCTGAAACCAAAAACCTGATGTGTGAAAGTAGCCTAAGGGGCTAATATGCCATGTAAATCCACATATAAAAAAAGTGTTCAAAAGACTATAGTTAGCTATACAGACATTTATCTAGCATATTATGTAACACACCAGCACATACAGTGGGGCAAAAAAGTATTTAGTCAGTCAGCAATAGTGCAAGTTCCACCACTTAAAAAGATGAGAGGCGTCTGTAATTTACATCATAGGTAGACCTCAACTATGGGAGACAAACTGAGAAAAAAAAATCCAGAAAATCACATTGTCTGTTTTTTTAACATTTTATTTGCATATTATGGTGGAAAATAAGTATTTGGTCAGAAACAAAATTTCATCTCAATACTTTGTAATATATCCTTTGTTGGCAATGACAGAGGTCAAACGTTTTCTGTAAGTCTTCACAAGGTTGCCACACACTGTTGTTGGTATGTTGGCCTATTCCTCCATGCAGATCTCCTCTAGAGCAGTGATGTTTTTGGCTTTTCGCTTGGCAACACGGACTTTCAACTCCCTCCAAAGGTTTTCTATAGGGTTGAGATCTGGAGACTGGCTAGGCCACTCCAGGACCTTGAAATGCTTCTTACGAAGCCACTCCTTCGTTGCCCTGGCGGTGTGCTTTGGATCATTGTCATGTTGAAAGACCCAGCCACGTTTCATCTTCAATGCCCTTGCTGCTGGAAGGAGGTTTGCACTCAAAATCTCACGATACATGGCCCCATTCATTCTTTCATGTACCCGGATCAGTCGTCCTGGCCCCTTTGCAGAGAAACAGCCCCAAAGCATGATGTTTCCACCACCATGCTTTACAGTAGGTATGGTGTTTGATGGATGCAACTCTGTATTCTTTTTCCTCCAAACACGACAAGTTGTGTTTCTACCAAACAGTTCCAGTTTGGTTTCATCAGACCATAGGACATTCTCCCAAAACTCCTCTGGATCATCCAAATGCTCTCTAGCAAACTTCAGACGGGCCCGGACATGTACTGGCTTAAGCAGTGGGACACGTCTGGCCCTGCAGGATCTGAGTCCATGGTGGCGTAGTGTGTTACTTATGGTAGGCCTTGTTACATTGGTCCCAGCTCTCTGCAGTTCATTCACTAGGTCCCCCCGCGTGGTTCTGGGATTTTTGCTCACCGTTCTTGTGATCATTCTGACCCCACGGGGTGGGATTTTGCGTGGAGCCCCAGATCGAGGGAGATTATCAGTTTTCTTGTATGTCTTCCATTTTCTAATTATTGCTCCCACTGTTGATTTCTTCACTCCAAGCTGGTTGGCTATTGCAGATTCAGTCTTCCCAGCCTGGTGCAGGGCTACAATTTTGTTTGGAGTTTGGAGTCAGACTGTTTGAGGGTGTGCACAGGTGTCTTTTTATACTGATAACAAGTTTAAACAGGTGCCATTACTACAGGTAATGAGTGGAGGAAAGAGGAGACTCTTAAAGAAGAAGTTACAGGTCTGTGAGAGCCAGAAATCTTGATTGTTTGTTTCTGACCAAATACTTATTTTCCACCATAAAAAATATGCAAAAAAAATGATAAAAAAACAGACAATGTGATTTTCTGGATTTTTTTTTCTCAGTTTGTCTCCCATAGTTGAGGTCTACCTATGATGTAAATTACAGACGCCTCTCATCTTTTTAAGTGGTGGAACTTGCACTATTGCTGACTGACTAAATACTTTTTTGCCCCTCTGTATTTACCAGACAATGGAGGAATATCCAGGAGTCCACCACACCCGACGCGCGTTTCGCAATGAAATGCTTTGGATACTTTTTTTATATGTGGATTTACATGGCATATTAGCCCCTTACACTGAGACCACATATCGAATCCTTATATAATACTTCATTAGGTTTTTTTGTTAGATTGCCACGCTATATTTAACCATTTCTTGAAATGTTTCATGTAATTTGTATGCAATGTGAGCTTTATGGATATACCAGTATATTTATGTATACATCTCTGTGACCTTTTGCCAGGTGTCTACCCTTTTTTTCTGTGTTTGTCGTTTCTCACCTGCTGCCTATTTAGACTCTTTTATGACCGTTATGGTTTTTCTTTGATACTAATAAAGTGGTTTTTCATATTATCAATTTGTGGTGCCTTTTTCTATTGGTATATATAAAATTAACAAGACTTGCAATATAACCAGAAATAATAACTGAACAGAAATAGAAAGTCATCCTTTAGGTGGGATTTCTCTCGGAGAGGTGCCGTAGATATTAAAGGTTTCCACACATAAACCGATAGGATATCTAAAAACCCAATACTCGATCAACTAAAATAATCCAAACCCAATTGAATCGGCCATAAGACCTTCGTACACTGTAGACTAATGTTAACCGAAAAAAAACACAAAATTGAGCTTAATTTAAGATGGTATACATGCAGAGGTAAAACGCATGTTCAAAATGGCCACAAAACATTAAAACCTACAAGAATGTAGACTAATGTTAACCGAACATGCTGAAGTTGTCCGAAAGTTCTCAACTTTTTATCTTGGACTAAAGAACCAACCATTCACAACTGATTGTAAAGGTCAACCAAGTGGTGTCTAAAGATGTACACATGTCCATACACATTATACTTTCGTAGGCTGAACTTGACTATATCAACAGGCATGGCTGACAGTTCAATGTGCATGGGGGCGCCGGCCAAATCATGGTGGGGAATGATGTCCGATTTCGGCATAAGGCCAACCGACTTGTCAGTCGGCGGTTTTCTCATAGGGAACACAGGAGCGTTTGGCTGAATGAGTACTCCGGTGTTTGGGAGGATGGCTTAGATGGCTCTCGGCCAAACAATCTTTCGTTTGACAACTTTCTAATGACCATCTAATGTGTATGTTCATCTCAAACAAGGCTGACCATGTAAAAAGTACAGAAGATTGTTATGTCTGTGAACCTGTTATAAGGCAGTCGTCTAATCCTTTCACAAACATAATCCTTCACCTGAGATTACATAGATCTAATTAGTCCTACTTGAAAACCCGACAAATAAACAATTTGGATACAATTGTTGACACAACTGTAATCCCCAACTTTTGTTGCCTGGGGAACAGGCAATACTAAGTAGACTCCATGATCTACTGATTGACCAGACTATCAAGAGTAGTCTTTAGAAGACTTGTATAGCCGGTCTGTAACCATTCTTCAGCAGTGATTAATGACCTCTGAGAGGCTCCTAAGATTAAAAAATAAATAACGGAATAAGCTGGAAAACTCTTTTGCGATATTTTAACAGGTTAACAAAGCCATTATCGGAAAGGTGGCTAACGCAAAGCAGCATAACGGCACAGATAATCAAACTATGGAGCTCCTCTGAGAGATGGAAACTTCCTGGAACACATGTTGTGACTTTGTTACCCCATGCATGGGGCAAAGGGTTCTTAAACTTTATATATAGACTGCCCTGTGTCCAATCACAGCCAGCCTGCTGTACTGACTGTCAATATAATCTTCTCACCGTCTCAGGAATTCAGACAAAACCTTAGCATAAACCCTGTGACATCACTGGACTCACTAAGTGACATCACTATCCAGAACAAACAAACTTGTTACATAGTTGGCTAAACCTTACTGCATCAATTGTGTGACACCATCATCATCCATTGTCCTGACTATGTGACATCTTCATTTAATCACAGCCTATATAGACTTTTTAACCCCATTCCACTAACCCTAAAACATCACAATCCAGTTACTGACTGACTTGTGACATAGACTGTATGTTATCAACATTCAGTCCTCAAACAGGCTGCCAATCACCTGAAGAACTAGTAAAACTCTCATTTGTTGGTTGAAGTGATCATTTGGGCTGCAGAAAAGATCGTCGTTCTTGACAGCACATTGTCCTGTATAAAAAGGACTCGTGCTGCTTACAACAATGGCAGCCTATGCACTGAATGATCTATTACTGATTGTTCAGTGTGCATCTGTGTAAACAGGATTAGTAAACCACCCAGCCAACGAGTAGCTAATTGGCGGACGTTAATTGGCTAGTCTAAAAGGACCATTATGTATCCTCATTTTGCTCATTTACGACATTATAATCATCCAATCACAGACTCATATGCTCTATAGACTTTATGACCTCACTGCACTCACTGTGACATCATCATCCGATCACTAAATTACCTACTACCTCACATACACGATAAATAGCTGCTGTTCGGCCGATGTCTCCATACGCAGGAGCACTTTTGTATTCTCCATGGAGTTGCTGCCGGACTCCTTTAGCTGGGACTTATCCGAAATCAGATATGCCGGATCCTTATCTCCCCGGGCATGATCTGTTTGAGAAAAGTCAGGAGGCCTTCCCATCCACATTACACAGTTGGCCAAACTTGCCGATATCAGCATGTTCGGCCAACGTTAGTCTACAGTGTATGAAGGTCTTAAAATTTTACTCAAATTTATGTGTCCTCATTGTGCTCACTTTATGACATCATAATCCAATCACAGAATGACTGGCTACATAGACTAGGGTGTTTCTGCAACATAACAATCCAATCACAGACTAAACTGTGCTATCTCCCGGAAGTTACTCTGTGACATCATCATTTATTCCTTACCTAACCATTTTACTGGGATTTACATGATCTCATTGCTTTCATTGATCTGCTACATAGACTATGTGACCTCATTGTATGCTTTCGGTAACCTCACCATCCAATCACAGACTGATCTGCTACATAAGCTTTATGACCTCAATCTATGACATCATCCAATCACAGGCTGATCTGCTACATAAGCTTTATTACCTCACTCTTTGACATCATCCAATCACAGACTGATCTGCTACATAAGCTTTATGACCACAATCTATGACATCATCCAATCACAGGCTGATCTGCTACATAAGCTTTATTACCTCACTCTATGACATTACCCAATCACAGACTGATCTGCTACATAAGCTTTATGACCACAATCTATGACATCATCCAATCAAAGGCTGATCTGCTACATAAGCTTTATGACCTCACTCTATGACATCATCCAATCACAAACTGATCTGCTACATAAGCTTTTTGACCTCACTCTATGACCTCATCCAATCACAGACTGATCTGCATAGACTGCGTGACGTCACTGCACTCACTGTGACATCATCATCCGATCATGGATTAGCTGATACATAAACTGTATGATGACATCACCAACCCTTTAGAGACCTTTGACCGCCTCAGGAGCATTAGTCATGCCTACGTTATGGTATTACCCAGGTCTTTCTCATTAAACATCCCCAGGCTGGAGCAGTGTGTACTCAGTGTATCCTGGCTGCTCGGTAACACACCTCAGGCCGGCCGGGGTAACAAAAGATGTGTCAGCGCAGACAGTGGTTGCTACAAACACTGTAACAGTATGAGCTGGAGGAATTATCTCTGTATAGGGTAACATGTAACGAGCCAGCAGAGATGAGATTGTACCGCTATGTGACAGACGGGAGCTGTGAATGGCAGACACAGATTGCTGCACGGAGCATGTGACACTGCGTACATTCCTCCGAGCCAAACACTTCATTAGTGGCCGATCCTGAAACCTGAAATTCGCCCCTTTTGGAGGGATTTAACATGGCCAAATTAAAAGGATTATGTTTGTAGTAGGACATACTAAAACATTTAGGCTTTAATATATTTTTACTAATAATTTAGGACAGTGCACACTATTTTTTTGTACAATATCTTGTGCTCGGTGACAGGTTGCCCAGGAATGTCTGTATCACCGGGAGAAGAGGATGTCCATAGACCTCGTACATGATGACGTGGAGAAACAGCTGCTGCAGGTAAGACCATCTCATCTAATGCTACCAAGTGGTCAGAGTGGAGCAACAGGTAGTCCTCCATACAGCTGGTAAACCAACCATAGCCAATGCCGATTGACCTGGCACGTTGCAGGTATTGTTAGCCCCATTGTGCATCGTAAAGTCATAGTTAAAGTCATGCCATAAAGGCATGGGTGAGGATATACCAACTTTGTGTCCCAATGGACAGCTGATGTTGCTTTGAGTCAAAAGTTGTGATAGAATCTTGAACATCTGAGGTGTCTTCGGTTTAGCACCAAGACCAAGGTCACCATGTTTAGCTTTGATAGTGACATACCGGAAACACAAGCTTTGTTACCATGCCTGACTTCTAGACTGCAAATGCCCAAGGCACCTTCAATATCTTTCACATATTCCATAAGATCCTTCCATTCAAATTTTACCAATCGTGAATGTGTTTTGTACAAGGAGAGGGGTTGTCGATGGCTTATCTCCACTAAAGGTACCGTCACACTCATCGACGCTGCAGCGATATAGACGACGAGCCGATCGCTGCAGCGTCGCTGTTTAGGTCGCTGTAGAGACGTCAAATACAGCAACACCAGAACGATGCAGGAGCGATCCAGTGACGTAACGGCGACTCACTTATCGTTCTTGCTGTTGTTAGCTCCATGTAAAACGTTGCTGGCATCGTTGCTTTTGATGTCAAACATGACGATACACGCTGACCTGACGACGAAATACAGTTCCGGACTTCTAGCTCCGACCAGCGATGGCACAGCGGGATCCAGATCGCTGCTGCATGTCAAACACAATGAGATCGCTATCCAGGACACTGCAACGTCACGGATTGTTGTCGTTCTCGTTGCAAAGTTGCTGAGTGTGACGGTACCTTTAGTACAAAAGGATTGGACATGTTGAAATCTAACATGACTGATCCTTCATTCATCTGCCTCCACCATCATGTTGAAGGAGAGAGTTGGGAGGCCTTTGTAAACATTAGATAGAGAGCTGTCCAGATCACCTCTCCCAACCTTAACCCCTATCTGACCTTGGACGGGATAGTACGTCCAAGGTCAGATCCCCTGCTTTGATGCAGGGCTCCGCGGTGAGCCCGCATCAAAGGCGGGACATGTCAGCTGTTTTGAACAGCTGACATGTGCCCGTAATAGGCGCTGGCAGAATCGCGATCTGCCCGCACCTATTAACTAGTTAAATGCCGCTGTCAAACACAGACAGCGGCATTTAACTACCGCTTCCGGCCGGGCGGCCGGAAATGACGTCATCGCCGACCCCCGTCACATGATCGGGGGTCGGCGATGCGTCTCCATTGTAACCATAGAGGTCCTTGAGACCTCTATGGTTACTGATCGTCGGTGGCTGTGAGTGCCACCCTGTGGTCGGCGCTCACAGCACACCTGCATTTCTGCTACATAGCAGCGATCAGCAGATCGCTGCTATGTAGCAGAGGCGATCGCGTTGTGCCTGCTTCTAGCCTCCCATGGAGGCTATTGAAGCATGGCAAAAGTACAAAAAAAAAGTTGAAAAAAATGTTAAAAAAATAAAAACATATAAAAGTTTAAATCACCCCCCTTTCGCCCCAATCAAAATAAATCAATAAAAAAAATATCAAATCAACACATATTTGGTATCGCCGCGCTCAGAATCGCCCGATCTATCAATTAAAAAAAAGCATTAACCTGATCGCTAAACAGCGTAGCGGGAAAAAAATTCGAAACACCAGAATTACGTTTTTTTTATCGCCGCGACATTGCATTAAAATGCAATAATGGGCGATCAAAAGAACGTATCTGCACCGAAATGCTATCATTAAAAACGTCATCTCGGCACGCAAAAAATAAGCCCTCAACCGACCCCAGATCACGAAAAATGGAGAAGCTACGAGTATCGGAAAATGGCGCAATTTTTTTTTTTTAGCAAAGTTTGGAATTTTTTTTCACCACTTAGATAAAAAATAACCTATTCATGTTAGGTGTCTATGAACTCGTACTGACCTGGAGAATCATAATGTCAGGTCATTTTTAGCATTTAGTGAACCTAGCAAAAAAGCCAAACAAAAAAACAAGTGTGGGATTGCACTTTTTTTGCAATTTCACTGCACTTGGAATTTTTTTCCCGTTTTCTAGTACACGACATGCTAAAACCAATGATGTTGTTCAAAAGTACAACTCGTCTCGCAAAAAATAAGCCCTCACATGGCCACATTGACGGAAAAATAAAAAAGTTATGGCTCTGGGAAGGAGGGGAGTGAAAAACGAACACGGAAAAACGAAAAATCCCATGGTCATGAAGGGGTTAATATTGAAGGAAAGAGTTGGGGGGCCTCTGTAAAAATTAGATAGCTGTCCAGATCACCTCCCCCCAACCTTAATATCGAAGGAGAGAGTTGGGAGGCTTTTGCAAACATTAGATAGATAGCTGTCCAGATCACCTCCCCCCAGCATTATGTCTAAGGAAAGGTTTGGGTGGCTTCTGTAAACATTAGATAGATAGTTGTCGGGGTCTTCCAAAATTGGCAAATTTGGCCAGCTTTGTTCTAATATGTATGGAGACCTTCCAAAGTAGAGCCTTCATCTACCCCTCACAGTGCACTCCTTCAATAGAGGCACTTCTACAGTTCTTGAGGTGCAGCTCACAGGTGTAACCTTGCAACTATGTTTTCTTACACCCACCGCTGCACCATTCTGAATGCATTTTATGTGCTCCATTTAGGAAGTGGACAGCATCAAGTCCTGCCAGGAGAGGATGAGAAGACATCTGGACAAGACAGGAGCACAACTGGCGTAATATGAATTCTGATCTTTCTACCTTTATTGTTGGTTTCTCACACCTTGATGGTACATGCTGGGGGTGTTTACTTTTAAAGGAAATGTCCATTTTTTTTCCAGACACCACACTTTATTTTGAGGGTGCTGTTGACTCTTTCACACCTCTTTCTAAAATTGTTACAAATTGTGCAATGGGAAAGTGAATAATCAGCCTAGGCAGCTAAGGGCTTTGGATAAAAGGGGAATCACTGATCAGTTCCAGTTAGATTACTTCGGCAGGATTGGAACTACTGATCCTTACTTTACGGGATCACCTAGTAAGGTGGAATTGATAAACTGTAGGTCAGGATCATAGACTGAAAAAGATGGCACAGCGGGCAAGAACTGCTGGAGAGAACGAGAGTCAGCAAAGTCCAAGATAGCAGGGTATGCAGGATGACAGGCAGACAAGCAGAGCAAGAAACACCAGAAGACACAAAGCCAGGGAGTGTGGATTTACACAAGAACCCTACAGACCAAAAATTTGGACTCACCTCGTTTAAAGATTTTTCTGTATTTTCCTGCCAATGAAAATTGTAAATTCACACTGAAGGCATCAAAACTATGAATTAACACATGTGGAATTATATACTTAACAAAAAAGTGTGAAACAACTGAAAATATGTCAAGAATGCCAAGAGTGTGCAAAGGGGTATCGTTTCTCCTTATGGAGAGTGACATACCATCTCTGGCTTGTCAAGGTAAGGAGGCTTATTCGCCATGCAATGCTCCTCTGTCCTCTTTTTCTCAGAAGAGGCAATTTGCATATAAGAGTGTGCAAAGCAGTCATCAAAGCAAAAGGTGGCTACTTTGAAGAACCTAGAATATAAGACATATTTTCAGTTGTTTCACACTTTTTTGTTAAGTATATAATTCCACATGTGTTTTGATGCCTTCAGTGTGAATGTACAATTTTCATAGTCATGAAAATACAAAAAAATCTTTAAATGAGAAGGTGTGTCCAAACCTTTGGTCTGTACTCTATAGTCAGTCCAGGACTTGCAGCAAAAAAAAAAAAAGGTTAATGGCAGAGTTGTATGCTATCAGCAGACAGATCGTCAATGGCAGTCAGTAAACCCATGGTTAACCACAGGCAGACTTGAAAAGCAGATAGATACTTGCTTGAAAAAAGGATGACACACTGTTGCAGCACTGTTCATAGTGTGAATAGTTCCAATTTAGCAGAGAAGAGTTTGTTATGCTTTCAGCAGGCAAATGATTTGCCGCACGTCTGAGCCAGGAAGTAAATGCAGATATTATTATTATTATTATTTATTATTATAGCGACATTTATTCCATGGCGCTTTACATGTGAGATAGATGATAAACAAGCAGGAGTTTTATGAAAATATAGCCAGAAGAAAGAAATGGATGAGAGGGCAAATTTCATGTGGTACTGAACGCAAAGCTACGGACATCTCAGACAGCACATAGCTGTCTAAGTCGGTACTGAAAAGACTTGAGTGATGATGTCAAAAGTAACCTGGCACGGACGTACACAAGGGAACTTGCCCTAGGGGAAAGAAGCAAGAGCCGGCACCTGAGGTTATTAAATGTTATTAACTAACACAGTCCACTATATTTTTAGAGTCGGAAATATACATTACATTTCCAACCATACTAATCTAATAAAATGCAAAGATCCACCTGATCTACCAATCCTATATCACACCATAGTGGCAGCCATCTTTTTATCAACTGTTTCGATTTATCCCCAGTTCTAACCGGGCAGCTCAGCACGAGCTGGAGAGAGACATCAGCGACAAACAGGCAGCCTACCGCATCGATGACAAATGCCAGAACCTCAGGAATACCTCAGACGGCATCGGCTACTATAGAGGAGTGGAGCGCATAGATGCTACGTACGTCACTTTATCCAGGGTTCCAGATTTGGGCATTGGTTTAGGCCATACACTCCGATGACGGTCTAATCCTGTAACATACTGGGCAACTACAGTCCTCTCTATCACTATCTCTGCACTGATCTACATGGTAGTATTATGTGGACACAGTATGGAAGTATTATTTAGGCTTTGTATGGCGGTATTATTTGGAAAGTGTGTTTTCCGTTTTATTTGGCTATTGAGTGATCATTTGCTTTGGTCAGTGTTATGAAAATACCATATGGTAGTATTTTAAGGATACTATATTGCAGTAGTATATCAGTATTATAAGGTTGTATGATATGGACGTATTTGTACGCAGATTTCATTTGGGAAGTGAATAGCAGTGTTGTGTGGGCAGTATAAGGCAGTGCTTTAAGAGTACTACAGTATATAGTAATATTTAAGGGTACTGCATGGCAGTATTATATATGTATAGTATGGTGGTATTATTTGGACAGTGATTATGCTGATTGCATTGTTGTGTGGACAATATAAAGCAATGTTTTCACAGTACTGTATAGTAGTATTTTTAAGATATTGTATGGCAGTAGTATGTAGGTATTGTAATGTGGTATTATTTGGACAGGGCTTACGCAGTTTTATTTAGGTAGTGAATGGCAGTATTGTGTGTTCAATATAAGGCAATGTTTTGAGAGTACTATATATTGGTATTTTTTAGAAAATTGCATGGCGGTAGTATGTAGATATCATAATGCAGTATTATGTGTTATGAGAGTACTATGGTAATATAATTAGGATACTACATAGAGGTGGAATATACACGTGCTTCTCACAAAATTAGAATACCATCAAAAAGTTAATTTATTTCAGTTCTTCAATACAAAAAGTGAAACTCCTATATTATATAGAGTCATAACAAACAGAGTGATCTATTTCAAGTGTTTATTTCCGTTAATGTTGATGATTATTGATTACAGCCAATGAAAACCCAAAAGTCATTATCTGAGTAAATTAGAATAATCAACAAAAAACCTCTGCAAAGGCTTCCTAAGTGATTAAAAAGGTCCCTTAGTCTGTTTCAGTAGGCTCCACAATCATGGGGAAGACTGCTGACTTGACATGTCCAGAAGGCAGTCACTGACACACTCCACAAGGAGGGTAAGCCACAAACGGTCATTGCTAAGGAAGGTGGCTGTTCAGAGTGCTGTATCCAAGCATATTAATGTGAGAAGCACCTGTAGGTATTGTATAGCTGTATTATTTTTGCAGAAAATTGTATTTCTTAATGCATGCAGGATCTTTTTCAGCCCTGACTATAGGCAAACTGATACCCTGTGTACCCAGTTTGACGGAGCGGTGGCCAAGCTTGTGTGCTCCTTCTCCATCCAGTGCCCATGCGACAGCCGAGTCCTGAAACATCCTAAATTATTGGTGGGCATAGAGAGGTAACTCATTATTTTGTGCCCTCCAGGATCTCGGTTCCTGACACTTGGGCCAAGTTCAGCGATGACAACATCTTGAGGTCTCAGAGCGAAAGAGTGGCTTCGGCCAAGCTCAGAGAAGACGTGGAGAGTCTATTGAATGCTACATCCAATGAGATGTGGAACCAGTTCAACTTCGTCAACGTCTCATTCACCAACAGGATCTCCGACACCGCTGACGCCAAGAACAAGCTGCAGAGCCACCTAGCAAAGGTAGTGTCAGAAGGAAGAAAAACTGGGGGAGTAGATATTAAGGCATGCAAAGATTGTAGCAATACCTGAGCACAGATGGGGCCCTGAGGGTTCTCTGCTAGTTCTCTGCTACTGCTAGTATTATTTGGCCCTGTAAGTTGGAGGCCTGCTACAAGTCCTCAGAACTGTTCTATATAATAAAGGAAGGATCTTTGGGCCCACCCAAGCTGAGAGAACCTAGAGCTGCTGTAGGACAGTGGAGCAATTGCTATTTTTTTTAGCAAGTCCATGTAACATGTCTCTTGCTGCTTTTATTTTTATGTGCTGGTGTAGCGGAGTTGAGGTACAGTTCTTGTACGTATAAGGCTTCTACTGTATCTCAGCTTGTCTCTGCTTTCACCTTGTATGAAATAACAAAATTGGATTGGTCACCAGGATCAGATTTGTGGGGGCCCGATGCCGGGTACCTCCTTGGATTAGCCATCCCGTGGGGGCCAGATATAAACAGTAGAGATGGGGGGACACCTGTATGTTCTGGTCTGGTGGGTTTGGTGAAACAGTTACAAAAAGTTCGGGTTTGGGTACCAGAACAGTACCCAGACTAGAACCCGAACCCCATTCACTTGAATGGGGGCACCAAACATCCAGTGTTTGCCACACTGTCAAGTGCATGACAGCGTGGCAAATACTGCTTCTGATCAGCAGTAAAATCATCACCGGCGGTCAGACAGTGTGAGCGTGCAGCTGTGATTGGAGGTATAAAGTTTACCTCCGGTCACTGGTGTCAGCTGATGGGACTACTACTCCCATCAGTCGACGCCTGTTGCCGCTATTAACAACAAGAGCAGGAGCAGCTGATGGGAGTATTCATCAGCCGGCTCCTGCACTGTAATTAAATAATATTTAAAAAAAACGGCATGGGTTCCCCTGTATTTTTCATAACCAGCCAGCCAAAACTCACAGCTGGGGGCTGCAACACTCAGCTGTCAGCTTCAGCAAGTCTGATTATCAAGAATAAAGGGGTTCCAATGCCATATTTTTTAATTATTTCCATAAATAATTTAAAAAAAACGGTGTGGGGTTCCCATTTTTGACAACCAGCCTTGCTAACGCTGACATCTGGGGGCTGGTATACTCAGACTGGTAAGGGACCATGCATATTGTTCCCCCTAGCCTAAAAATAGCAGCCTGCAGCCACCAAGAAAAGGGCGCTTCTGGCACTTTGCCCGACTCTTCCCACTTGCCCTGTAGCGGTGGCAATTGGAGTTCATATTTGTGGGGTTGATGTTACCTTTGTATTGTCAGGTGACTTCAAGCCCAGGGATTAGTAATGGAGAAGTGTCTATAAAACACCTATCCATTACTAGTCCTATAGTTATATGGTAAATAAAGACACAGCCAGAATAAAGTCTTTTATTTGAAATAAAACAACACACACTTTTGCATTTTTATTTAAAAATAACAAACACAGTTATACTCAACCCCACAAATATGAACCCCACTTGCCACTGCTGCAGGGCAAGTGGGAAGAGCTGGGCAAAGCGCCAGAATTGGCGCATCTAATAGATGGGCCTTTTCTGGGCAGCTGCGGGCTCCTATTTTTAGGCTGGGGGCAATATTCATGACCACTTACCAGTCTGCGAATACCAGCACCTGGCTATCTGCTTTAGCAAGGCTGGTTGTCAAAAATTGGTGGGACCCCACGTCGTTTTTTAAGAATTATTTATTTAAAAAAATTAAAAAACAGTGTGGGGACCCCTCTTTTCTTGATTACCAGCCTTGCTGAAGGTGACAGCAGAAGGTTGCAGTCCCCGGCTGTGAGTTTTGCCTGGCTGGTTATCAAAAATAGAGGGGAACCCACGTCGTTTAAAACAAGAAATTATTTATTTAGAGCGCAGCTGATGAATACTCCCTTCAGCTGCTCATGCTTTCACTGTTATTATTGGCAACAGGCGTTGGCTGATGTGAGCAGTAGTCCCATCAGCTGACACCAGTGACCGTAGGTAAACTACTTTATACCTCCGATCACAGCTGAGCGCTCACGCTGTCTTTTGACAGGGTGGGATCCGCAGCTGTCTGATTGTTGGTGATGATTTTACTTCCGATGAGAAGTGGAGTTTGCCGAACCAAATAGTAACACGGACTTCCCGTTGAACTCCGTGTTCGGTGTCCGTGCCCAAACAGTAGGTGTTTGGTACTGACGACGAACTTTACTGTTCGGGTTCGCCCATCTCTAATAAACAGTGAACCGAGCAGGACAACCATAACTCCCATTGATGTAAATGGATGTTGTGCTACAGTACCCCAAAATGGCCACTATATATTGTGTGGTGCTGTACTGCTCTGGCTTTGGACACTGCAGATACTGCAGCTTTGTGATCTAATAGTAGTTGATCAGTGAGGCTGCCGGGTGTCGGACCCTTCACGGATCTGATGTTGATGACCAATCCTAAGAACAGGTCATCAATATCAGAGCTCTGGACAACCCTTTTAAATTCGTAATCACTTTGCTGTTATTATAAAACGCTGCAGATTTCTGGAATAAAAACAAAAAATCTGCAGCAATTCCTGTACACGCAAACAGCCCTTGCGCTCTGCCATACAGGGCCACTCTGCATGGGCCTGAAGTCAGCGTTACAGAGCTGACTTTGCTGCTTGGCTCAACTAACTCAGCTATCATGGTGCACACAGGTCATATCTAATTTAGCTCTGCTACATCCAGCAGTATGCATGCCTCAGCTATTTTTTTATTTTTAATTCGTAAAGGCTAAAATATTAGCGAGGCACAGCCCATGAGCAGGAAGCCAAGCAGGACTACATTCTCAGAACCTTTGGACGGAATTTGCGTGCGTGCCAAGAGTCATTCCAAGGGTTTCTCAACACTTCGGGCTCCCTGGATTACACCATGGCAGTCTAAATCGAGTTACACGCCTCTCCGAGCTCCGGATCCTCGGCAGTCCTGGAGCTCATGTCTATCCAGAGCAAACTTATTACAACCTCGTACAAAGAAGAAAGCATTCACTTAAAGAGCCCTGAGTTGTAGTAAGGTCACCGCAGCAAATTTTCATAGTGACACATTCCTCCATCTGTGCTGTTATGCAAAGTTGTTTTAATCTGGTATCTGATAGCCTGAGCGCACTTTCCCTATAACTTTTTGCAGACTCTTCAGGAAATTTTCCAAACTGAAATGACCATTGATGCCATCAAAAAGGCAATCAAGGACAAAATGGCTCCCTTGAAAGTAGCCCAGACACGTCTTGATGAACGCACCCGTCGCCCCAATGTGGAATTGTGCCGTGATATCGCCCAATTACGGTATGTTTCTCTTAGAGATGGAGTCACTGTGACATACACTACATTACTAAGGCTGGTTTCACATTTGCGGTCGTGTCCGCAGCGTTTCTGACGCATATGTCTGCATGCGTCTCGATTTCCTATCTTTAACATTATAGACGCAGGTGCATGCATTTTTTCGCGGTGTGCGGCTGGGCGCGGCTGACGCACCATGTTAGAATTTTTTGGGCGTCAAATTTCTGCCGCCATATGCATGCGGACGCTTGCGGAAGGAGTGCGTCAAAACAACGCATTACAGTCTATGGGAACGCATAGGAACGCAAGGACATGCGTTCGCTTGCGTTTGCACAAGGGTCTACATACAGAAATCCCATTGGGCGTGGCTTGTATCAAGGAAATTCTCCTTGAAAAATGTTTTCAAAACAAAAGCATACGCATAAACAACACAAATGCATGCAAACGTTGCGTTTTTTTATCCGTCATGCGTAAGTTGATGCGGATAAAAAACGCAGCGTTATCATGCGTTTGCATGCATTTTGCCATGCGTTTGCGGTTGCATACAAAACGTTGCGGACTCAACTGCAAATGTGAACCTAGCCTTACTGATCTTGAGTAACACACTGTATTATACTCCAGAGCTGCACTCACTATTCTGCTGGTGCACTCACTGAGTACATACATTACATTACTTATCCTGTACTGATCCTGAGTTACATCCTGTATTATACTCCAGAGCTGCACTCACTATTCTGCTGGTGCAGTCACTGTGTACATACATTACATTACTTATCCTGTACTGATCCTGAGTTACATCCTGTATTATACTCCAGAGCTGCACTCACTATTCTGCTGGTGCAGTCACTGTGTACATACATTACATTACTTATCCTGTACTGATCCTGAGTTACATCCTGTATTATACTCCAGAGCTGCACTCACTATTCTGCTGGTGCAGTCACTGTGTACATACATTACATTACTGATCCTGTACTGATCCTGAGTTACATCCTGTATTATACTCCAGAGCTGCACTCACTATTCTGCTTGTGCAGTCACTGTGTACATACATTACACTACTTATCCTGTACTGATCCTGAGTTACATCCTGTATTATACTCCAGAGCTGCACTCACTATTCTGCTGGTGCAGTCACTGTGTACATACATTACATTACTTATCCTGTACTGATCCTGAGTTACATCCTGTATTATACTCCAGAGCTGCACTCATTATTCTGCTGGTGTTTTTCTCCTGCAAATCCTGAACGTGTGCACAAATCCTTAGTCCCTGTCCTGTGTCCCCATCATTCATCATAAGTACGTGATAGCATCAAAATTAATTTGGGGTGGTAGAAGACATCAGGTACTGAGCCTCCCAATTCATTACAAGTCCCTGACAGTGTCTTCTCGCACCTTTCAGTTAATTATAAAGGGACCTATGCACCTTATCGCCTCTACTCCCCTAGAAATTTTAAGTCCCAGATAACGTCACAATGAATTGTGAGATGGGGAGGACACTATCAGGCGCTTAGCACCCTCCTCCATCACCCAATTCATTTTACATCCATATCTAATGTTCTCCTCCCGCTGTTCGGAAGTCCATTATGAGTTCTCCTTCCTCCCATCCCAATCCCCCACATCCCTCATTGTCCTCCTCCCCCCGCATCCCATCATTGTCCTCTCCCCCACCTCCATCATTGCCCTCTCCATTACCTCCATCATTGCCTTCTCCACCACCCCAATCATTGCCCTCTCCACCACCCCAATCATTGCCCTCTCCACCACCTCCATCATTACCCTCTCCACCACCTCCATCATTGTTCTCCCCCTCCACCCCCATCATTGTCCTCTCCAGCACGTCCATCATTGCCTTCTCTCCCGCCCCATCATTGCCCTCTCCATTACCTCCATTATTGCCTTCTCCACCACCTCATCATTGCCCTCTCCACCACCCCAATAATTGCCCTCTCCACCGCCCCAATCATTGCCCTCTCCACCACCTCTATCATTGTTCTCCCCACCACCCCCATCATTGCCCTTTCCACCACCTCTATCATTGCTTTCTCGCCCACCACCCTCATCATTGCCCATTCCACCACCTTCATCATTGCCTCCTCCGCCACCACCTCTTTCATTGCTCTTTCCACTACCTTCATCATTATCTTTTCCAACACCACCATCATTGCCTCCTCCCTCACAACCCCCATCATTGCCCTTTCCACCACCCCATCATTGTCCTTTCCACCACCACCATCATTGCCTCCTCCCACACCATCCCATCATTGTCCTTTCCAGCACCCCCATTGTTATCCTTTCCACCACCACATCATTGTTTCCACCACCTCCATCATTGCTTTTTCCCCCACCACCCGCATCATTGCCCTCTCCATCACCCCATCATTGCCCTCTCCACCACCCCCATCATTGCTCTCTCCACCACCTACACATACACCTCTCCACACACACCCCTCAACACACATACACAAACACACACCCCAGCACCACCACTCATTTCTCCGCATGTTTACACATACACACACACAGCACCACTCACTTGTCTGCACGTTCCCTGCAGCCGCAGCATGTTCATCGCCGGCTGCTTTCTTTCTGACACAGAGGCACGCTGAATGCTGACGTCATCCAGCTGCGCTGCTGTGCCAGACAGGGAGCACGGGCAGGAAGCGGAGGATGGATCCCTGCAGCTCTGCTGCCTACAGGAGAAAATGGCACTGCACACCGCACATGAGGGCAATCTGTCCAGGGGCCTCCCGAAGCCTCGGGGCCAGATAAACAGGCCATATTGCCCTCAGTGTTAGCTGCCGAGCAAGGGGCCCCCTCCACCTCCAGGCCCCGATGCAGCCGCACCTGTTGCACATGTGGTATGTACGCGCCTGAACCGAACTACAAACCAGTAGACTCCTGGCACACATGGGTCCTTGTAGTCCTGGCACCACCTACACCAAGGCAGCTGTTTGCACTCATCTAGTTTTTCTTTTTTCTTAATTCTCAGTCTTGTCCAAGAAGTCCATGAAATCGACGACACCATTCAAGTCTTACAACAACGTCTCCGAGAAGCCGAGGACACCTTACAGATGCTGGTCCACACCAAGGCCAACCTGGAGCATGACCTCTCCATCAAGGCCAACTCTCTGTTCATTGACCAGGAGAAATGTATGGGCATGAGGAAGAGCTTCCCCAGCACCCCTCGGCTGGTGGGCTACACATAGACAGGAGCCAGGTCACCCACTGTAAAGTGTGAGGCCAGTGAATGTTCCTTGTGGTGTAAGCGGGCTTATCATTGTGTGGTTTGTTACACACCAGACGGTGTCGTGTGGTAGGTAGGTGTAGAAGGAAATAAAGTCTACTGTTTTACATAAATCCAGCGTCTGATACATTTCTTTATTCATTTCCCTTTATTACATCAACAAATTCTGGACCCCAGAGGGGTGAAATTATTATTATTATTAGTTATTTATATAGCACCATTAATTCCATGGTGCTGTACATGAGAAAGGGGTTACGTACAGAGTTATAGATATCGTTTACAGTAAACAAATTTACAATGACAGACTGGTACAGAGGGGAGAGGACCCAGTCCTTGCGGACTCACATTCTCTCAAAAACACAAACTATGGGGAATGTCATACTAGGCCTCAGTATGGATGATGGAGGGTCAGCGGAAGACCACATAAGGCCCCAAAGAATGAATACAGTGACACAACCAGCAGAATAGTGAGTGCAGCTCTGTTCAGCTGTTGCTCATTGTGGTAATTGTGGGTGTGGTCGCCACTGATCCTGCTGTCTGCTCCTGGGCTCCAGAGACTCACCAGCTCTTCACCCGGGGACCTGCTCTTTCTCCTACCCAGGGAATGAGAGGGTCTCCTGGGATGAGCAATGGAGCCATATCCCAGGCTTCTGTTTCCCAGACCAGGTTGGCCGGGGGGGCAGAAGAAACCAGCAACCGGCCTGCACATCAGAGGACTCGAGGGTGAGACGCTCCACCAGGAGTCGCAGCAATGTGGCTCCTACAGCCCCGGGTCTGCAGAGACCCAGACAAGTTGGTAATTCCTGAAGAAGGAGCCATAGGAGCCTTGAAACGCGTTGAATAAATCACTATTTTAATTCTACTATTAACTGGAACCTCATTATTAAGGCAGCGCGGATCTAATCCACATTACCTATCCAGTATAAGGAAAAACTAATGAATGAGGACAGATTTAGAGAAAAGGCCGATTACAGAGAGCAAAGGCAGATGGGGCTGCAGCCTGAAAGGCAGGTGGATGATGAGGAAGATGATGACCAGTAGAAATAATAATAATAATTTTTATTTATATAGCGCCAACATATTCCGCAGCACTTTACAATTAAGCGGGGACATGTACAGACAATAAATTCAGTACAAGTTAAGACAATTTAAACAGTGACATTAGGGGTGAGGTCCCTGCTCGCAAGCTTACAATCTGCAAGGAAATGGGGGGGGGGGACAATAGGTGAAAAGTGCTTGTTATTTCAGGTCTGGCAATTATAATAAATAGGGATTTTCATATAAAGCTGCATGATCCAGTCATCAGCCCGTGTGTTTAAGTGCAATAGTCAAGTATCAAGTGCAGTTATCGTGTGCATGGAGGGTGTGGAGACAGATGAATAGTAGGCTGCAGATTCACATGCAGATAATATTTGGAAGGAGGGAACAGGACAAAGTTAGAAAGCCCCACCTGGCGGCCTGCAAAGTCACCCGCAGGCCACGTGCAGCGAGCTCCCTGCAGGTCAGGCGACATTGACATCTCGGTGCAGTTCTGCTGGCTCTGGGGAGGACAGTGATAACAGCGGCCAGGGAGGAGCGCTAATGGCGGAGATTAAGCTCCTGAAGTCCCCAGTGTGCCTTCAGAACTTCTATCTTGGTGATGATTTACTAGAGGAGGCACCTGGGGGCCAGAATAAAAAGACAAAGAAGACCAACAAGCAAAGCTGCAGGAAGCGGTAAGCTATGTGTATGCCCCCCTCCCTGTACCCCCTGAGTCGGCTGCAGGATCAGCTCGCTGTATAAGCCCCATTGCCCAGCCCAGCCCGGGTTCTGCTTTGGATCCGGTGCAAAGGTGCAGGGAGATTACAAAGCAACGTAGTGAGATGCAGGGCTTCATCTCTGCTTGTAGTAGCGGGGATGTAGCAGCAGGTGCATCAGCCGAGAGGCTGGACAGTGAGGGCGGCTCTGCGATGGGCGAACGGTCAGGCCACGATACTGTGGTGTGCTCCTCAGTGGGGGGAAGCGGTCCAGTGTCAGGGGCAGCTCGTGTAGCCTCGGCGCCCCTGAATGCTGTTGCCGCTGATCATTTAATTGAGAAGCTGCGGCGGTGTGAGGGGTTTGCCGAGGAAGGGAGTTCTGTTGTGAATTCTGTTTTCGGGCTCCCTCCTGTGGTCATGAATGGTACTTCGGCTGGTTCTGTCCATGGATTTTCTCTGGTGCCTGTGGGTGTTTCTGAGTTTCCTTCCACAGGTGACGAGGCTAATTCGTTAGTGGGCTGCTCTATTTAACTCCACTTAGATCTTTGCCCCATGCCAGTTGTCAATGTTGTAGCATTGGTCTAGTTCGCTCCTGGATCTTTCTGGTTACCTGTTTCCTCCAGCAGAAGCTAAGTTTCGCTTTGCTTTTTTCTTGTTTGCTATTTTTTCTGTCCAGTATGCTTATGTGAATTTTGCCTTGCTTGCTGGAAGCTCTGGGACGCAGAGGGGCGCCTTCGCTCCGTTAGTCGGTGCGGCAGGTATTTTTCCCTGCACTCTCTGTGTGGCTTTTGTAGGGTTTTGTGCTGACTGCAAAGTGACCTTTCCTATCTTCTGTCTGTTTAGTAAGTCGGGCCTCTCTTTGCTAAATCTATTTCATCTCTGTGTTTTGTGATTTCATCTTAACTCACAGTCAATATATGTGGGGGCTGCCTTTTCCTTTGGGGAATTTTCTCTGAGGCAAGATAGGCTTATTTTTCCTATCTCTAGGGCTAGCTAGTTCTGAGGCTGTGACGAGGCGCCTAGGTCATGATAGGAGCGCTCCACGGCTATTTTTAGTGTGCATGATAGGATTAGGGATTGTGGTCAGCAGAGGTTCCACTTCCCAGAGCTTGTCCTATGTTAATGTTCTATCAAGTCTTTCCTGGTGCTCTAACTACCAGGTCCACTATTTGTCCTAACCACCAGATCATAACAGTATAGCTGGCCAAAAGTATTGATGCATCTCAATAGAGGGATAAGTGAAGCTCTGAGACCATTTTTTTTTCTTTGCAGCGTGTTCTGTCTCACTTTTCCCCTTTACCTCTGGGTGGTTCAGAACACAGGTGTAGACATGGACATTCAAGGTCTGTCCTCTCGGATGGATAATCTCACTACAAGGGTACAAAACATTCAAGATTTTGTGGTTCAGAATCCGATGTCAGAGCCTAGGATTCCAATTCCTGATTTATTTTTTGGTGATAGATCTAAGTTCTTGAATTTCAAAAATAATTGTAAATTGTTTCTATTTTTGAAACCTCGCTCCTCAGGTGATCCTGTTCAACAAGTAAGGATCATTATTTCTTTGTTACGTGGTGACCCTCAAGACTGGGCATTTTCCCTTGCGCCAGGAGATCCGGCATTGCGTGATGTGGATGCGTTTTTTCTGGCGCTCGGATTGCTTTATGACGAACCTAATTCAGTGGATTAGGCAGAGAAAATCTTGCTGGCCCTGTGTCAGGGTCAGGATGAAGCAGAGATATATTGTCAGAAGTTTAGAAAGTGGTCTGTGCTTACTCAGTGGAATGAATGTGCCCTGGCAGCAATCTTCAGAAAGGGTCTCTCTGAAGCCCTTAAACATGTCATGGTGGGATTTCCCATGCCTGCTGGTCTGAATGAGTCTATGTCTTTGGCTATTCAGATCGATCGGCGCTTGCGTGAGCGTAAAACTGTGCACCATTTGGCGGTACTATCTGAGCATGGGCCTGAGCCTATGCAGTGTGATAGGACTTTGACCAGAGCTGAACGGCAGGAACACAGACGTCGGAATGGGCTGTGTTTTTACTGTGGTGATTCCACTCATGCTATCTCCAATTTTCCTAAGCGCACTAAGCGGTTCGCTAGGTCTGCCACCATTGGTACGGTACAGTCAAAATTTCTATTGTCCGTTACTCTGATTTGTTCTTTGTCTTCCTACTCTGTTATGGCATTTGTGGATTCGGGCGCTGCCCTGAATTTGATGGACTTGGAGTATGCTAGGCGCAGTGGTTTTTTCTTGGAGCCCTTGCAGCATCCTATTCCATTGAGAGGAATTGATGCTACGCCTTTGGCCAAGAATAAGCCTCAGTACTGGACCCAATTGACCATGTGCATGGCTCCTGCACATCAGGAGGATATCCGTTTTTTGGTGTTACATAATCTGCATGATGTGGTCGTTTTAGGGTTACCATGGCTACAGGTCCATAATACAGTATTGGACTGGAAATCTTTGTCTTTATCTAGCTGGGGTTGTCAGGGGGTACATGGTGATGTTCCATTTTTGTCTATTTCGTCATCCACCCCTTCTGAAGTCCCGGAGTTTTTGTCGGATTACCGGGATGTATTTGATAAGCCCAAATCCAGTGCCCTACCTCCTCATAGGGATTGCGATTGTGCTATCAATTTGATTCCTGGTAGTAAGTTTCCTAAGGGCCGATTGTTCAATTTATCTGTGCCAGAACACGCCGCTATGCGGAGTTATATAAAGGAATCCTTGGAGAAAGGCCATATGCGCCCATCGTCATCACCGTTGGGAGCAGGGTTCTTTTTTGTGGCCAAGAAGGATGGTTCTTTGAGACCTTGTATTGATTACCGCCTTCTTAATAAAATTACTGTCAAATTTCAGTATCCTTTGCCGTTGCTGTCCGACTTGTTTGCTCGTATTAAAGGGGCTAGTTGGTTTACCAAGATAGACCTTCGAGGGGCGTATAATCTTGTGCGTATTAAACGGGGCAATGAATGGAAAACAGCATTTAATACGCCAGAGGGCCATTTTGAGTACCTGGTGATGCCATTCGGGCTTTCCAATGCTCCATCAGTATTTCAGTCCTTTATGCATGACATCTTCCGAGAGTACCTGGATAAATTCCTGATTGTGTATTTGGATGATATTTTGGTCTTTTCGGATGATTGGGAGTCTCATGTGAAGCAGGTCAGAATGGTGTTCCAGGTCCTTCGTGCTAATTCCTTGTTTGTGAAGGGGTCAAAGTGTCTCTTTGGAGTTCAGAAGGTTTCATTTATGGGGTTCATTTTTTCCCCTTCTACTGTCGAGATGGACCCTGTTGAAGTCCAGGCCATTCATGATTGGACTCAGCCGACATCTGTGAAGAGCCTGCAAAAGTTCCTGGGCTTTGCTAATTTTTATCGTCGCTTCATCGCTAATTTTTCTAGTGTTGCTAAACCGTTGACTGATTTGACCAAGAAGGGTGCTGATGTGGTCAATTGGTCTTCTGCGGCCGTGGATGCTTTTCAGGAATTGAAGCGTCATTTTTCTTCTGCCCCTGTGTTGTGCCAGCCAGATGTTTTGCTCCCGTTTCAGGTTGAGGTTGATGCCTATGAGATTGGAGCAGGGGCTGTTTTGTCGCAAAGAAGTTCTGATGGCTCGAGAATGAAGCCATGAGCTTTCTTTTCTAGAAAGTTTTCGCCTGCTGAGCGCAATTATGATGTTGGTAATCGAGAATTGTTGGCCATGAAGTGGGCATTCGAGGAGTGGCGTCATTGGCTTGAAGGAGCCAAGCATCGTGTGGTGGTCTTGACAGATCACAAAAATTTGACTTATCTTGAGTCTGCCAAACGGTTGAATCCGAGACAGGCTCGATGGGCGTTATTTTTCTCCCGTTTTGATTTTGTGGTTTCGTACCTTCCGGGCTCTAAGAATGTGAAGGCTGATGCCCTGTCAAGGAGTTTTGTGCCTGACTCTCTGGGTGTTTCTGAGCCGGCAGGTATTCTCAAAGAGGGGATAATTTTGTCTGCCATCTCCCCTGATTTGCGGCGGGTGCTGCAAAAATTTCAGGCTGATAGACCTGACCGTTGCCCAGCAGAGAAACTGTTTGTCCCTGATAAATGGACTAGCAGAGTTATCTCTGAGCTTCATTGTTCGGTGTTGGCTGGGCATCCTGGAATCTTTGGTACCAGAGATTTGGTGGCTAGATCCTTTTGGTGGCCTTCTTTGTCACGGGATGTGCGTTCTTTTGTGCAGTCCTGTGGGACTTGTGCTCGGGCTAAGCCCTGCTGTTCTCGTGCTAGTGGGTTGCTTTTGCCCTTGCCGGTCCCGAAGAGGCCCTGGACGCATATTTCTATGGATTTTATTTCGGATCTCCCCGTCTCTCAAAAGATGTCAGTCATTTGGGTGGTTTGTGATCGCTTTTCTAAGATGGTCCATTTGGTACCCTTGTCTAAATTGCCTTCCTCCTCTGATTTAGTGCCATTGTTTTTCCAGCATGTGGTTCGTTGACATGGCATCCCGGAGAACATCGTTTCGGACAGAGGTTCCCAGTTTGTTTCGAGGTTTTGGCGTTCTTTTTGTGCTAGGATGGGCATTGATTTGTCTTTTTCCTCGGCTTTCCATCCTCAGACAAATGGCCAAACCGAACGAACTAATCAGACGTTGGAAACGTATCTGAGATGCTTTGTTTCTGCTGATCAGGATGATTGGGTGTCCTTTTTGCCGTTGGCTGAGTTTGCCCTTAATAATCGGGCCAGCTCGGCTACTTTGGTTTCGCCGTTTTTCTGCAATTCTGGTTTCCATCCTCGTTTCTCTTCAGGGCAGGTTGAGTCTTCGGACTGTCCTGGTGTAGATACTGTGGTGGATAGGTTGCAGCAGATTTGGACTCATGTGGTGGACAATTTGACATTGTCCCAGGAGAAGGCTCAACGTTTCGCGTACCGCCGGCGCTGTGTGGGTCCCCGACTTCGTGTTGGGGATTTAGTTTGGTTGTCGTCTCGTTATGTTCCTATGAAGGTTTCCTCTCCTAAGTTTAAGCCTCGTTTCATTGGTCCGTATAAAATTTCTGAGGTTATCAATCCTGTGTCATTTCGTTTGGCCCTTCCAGATTCTTTTGCCATCCATAATGTGTTCCATAGGTCGTTATTGCGGAGATACGTGGCGCCTGTGGTTCCATCCGTTGACCCTCCTGCTCCGGTGTTGGTTGAGGGGGAGTTGGAGTATGTGGTGGAGAAGATTTTGGATTCTCGTATTTCGAGACGGAAACTCCAGTACTTGGTCAAGTGGAAGGGTTATGGTCAGGAGGATAATTCCTGGGTTTTTGCCTCTGATGTTCATGCGGCCGATCTGGTTCGTGCCTTTCATTTGGCTCATCCTGGTCGGCCTGGGGGCTCTCGTGAAGGTTCGGTGACCCCTCCTCAAGGGGGGGGTACTGTTGTGAATTCTGTTTTCGGGCTCCCTCCTGTGGTCATGAATGGTACTTCGGCTAGTTCTGTCCATGGACTTTCTCTGGTGCCTGTGGGTGTTTCTGAGTTTCCTTCCACAGGTGACGAGGCTAATTCGTTAGTGGGCTGCTCTATTTAACTCCACTTAGATCTTTGCCCCATGCCAGCTGTCAATGTTGTAGCATTGGTCTAGTTCGCTCCTGGATCTTTCTGGTTACCTGTTTCCTCCAGCAAAAGCTAAGTTTCGCTTTGCTTTTTTCTTGTTTGCTATTTTTTCTGTCCAGCATGCTTATGTGAATTTTGCCTTGCTTGCTGGAAGCTCTGGGACGCAGAGGGGCGCCTCCGCTCCGTTAGTCGGTGCGGAAGGTATTTTTCCCTGCACTCTCTGTGTGGCTTTTGTAGGGTTTTGTGCTGACTGAAAAGTGACCTTTCCTATCTTCTGTCTGTTTAGTAAGTCGGGCCTCTCTTTGCTAAATCTATTTCATCTCTGTGTTTGTGATTTCATCTTACTCACAGTCAATATATGTGGGGGGCTGCCTTTTCCTTTGGGGAATTTTCTCTGAGGCAAGATAGGCTTATTTTTCCTATCTCTAGGGCTGGCTAGTTCTGAGGCTGTGACGAGGAGCCTAGGTCATGATAGGAGCGCTCCACGGCTATTTCTAGTGTGCGTGATAGGATTAGGGATTGCGGTCAGCAGAGGTTCCACTTCCCAGAGCTTGTCCTGTGTTAATGTACTATCAGGTCTTTCCTGGTGCTCTAACTACCAGGTCCACTATTTGTCCTAACCACCAGATCATAACAGAGTTCCGCTCCTCCCACCAAAGTCCTATTAAGTGTTGGCGCCACTGGTCAACAAGATGATGATATAAAGGATCAGTGGCACCTCACAACAGTGAAAGATCAGCGGTGCCTGGTTTCAACAGTAGAGCAGCGGAAAATATCAACTGATGATGCGGAGGGCACACGTAAGACCCAGGGTGAGGTTGCCTCCAGTTCCTGGAGGAGGCCGAGCCCCTTGTGCCTGATGATGCAGAGGTCAAAATGTCACCCCCTGTTATCACTGGGCCAGCAGGAGTGACTGTGGTGGTGGGTATGGATGAGGAAAATTCTTTGTGTATGGGGTGTGTTTGCTGGTTTGGTGGAGAGTGAGGGGGTTATGGAGATGGGTAATAGTGATATTGTTAGTGTGGATGTGGTCACTGGTCTGGTTGCCCCCCCCGGTGGTGGCAGCACCAGTCAGAAATTATGCCACTGTCACCTCCGGGGTAAATAGGGCGTCCTCCTCATCCCTGGGCTCTGGGAATGGCATGTTGCAGCGGCATCTCCTGGAGGCTCTAAAGAAGGGGCAAGGTCACTAATGGTAGAGGTTCGAGAGGCATGGCCTCAGGGCCATCCGAGAACAAAGAGGGGGGATACAGTGTGGTCCCTCCCAACAGCTGGGCTGGGTAGCGTGCATAGGAATGTGGGCCATCTTCAGTGGAGGGGCAGTGATACATGTCCTCCAAGGTCTAAGGTTGTGGAGCTCCTGCTGAGGATAGGTTTCAAGACGATTGACAGCTACGCCTTGATACATCCCTATTCCACGCCTGAGTTTGATGTCAGCTATGTTCGGCCGGAGGGGCTTGAGCTTTTCTGGTCGATCTATGAGTTGGCAAAAAATGAGCCCGACTGGAGAGACTTTGCCGTTCAAGCGGTGTCTCACCAAAACCAAGTCAAGAAAGTGACCGTGATGACCTGTAACAAGTCGCTTTCTTGTTATGACATCATGATGTGGCTTGGCTGGTATGGAGAGGTGGTGGAAATGCCAAATAAAAACCATGACGAGTTTGGTATCTGGTCAGGGGCCTGGATGTTTATGGTAAAACTTAAGCATTCAGGTGGTACGGTTGCCCACATACAATCATCTGCCTTCCTGGGTGGGGATCGTAACTTAGTCTTCTACCAGGGGCAACCGAAGCTCTGTCACAAGTGCGGCGACCCCACACACTTCAGTGCAAACTGCACTGTGCAGAAATGTGCATTGTGTGGGGATATCGGCCAACTTGCTGCATCTTGTGTGGAGATTAGATGCCACCTGTGTGGTGAGTTAGGTCACCTATTCAGTCCTCGCTCCTTTGCTAATGTAGTCATGACTCCAGTGGAAGGAAGCTGTGAGGCTGATTCTGCTGGGGAAGGGACTAGCATGGGTGAGGGAGCTGAGAAGCCGAGGAGGAAAAGCAATAAAAAGACCTGCCCAGCTGAGGCGTCTAGACAAGCGCAGACAGGATAGAGAGACGGGCAAGCCCCGGGCTACTGGGGCGGCCCCTGTCATGGACGCCAGTCTTAAGGTTCCATCACATTAAGCGATGCTGCAGCGATATAGACAACGATGCCGATCGCTGCAGCATCGCTGTTTAGTCGTTGTGTGGTCGCTGGAGAGCTGTCACACAGACAGCTCTCCAGCGACCAACGATGCCGAAGTCCCCGGGTAACCAGGGTAAACATCGGGTTACTAAGCGCAGGGCCGCGCTTAGTAACCCGATGTTTACCCTGGTTACCATTGTAAATGTAAAAAAAAAAAACACTACATACTTACATTCCGGTGTCTGTCGCGTCCCCCGGCATCAGCTTCCCTGCACTGTGTAAGCGCCGGCCGTAAAGCAGAGCGGTGACGTCACCGCTGTACTCTGCTTTACGGCCGGCCGGCGCTGACAGTGCAGGAAAGCTGACGCCGGGGGACGCGACAGACACTGGAATGTAAGTATGTAGTGTTTTTTTTTTTACATTTACAATGGTAACCAGGGTAAATATTGGGTTACTAAGTGCGGCCCTGCGCTTAGTAACCCGATGTTTACCCTGGTTACAAGTGAAGACATCGCTGGATCGGCATCACACACGCCGATTCAGCGATGTCAGCGGGTGATCCAGCGACGAAATAAAGTGCTGGCCTTCTAGCGTAAACCAGCGATGTCACAGCAGGATCCTGATCGCTGCTGCGTGTCAAACACAACGATATCGCTATCCAGGATGCTGCAACGTCACGGATCGCTATAGTTATCGTTCTAAAGTTGCTCAGTGTGAAGGTACCTTTACTGCTGAGGCCCCGAGGGATGATGAGTTGGATGAGGAGGTCAGGTGGATCCACAGGGAGGAAAGCAACACTGCCTCCGAGTACTCCCATTATGAAAGTATTTAATGAGGATAATAGGCTGTTGCTAGAGGATAAGTGTAAGCTCGGCACCAAAAAGAAGAGATAGAAGGGAGATAAAACATCTTCTCCCGCTCTGACCAAGGTACCTAAGGAAGGAAAAAATGACTCCCCTCTGGTTGGTCTTTCTAACCGGTTCCAAGCCCTTGAGAAAATCTCTTCCTCTGAGGAGGAAGTTCAGGGTGAGGTTTCGGCTTCGGTGTGGCTTACAGGAGGTGCCGAGTCTCCTTCTTCTAGGAATGTAAGGTCCTTGGAGGGAGGGACTGGCCCAGAGTCCGGAGACGAGGATGATAAATAGAAAAAACATGTGGGAATGGATACCTCTATGTCATTAAAGAGGAGGAAGGATTCCTCCTCTAAGGCAGAGGATAAGGGGAGTGGGAAGAAGAAAGGTGTCTAACTCAATCACCAATGATGGCAGTACCCACTCCGTTAACGCTGGCGTCCATTAATGTCGCCAGCATAAAGTCAAATACAGCTAGATTTGCGGCCTTTGATTTTCTCAGCCGGGTTGAAGCTGACATTTTCTTTTTGCAAGAGACCAGGCTGCCAAACATGGCAGACGTGTTTAAAGCTAAGAGGGAGTGGAGACTCGGGCCCTCCTATTGGTCTCTTGTGGCCAAGCCATATAGCGGAGTGGCGGTCCTTTTTAATGCACCGGTGGAATACCGACGGGTTATTGAGTTAGAAATAGGGAGGTGCCTGATCTTAGATGTCCTCATGAAGGGACAAGAGCTCCGGCTCATTAACATCTTTGGTCCCCAATCTAAGTGGGATCGAAAGTTTCTCTTTGTGAGGATCAAGCCCTACCTTTTTACAAGTTGGCAGGTTGTCTTTGGAGGGGACTTCAATACAGTCACGAGGCCCCAAGATAGAGGAGGTTCCAGAGACAAGCTGACTTATGATAGTGTCACCCTTAATAGTATAGCTAGTGAGGCTCGCCTGGTGGATGTCCACATTCGGAACACACCAGGCCACGAGGGGTTCACCTATCATAAAGGTAACTGTAGGTCCAGGATCGGTAGGCTTTATTTCAAGGAGGAAGCTGTCTCTTCAGCAGTGTCTGTTGTCAAGGTGCAGTTTTCTGACCACTGTTTGTTTTCCCTGAATGTTAGAAAGACCCTCTGGATGGGAAGAGGCTTTTGGAGGCTCAATTCATCTCTTTTGGAAGAAGTGGAGATAAGACAGTCCTTTGCTTATGAGGTGTCAGTTTGATAGACACGCATCTTTGGTTTTTGAGAGGGATTACGGGAAGTACCGCTTGCCCGACACTTACAGAAACTGCAAGAAGTCAGTGAATAGTAAAGTAGTTACAGCACTGGTTGATACTATGGGGTCCCTGAGGTGATCCAGATCAGGAATCCTGGATGTTGTCAGATCCTTCTACTCGCACCTCTTGGGGAAGAGAGATCTTGATTGGGATGAGATGTCGGCTTTCCTGGCTGAAGCCCACCCCGAACCAGGGGTAGACCCCTCGACGTTTTGAAAGAAATTATCAGGGAAGAGGAAGATAAGTTGGCAACTGAAGGGCTTGCTCCCCAAAAAAAATCGCCTGGTCAAGATGGCTGGTCAAGATCTGAATTCTATAAGACCTTTAAGGATGTTTTGGTTCCCTTCTTGACTGAGGTATTCAATGAGTGTCTTTCCTCAGGCACTGCCCTGATCATCTTGTCAAAGGGTAAGGACCCATCTTGCGTTGAGAATTGGCATCCCATAGTACTTCTCAATGCAGACAGGAAGGTTCTGGCAAAGGTGCTGTTTAATCGGCTGGTGAAATTTGAACCCCGACTCCTTTTGGAGGCCCAGCATTGCTCTGTTCCAGGCCGCAGCACATTTAGTGCTGTGCTCTGTGTCCGAGGCAGTGGAGCAGGGTAGGGCTGGTGACTGGAAGGGGTACATGCTGTCATTGGACCAGGCAAAAGCGTTTGATCGGGTTAATCACGAGTACCTCTGGTCCATCCTTCTGAGATATGGCCTGTCGGGGGGGGGGATTGTTGATTGGCTTAAGACCTTGCACAGTGGGGCAGAGAGCTTCCCGCTTGTCAACCGTTGGATTGGCAGTTCTTGTGAGGTTGATTCTGGTGTTCGCCAGGGTTGTCCCTTGAGCCCGCTGATGTATGTGTTTGCAATTGGCCCACTTCTTAGGAGGGTGGATCATGGACCGTTGGCCGGTATCGGGATGGTCCAGCCACCTTATTTCTAGTTAGTGTTAGCAGTGGTTAGGTATCACATGTGGAACTCACGGTGCTTAGTATCGACGCAACGGAAAATCTTCCCAGTGGACGATGTGTTTAGGACCATACTCGGTGACCTGGTGAAGGTGCGCTCTCTGGAGTATGAGAGACTGGGCACATGGAGGGCCTCTCTCCTCTGGAGGGGCTTTTCTTTTAGTGTGCCCTAGTATGGTCATCTCCTTTCCTGATGGTGGGATGCTGCTGACACTATAGATTTTTGCTTTGTTTGGTCGGTATACAGTGATGTAGGGCTGCAGGCGCCGAACTTGGGCTTTGTGATTTGTGGTTATTGTAGTGTGTGCTGCTGTATATATTGTATATAAGGATATAGATTTGGGTGTAGGTGTTGGGCTGGGTGGTGGGAAAAGGGGAGAGGTGGGTTCATCTTGTGGGATTATGGGACACTGGGGTGTTTGGTGGGAAAAACTGACACTGCCTGATCTGGCCTTTGGACGTTGGACATGGACTAAGGCATGATACGCAGGACCAGCTCTCAGGTCACTGCGGGGGTTGGGAATGGTGGGCTTGAGTGTGGGGTGGTGGATAGCTTAGTATTGTATATATTTGTAAAGTTTGTAGTTATTTTATTTAAAATTTAGAAAAAATAAATTAAAAAACTGAAAAAAAGTATGTATATAGTTTTTTTTTTGCTATTGTTTATTTTATTTGTTTGTTATTATTTTGTTTGGTGACTGGACCAAAGGAGTGAGTACTTAATATTAGTTATTATTCTGTATTTTAATATATACTTACCTTGTAATGTCTTCACATCCTGTTCTGTCCAGATGTGTCCGGATCCCAGAATTCCAAGCTGCGGAAGTTTACCGACCTCCATATTGGGACACCCAAGTGATGGGTGACTCAATATGGAAACTGCTGGTGGTACCAGCCTCTTGCGCAGTACCACCAGCGGAACACCATCGCACCACACACCCACACACACTGTATACGCTGTACGCACCACACACACACAAACACACACTGTATATGCAGTAAACACCACACACACAAACTGTATACGCCATAGGCAGCTTTTTGCACGGTACCACCAGCGGAACACCATCGTGAACACGCCGCCGCTGGGATCAGCCGAATAATTCACTGACCGCCGCCATCTTTGTACAGGAGGAGCGCATGTGCAGTTTTAACCCTCCGTCAGGAACAATGGATCTGACAGGCGCAGCACTTCTACTTTCATTTCTCCCTTCCCACCAGATTTTCAGGAAACCCCCTCCCTCTAGATGGTCTCCTGGCTCTAGCTGCTATGTGAAACCTGATACCACAGTTGGTCTGCAGAGCTTCAGGAAGGAAGATATAGCTGTGCTGGCTTCTCAGGCTCATTGGTCCCGAACACATCACACTTTATAAGGTTGGTATGTAATGTTTTTAGTCATTACTATTGTTTATTTAGCTTGTTTTATGAATGGATAGAGAAAGGTTTGTGGATATTTCATATAAATAAGGCAGATTTTCTTACAAATGAAAGTGTGCTTCTCAGGAGTTTTGAAATTTGTGTATATCAAAGTTATTACTTTTATGTTGAGTAAATGGGTTTGTTTTGCACCTGATAATGTGTAGTCTCTTTTATTACATCCCTATGAAGGTCTATGATCACTTTTAGATCACTAAAATTGAGAAAATTAGATATTCTAGGCATTTTTCTAGCCTGCGCTTGACAGGCACATTGTTCCATTACGAGTTAGTGCAAATATTGTTCCTGACGGAGGGTTAATGACCGCCGCTATCTGTCTGCACAAAGATGGCGGCGGTCTGATTTACTGCACCTGTGTGAATTCCGCGCAGGTGCAGTGAATCATTCGGCTGATCCCGGCGGCAGATGTGCGACGTGTCTATAGGCAGAGGAAGCCAGTCACATTATAGGGGTTTTCCCACTAACGAAAGCTCATTTTAAAAATTGTCTGTGTCTGACCTTGTACGGAGCATACCACATCACCTGGGCAGGGGAGGAAGCAAAAGACAATACTGACATTACAGCAGGGGATCACAGAAGATTTCTTTTGTCAGGTAAAATATTTCACTAACTGTTTTTAAATAATATTTAACCTCACAAAATGTATCCTTTGCGATCTCCTGCTGTAATGTTCAGTATTGTCTTTTGCTTCCTCCCCTGACCAGGAGATGTGGTATGTTCTGTATGGGGAGAACACAGTACAGGAAGGAGACAGCAGACAAGGGTGATAGCACATGGGGTAGATAGATCAAAGGAGAGCACAGACAGGAGAAGTCAGCACATGGGGAAAGAGAGAGTGGATAGGTGGGTGAGCACATGGGGAAGAGATTCTCAACGCTGCAAAACCAGCCTCCATCGTGACATTACCGCCCTCGCATCGGGCCTCCATCTAGTATATGTATAATATGTGTGAAAGGAGAGAATGAGCGGCTGGACGAGTGTTCAGTATGCCGATTATTTTTCTGGCTGATATTTCTGTTTTGCTTCTGTTTTTATTATTGTTATGTTTTTCATTTTTATAATAAAATATGTACTGGGTGTAATGTATGTCCACAGTGACTGCAGTAGCAGAATAGTGAGTGCAGCTCTGGAGTATAATACAGGATGTAACTCAAGATCAGTACAGGGTAAGTAATGTAATGTATGTCCACAGTGACTGCACTAGCAGATTAGTGAGTGCAGCTCTGGGGTATTATACAGGATATAACTCAGGATCAGTACAGGATAAGTAATGTAATATATGTACACAGTGACTGCACCAGCAGAATAGTGAGTGCAGCTCTGGAGTATAATACAGGATGCAACTCAAGATCAGTGCAGGGTAAGTAATGTACTGTATGTACACAGTGACTGCACCAGCAGAATAGTGAGTGCAGCTCTGGAGTATAATACAGGATGTAACTCAGCATCAGTACAGGATAAGTAATGTAATGTATGTACACAGTGACTGCACCAGCAGAATAGTGAGTGCAGCTCTGGGGTATTATACAGGATATAACTCAGGATCAGTACAGGATAAGTAATGTAATGTATGTACACAGTGACTGCACCAGGAGAATAGTAGTGCAGCTCTGGAGTATAATACAGGATGTAACTCACGATCAGTACAGGATAAGTAATGTAATTTATGTACGCAGTGACTCCTCCAGCAGAATAGTAAGTGCAGCTCTGGAGTATAATACAGGAAGAAACTCAGGATCAGTACAGGATAAGTAATGTAATGTATGCACACAGTGACTGCAACAGAATAGTGAGTGCAGCTCTGCGGTATAATACAGGATGTAACTCAGGATCAGTACAGGGTAAGTATTGTAATGTATGTACACAGTGACTGCACCAGCAGAATAGTGAGTGCAGCTCTGGGGTATTATACAGGGTATACCTCAGGATCAGTACAGGATAAGTAATGTAATGTATGTACACAGGGACTGCACAGCAGAATAGTGAGTGCAGCTCTGGGGTATTATACAGGGTATACCTCAGGATCAGTACAGGATAAGTAATGTAATGTATGTACACAGGGACTGCACAGCAGAATAGTGAGTGCAGCTCTGGAGTATAATACAGGATGTAACTCAGGATCAGTACAGGATAAGTAATGTATGTACACAGTGACTGCACCAGCAGAATAGTGAGTGCAGCTCTGGAGTATAATACAGGATGTAACTCAGGATCAGTACAGGATAAGTAATGTAATGTATGTACACAGTGACTGCACCAGCAGAATAGTGTGTGCAGCTCTGGAATACAATACAGAATGCATAGGATTAGTAATGTAATGTATGTACACAGTGCCATAGTGGAGTATTATTTTGTACATAGACTGTGTAAGGGGGTGAAGAGGAAGACGAGCCCAAAGGAGGTTGCTTTCTCTGCTCCTTACCTGGAACCACTTAGTTGGACAGATGGGTTGTTGGCGGGTGGACTTTCTGCCCTGGACAGAGGAGACCATGTGACTGCTGGGGGCGGAGAGGAAGAGAGAGGAGTGTGGTCAGAAAAGAGCGGGAAAGCAGAGCGCGTGGGACAGAGGGGATAGCGCGTGAGAGAGAAAGCAGGCTGCAGCGCCGCACTCCCCGAGAGAGAGTGCTCCCTGTGAGGGCACTGAGGCTGAGATACCCACCATAGTGAAGGCTGTATGTGAGGGTGTGGACTCGGAAGCCTCCGTAATCAGAGAAGACGTATCCCCTGACAGTGCAGGGACAGTGACCCGATCGTGCAGCCCCGGTGACCGCAGTGACAAGCCAGGACCCCTGAATGTGATAAGTAAACTGCCCAGTGTGTGTGTGTAGCATTGCTACTGCAGAGAGACTGCCAGCCCAACATACAGAGACTCCTGCAGCAGTGTGGCTGTGCTACTTCCTGCTTCCAGTTTCACTCTGAGAAAAAGACTGCAAAGATTTAACCCCGTGTCTCCAGTTCCCAGGAGACAGAGGAGAGACTTCAGAATCTTCAAGTGCTGCTGGTGACTGTACCCACGTTGGAATAAGGACCCTCCAGTCAGGACCTCGCTGGACTGATAAGTTACAAGAACACTCGTTAACCATTTCTATTCCGCTTAACTGTTTCATTGCTTCAGTTAGCTTGTTGTGTATTGTTATACTGTTTGCTTTATCTCTACTAACACCCTGTTTTCTCCCTGCGAGGAGAATCTTACTCCTTTTAATAAATCCCCCTCAACAGTTGATCTGTCTGTTCCGTGGTGACATACTCTACCCTGCACTCTATTACAACTGTAAAGTGGTAGAAGTGAAAATAGACCTTATCTTGCATGTGGATTATCCCTTTAACCCCTTCATGACCCAGCCTATTTTGACCTTAAAGACCTTGCCGTTTTTTGCAATTCTAACCAGTGTCCCTTTATGAGGTAATAACTCAGGAACGCTTCAACGGATCCTAGCGGTTCTGAGATTGTTTTTTCGTGACATATTGGGCTTCATGTTAGTGGTAAATTTAGGTCAATAAATTCTGCGTTTATTTGTGATAAAAATGGAAATTTGGCGAAAATTTTGAAAATTTCACAATTTTCAAATTTTGAATTTTTATTCTGTTAAACCAGAGAGTTATGTGACACAAAATAGTTAATAAATAACATTTCCCACATGTATACTTTACATCAGCACAATTTTGGAAACAAAATTTTTTTTTGCTAGGAAGTTATAAGGGTTAAAATTTGACCAGCGATTTCTCATTTTTACAATGAAATTTACAAAACCATTTTTTTTAGGGACCACCTCACATTTGAAGTCAGTTTGAGGGGTCTATATGGCTGAAAATACCCAAAAGTGACACCATTCTAAAAACTGCACCCCTCAAGGTACTCAAAACCACATTTAAGAAGTTTATTAACCCTTCAGGTGCTTCACAGCAGCAGAAGCAACATGGAAGGAAAAAATGAACATTTAACTTTTTAGTCACAAAAATTATCTTTTAGCAACAATGTTTTTATTTTCCCAATGGTAAAAGGAGAAACTGAACCACGAAAGTTGTTGTCCAATTTGTCCTGAGTACGCTGATACCTCATATGTGGGGGTAAACTACTGTTTGGGCGCACGGCAGGGCTTGGAAGGGAAGGAGCGCCATTTGACTTTTTGAATGAAAAATTGGCTCCACTCTTTAGCGGACACCATGTCACGTTTGGAGAGCCCCCGTGTGCCTAAAAATTGGAGCTCCCCCACAAGTGACCCCATTTTGGAAACTAGACGCCCCAAGGAACTTATCTAGATGCATAGTGAGCACTTTGAACCCCCAGGTGCTTCACAAATTGATCCGTAAAAATGAAAAAGTACTTTTTTTTCACAAAAAAATTCTTTTAGCCTCAATTTTTTCATTTTCACATGGGCAACAGGATAAAATGGATCCTAAAATATGTTGGGCAATTTCTCCTGAGTACACCAATACCTTACATGTGGGGGTAAACCACTGTTTGGGCACATGGTAAGGCTCGGAAGGGAAGGAGCGCCATTTGACTTTTTGAATGAAAAATTATCTCCATCGTTAGCGGACACCATGTCGCGTTTGGAGAGCCCCTGTGTGCCTAAACATTGGCGCCCCCCCACAAGTGACCCCATTTTGGAAAGTAGACCCCCCAAGGAACTTATCTAGATGCCTAGTGAGCACTTTAAACCCTCAGGTGCTTCACAAATTGATCTGTAAAAATTAAAAAGTACTTTTTTTTCACAAAAAAATTATTTTCGCCTCAATTTTTTCATTTTCACATGGGCAATAGGATAAAATGGATCATAAAATTTGTTGGGCAATTTATCCCGAGTACGCCAATACCTCATATGTGGGGGTAAACCACTGTTTTGGCACTCGGCAGGGCTCGGAAGGGAAGGCGCGCCATTTGACTTTTTGAATGGAAAATTAGCTCCAATTGTTAGCGGACACCATGTCACGTTTGGAGAGCCCCTGTGTGCCTAAACATTGGAGCTCCCCCAGAAGTGACCCCATTTTGGAAACTAGACCCCCCAAGGAACTTATCTAGATGCATATTGAGCACTTTAAACCCCCAGGTGCTTCACAGAAGTTTATAACGCAGAGCCATGAAAATAAAAAATAATTTTTCTTTCCTCAAAAATGATTTTTTAGCCTGGAATTAACTATTTTTCCAAGGATAATAGGAGAAATTGGACCCCAAATGTTGTTGTCCAGTTTGTCCTGAGTACGCTGATACCCCATATGTGGGGGTAAACCACTGTTTGGGCGCACGGCAGGGCTCGGAAGGGAAGGCACGCCATTTGGCTTTTTAAATGGAAAATTAGCTCCAATCATTCGCGTACACCATGTCACGTTTGGAGAGCCCCTGTGTGCCTAAACATTGGAGATCCCCCAGAAATGACCCCATTTTAGAAACTAGACCCCCAAAGGAACTAATCTAGATGTGTGGTGAGGACTTTGAACCCCCAAGTGCTTCACAGAAGTTTATAACGCAGAGCCATGAAAAAAAAAAATTATTTTCTCAAAAATGATCTTTTAGCCTGCAATTTTTTATTTTCCCAAGGGTAACAGGAGAAATTTGACCCCAAAAGTTGTTGTCCAGTTTCTCCTGAGTACGCTGATACCCCATATGTGGGGGCACTGTTTGGGCACATGCCGAGGCTCGGAAGTGAAGTAGTGACGTTTTGAAATGCAGACTTTGATGGAATGCTCTGTGGGCGTCACGTTGCGTTTGCAGAGCCCCTGATGTGGCTTAACAGTAGAAACCCCCCACAAGTGACCCCATTTTGGAAACTAGACCCCGAAAGGAACTTATCTAGATGTGTGGTGAGCACTTTGAACCCCCAAGTGCTTCACAGAAGTTTATAATGCAGAGCCGTGAAAATAATAAATATGTTTTCTTTCCTCAAAAATAACAGAATTTTTTAACTTTCCCAAGGGTAACAGGAGAAATTTGACCCCAATATGTGTTGTCCAGTTTCTCCTGAGTACGGTGATACCCCATATGTGGGGGTAAACTACTGTTTGGGCACATGCCGGGGCTCGGAATTGAAGTAGTGACGTTTTGAAATGCAGACTTTGATGGAATGCTCTGCGGGTGTCACGTTGCGTTTGCAGAGCCCCTGATGTGGCTAAACAGTAGAAACCCCCCACAAGTGACCCGATTTTGGAAACTAGACCCCGAAAGGAACTTATCTAGATGTGTGGTGAGCACTTTGAACTCCCAAGTGCTTCATAGAAGTTTATAATGCAGAGCCGTGAAAATAATAAATACATTTTCTTTCCTCAAAAATAATTATTTAGCCCAGAATTTTTTTTTCCAAAGGGTTACAGGAGAAATTGGACCCCAAAAGTTGTTGTCCAGTTTCTCCTGAGTACGCTGATACCACAAGTGTGGAGGTAAACCACTGTTTGGGCACACGTCGGGGCTCAGAAGGGAAGTAGTGACTTTTGAAATGCAGACTTTGATGGAATGGTCTGCGGGCATCACGTTGCGTTTGCAGAGCCCCTGGTGTGCCTAAACAGTAGAAACCCCCCACAAGTGACCCCATTTTAGAAACCAGACCCCCCAAGGAACTTATCTAGATATGTGGTGAGCACTTTGATCCCCCAAGTGCTTCACAGATGTTTACAACGCAGAGCCGTGAAAATAAAAAATCATTTTTCTTTCCTCAAAAATGATGTTTTAGCAAGCATTTTTTTACTTTCCCAAGGGTAACAGGAGAAATTGGACCCCAGTAATTGTTGCGCAGTTTATCCTGAGTATGCTGGTACCCCATATGTGGGGGTAAACCACTGTTTGGGCACACGTCGGGGCTCGGAATTGAGGGAGCACCATTTGACTTTTTGAATACGAGATTGGCTGGAATCAATGGTGGCGCCATGTTGCGTTTGGAGACCCCTGATGTGCCTAAACAGTGGTAACCTGTTGTGGATTCTGTTTTTGGGCTCCCTCTGGTGGTTACAGATGGTACTGGGTGACTTGTTTTCTCTGCGGTCTCTGGTGTCCACCTGTTCTATCAGGATATGGGAGTTTCCTATTTAACCTGGCTTTCTTGTCATTTCCTTGCCGGCTATCAATGTAATCAGTGTGTCTTGTTACCTCTGCTTCCCGCTTCTGTATTCTTCAGGACAAGCTAAGTTTTTGATTTTCCTGTTCCTCGTTTTGCTTAATTTTTGTCTTAGTCCAGCTTGCAGATATGTGATTCCTTTTTGCTGGTTGCTCTAGTGGGCTGATATTACTCCTCATGTTCCATGAGTTGGAACATGAGTTCAAGTAATTTCAGGATGGTTTTTTGTAGGGTTTTTCGCTGACCGCGCAGTTCACTTTTGTATCCTCTGCTATCTAGTTTTAGCGGGCCTCATTTTGCTGAATCTGTTTTCATAACTATGTATGTGCTTTCCTTTCATTTCACCGTCATTACATGTGGGGGGCTGCTATTTCTGTGGGGTGTTTCTCTGGAGGCAAGAGAGGTCTGTGTTTCTTCTAATAGGGAAAGTTAGTTCTTCGGCTGGCGCGAGACGTCTAGGAATCATCGTAGGCACGTTCCCCGGCTACAGCTAGTTGTGTGTTGAGGTTCAGGATCGCGGTCAGCTCAGTTTCCATCACCCTAGAGCTGGTTTTGTTTTTTGTGCTTGTCCTTTTGTGATCCCCTGCCATTGGGATCATGACAGTATAGCCGGCCAAAAAGTGGTAATCGTATTGGCTGAAGTAGGAGGAAAAGTAGTCTGAGGAAGTTTTTTTTTTTGTTTTTTTTTTTCCCCTCAGAGTTTGCTGCATAGCCTTAATTGCAGCCTGGCTGCGTCTTACCTCCTCTTAATCCTTGAATGGCTCTGACCTCAGCTGTTTATCATGGACGTCCAGAGTTTGGCTTCCAGCCTGAATAATCTTGCTGCTAAGGTTCAAAATATACAAGATTTTGTTGTACATGCTCCTATGTCTGAACCTAGAATTCCTATCCCAGAGTTTTTTTCTGGAGATAGATCTAGTTTTCTGAATTTTAGGAACAATTGCAAGTTGTTTCTTTCTTTGAAATCTCGCTCTTCTGGAGAGCCTGCTCAGCAAGTCAAGATTGTTATATCTTTCCTGCGGGGTGACCCTCAGAATTGAGCATTTGCATTGGCACCAGGGGATCCTGCGTTGCTCAATGTGGATGCGTTTCTTCTGGCATTGGGTTTGCTCTATGAGGAACCTAACCTAGAGATTCAGGCTGAAAAAGCTTTATTGGCTCTCTCTCAGGGGCAAGATGAAGCAGAAATATATTGTCAGAAATTTCGGAAATGGTCGGTGCTTACTCAGTGGAATGAGTGCGCCCTGGCTGCAAGATTCAGAGATGGCCTTTCTGAGGCCATTAAAGATGTCATGGTGGGGTTCCCTGCGCCTACAGGTCTGAATGAGTCTATGACTATGGCTATTCAGATTGATCGGCGTTTACGGGAGCGCAAACCTGTGCACCATTTGGCGGTGTCTTCTGAACAGGCACCTGAGACAATGCAATGTGATAGAATTCAGTCCAGAAGTGATCGGCAAAACTATAGGCGGAAAAATGGGTTGTGTTTTTATTGTGGTGATTCAGCTCATGTTATATCAGCATGCTCTAAACGCACAAAAAAGGTTGATAAGTCTGTTGCCATTAGTACTTTACAGTCTAAGTTCATTCTGTCTGTGACTCTGATTTGTTCATTATCAGCCATTTCCGTCGATGCCTATGTGGATTCAGGCGCTGCCCTGAGTCTTATGGATTGGTCATTTGCCAACCGCTGTGGGTTTAGTCTGGAGCCTCTGGAAGTCCCTATTCCTTTGAAAGGAATTGACTCTACACCTTTAGCTATGAATAAACCTCAGTACTGGACACAAGTGACCATGCGTATGACTCCCGTTCATCAGGAGGTGATTCGCTTCCTGGTACTGTATAATTTACATGATGTCTTAGTGCTTGGTCTGCCATGGTTACAAACTCATAACCCAGTCTTGGACTGGAAAACGATGTCTGTGTTAAGCTGGGGATGTCAGGGGGTTCATGATGATGCACCTCCGATTTCTATCGCTTCATCTACTCCTTCTGAGGTTCCGGTATTTTTGTCTGATTATCGGGATGTTTTTGAGGAGCCTAAGCTCAATTCGCTTCCTCCTCACAGGGATTGCGATTGTGCTATAGATTTGATTCCTGGCAGTAAATTTCCTAAAGGTCGTTTGTTCAATCTGTCAGTGCCAGAGCATACTGCTATGCGGGATTATGTTAAGGAGTCCTTGGAAAAGGGACATATCCGTCCATCTTCGTCCCCTTTGGGAGCAGGTTTTTTTTTTTGTGGCCAAAAAAGATGGTTCCTTGAGGCCTTGTATAGATTACCGTCTTTTGAATAAGATTACAGTTAAATATCAGTATCCTTTGCCATTGTTGACTGATTTGTTCGCTCGCATTAAGGGGGCTAAATGGTTCACTAAGATTGATCTTCGGGGTGCGTATAATCTTGTGCGGATAAAGCAGGGTGATGAGTGGAAAACCGCATTTAATACGCCTGAGGGCCATTTTGAGTATTTGGTGATGCCTTTTGGACTTTCTAATGCTCCTTCTGTCTTCCAGTCCTTTATGCACGATATTTTCCGTGAATATCTGGATAAATTTATGATTGTGTATTTGGATGATGTTTTGGTTTTTTCGGATGACTGGGAGTCCCATGTTCAGCAGGTCAGGAAGGTGTTTCAGGTCCTGCGGGCCAATTCTTTGTTTGTAAAAGGTTCAAAGTGTCTCTTTGGAGTCCAGAAGATTTATTTTTTGGGGTATATTTTTTCCCCTTCTACTATTGAGATGGATCCCGTCAAGGTTCAGGCTATTTGTGACTGGACGCAGCCTACATCTCTTAAGAGTCTACAGAAGTTCTTGGGCTTTGCTAATTTTTATCGTCGTTTCATAACTAATTTTTCTAGTGTTGTTAAGCCTTTGACGGATTTGACTAAGAAGGGTGCTGATGTTGCTGATTGGTCTCCTGCGGCTGTGGAGGCCTTTCAGGAACTTAAGCGCCGGTTTTCTTCTGCTCCTGTGTTGCGTCAGCCAGATGTTTCGCTTCCTTTTCAGGTTGAGGTTGATGCTTCCGAGATTGGAGCGGGGGCGGTTTTGTCACAGAGAAGCTCCGATTGCTCAGTGATGAAGCCATGTGCGTTCTTTTCTAGAAAGTTTTCGCCCACTGAGCGGAATTATGATGTTGGTAATCGGGAGCTTTTGGCCATGAAGTGGGCATTTGAGGAGTGGCGTCATTGGCTTGAGGGTGCTAGACATCGTGTGGTGGTCTTGACTGATCACAAAAATCTGATTTACCTTGAGTCTGCCAAGCGTCTGAATCCTAGACAGGCTCGTTGGTCACTGTTTTTCTCCCGTTTCGATTTTGTGGTTTCATACCTGCCAGGTTCAAAGAATGTGAAGGCGGATGCTCTTTCTAGGAGTTTTGTGCCTGACTCCCCTGAAAATTCTGAGCCCACTGGTATCCTTAGGGATGGGGTGATTTTGTCGTCTGTCTCCCCAGACTTGCGACGTGCTTTGCAGGAGTTTCAGGCGGATAAACCTGATCGTTGTCCGCCTGAAAGACTGTTTGTTCCGGATAATTGGACCAGTAGAGTCATCTCCGAGGTCCATTCTTCTGCGTTGGCAGGTCATCCTGGAATATTTGGTACTAGAGACTTGGTGGCCAGGTCTTTTTGGTGGCCTTCCTTGTCGAGGGATGTGCGTTCTTTTGTGCAGTCTTGTGAAGTTTGCGCTCGGGCTAAGCCTTGCTGTTCTCGGGCCAGTGGATTGTTGTCACATTTGCCTATCCCAAAGAGGCCTTGGACGCACATTTCCATGGACTTTATTTCGGATCTCCCTGTCTCTCAAAAAATGTCCGTCATCTGGGTTGTGTGTGACCGCTTTTCTAAGATGGTTCATCTGGTACCCTTGCCTAAGTTACCTTCCTCCTCTGAGTTGGTCCCTCTGTTTTTTCAGAACGTGGTTCATTTGCATGGGATTCCGGAGAACATCGTTTCTGACAGGGGATCCCAGTTTGTGTCTAGATTTTGGCAGACGTTCTGTGCTAAGATGGGCATTGATTTGTCCTTTTCGTCTGCATTCCATCCTCAGACGAATGGCCAGACGGAACGAACTAATCAGACCTTGGAAACTTATTTAAGGTGTTTTGTTTCTGCTGATCAAGATGACTGGGTTACCTTTTTGCCGCTTGCCGAATTTGCCCTTAATAATCGGGCTAGTTCTGCTACCTTGGTTTCTCCTTTCTTTTGTAATTCGGGGTTTCATCCTCGTTTTTCCTCTGGTCAGGTGGAGCCTTCTGATTGTCCTGGAGTGGACATGGTGGTGGATAGGTTGCATCAGATTTGGAGTCATGTGGTGGACAATTTGAAGTTGTCCCAGGAGAGGGCTCAGCAGTTTGCTAATCGCCGTCGCCGCGTGGGTCCTCGACTTCGTGTTGGGGACTTGGTGTGGTTGTCTTCTCGTTTTGTTCCTATGAAGGTCTCTTCTCCTAAGTTCAAGCCTCGGTTCATCGGTCCCTATAGGATCTTGGAAATTCTTAACCCTGTGTCGTTTCGTTTGGATCTCCCGGCATTGTTTGCTATTCATAATGTGTTCCATCGGTCGTTGTTGCGGAAGTATGAGGTACCTGTTGTTCCTTCGCTTGAGCCTCCTGCTCCGGTGCTGGTGGAGGGAGAATTGGAGTATGTTGTGGAGAAGATCTTGGATTCTCGTGTTTCCAGACGGAAACTCCAATATTTGGTCAAGTGGAAGGGTTATGGTCAGGAGGATAATTCTTGGGTGGTTGCCTCTGATGTTCATGCTGCTGATTTGGTCCGTGCATTTCATAGGGCTCATCCTGGTCGCCCTGGTGGTTCTCGTGAGGGTTCGGTGACCCCTCCTCAAGGGGGGGTACTGTTGTGGATTCTGTTTTTGGGCTCCCTCTGGTGGTTACAGATGGTACTGGGTGACTTGTGTTCTCTGCGGTCTCTGGTGTCCACCTGTTCTATCAGGATATGGGAGTTTCCTATTTAACCTGGCTTTCTTGTCATTTCCTTGCCGGCTATCAATGTAATCAGTGTGTCTTGTTACCGCTGCTTCCCGCTTCTGTATTCTTCAGGACAAGCTAAGTTTTTGATTTTCCTGTTCCTCGTTTTGCTTAATTTTTGTCTTAGTCCAGCTTGCAGATATGTGATTCCTTTTTGCTGGTTGCTCTAGTGGGCTGATATTACTCCTCATGTTCCATGAGTTGGAACATGAGTTCAAGTAATTTCAGGATGGTTTTTTGTAGGGTTTTTCGCTGACCGCGCAGTTCACTTTTGTATCCTCTGCTATCTAGTTTTAGCGGGCCTCATTTTGCTGAATCTGTTTTTATAACTACGTATGTGCTTTCCTCTCATTTCACCGTCATTACATGTGGGGGGCTGCTATTTCTGTGGGGTGTTTCTCTGGAGGCAAGAGAGGTCTGTGTTTCTTCTAATAGGGAAAGTTAGTTCTTCGGCTGGCGCGAGACGTCTAGGAATCATCGTAGGCACGTTCCCCGGCTACAGCTAGTTGTGTGTTGAGGTTCAGGATCGCGGTCAGCTCAGTTTCCATCACCCTAGAGCTGGTTTTGTTTTTTGTGCTTGTCCTTTTGTGATCCCCTGCCATTGGGATCATGACAGTAACCCCTCAATTCTACCTCCAACACTAACCCCAACACACCCCTAACTCTAATCCCAACTGTAGCCATAACCTTAATCACACCCCTAACCACAACCCTAATTCCAACCCTAACCCTAAGGCTATGTGCCCACGTTGCGGATTCGTGTGAGATTTTTCAGCATCATTTTTGAAAAATCCGTGGGTAAAAGGCACTGCGTTTTACCTGCGGATTTTCCGCGGATTTCCAGTGTTTTTTGTGCGGATTTCACCTGCGGATTCCTATTGAGGAACAGGTGTAAAACGCTGCGGAATCCGCACAAAGAATTGACATGCTGCGGAAAATACAATGCAGCGTTTCCGCGCGGTATTTTCCGCACCATGGGCACAGCGGATTTAGTTTTCCATAGGTTTACATGGTACTGTAAACCTGATGGAACACTGCTGCGAATCCACAGCGGCCAATCCGCTGCGGATCCGCAGCCAAATCCGCACCGTGTGCACATGGCCTAATTCTAAAGGTATGTGCACACGCTGCGGAAAACGCAGCAGTTTCCCATGAGTTTACAGTTCAATGTAAACCTATGGGAAACAAAAATCGCTGTACACATGCTGCGGAAAAACTGCACGGAAACGCAGCGGTTTACATTCCGCAGCATGTCACTTCTTTGTGCGGATTCCGCAGCGGTTTTACAACTGCTCAAATAGAAAATCGCAGTTGTAAAACTGCAGTGAAATGCACAGAAAAAACGCGGTAAATCCACCATAAATCCGCAGCGGTTTAGCACTGCGGATTTATCAAATCCGCAGCGGAAAAATTCGCAGAGGACCAGAATACGTGTGCACATACCGAAACCCTAAACCTAACCCTAGCCCTAACCCTAGCCCTAACCCTAGCCCTAACCCTAGCCCTAACCCTAACCCTGGCCCTAACCCTAACCCTAACCCTATTCTAACATTAGTGGGAAAAAAAAAACTTTATTTTTTTATTGTCCCTACCTATGGGGGTGACAAAGGGGGGGGGGTCATTTATTATTTTTTTTATTTTGATCACTGAGATATAAAATGCACTTTGGAACGAATCTGCCGGCCGGCAGATTCGGCGGGCGCACTGCGCATGCGCCCGCCATTTTGGAAGATGGCGGCGCCCAGGGAGAAGACAGGACCCCGGCAGGATCGGTAAGTATGATGGGGTGGGGGGGAGCACGGGGGGGGGGGATCGGAGCATGGTGGGGTGGATCGGAGCGCAGGGGGGTGGAACGGAGCACGGGGGGGGTGTGGAACGGAGCATGGGGGGTGGAACGGAGCACGTGAGGGTTGGAACGGAGCACGGGCGGGGTGGATCGGAGTGCAGGGGGGGTGATTGGAGCACGGGGAGGGTGATTGGAGCACGGGGGAGCGGACAAGAGCACGGGGGAGCAGAGCACAGGACGGAGGGGAGCCGGAGCAGTGTACCGGACAGATCGGAGGGCTGGGGGGGGGCGATCGGTGGGGGGGGGGCACATTAGTGTTTCCAGCCATGGCCGATGATATTGCAACATCGGCCATGGCTGGATTGTAATATTTCACCAGTTATAATAGGTGAAATATTACAAATCGCTCTGATTGGCAGTTTCACTTTCAACAGCCAATCAGAGCGATCGTAGCCACGGGGGGGTGAAGCCACCCCCCTGGGCTAAACTACCACTCCCCCTGTCCCTGCAGATCGGGTGAAATGGGAGTTAACCCTTTCACCTGATCTGCAGGGACGCGATCTTTCCATGACGCCACATAGGCGTCATGGGTCGGATTGGCACCGACTTTCATGACGCCTACCTGGCGTCATGGGTCGGGAAAGGGTTAACACAAATATTTAGCTGATATTCATGCTTTTATTGTATATGCTGGAAATTTGTTGCATCTGTTGGAATTTTCTTTTGCATTCTTGAAAATGTTTCTCTGCAGATTATCAGTGGTCATTTCTGAGAATTTTCTATGTGGCACAAAGCAAGTTTTGTATCAATTCAATTGGGTGAATTCTCTCAAGAATATTCTGATCGTTGCAAAAACACATCATAAAAGCATGATAGTTTGCGCCCAGCAACTAGCTTTCCATTAATTGTTAGAGCTTTCCTAAAAGAATTTCTGACCTGCATAGTAGTATTTACCGTATATTCAGATCCTTCGCCTGCTGAGGGATGGTCACCCAAGGTAACAGCGCTGTATGCCTGCTAGGGGATTACTGGGATGGTGGATACTTATTTGGTGTTTGGTTGATTTGTCAAAAGTTAAACAATTTGCGTCTCTGATGGTCTAGGGTAGTGCAAGGGTGTATGCTCACATTTTTTTATTATATATCTACACCTCCTGTCTAGCTACCAATGCAGTTTATAAGTATATCCCCGGTGGTCTAGAGTAGTGAAATTGTTAATAAACAACTTGCATCCTGGTTCATCTAAGGTGTTAAACAGCTACACAATACATTCCTGGTGGTCTAGGGTAGTGAAGAGGTTTATGCTCACATCTTTTAGGGTCTAGGGATTATTGAAGTAAAGCATTAAACAAGAACAATCATGGTGGTCTAGTATAGTAAAGAGTTTAATAGGTTCAATTCCATAGAGTATAATAGTAGTGAAGTAATTAATGTCAACTTTTCTAGGATAATTAAAAAACTATCACAACCCTGAAAATCTAGAGTAGTTAGGAGTAAATAATAATATTACTGGTGGTTTGAGTTAGTGCAGGACTTAATGCCATTTTTCGTTGCCTTTTTTGGCTTAGGAGGTTTAAAGCTTTTTGATCAGATCCCTGGTGTTCTAGAGTAGCATAAATGTTAAAGTCAATTTTCCTAGTCTTCTAGATTACTGAAAATACAACAAACTACCACAAAATACATACCTGTTCGTCTAGAGTGGTGAACGGTTTAATGCCAACATCTCTGATAAAAGAGATGAAGGAATTATTGGCATATCCCTAGTTTTCAAAGTGGTAAACTTTTACAATCCAGACAGACTACAGTGTGCTATGTTTGCTAATGACAGGTGTTATGAAGGAATCCAGAAACACAGTGTGCTTAGCGATCAGAGCGCACACAGTGATCTGACAAATACCCAAAAATACAAGAACGAGCTCTGAGACGTGGAAACTCTGTAGACTGCACACCTGATCCTATCCTAAACACAACTAAAAGCGGCTGTGGATTGCGCCTAACAACTACCTAGGCAACTCGGCACAGCCTAAGAAACTAGCTAGCCTGAAGATAGAAAAATAGGCCTGACTTGCCCCAGAGAAATTCCCCAAAGGAAAAGGCAGCCCCCCACAAATAATGACTGTGAGTAAGATGAAAAGACAAAACGTAGGGATGAAATAGATTCAGCAAAGTGGGGCCCGATATTCTAGGACAGAGCGAGGACAGTAAAGCGAACTTTGCAGTCTACAAAAAACCTTAAAGCAAAACCACGCAAAGGGGGCAAAAAAAACCCACCGTGCCGAACTAACGGCACGGCGGTACACCCTTTGCGTCTCAGAGCTTCCAGCAAAACAAAAGACAAGCTGGACAGAAAAAAAGCAACAAAAAAAAACAAAAGGCACTTAGCTATACAGAGCAGCAGGTCACAGGAACAATCAGGAGAAGCTCAGATCCAACACTGAAACATTGACAAGGAGCAAGGATAGCAGCATCAGGCGGAGTTAAGTAATGAAGCAGTTAACGAGCTCACCAGAACACCTGAGGGAGGAAGCTCAGAAACTGCAGTACCACTTGTGACCACAGGAGTGAATTCAGCCACAGAATTCACAACAACAGTGGTTAAGAGGTGTTAGCCCTGGTGGTTTGAGTTAATGAAGGCGTTAATGACAATGCTCTTTGTTGCCCAGTGTCATAAATGGGGGTTCATATGTTTATACCTGGTGGTCTAGGGTAGAAATAGCATTAATATTTATTTCCAGGGTGGTCTATGTTGCTGAGGTCTTGTTTAGATCCCTGGTAATCCAGAGTGTATGAGGTACAGTTGTGCTCAAATGTTTACATACCCCGGCAGAATTTTTACATTCTTGGCCTTTTTTCAGAGAATATGAATGATAACACAAAAACTTTTTCTCCACTCATGGTTACTGGCTGGGTGATGCCATTCATTGTCGAACTACTGTGCTTTCTCTTTCTAAATCATAATGATAACCCAAAACATCCAAATGACCCTAATCAAAAGAACATACCCTGGTGATTTTAGCCTGATAATATGCACAGAAGTTGACACAAATGGGTTTGAATGTCTACTAAAGGTAACATCCTCACCTGTGACCTGCTTGCTTGTGATCAGTGTGTGTGCAAAAAAGCTGAGAAACCACCGGAGAGTAGACGGAGGTGGACATGACTTGGGGATGGGTGGACCGAGAACTCCTGCAGCTTTTGTTTGTTTTGCGGTGTAGATTTTAAACAAGAGAGTTGTTGCTTTAAGAGGAAGGAGTTTAGATGTTTGTGCCTGGTGTATTACTGTGAGGAGAGTGGGGCTTATATAGGGGAGGCAACTCTGGCTCTCCCTCTTTCTCTCACAGGATGGACAGGAGGAAACATTACCCGCCCTCCCGCCCTGTTTATAATCTCTGTCAACTTTTTAATTATTGCTTGTATAATGATAAATGCTTTATTGTATTTTTGAATTTGTCATTGTATATCTTGTACCAGGTTCAATTGTATATTGGCTATAAAGAGTTATTATTTGCAGTAACCGTCTAAGCCCAAGGGAAGGGCAATCCTTCAGACATGGTTCCCTGGAGGTTTCCTCCACACGAGTTTTTTCCTCTCCTGAGCGCTGTAGGATGACTCTTTGTGAGTCGGAGGTTTGCCAAGTTTAGTCCCATTAATGCTTTTGCAGGGACTTATAGTTTTTAAGTTTACAAAAATGATTTAAATATAAGAAAAAAAATTGTCAAATGAGATTTGGAATTTATAACCCGTCACAGCTTTGCGGTTTAGGAGTCAGGTGGAAGTTGCAGACAAGTTAAGGTGGACTCATTTTAACTAATAGAGGATGTAAAACCTCATGGTGGTGAGCAGGCTCGGCTTTGGTGGCCAGCCTCAAGGACGTTGTAATGGTAACATCAATCAGGGGCGGGCACAGTGGTTAAGCACAGGAGTGAGGATAATAGGGTCATTGGTGCCCTGAAAGTTTACTGGCTCTGCTTGAATGGCAAGCCAGGGCGTGCCACCCCTTTATGGCTGTCTGTCCTGGTGCTGTATGTCAGACAGCTGGGGATATCGCAGTACTTGTGAATCCCAATGTACTAGCACTCCACCTGACTCTTACTGTGATTATTTATTCCTGTGATTTGAATAAAAGCTGTGGCCATTTTGACAACCAAAATAATGTGTTTTGTGTATTTATTTTAGTGCCTAGGTTTACAGTAGTTATGGTGGTTTTAAGATGGAGTGGGGTCCATCTCATATCCAAAAGTCATGAGTTTCTGGAATCCAGACAGACTCTTGCATCTTTCATCCAGCCACTGATGTTTCTGGATTGTGAGTCATGGGGATAGCAAAAGAATTTTCAACGGATCTACGGGAAAAGGTAGTTGAACTGTAGAAAACAGGAAAGGTATACAAAAGAAACCCCAAATATCGATAATGCCAGTCAGCAGCGTTCAAACTGCGATTAACAAATGGAAAATCAGGGGCTCTGTTAAGCAAAACCATGGTCAGGTAGACCAACAAAAATGTCCACAACTGCCAGGAAAATTGTTCGGGTGTGGCTGTTTCAAGATGCATAATAAGAATGCACTTGAAGAAAAATGGGCTGAATTGTCGAGACGCCAGAAGAAAGCCATTACTGCGCAAATGCCACAAAGTATCTTGCCTACAATACGCTAAACAGCACAGAGACAAGCCTCAAAACTTCTGGAACAAGGTAATTTGGAGTGATGAGACCAAAATTTTACTTTTTGGCCACAACCATAAACGTTACATTTGGAGAGGTCAACAAGGCCTATGATGAAAGGAACACCATTCCTACTGTAAAGCACAGAGGTGGATCGTTGATGTTTTGGGGATGTGTGAGCTACAATGGCACAGGAAAGTTGGTCAAAGTTGAAAGAAAGATAAATGCAGCATGTTATCAGCAAATACTAGAGGCAAATGTGCACTCATCAGCCCAGAAGCTGCACATGGGAAGTACTTGGACGTTCCAACATGACAATGATTCAAAACACAAGGCCAAGTCGACCTGTCATTGGCTACAGCAGAACAAAGTGAAGGTTCTGGAGTGGCCATCTCAGTCTCCTGACATCAATATCATTGAGCCACTCTGGGGAGATCTCAAGCGTGCAGTTCATGCTGGACAACACAGGAATTTACAGGAACTGGAGGCTTTTTGCCAAAAAGAGTGGGCAGCTTTACCATCTGAGAAAATAGAGAACCTCATTCACAACTACCACAAAAGACTTCAAGCTGTCATTGATGTTAGAGGGGACAATATATGGTATTAAGAAATGGGGTATATGAACTTTTCATCAGGGTCATTTGAATGTTTTGGGTTGTCATTCTGATTTAAAGAGAGAAAACACAGTAGTTTGACAATGAATTGCTTCACCCAACCACTAACCATGAGTAGAGAAAAAGTTTTGGTGTGATCATTCATATTCTCTGAAAAAGGCCCAGAAAGAAAAAAATCTGCTGGGGTATGTAAACTTTTGAGCACAACTGTATTGAGCACTTTATGTTTAGTTTTCTCTTCTCATGGCTGGCTGGGATTGGGGGAAAGTTATGTATACCCGGTCATTTTGTCTTTAGTTTGAGGGACTTTTAAGCCAGGCTTAGGGCTGTACATATTTTACTTGGATCTCTGCACTCTTTGTAGTGTCATCTCTCTTGTGCCTGGATGTTTTACACAATGATCAGTTTTCTTAATATCCATCTGCCAATATGAAGCCACGGAAGCTCTTGCCCAGAAATCTGCAGTTTACCGATACTGTGGTGGACATGCTGCCTGCAGGGAGAAGTAGAAGACCCCCAGAAGCTGATACCACTGATGCTGAGGCGGCAGCGGAGACCTTGTGATTTACACCAGACTTGGCCGAGGCACAATGTCTGGATAATGACACAGACCCAGACTAAAGAATGTAGCAAGGCCTATTGCATAATGGTCATCATCTTACAGCCCACCAGGCACTCTGTACCACGGAGCTGGTGTATCTAAGCCTGGTATGTGTGATACTGCAGTGCATCTAAACCTATCATATATGATACTTTCAGCTGAGCTGGAGCATCTAAGCCTTGCGTGAATGATACTGTTTCATGTGCCAGTGTATCTAACCCTGTTATGTTTTATACAGTTTGCTGATTTGGTATATCTAAGACTATCATGTGTGAATCTTTCTACAGAAGCTGTACCTAAGCCTGTCATGCAAGATGTTATCTTGTGAGCCAGTGTATCTAAGCCCGAAGTGTTTGAGACAGTTTACTGGGACACGTATCTAAGCTTATCATATACGTTACTGTCTCGTGAGCCAGTATATCTAAGTAATTTGTGTAATATGAATTCAGTATATCTAAGGCTATCATGTGTGATGCTGGATGCTAAGCCTGTGTATCTAAGTCTGTCATGCATGATACTATTTTGTGATCTAGTGTATCTAAGCCTATTATGTTTCACACAGTCTTCTGAGCCCATGTATCTAAGCCTGCCATGCATTATACTGGTATGTGAGCCAGTGTATCTAAGCCTATTATGTGTGATATTGTCTGATAAGCCTGTGTACCTAAGCCTATCACGTGTGATACTGTCTGCTGAGCTGTGTACCTAAGCCTATCCTGTGTGATACTGTCTGCTGAGCTGTGTATCTAATCCTATACTGTGTGATACTGACTGCTGAGCTGTGTATCTAACCTTATCATGTGTGATACTGTCTGCTGAGCTGTGTATCTATTCCTATCATGTGTGATACTGTCTGCTGAGCTGTGTATCTAACCTTATGTGTGATACTGTCTGCTGAGCTGTGTATCTATTCCTATCATGTGTGATACTGTCTGCTGAGCTGTTTATCTAATCCTATCATACGTGATACTGTCTGATGAGCTGTGTATCTAATCCTATCATGTTTGATATTGCCTACTAAGACTGTCCGTCGAAGCCTTTCACATGTGATACTTACCGTAAGCCTGTGCATCTAAGTCTGTTATGCTTGACACTGTCTATGCAGCATTGTATCTAAGCCTATAATGCATTATATTTTCTTGGGATATAGTGTATCTAAGCCTATGATGTGTTATACTGGTGTATCTGAGAACATCATGCATGATACTATCTCGTGAACTAGTGTATGCAAGCCTATTATGATACAGTTATGCCTGTTATTTGAGCCAGTGTATCTAAGCTTAGTATGATACAGTTTCAAAGAAATGAGCAGAACTATTTTCGCCGTTCTGAAATCTCATTACATGCTGAGTGTATCTAAGCTGGAGGTATGTTTTTGGCAGGGCTTCTTTTCAGTAGTGACATCATCAGACGCCAGTCGTCCTTCCGTAGCTGACGGAAAATAAAACGCAGTTTGTGCCTTAGGCCATGTTCACACAGTGCGTTTTTTACCGCGGAACCGCGGCGGTTTTGCCGCTGCGGTTCCGCAGCTGTTTTCCATGCAGGGTACAGTACACTGTACCCTATGGAAAACAGGACACACTGTGCACATGGTCCGGAAATTGTAAAAAAAAAGACGCGCTGAATAGCTCCCGGAAAAAAGAAGGAGCATGTCAATTCTTTTTCCGGAGCCGCAGCGGTTCTGCACCCATAGACCTCCATTGTGAGGTCCAAACCGCAGTAAAACCCGCAGATCAAAAATATATCTGCGGGTTTTACTGCGGTTTGATGTGCAGAACCGCTGCAGCAGGAAGTGCGGGGAGCGGGCGGAAGTGCGTGGGCGGAGTGTGGCTGCCCCCCCCGTGTTCCGATCCCGCCCCCCCGTGCTCCGATGCCCCCCCCCCAGTGCTCCGATGCCCCCCCCCAGTGCTCTGATGCCCCCCCCCGTGCCCTAATCTCCCCCCCTTATACTCACCCGGCGTCCCGGTGTCCGTCCGGCCGTCTTCTCCCTGGGCGCCGCCATCTTGCAAAATGGCGGGCGCATGCGCAGTGCGCCCGCCGAATCTGCCGGCCGGCAGATTCGTTCCAAAGTGCATTTTGATCACTGAGATATAACCTATCTCAGTGATCAAAATAAAAAAATAGTAAATGACACCCCCCCCCTTTGTCACCCCCATAGGTAGGGACAATAAAAAAAATAAAGAATTTTTTTTTTTTTTTTTTTCACTAAGGTTAGAATAGGGGTAGGGGTAGGGTTAGGGGTAGGGTTAGGGGTAGGGTTAGGGTTAGGGGTAGGGTTAGGGGTAGGGTTAGGGGTAGGGTTAGGGTTAGGGGTAGGGTTAGGGGTAGGGTTAGGGGTAGGGTTAGGGTTAGGGGTAGGGTTAGGGGTAGGGGTAGGGTTAGGGTATTTTCAGCCATTTTAACCCTAAAAAAATTCCTAGAAAACACACAGACTCTGGCTAGAAAACTGCATCAAAAAAACGCATCAAAAAACGCATCAAAAAACGCATCAAAAACGGACCAAAAAAGGACCAAAAAAAGGACCTGCGTTTTCTGCCAAGAGCTGCAGTTTTTTAAAAAACAGTCAGGAAAAAAAAAGGATGGAAATCCTGAACGTGTGAACATACCCTTAGAATCCAGCGGGCAGCACCCGGGCGTCTCGGCTATTACTGGGCGGGCAGCTTTATTTTCGCTGTTACTTTGATGAATGGAAACTGTGGGTCATGTGACGGATCAGAACGGGGAGGCCAGGACACAATGTATCAAACTCCTGATAATAAAATTCATGAAAGCAAAAGAACCTAAAGCTACATTTTTAGAATAAATCCAGATACGATGACAGAAAACATTAAGGGCATGAAAAGTGTGAGATTGTAATAATCTGGAGAGCAATCACTGACATGGAAGGAATGAATGGCAGCAGCTAGTCACTCCTGGTCCCATTCACCTTCACTGTTCTGATCAGAGGAGTCTCCGAGATCAGCCACCTACCAAAGATTATCCTAGGATAGATCATTAATCTTTTGGTCAAGATGAACCCATTTAATTACTCAAAGTTCATCAGTATACGATGTGACATCAGTATTTACAGAATCACAAAATAGCATGGCTAATCGGCATGTATTATTACAATACTTATCCTGTACTGATCCTGAGTTACATCCTGTATTATACGCCAGAGCTGCACTCACTATTCTGCTGGTGCAGTCACTGTGTACATACATTACATTACTTATCCTGTACTGATCCTGAGTTACATCCTGTATTATACTCCAGAGCTGCACTCACTATTCTGCTGGTGCAGTCACTGTGTACATACATTACATTACTTATCCTGTACTGATCCTGAGTTACATCCTGTATTATACTCCAGAGCTGCACTCACTATTCTGCTGGTGCAGTCACTGTGTACATACATTACCTTATCCTGTACTGATCCTGAGTTACATCCTGTGTTATACTCCAGAGCTGCACTCACTATTCTGCTGGTGCAGTCACTGTGTACATACATGACATTACTTATCCTGTACTGATCCTGAGTTAAATCCTTTATTATACTCCAGAGCTGCACTCACTATTCTGCTGGTGCAGTCACTGTGTATATACATTACATTACGTATCCTGTACTGATCCTGAGTTACATCCTGTGTTATACTCCAGAGCTGCACTCACTATTCTGCTGGTATAGTCACTTTGTATATACATTACATTACTTATCCTGTACTGATCCTGAGTTACATCATTTATTATACTCCAGAGCTGCACTCACTATTCTGCTGGTGCAGTCACTGTGTATATACATTACATTACGTATCCTGTACTGATCCTGAGTTACATCCTGTGTTATACTCCAGAGCTGCACTCACTATTCTGCCGCTGCAGTCACTTTGTATATACATTACATTACTTATCCTGTACTGATCCTGAGTTAAATCCTTTGGGGTGCTGACTTATGCTACAGAGTCTGCATATGGGGGTTCTGCCTTATACTACAGGGTCTGCCTATGGTGTACTGCATTATACTACAGGGTCTGCCTATGGGGTGCTCTCTTATACTGCACGGTCTGCCTATTGTGGTGCTGCCTTATACTACAGGGTCTGCATATGGTGTACTGCATTATACTGCAGGGTCTATATAACAAAGAAACAACAGCGCTGCCAATTACAGGGATCTCCTTTGCTGTTGATATCAAAACAACCGGGTGGTTGTTTTCTTACTTTCTGTTTTGCTTTTCTTCATGAATGTGTTGTGTTCAGTGCAAGGACTGTGTGACACTGAATTGTATCTCATGTTTATCCAGTATGAAGTAAATACTGTTTACTCAAGATATCTTGCTGATTGAAGCTCTCCTAAGTACAGCGGTGACTGCAAGAAAATGCACTCTGCAACAGTCAATGCATGTAACAATAGTAATAAAACAAAATGGTACCGCGCTAAAGGGATGTATCTGTACTAATGGTCATATGTGTAAATTGATAGAGTATACAAACAAAATGCCACTACTCATAAATGCCCAGGTTGAATGCCTGCTGCATGTGCTGGAGAGAGTCGAAATAAGGTGCACTATGCTTGACACTTAGCTGTGCGCAACGTCATACCGCAGGTAATGCCAATGCGAGTCTAACTCACCGAGGTCCCATGATGGATGTGGTGCCGGAGGTGCCAGGAATCTAAGGTGCGTAAGTGATCAGTCCAGCACGTGGGATGCTGATCTTGAAGAACAGGTGCTGGGCGGGGAGGTCGACAAGAAGTGGCCGCAGCCAGACAGGAAGGCGGTGGGTCGGCATGGAAACCAGGAACGCCCTGGCCGGTGGCGTCCCTGGAAACGGTGAAGGGAAAAGAAAAATGGCCAACAGGAGAGCTTACTGTGTGACGTCACAAAAAAGTATGGGGCAGCGCTGGGACCAAGTAGGAAACCAATGCGTTTCGAAGGAGCGCAGTCCTTCTTCATCAGGGTCTGCCTATGGGTTGCTGTCTTATGCTACAGGGTCTGCCTATGGGGGCTGTCTTATACTACAGGGTCTGCCTATGGGGGTGCTGTCTTATACTACATGGTCTGCCTATGGGGTGCTGCATTATACTACAGGGTCTACCTATGGGGTGCTGCTTTATACTACAGGGTCTACCTATGGGGTGCTGCTTTATACTACAGAGTCTGCCTATGGGGGTGCTGTCTTAGGCTATGTTCACACCTTGCGGCGTCCCTCTGCGGGTTTTCCCGCAGCGGATTTGATAAATCTGCAGGGCAAAACAACTGCGGTTCTCCCTGCAGATTTATCGCGGTTTGTTCCGCGTTTTCCGCTGCGGGTTTCCGCCTATACTATTGATGCTGCATATGCAGCAATATGCAGCATCAATAGTAATGTTAAAAATAATAAAAATTGGTTATACTCACCCTCTGACGTCCCGATCCCTCGGCGCTGCACCCGGCGGTCCGGTCCCAGAGATGCTGTGCGAGAAGGACCCTTCGTGACGTCACGGTCATGTGACCGCGACGTCACCGCAGGTCCTGGTCGCACAGCAACTCTGACCGGACAGCCGCGTGCAGCGCCCAGGAGCTCCGGACATCAGAGGGTGAGTATAACCAGATTTTTTATTTTTTAACCCCAAATATGGTTCCCAGGGCCTGGAGGAGAGTCTCCTCTCCTCCACCCCGGGTACCACCCGCACATTATCCGCTTACTTCCCGCAACGTGGGCACAGCCCCATGCGGGAAGTAAGCGGTTCAATGTATTCCTATGGGTGCAGAATCGCAGCGATTCTGCACAAAGAAGTGACATGCTGCGGGTTGTAAACCGCTGCGTTCCCGCGCGGTTTTTCCCGCAGCATGTGCACAGCGGTTTGCGGTTTCCATAGGGTTTACATGTTACTGTAAACGCTATGGAAACTGCTGCGGACCCGCAGCATCAAAATCGCGGCGGTTCCGCGGTAAAAACCGCTAAGTGTGAATATAGCCTAATACTACAGGGTCTGCCAATGAGGGTGCTGCCTTATACTACAGGGTCTGCCAAAGGGGGTGCTGCCTTATACTACAGGGTCTGCCTATAGGGGTGCTGCTTTATACTACAGGGTCTGCCTGTGGGTGCTCTCTTATACTACAGGGTCTGTCTATGGGGTGCTGCCTTATACTACAGGGTCTGCCTTTGGGGTGCTGTCTTATACTACAGGGTCTGCCTATGAGGGTGCTGTCTTATACTACAGGGTCTGCCTATGGGGGTGCTGATTTATACAACAGGGTCTGCCTGTGGGGTGCTGCCTTATACTACAGGGTCTGCCTATGGGGGTGTTGTCTTATACTACAGGGTCTGCCTATGGGGTGCTGCCTTATACTACAGGGTCTTCCTATGAGGGTGATGTCTTATACTACAGGGTCAGCCTATGGGGGTGCATTATACAATATAGAGTAGGCCTATGGGGAGTGTATTATGCTATATGGAGGCTATCTAGGGAGGCATCATACAGTGTTGGAGTCATCAAACAGTTTGGAGGCTACTAAGGGGTCAGTATACTGTGTGGGTGGTATTATACAGTGAGGGGGCATTATACTGTGTATAACAGAGCATCATACTGTGTGTAGGGGTGCTGTACAGGGGGAGACTCGGGACATTATTAAAGGGAATCTGTCACCTCAAAAATCGTATATGAGCTAAGGGCACCGACATCAGGGGCTTATCTACAGCATTCTGTAGTGCTGTAGATAAGCCCCCGATGTAACCTGAAAGGTAAGAAAAACAGGTTATATTATACTCACCCAGGGGCGGCCCCACTGCGGTCCAGGTCCGATGGGCATCGTAGTCCGGGTCCGGTGCCTCCTATCTTCATACGATGACGTCCTCTTCTTGTCTACCTGCCGCGGCGCAGGCGCAGGCGTAGTTTGCTCTGTTGAGGGCAGAGCAAAGTACTGTAGTGCGCAGGCTCCGGGAAATGTCAAAGAGGCCCGGCGCCTGCGCACTGCAGTTCTTTGCTCTGCCCTCAACAGGGCAGACAAAGTACACCTGCACCGGAGCCGCGGCAGGAAGACAAGACGAGGATGTCATCGTATGAGGATGGGAGGCGCCGGACCCAGACTGCGACGCCCATCGGACCCGAACCGCAGTGGGGCCGTCCCTGGGTGAGTATAATATAACCTGTTTTTCTTACCTTTCAGGTTACATCGGGTGCTTATCTACAGCATTAGAGAATGCTGTAGATAAGCCCCTGATGCCGGTGGCCTTAGGGTACCGTCACACTATACGATTTACCTACGATCACGACCAGCGATATGACCTGGCCGTGATCGTAGGTAAATCGTAGTGTGGTCGCTGGGGAGCTGTCACACAGACAGCTCTCCAGCGACCAACGATGCCAAGGTCCCTGGGTAACCAGGGTAAACATCGGGTAACTAAGCGCAGGACCGCGCTTAGTTACCCGATGTTTACCCTGGTTACAAGCGTTAAACTAAAAAAAAAACAAACAGCACATACTTACATTCTGGTGTCCGTCAGGTCCCTTGCAGTCTGGTTCCCGCACTCAGTGACTGCCGGCCGTAAAGTGAAAGTGAAAGCACAGCCGCTGTGCTCTGCTTTCACTTTACGGCCGGCAGTCACAGTGCTGGAAGCAGACGGCAAGGGACCTGACGGACACCAGAATGTAAGTATGTGCTGTTTGGTTTTTTTTAGTTTAACGCTTGTAACCAGGGTAAACATCGGGTAACTAAGCGCGGTCCTGCGCTTAGTTACCCGATGTTTACCCTGGTTACAAGCGAACGCATCGCTGGATCGCATCGCTAGATCGCTAGATCGGTGTCACACACACCGATCTAGCGATGACAGCGGGAGATCCAGCGATGAAAGAAAGTTCCATACGATCTGCTACGACGTACGATTCTCAGCAGGATCCCTGATCGCTGCTGCGTGTCAGACACAGCGATATCGTAACGATATCGCTGGAACGTCACGAATCGTACCGTCGTAGCGATCAAAATGTTATAGTGTGACGGTACCCTTAGCTCATATACGATTTTTGGGGTGACAAATGTAAATATAAAGTGGGCACTTATTGTTGTAGGGGAACTCAGGTTACTGTGCCTATCAAAGGGGCACCCAGGGCAATATTACTTTCTAGGGGGCAAAATGTGGACACTGTTTTCTAGGGCACTTGCACCTGGCATTACTATATTATAGAGGGTTGCTTTAGAATTTAGAAGGTACAAAGAACCACAGAGTAGGTGCAGTAATAAGGACACATACGGCAGCAGCAGCTCAGTATTGGGGTATCAGCACGATGAGGAGTTTGTGCAGGTTGGGATTGGATGATGATGGGGCTGGAATATGAGAAATGAAACGTGTCTTTGTTGTATTCGCTGCAGCCGAGTCGTGGCTGGAAGAACTTGTCATGTCGGTCAAAGAGAGATGGAAAAGACGAGAAAAGTGAACGATTCCATCATAAAGAACGTCAGCGGTAAGCCACTATCTGTAACTGTGCTGTGATCTGTTATATGTTCTGTAGGACTGGAATCTACCATTGACCATATGGCGGTAATATCAATATTGGTCTTTATATAGAGATTATGTTCAGTAACATCGTTGTCATCTGCTGAGGTTCTCCAATATTAGGGGGAGTCACCTAGTTGTAATCAAGGTTACCTGTTTAGGGGCCCACTCAGAAGCTTCGCCGCCCCGAACCAAAACCTTAGCTACGCCTTTGGTCTATATGAAAGAAAATACCCCAAAGTGACACCATTCTAAAAACTGCACCCCTCAAGGTGCCCAAAACCACATTTAAGAAGTTTATTAACACTTCAGGTGCTTCACAAGAATTAATGGAATGTGGAAGGAAAAAATTAACATTTCACTTTTTCTGACAAAAATGTTTCTTTATCGCCATATTATTCATTTTCACAAGGGTAACGGAAGAAAATGCACCATAAAATTTGTTGTGAGATTTCTCCTGAGTATGCTGATACCCCATATGTGAGGGAAAGCTACTGTTTGGGCGCACGGCAGGGCTCGGAAGGACAGAAGCATCATTTGACTTTTGGAATACAAGATTGGCTGGAATCGATAGCAGACACCATGTTGCGTTTGGAGAGCCCCTGACGTGCCTAAACAGTGGAAACCCCCAACAAGTTACCCCATTTTGGAAACTAGATTCCCCCCAAGGAACTTATCTAGATGTGTGGTGAGCACTTTGAACCCCCAAGTGCTTCACAGAAGTTAATAATGTAGAGCCATGAAAATAAAAAATCATATTTTTTCCACAAAAATGATATTTTCGACCTCAATTTTTTATTTTCACAAGGGTAGCAAGAAAAAATGGACCCCAAAGTTTGTTGTGCAATTTCTCCTGAGTATGCCAATGCCCAGTATGTGGTGGAAAACTGTCTGGGAGCATGGCAGGGCATGAAAGGGATGGAGCACCATTTGACTTTTGGAATGCAAAATTGTCTGGAAACGATAGCAGACGCCATGTTGCGTTTGGAGAGCCCCTGATGTGCCTAAGCAGTGGAAACCCCCAACATCTGACCCCATTTTGGAAACTAGATTCCCCCCAAGGAACTTATCTAGATGTGTGGTGAGCACTTTGAACCCCCAAGTGCTTCACAGACGTTAATAACGTAGAGCTGTGAAAATAAAAAATCATATTTTTTCCACAAAAATGATCTTTTTGACCTCAATATTTTATTTTCCAAAGGGTAACAGGAGAAATTGGACCCCAAAAGTTGTTGGGCAATTTGTCCTGAGTATGCTGATACCCCATATGTGGGGTAAACTACTGTTTGGGCGCATGGCAGAGCTCGGAAGGGAAGGAGCGCCATATTGGAGAGCAGATTTTCCGGGAATTGTTTGTGGGTGAAATCTTACATTGTCAGAGCCCCTGAGTTGCTAGAACAGCATAAGCCCCCAAAAGTGAATGAATTTTACAAAATACTTCCCTGAATGAATTCTTCTAGTGGTGCAGTGAGCATACTGACACCACAGCTGTTCCATAGAAAATTATACCATTGGGCAGTGAAGAAAAAATAATTTCATTTTTACCACTAAAATGTTGTTTTAACACCAGGTTTTACATTGGAAAATACTTAGATAGGTAAATGGTCACTACACCCATAGATGAATTTGCAGAGGGGTGTGATTTCCAAAATGGAGTCACTTCAGGGGGTATTCTGCTGTTATGGCACTTTGGAGAGCCGCTAAGTGCCAGAACAACAGATTCCCCGCTGAGGTAACCCCATTTTGGAAAAAACACCCTTCTGGGAATTCATCTATGGATATAGTGACCATTTTCACTACATGGATGATTTCCAGAAACACATAGTGGAAGTTTTAGGCCGGATCACACTTGCGAGTGCAATGCGAATAACTCACACGAGTCTCTCGCATCAATACCTGGAACAGCTGCCGGCACTCGGGACCGGAGCGTGGGTTAAGTGTGACCCCGGACTTAGAGCAAAAATTGCAAAAATGTCATTGTAGTGCCCAATATATTGTGCCCAGCTCGTGTCTCTGGAGACATCCCCCCACCTACCCCCAGAAATTGTTGAGTCAGCTCTACTTAAATGTGTCTGTCACTAAATAAACCAAATGCTTGAATGTCAAACCAGTTTAAAATGTGGTTCTGTGTGGATTTTAAAGCAGTCATGGAGGCATGAGGTTGGCAATGATGGGCATTATGGGCAATAATAGCGGGTATCATGCCTCATTCCTCTCTTGGAACATACACATCTACTCTGGGGGTTCTTTTTTATTCCTGTTACTGGGATGAGTGCAATAAAATGTTGCTCAGTGAGTCTTCTGACATCTTCAGATTGTAAAGGATTAGCGGGGACAAAATTTTCAAAAACAAGATTTTCAATGACCTTTTCCTGATAATCAAGGAAAGTATCTGCATTTCCGGCTTTTTTGTATAATACAAAAGAATTGTATGTGGCCACCTGAAACAAATCAATGACTAAATTTTTATACCAGGTATATGATATTTTTGATACCTGGTATGGCTGTAGAACCTGATCTGCAAGGTCCACCCCCGCCTCATATATTTGTTGTAGTCAACACAGGTTTTGGAGTAGTGGTTTCCTGTTCCTCAGGGGCCCTTGTGGCATCTGTGTGGATCGAGCTCAGGATAAAAATATCTTTTTATCCTTATACCAAGCAGCTCTCCATTGCGTAAAGCCCCTGACTGCCCCTTTCGGAACTTTTCGTGGACCACTGATTGTGGACACCCCTGACGGTTTTTGCGAATGGTCCCACAAGCCCCTATGTTATGTTCAACCAGACTTTTAAATAGGGGTATGCTGGTGTAGTAGTTGTCAACATATAGATTGTAGCCTTTTTGTAAAAATTGAGTTATCAGCTCCCAAACTATTTTTCCATATGACCCCAAATAAGTAGGGCATTCTGGTGGGTTTAGTTGGCTATCTTTCCCCTCATAAATGCGAAAAGCTGATGTGTATTCAATTGAACTTTCGCACATTTTATAGAGCTTTATTCCGAACCTTGCCCTCTTAGAAGGAATAAATTGCTTGAGGTTCAGTCATCCTTTGAATTTTACAAGGGACTCATCAATGGAAATGTTTTCTGTTGGTGTGTAGAGCTTTAAGAACTTTTCGGTCAAGTCTTCGATGATGGGTATGATTTTGAATAGTCTGTCATGTTCTTGGGCATTTCTGGGCAATCATTGACTATTGTCGTTAAAATGCCAAAATCTCATGAGCAATTCATAACGGGTCCTAGGAAGAACGGCAGAAAGCATAGGAGTGGCTTGAACAGGGCGATTGGACCAATAGGACCGAATGCTCGTTTTTGTATTTACAAGCCCCATAGCGAATGTAAGGCCTAAAAATTTTTCTCATTTGCAGGACATTAGTTGGTGTCCAAAAATTTGACCTAGCATAATAGGATTGTGGATTCTGGCTGATACATTGGGATGTATATAAATTTGTTTGCAGAACAGTATGCTCTAGCAAGCTATCTGTCATAAACAAGTTTAAAAAATTGATTGGTCCAAAATGTTCTACCTCCACATTTATACCAGGAATGGCATTAAAATTAGGGATGAATGGAGTAGCCAAATCTGAAGCCTCCCATCTGGGAAATGCTACATCAAGAGGCAAAGCCCCTTGGACATTGGGGTGCGCCAATTCACGAACACTAGAGACAGCGCTAGTACTGGGCATTGTTCCCTGAGTTGGAGACATTTCTCTAGAAGCGCTATTTGCCTTCTTGTTGTACTGGTCCTTGTGTGTGAGGATGGACCAAAATCATTTCTGAACTATCACTGTCTCCGCTACGAAAGCCCTCAAAATCCACATCGCCGTCTGGCGCTATCTTCACTGTCAGAACATAAAAGTGCAAAAGCCTCCTCTGCACTATAATACTGATGGGCCATTTTATTCGTTTTTCATTTTTATATTTTCCAGAAATAGAAAACTGTGACATGACTGACTGACTGACGTGACCAAATTATTGTTGAAACAATTGAAAAAGGCTATTTCTTTAGCCTAACACTAACTTTAGAATAAACACTAACCCTAACTTTAGCCTAACCCTAACTTTAGCCTAACCCTACCCCTAACTTTAGCCTAACCCTAACTTTAACCTAACTCTCACCCTAACTTTAGCCTAACCCTAACCCTATCTCTAACCCTAACCAACCTTATCTGTTTTGTTTTACTTTATAGCAACACTGTTTCTCCCCTAATCTCTCTCTTTGACAGGAGATCAGAGGAGAAACAGCGTTTTTATGAGGCAGATCGCCCAGGAAAGGTTTTTGCTACAACAAACTTTCCCAGTGATCGTTCTCATTGGCTGGTGTGACGCTGACGACATCAGGACCTGAACCAATCAGATCTCGATGAAGTTGGGGGTCACAGACAGCATTGTGCGCCGGAATCCCCTTCTTATAAGATACTTGGGGGTCCCGATCAGCACAAAACCGCCAACCGTAGACAAACGTCGGCGCAGCACAAAGCCCTACTAACGCCGACATATATATCTACAGTTGGCGGTCATGAAGCGGTTAAGAGTCTGGATGTTAAGTGCATGAAGACTAAAATGTCTATTACCATTATCCTACTGGGAGCCTGTATCAGAAATAGACTCTTAAGGTACCGTCACACTCAGCAACGCTGCAGCGATATAGACAACGAGCCGATCGCTGCAGCGTCGCTGTTTAGGTCGCTGTAGAGATGTCAAACACAGCAGCTCCAGAACGATGCAGGAGCGATCCAGTGACGTAACGGCGACTCACTTCTCGTTCTCGCTGATTGTTAGCTCCATGTAAAACGTTGCTGGCGTTGTTGCTTTTGCTGTCAAACATGACGATACACGCTGACCTGACGACCAAATAAAGTTCTGGACGTCTAGTCCCGACCAGCGATGTCACAGCGGGATCCAGATAACTGCTGCATGTCAAACACAACGAGATCGCTATCCAGAATGCTGCAACGTCACGGATCGTTGTCGTTCTCGTTGTAAAGTTGCTGAGTGTGACGGTACCTTTAGAAGCAGTAATCAGCAGCTAATGCACAGACGATTACAGCAGTGCACACATACATAAATGCTGATAAGATGGGACTTCCGATGTCGTTCCTCTGCTAATATAGAGCAATTCTAAAGGTACTGTCACATTCACACAGACAGCTCTCCAGTGACCAACGATGCCGGTCCCCTGGTAACCAGGGTAAACATCGGGTTACTAAGCGCAGGGCCGCGCTTAGTAACCCGATGTGTACCCTGATACCAGCGTAAATGTAAAAAAAACAAACACTACATACTTACATTCCGGTGTCTGTCCCCCGGCGCTGTGCTTTCCTGCACTGTCAGCGCCGGCCAGCCGTAAAGCACAGCGGTGACATCACCGCTGTGCTTTACGGCCAGCCGGCACTCACAGCCAGTGCAGGAAAGCACAGCGCCGGGGACAGACACCGGAAAGTAAGTATGTAGTGTTTTTTTTTTTTTTTACATTTACACTGGTAACCAGGGTAAACATCGGGTTACTAAGCGCGGCCCTGCGCTTAGTAACCCGATGTTTACCCTGGTTACCAGTGAAGACATCGCTGAATCGGCGTCACACACGCCGATTCAGCGATGTCTGCAGGAGGTCCAGCAACGAAATAAAGTTCTGGACTTTCTGCTCCGACCAATGATGGCACAGCAGGATCCTGATCGCTGCTGCGTGTCAAACTCAACGATATCGCTATCCAGGACGCTGCAACGTCACGGATCGCTAGCGATATTGTTGAGTGTGAAGGTACCTTAAGGCTATGTGCACACGTAGGAAATGTGGTGCAGAATTTTCTGCACTAAATCTGCATCTCCTGGCATAATCCGCAAGTGCGTTTTTGATGCGGTGTTAGTGCGTTTTTTGAGCGGAATTGATGCGGATTTTGTGCAGTTTTTACCACTGCGGATTTCTATTAATGGAGGGGTGCAGAAACGCTGCAGAAACTCACAAAAGAAGTGACATGCACTTCTTTGAAATCTGCAGCGTTTCTGCGCGGATTTTTCTGCACCATGTGCAAAGCTTTTTTTTTCCACATTGATTTACATTGTAATGTAAATCACAGTGCAGATCTGCAGCGTTTCTGCAGCAGAAAAATCTGCTGCAGATCCGCGCTAATTCTGCACTAAATCTGCATTGTGTGCACTTACCCTAATTGTGACTCACACTCAGCACTCACATCTGTTTATATTATATCCTATGGTAATGACTACAGACTTCCTAGTTGTTGATGAAAGATATTAATGATATTTCAGTCACCACTTATGTTCAATAGTAATTAAATTAGGAATGAGACATGCAGTACCCACTCTGACCTGCGGGAGCACTGATTCGATTTATAGACCCTTCAGAAGATATTTCCTTTCCCTGGAAGAATTTCAGCTGATACAGATAGACAACCCTCAGCTTGCTTTGGCATTTTTGACTCTGAGAGTTGTGGTTTTTCAAAACTGTGATTGCAGCTGCAAGGGCATGCTTGAGTAGTAGTTATACTGTACATCAACTAAAAAGTTACAGTTTGTGGGCCAAAGCTAGCCCTTGGCCACTAATTTCTCGGTAAAATCTCAACCAGAGCTAAATTAAACCGTAAAAAGAAAGTCAGGGCACCCTGGGCCTTTGATGTCTTTTGGGGCTTGGTATGTGCCCAGATGTCATGATATTGTAGCAGGATTTCCCTGAGGCAATTCACTCCTACCCTGTGCCTCAAGCTAGGAGGACCCTAGACTATCCCTTTACCCAAGATTACCCATACAGGTGGAGATACTGAGGTCTTGTTCCTTGCTATGCTCCTATATGCACGCTGATCTGTTTCCTCACCCAACCAGGGAGGTATGGAACAGAACTGTATAGGAAAATGCAAACCTGACAGACAGGGTAAAGAGACAGGGATAAAAGAAAACTACAATCACACAAATACAATTGCCAAGCAAGTGAATGGAAACAAAGGAGGGGTAAACCAAATGGGAGAGGATTAGTATAAACACACAATAGCAAATCCACACAGATATCTCCATGCCTCCCAATCAACCCGGATCTAGCGGGGCAGTCCTAATTTTGAGAGTCTGCCCTGCTGTCACGGCCGGGATCTTACTTTTCCAGCAATACAATGTGAGCCACCTCCACCCGCAGAGCCGCACACCACATATATGGCTGCTCTGTGCGCACAGGACCTGTGATGAGGTCACAGGAGGGGAGGAGTCAGGGGTCACGCGATCAGGGGCCTCCGTGTATGCAGTACTCTGCTGTGCTGTCATGGTGCTGGATGAGGGGAAGTTTATGTGTGGGGTCAGGCGGGGTTTACAGTGTGGATGTAGCAGAGCCGTGTCTGTACGAGGTGCACAGAGCAAAGCCATGTGTGTACGAGGTGTACGGAGAGGAGCCGTGTGTGTACGAGGTGTATGGAGCGGAGCCTCATATGTACAAGGTGTGCGGAGCGCAGCCACATGTGTACGAGGTGTAGAGAGCGGAGCCGCCTGTGTACGAGGTATATGGAGTGCAGCTGCGTGTGTACGAGGTGTATGGAGTGGAGCCAGGTGTGTACGAGGTGTACAGAGCTGAGCCAGGTGTGTACGAGGGGTGCGGAGCACAGCCACGTGTGTACGAGGTGTACAGAACGGAGCCGCGTGTGTGTACGAGGTGTGCGGAGCGCAGCAGCGTGTGTACGAGGTGTACAGATCGGAGACGCATGTGTACGAGGTGTATGGAGTGCAGCTGCGTGTGTACGAGGTGTACGGAGAGGAGCTGCATGTGTACGAGGTGTATGAAGCGGAGTCGTGTGTGTGTACGAGGTGTACAGAGCGGAGCCGTGCGTGTACAAGGTGTACGGAGTGTAGTTGTGTGTGTATGAGGTGTACAGAGCGGAGCTGTGTGTGCAAGGTGTATGGAGCGGAGTCGTGTGTGTACGAGGTGTACGGAGCGGAGTCGCGTGTGCATAACTCTCAACCATCTTGGATCCAGCGGGACAGTCCCGATTTTGGAACACTGTCCTGACCGGGATCCTCCATTTCCCACATGGCCTCAGACCAAATTTACTGCTGCTTTAAACTGTGTCGGATCGGAGCAGATATTGCTCCTCGCTCTGACACTGACTGGCACAGGAGACACGGACAGGTCTTTATCAGTAGCGTACCGGAGCTGCAGCAACTTGAGCAGCCAGCGGTGTGGCTGAATTACATCATTCAGCGCCGCAGGAAAGGAAGCTGCCGGCTGCTGCGAGGGAGCACGGTGAGAAGTGTGTGTGTGTAGTGATGGAGAAGGCAATGATGGGGGTGTGAGGGCAATTATGGGGGTGGGGTAACTATGTGTGGCCATTATACTGTACGCAGTATCATGTGAGGCCATTATACTGTACCCAGCATCATGTGGGGCCATTATACAGTATGGAGCATCATGTGGGACCATTATACTGTACGCAGCATCATGTGGGGCCATTATACAGTACGCAAAATCATGTGGGGCCATTATACTGTATTGAGCATCATGTGGGGCCATTATACTGTATGCAGCATCATGTGGGGCCATTATACAGTACGCAGCATCATGTGTGGCCATTATACTGTATGGAGCACTGTGTGGCCATTATACAGTATTGAGCATCGTGTATGGCCATTATACAGTATGGAGCATCCTGTGGGGCCATTATACAGTATGGAGCACTGTGTGGCCATTATACAGTATGGAGCATGTGTGGCCATTATACAGTATGGAGCACTGTGTGGCAATTATACAGTGTGGAGCATCGTGTGTGGCCATTATACAGTATGGAGCACTATGTGTGGCCCTTATACAGTATGGAGCACTGTGTGGCCATTATACAGTATGGAGCATCATGTGTGGCCATAATACAGTATGGAGCATCATGTGGGGCCATTATACAGTATGGAGCACTGTGTGGCCATATTTGTTGTTATAATTATTGTTTACTAGATGGTGGCCCAATTCTAACGTATCAGGTATTCTAGAATATGTAGGTAGTATATACCACAGGCTACTTTCTATATTGCACAGTGATGTAGTATATAACACAACCGACGTAGTATATAACAGAGCTACGTAGTATATTACACAGCATACGTAGTATATAGCAGAGCTACGTAGTATATAACACAGCCACGTAGTATATAATATAGGCACTTAGTGTATTGCACAGCTACGTAGTGTATTGCACAGGCACATAATATATTGGTCAGCCACGTAGTATATAACATAGCCACATCGTATATTGTAGTATATTGCACTACCACGTAGTATATAACAGAGCCACGTAGTATATTGCACATTCGATGTAGTATATAACAGAACCGACACAGCCACATGGTATATTGCACAGCTACGTAGTATATAGCACAGAGCACGTAGTATATTGCACAGCCACGTAGTATATTGGACAGTCACGTTGTATATTGCCCAGCTACATAGTATATAGCACAGCCCACGTAGTATATAGCAATGTGGGTACTATATGCGAGGTTAAAAAAGACTTAAAATTAAAAATAAACATATACTCACCTTCCGAAGGCCCCTTGAAGTCCTGGCACCTGTGTGCGGTGCACGCAGTAGCTTCCGGTCCCAGGGGTTGGTATGAGCGCAGGACCTGTGATGACGTTGCGGTCACATGACCGTGACGTCATGGCAGGTCCTTCTCACATAACATCCTTGGCACCGGAACCTGCCGCTTGCACTGCCGAGAACAGCAGGCGACATCGGATGGTGAGAATAACCTTTTTTTCTATTATTATTATTTATAACATTAGATTGTTTTACTATTGATGCTGCATATGCAGCATCAATAGTAAAAAGTTGGTCACACGGGTTTAATAGCTGAGTTAACGGAGTGCGTTACACCGCGGTCCGCTAACTCTGGCATTAACCCTGTGTGAGCGCTCAGCGCTGACTGCAGGGCAGTAAAGCAGCGGCTATTTCGTTGCCAGACTATGGCCATCGCTGATTGGTCATGGCAATGGTCGTGGGCGTTTTGCCACGACCAATCAGCGACTTGGATTTCCATGACAGACAGAGGCCGCGACCAATGAATATCCGTGACAGACAGAAAGACAGACAGACAGACAGACGGAAGTGACCCTTAGCCAGATATACAGTAGACTAGATGGTGGCCTGATTCTAACGCATCGGGTATTCTAGAATATGCATGTCCACGTAGTATATTGCACAGCCCACGTAGTATATTGCCCAGCCACATAGTATATTGCCCAGCCACGGAGTATATTGCCCAGCCACGTAGTATAGTGCCCAGCCACGTAGTATATTGCCCAGCCACGTAGTATATTGCCCAGCCTACATAGTATATTGCCCAGCCACGTAGTATATTGCCCAGCCACGTAGTATATTGCCCAGCCACGTAGTATATTGCCCAGCCACATAGTATATTGCACAGCCTACGTAGTATATTGCCCAGCCACGTAGTATATTGCCCAGTGACGAAGTATATTGCCCAGCAACGTAGTATATTGCCCAACCAAGTAGTATATTGCCCAGCCACATAGTATATTGCCCAGCCACGTAGTATATTGCCCAGCCACGTAGTATATTGCACAGTCACGTAGTATATTGTCCAGCCACGTAGTATATTGCCCAGCCACATAGTATATTGCCCAACCTCGTAGTATATTGCCCAGTGACGTAGTATATTGCCCAGTCACGTAGTATATTGCCCAGCCACGTAGTATATTGCCCAGCCACGTAGTATATTGCCTAGTGACGTAGTATATTGCCCAGCCACGTAGTATATTGCACAGTCACGTAGTATATTGTCCAGCCACGTAGTATATTGCCCAGCCACATAGTATATTGCCCAACCTCGTAGTATATTGCCCAGTGACGTAGTATATTGCCCAGTCACGTAGTATATTGCCCAGCCACGTAGTATATTGCCCAGTTACGTAGTATATTGCCTAGTGACGTAGTATATTGCGCAGCCACGTAGTATATTGCCCAGTGACGTAGTATACAGCACAGAGCCACGTAGTATATTGCACAGCGACGTAGTATACAGCACAGAGCCACGTAGTATATTGGCCAGTCACGTAGTATATTGCCCAGTTACGTAATATAGTGCCCAGTGACGTAGTATACAGCACAGAGCCACGTAGTATATTGCACAGCGAAGTAGTATACAGCACAGAGCCACGTAGTATATTGCCCAGCCAGGTTTGTCACAGGTTAAAAAATAAAAAATAAACATATACTCACCTTTCCGAGGGCCCCTTGTAGTCCACGGCAGCTTCCGGTCCCAGGGTTGTTATGAGCGTAGGACCTGTGATGACGTCGCGGTCACATGACCGTAACGCCATGGCAGGTCTTTCTAGCGCAGGCGCGCAGGGCCTGTGATGACGTCGCGGTCACATGACCGTGACGTCATGGCAGGTCCTTCTCCCATACCATCTTTGCCACCGGATCCTGCAACGGAAGATGGCGGCCGGCGCGAGCGACTACGGAGGGTGAGTATAGCAGGTTTTTTTTATTAATATTATTTTTAGCATTACATTTTTTACTATTGATGCCGCATAGGCAGCGTCAATAATAAAAAGTTGGGGACACACAGGGTTAATAGCGGCGGTAACGGAGTGCGTTACCCGCGGCATAACGCGGTCCATTACCGCCGGCATTAACCCTGTGTTAGCGGTGACCGGAGGGAAGTATGCGGGCGACAGGCACTGACTGCGGGGAGTAAGGAGCGGCCATTTTCTTCCGGACTGTGCCCATCGCTAATTGGTTGCGGCAGCTATGACAGGCAGCTGGCGAGACCAATCAGCGAATGAATAACCGCGACAGAAGGACAGATAGAAAGACGGAAGTGACCCTTAGACAATTATATAGTAGATGAAACAGTGTGATAAGCAGTGCAAAATGGGTGTGGTTGGGGCGTGGATATGGGTGTGACTAGTTGTGAAATGGGTGTGGCCATGCAAAAATTTTGAGGAGACCTTTAATAAAATCAGCTACCGAAATTGTACTTTTCCCTATTTCCTAGGGGCCCATAGTTAAATATGGGGGGCGGTTCACATTCTTCTATGTTTGGAATCCCTCTAGCATGTCAGTTGATAACATGGAGAAGAATTTGAGCAAAATATCTGAACTCTTCACCCAAATTCCCAATTATACCCGCTGATAGAAAAAATGGAATAGTCCCCAGCTCTTTAAAAGCTATTTTTCCCCCTTTTCCACCAAAAGAGTTTTGTGTTAGTAACACTCAGTTATCTCGCTGCCTTCGCTTTGAAATAACAAACCACTAACAAGTGGAAAACCACAACTTTGCAGCTATGCAGGGTAGGAATCCCGGGTCGGAGTCACATGAGACGCGTTCCCAGCCTGGCGTATAACCAATGTGCCAAGCCGATTCCATGTGACAGTTATAATTAATTACTAATGAATCTTTTCTGCAGCTCCACATCCCACCTCTCCCCTTCATAACCTTGAAGACAGTACATAACAGCCATTAATGACCTCTGGGGACTTACTGGGCTAGAAGGATGACCAAACTCATCAGTCACCTGGGGAAGGTAGTATAGGGGGCACATCTGTTGGCTCAGAAGCTGGACCCTGCCCCTGGCCACCATGGTACTGCCATTGAGCATAACTTCCAACAAAGAGGTTCTGAGCTTAATACTGACCCCTCCGCTCAACCTGAATCCCACACATTAGCAGATTTTTTTCATCACACTGCGCCATTTACATGCTACATTTTTCCTACAAAATCCCATAGCTATCAGTGCACACTGTGCAGATTAATATAGAGAGGCATAGTATAACTACTTGCAGACAATGGGGGCTTAAAGGGATTATTTGAGATTGTAACAATAAACTGTTCTACCCCATTCACTTTAATAATGTAATACCATACACTTCCTATAGACAAAGGGGGTGCTGTTAGTGGAAAAATATAAGACAAATGATATTAGTAGTTATCCATAACCACCCATTTGACTGTAGAGTTATCTGAGCCGGGGGTACATAGAAATCGTAGTGCCCCATATCAGTAGTCCTAATTGCCCCCCCCCCCCCCCCACCCCACAGGGTCGCAGAAGTGCATATCTCACAACTTTGCAGGTCTTAAAGTAATTTTGCCCCTATTAAAGCCCCTTAGTATATCCACACACTAAGATACCAGTTTCATGGCCCCATAAAGTATGACAACAAATTTGGCCATCAAACGCAGAATGATACTTCCACAATTAATTCCTCCACAGTTATAGTACCCTCCACACTCACAGTGTGATCACCTAACAGTACTCCCCACAAAGTTTGATACACCTACAGTGACCACAGCACAGTATGATGACCCCCATAGTCTCCCACGCACAGTGTGACGGCCCTGACCCAGTTCACTACACAATATCATGGTCCCCACACATCCCTCCATACAGTATGATGGCCTTACATACAGTATACTGGCCCTTCATACAGAATAGTGGCCTTCACATAGTTTTCAAAATAGTATAATGACCCCCACATATTTCTCCAAATAGTATGATGGCCCCCCAAGTAGCCCACTAAATACAATGATGACCCCCCAAAATAGCATGAAGGCCCCCACATAGTATTCCAAATAGTATGATGGACCCTTACATAGCCCTCCAAATAGTATGATGGACCCTTACATAGCCCTCCAAATAGTATGATGACTCCCACAATGCCCTCCAGATAGCATGATGACCTCCACATAGCCCTGCAGATGGTATGATGGCCACCACATAGCCCTCCAAATATTATGATAGCCCCACATAGACTTCCAAATAGTAAAACGGCCCCTAAACAGCTCTCCAAATAGTGTGATTGCCCCACAAATAGTCCTCCAAATAGTATGACAGCCCCTCAAATAGCCCTGCACTGAGACGTCAGACGCACAGGGAGAATGATAGACACTTCCTCGTCCATCGTTGCATTCAACTGTATCTGCATCAAGGATGCGGATGCAGTTGAAAGTCAGGAGGTGAGGGGAAGAGCTGGTACCGGGACCCCCAGACTCACAGGCTCCACAGCGGCCATGTGGTCTGCCGCTATTAGCAGGACACCACTGCCTCTAAGGTTTATTCCCCAAAAATTCAAGTAATCCCCTACATAACTTTATGATATCTGAGGTGCTGACTGCGATTACAAAATTGTGGCTTTGGAGCCCAGAGAACTGGGCCTTGTGGTCCCATCTTGAGTGGAGCACAGATACACATACTCGCCCTCCATTCATTGTCTATGGGACAGCCAAATTCTAGCAGTCTTGTAGACAAGGAATAAAGTGGAGGGCAAGTATGTGCACCTCTGCTCCATTCAAGATGGGACTGCAAGGTCCCGTTCTCGTGGTTCCAGAGCCCCGATCTTGGGATCGCTGGGGGTCCCAGTGTTCGGAACCCCAGTGATCAGCAAGTTCATTGGATAGGGGAGAACTTGATTTTTGGGGAATAACCGTTTAGGGCTATTCTGTTCAAGATGGTCACTAGCACATGAGCGTTTGTTACAATTTGAGATATTAGATAAACAGCCTACAATCCAGACTGATTTTACCTCCACGGAAACATTGTCACAACATTAGTAAGGACTGGCATGGCATCAATCCCCCACTGGCTGCTCCTCATTTATGACTCTCCCCAATTGTAGTACACATCCCTCTGCAGCCACTAGAAAAGCTGGAGCCCCTCACCGTGCCCCTGTCACTAATCCATCACAATGACCTTATTATTCTGCACTAGGGACAGAGGGGCCTGCATCGGGGTTCAGCGAGGCCAGCCACAGGGACTACAGACATCAAGAGAGGAAGCAGGGTGATTACAGGAGCCAAGGCTTTCCTATATGATCTGTTATTGGGGGAGGGGTAAGAGAAAGTTTTAGGGACCAACGAAGATTACTATTATTATTTATTATTATAGCGCCATTTATTCCATGGCGCTTTACATGTGAGGAGGGGTATACATAATAAAAACAGGTACAATAATCTTGAACAATACAAGTCACAACTGGTACAGGAGGAGAGAGGACCCTGCCCGCGAGGGCTCACAATCTACAAGAAGATCCCACAAATGAATATACACACAAAGGAAAACTTTCCCAGAACAGAAGCAAAGCAATATTCCCAAACACGTGAAAGAGGCGGTATTATCTATATATATAATTGTCTAAGGGTTTTTCCGTCTGTCTGTCTATCTGTCTGCCTGTCCTGGAAATCTGGTGGCCTCGACCAATCAGCGACGGGCACAGCGACGATGATGTCATAAAGGACGTAGACATCCCGTGTCTCTGATTGGTCGAGGCCGCCAGGCCTCGACCAATCAGCGACGGGCACAGTATCGACGTAGATGTCATAATGGTTGCCATGGCGACGATGATGTCATAAAATTTGCCTCGACCAATCAGCGATGGGCACAGCGACGATGATGTCATAAAGGACATAGAAATCCCGCATTTCTGATTCAGCTACGGGCACAGTATCGACGTAGATGTCATAATGGTTGCCTCAACCAATCAGCGACGGGCACAATCTGCCGCGAATTCTGGTATCATCATTGTCCATATACTATGGGGACATGCATATTCTAGAATACCCGATGCATTAGAATCGGGCCACAATCTAGTAGTAGTTATATTCTTGTACATAGGAGCAGTATTATAGTAGGTATATTCTTCTACATAGGGGGCAGTATTATAGTAGTTATATTCTTCTACATAGGGGGCAGTATTATAGTAGTTATATTCTTCTACATAGAGGCAGCATTATAGTAGTTTTATTCTTGTACATAGGGGCAGTATTATAGTAGTTATATTCTTGTACATAGGAGACAGTATGATAGTAGTTATATTCTTATATATAGCAGCAGTATTATAGTAGTTATATTCTTGTACATAGGGACAGTATTATAGTAGATATATTGTTGTATATATGGGACAGCATTATAGTACGGTAGTTATATTCTTGTACATAAAAAGCAGTATTATAGTAGTTATATTCTTGTACATAGGGACAGTATTATAGTAGTTATATTCTTGTATATAGGGGACAGCATTATAGTACGGTAGTTATATTCTTGTACATAGGAAGCAGTATTATAGTAGTTATATTCTTGTACATAGGGACAGTATTATAGTAGTTATATTCTTGTATATAGGGGACAGCATTATAGTACGGTAGTTATATTCTTGTACATAGGAAGCAGTATTATAGTAGTTATATTCTTGTATATAGGGGCAGTATTATAATAGTTATATTCTTGTACATAGGGGCCAGCATTATAGTAGTTATATTTCTGGACATAGGCAGCAGTATTATAGTAGTTATATTCTTGTACATGGGGACAGTATTATAGTAGTTATATTCTTGTACATAGGGGCAGTATTATAGTAGTTATATTCTTGTATATAGGGGACAGCATTATAGTACGGTAGTTATATTCTTGTACATAGGAAGCAGTATTATAGTAGTTATATTCTTGTATATAGGGGCAGTATTATAATAGTTATATTCTTGTACATAGGGGCCAGCATTATAGTAGTTATATTTCTGGACATAGGCAGCAGTATTATAGTAGTTATATTCTTGTATATAGGGGCAGTATTATAGTAGGTATATTCTTGTACATAGGGGCAGTATTATAGTAGTTATATTCTTGTACATGGGGACAGTCTTATAGTAGTTATATTCCTGTACATAGGAGCAGTATTATAGTAGTTATATTCTTGTATATAGGGGACAGCATTATATTAGTTATATTCTGGTACAGAGGAGCAGTATTATAGTAGTTATATTCTTGTATATAGGGGCAGTATTATAGTAGGTATATTCTTGTACATAGGGGCAGTATTATAGTAGTTATATTCTTGTACATGGGGACAGTATTATAGTAGTTATATTCCTGTACATAGGGGGCAGTATTATAGTAGTTATATTCTTGTACATAGAGGCAGTATTATAGTAGTTATATTCTTGTACATAGGAGCAGTATTATAGTAGTGATATTCTTATACATAGAAGCAGTATTATAGTAGTTATATTCTTGTATACAGGGGCAGTATTATAGTAGTTATATTCTTGTATATAGGAGCAGTATTATAGTAGTGATATTCTTATACATAGGAGCAGCAATATAGTAGTTATATTCCTGTACATAGGAGCAGTATTATAGTAGTTATATTCTTGTATATAGGGGCAGTATTATAGTAGGTATATTCTTGTACATAGGGGCAGTATTATAGTAGTTATATTCTTATACATGGGGACAGTATTATAGTAGTTATATTCCTGTACATAGGGGGCAGTATTATAGTAGTTATATTCTTGTACATAGAGGCAGTATTATAGTAGTTATATTCTTGTACATAGGAGCAGTATTATAGTAGTGATATTCTTATACATAGAAGCAGTATTATAGTAGTTATATTCTTGTATACAGGGGCAGTATTATAGTAGTTATATTCTTGTATATAGGAGCAGTATTATAGTAGTGATATTCTTATACATAGGAGCAGCAATGTAGTAGTTATATTCCTGTACATAGGAGCAGTATTATAGTAGTTATATTCTTGTATATAGGGGACAGCATTATAGTAGTTATATTCTGGTACATAGGCAGCAGTATTATAGCAGTTATATTCTTGTACATGGGGACAGTATTATTGTAGTTATAGTCTTGTATATAAGGGCAGTATTATAGTAGTTATATTCTTGTATATAGGAGCAGTATTATAGTAGTTATATTCTTGTACATAGGGGCCAGCATTATAGTAGTTATATTTCTGGACATAGGTAGCAGTATTATAGTAGTTATATTCTTGTATATAGGGGACAGCATTATAGTAGTTATATTCTGGTACATAGGAGCAGTATTAGAGTAGTTATATTCTTGTACATGGGGAGCAGTACTACAGTAGTTATTTATTTCTGTTTGACACAGTATATTTTCCATAGTTATTATGGATAGAACTAGTTCGCCTACAGTATCTGTCCCAGTATATTATAGGGGCTATTGTGATGCTGAAACTTGTAGTCCTTGCTGCTCACAAACACAGGTAGATTGAGTGCTTCACTGCAATCTATGTGTGAAAAGCCTCAGCATAGCTTGCAATGTACAGCCACGTGCACAATCTCAGGTAAGGTGACCATTTCCCTCCCAGATGTGGAATTGCTTGTTATGAATCAGAGACCCGGTGAGAGTTGTAGTTCCACAACACTCCAGACCCTGGTACAGCTGACACAAGGGCACTTGTGACAAATGTCACATTCCAGGGTGACATCACTCAGGACAGAATGAGTAACCCCCCTTTGATGCCAGCCCCACTCCCTCCAGTATTATTTATAGCCCAGGCACTGGGCTCTCTGGAGTGATGCAGGGGCACACCCCGCACAGCAGCGTCATGGGGCGTCCATCCTGTTAAAGGGAAACTTATATCCTCTCCAGCTCCCCAGCTAACCTCAGATAACTCAGTGTGGACACAGGACACTACACCACTGCCTGCAGCTGCTGCACCACCACAGGGGAGGCAACCACTCACCCCCAGGCTGACACTCAGTAAGTACTGGATCTACTGGCCACTGATACAGATGTGGCAGACTTCTGTTCAATGGGAATCAGGTGAATAACACAGCCAGCTCTGCTACATCTGTGCCTCCTGTTACTTTAGGGACTGTGATTGAGTTGTTTTGTTTTTTTCTTGAGCTGACATTGACAATTCAGCAGAGCTGAATGTGTTCTTCAACTGTTTCTAGCGTGCCCTATGCCACAAAATGAATTACTGCTAATGACCAACTCAGCTCTGCTACATCTCTACTTCAATAGGATTTTTTTTTAATTGAGCCCATATTGGCAAATACAATGCAGCAGTGCTAAATGTTAATGCATTTATCTGTTTCAATGATGCACTATAACACAATGTGAGTTACTACAAATGATAAACTCGGCTCTGCTACATCACTACTTCAGTTTATTTAAGAGTTGTTTTTTTTTTACCTTGTACAATATAGCAGAGCTGTAGGTGCTATTGGACTCTATTGTGCACCATACCGCAAATTAAGTTAGTGCAAATGACTAACTCAGCTCTGCTATACCCTCACTTCAGTATAATGAGTTATTTTTCTTAATTTTGTCAAAAATTAAAATGTAGCAGAGCTGTATGTGTTCTTCAGCTGTTTCTATTCTGCACCATGCCACAAAGTGAGTTATTTTTTTTTTTTTTTTTAACATTGAGCCAATAATATTTAATTCTACTATGCCACAAATTAAGTGATGGCAAATAACAAACTCTTCATCAGTATAATAATTATGTTTTTGTTTTTTTTAGTATCGAACCAATATTGTCAAATATTACAATGTAGCAGTGCTGTATGTGTTATTATTATTATTATTATTATTATTTATTGTTATTGAACCTTTCCTGTTGCAGAAAGAGTCCTAGGAGGTTATGCATTCTGCATAGTGAGCAGTTGAGCTCTGCTACATCTGTATATATAGGTGTATGCAATATGTCATTTTATAATGGAACAGTTGTGGACTGTTTCTATGAATCAGTGCTGGTGGTTCCTACTACATGCATCTGCTATGTCAGGATCCCATTGCTGGAAATCCTGATGCCTCCATGGGTGTAGCCTTGGCTCAGCCTCCATTGCAGGACTCACACCCAACTCTCCTTACAGTCCTGTTATTCCAGCAGGCTACAGAATTACCACTGTGCTGTGTGTAAGTATATATTATGTATATATTATTTACACCCAATTGTCCCACTATGTTGATGCAGAGAGGGGCCATAAATAATATATATATGGTACTGTACCCTGTACAACTGCACGTGGGCGGATACACACATGTACAAGAGTACAAATAAATATATATAAATATATACAGTATATATTCTATTTTCTTAAATTGATTTTTGGGGATATATATATATATATATATATATATATATATATATATATATATATATATATATATATATATAATTAAAAGAAAAATAAAATATATATGTATATATATATATATATATATATATATATATATATAGAATATTTTGAAAGAAAATATACAAAAATAAATGACTTTTGCCTCTTGATCTTTTTCGCCATTTTTACAATTAAAAAAAAAAAAATATTTACGTTTTTATTAACACTTGTATGAGCATAAGGCCGCATTTTCCACACAAAAAAAAGCTCTAAAAACATATTTATATTGTGACAATAAGTCTGAAAATCATAGTAAAAAAAAACATAAAATAAACATTTTGGTTCCAAGTTTTTCATGATCCAAACTTGCCCTCGAAATGATCAAATTTCCGAAAATCCCTCTCCTTACGGGTTTCCCGGCAGCAGGAAAAAGTCTGTATCTTTTCAGGAACCCCAGACTTCGGCTCAAGTTGGATGAAACCTAATTCTCCTATTCTTATTATTAAACCCATATGTCAGCCATTTAAAAAAAAAAAAAAAAAATTCTCCTGCTTCATGGAAGATCTTGGAAACAGATGTTGGAGAATTTGGAATTCTGGGTGTGTGTAAAAAAAAAAAAAAAAAAAAAAAAGTTAACTGTTTAGTACCCAAATGGCTGTTGCACATACAGGAATAGTGGTTGGTATGTGAAAATTTGACTTTTTTTGACTGTTTTGGATTTTTTTTTGCATTTTTTTTTTCTTTAGAACTTTACTCAGATTTTTTTTTTTTTAAGGAATTATAAGATAAAGGTCATATTGATTGGTGTTTGTGATGTTCAGCTTTTAGATGCTGGAAATGGCAAGTTATCTTCCAATTATAATAGTGGGGAGTGATGCATTGGCTCCCCCTCCTGGTCAGTGGGTGTATAGACACAGATTGACACACCCAGACTCTCAGTCTGCGAGTTCACTCTGAAAGTTGTTGCTGTAGGGAACAGACTCGCTCGGGGTCTAAACCAAACTTTTCCTCTTCCTTTAGGAATCCGAATACTTGACCGAAAATGCTTCTCTTGTTGCTCGGGATCATTATCCTCCATGTCGCCGTCTTGGTTCTGTTGTTCGTCTCTACAATCGTCAGCGTAAGTACCTCGCGTTTTTCCTTGAAGCATATGTGCCCATATATGTACCACGCAGTCTGATAATTACACCTACTGGGTAATATTCTGCCCAATTTTTCGCATCTTTGGATGTTGTCCGAGTTCGATTTTATTTTTTATTTTTATTGATATTTTTTGGATTTTTTATGTGTATATGCATGTACTATATATATATAAATATATATATATATATATTCTCCAAAAATCAATTTAAGAAAATATAATATATATATTGTGTGTATATATATATATATATATATATATATATATATATATATATATATATATATATATATATATACTCTTGTACATGTGTACGCGTGCGATTATACAGGGTGCAGTAGCATAAATATATTATTTATGGCCCCTCTCTGCATCAGCATAGTGGGATGATTGGGTGTAAATAATATATAGGATGCTTCGGTTAGGCAGGGCGCAATCTGTTTTCCAGATGTGCTTTTCAAGGCATTTCCGTAGAGTTAATTTTTGCAACTCAATCTTGGAGGGAAAAGAAGAAAAAAAAAAAGTATGAATTTTTTTTTTCTAGGATTCAAATTGCAAAATTTGAGACCCCTCCCCCCCTCTCCAAATGCATTTGGGGAGGGGGATACGCAGCTGGAGGCAATGAAAACCTCCCACCATTTATAAAGCTTATGAACGCGATTCAGTTTAGGATCCAATTCCAAAAACAAACTCAACGCAATGGAGAAAAAAAATTTGAAAAATTGGGGGGGAATTGAAAAATTTTGACAAATTACCGTATATTCTAATTTAGAAGCAAAACCATATTTCAGATTGTAAAAAATAAAGTTATAGGCATGAGATAACGAAAAAATATACATATATAGAGAGCCTAGGCTGCTCTAGTATAAACTTTGTTAAAGCGGCGATGCGTGTCCTTACTACGTTTTTGAAAGTTCAGAGCTTGAGGGGTTAACGGCCATTGAGACAGCGGCTGACAAGAGTGTTTCCTTACTGGAGCCTTTGGTATTTTAGTGATTACGTACTCCCAAAAACATACACATGAGCGTACGCTGTCTGGCAGTCGGTGTGCGCTTGGTTTATAAACAGCCCCGAGCTCTTTTACCTGTATTGTTCTGCCAATTTCTGCTTGTTTACTTTCTGTAATGATGGATAGGGGGATTGGGAAAGGGAAAAAGGAAGATCGGTTACTTATTTATGAGTTGTTTTTAGCTAGGGAACTATAAAATATTTTTTTTTCACAAAATTATTAATTAAGTTTTATTTTGCAATATGGATTGTCTGTATGGATCCAGGTATGTCTTCAGATTGCTATATCTTTTGGCTTCAAGGTCATTAATTAGAAGAATGCGTAGTAATTGATGACTTTTTTACTCTTAAGCGGGGGCGGAGCAACCTAAGAGACTGAGACCAATCGTCTACTATGTTTGATAAATGTAGTATCATTATATGGAAGCTGTCCCTTTTTTATTACATAGAATGTACCATGTCTTTATGTGGTATAGAGTGTATACGTAAAGTCATGGTGCACTTTTCACCGGTCACTGGAAAGCAACAAAAAAAACGATAGAAATGTGAAATCTGCTCCAAATAAAAGAAAAACTCTCCCAGTTTCATATACATTCAGTGCAGTTTGATGTGAGCTCCATTTGTTGCAGTACACACATTCAAACGATAGCATGAGCTTGAGGTTGCATGATGTCACAGACCTGGCAATGTATTAATCAGCGTTCAGTTTATCAGGGGTTAATCTGACTGGGGGCTCAGCAACAGCTTAAATGTTTGTGTTGTTTGATTGGTTCTTGTCATGAACAGGTCTGATATGATTGGGCCAGAGAAAGGGCGCCGAAATGTAAACTATAAAAGTGCACCATGACTTTAAGGACACACTGTATTTAAGATGCTACATACTCTGGAGTCCAGGCCCACGAGGGACCAATTGTTTTAAATGTTTCTGTCGCTTAGTATAAGATGGTATCAGAAATAAAAGACTGTGCCAAATGTCACGCCCACGCTTAGTGACACACCTACGCTGAGTGACTCCCTACTTTCATTGACACACTCATGCTTAGTGATAAATTTTGTAGGTAGCATGTGCAAGAAAAGGGGGTCATGGGGTTTTCGTCAGCAACCCAAATAGCTATATTCTTTGGTAGGTCCTCCAAATTAGAACAGAGTCGTTATGGCTATTATAAAAGGCCCATATATTTGCATTTTTATTCTAATACTTTGGACTTTATTCTTTCTTCACCAGAGTTGGCTTATAAGCAATGGATACTCTTCGGATTTGTGGCAGAACTGCAGCGAAGGAGCCAGCAGTACCTGGAACTGTGTTTCCTCCTCCAACAATGGTGAGTAGACCGATGACATTGCTTTACAGGTGGAGTGGATTTACACTCAGTTACTTACAAAAATAAAAAAAAATGATATTATTAACAATAACAAAGCAGTAATGAGTGAAAAGCAGAGGCGCCAGACCACCCAATCATAAATCACTTGGGAAGTCATTTTTGTCACAAAAATAGGCTGCCTGTTACCTGCATAAAAATAGAAGTGGTATAGTTCAGGCTTTCTTGAATTTAAAATTGGCTGAAAACTCCACAACATATTTGTAGCTCAATTCATGGTTGGATTATGGAAATGTGCTTGCTCATAACACCCCTTGGTGGTGTATACTAGTAATGCATGTAATGATATTTATTGATAGGACCTCCCAATCTATATGTGGTGGAGGTGCAACCGTGTTACAAAAAAAGTGCAACATCTACCTATTTTCCTAAAGTTTATTGCATCCCACAACTTGATGAAAATTTACTTGTGGGTGATTTGGCAGCAGACCAGGTATGGATTACAATAGATCTACAGACATGGAGACAATAAAGTCCATTGTTCTTCAAAATTATATTCAAAATTAATTTCCGGTAGAGACTGTAAGATAGAAGATTCTTGGGACAAACGCCTACTATCCAGGGGGTTTACAAGAACCACATGCTACACTGACAAAATCAATTCATTATTTAAAGAATGATTTTAGGAAAGAGCCACAACAGGATAGTCGAATCAAGGAAAGCTCCTAGGGTTAGGTGGATTCATAACTGGCTCAGTGATCGTACTCAAAGAGTGGTAATAAATGGCTACACATCCAATTAGAAGAGTGTTTCAAATGGGGCACCACAAGGCTCTATCCTGGCCCCAGTGTTGTTCAACATTTCTATACATGATCTAGATATGGGAACTGAAGGTAAACCCATCAAATTTGGAGACAATGCAAAGCTAGGAGGGATAACTAACACTAAAGAAGACAGATCCTTTATTCAGAAGGATCTAGATAAGCTTGAACAATGGGCAGCGACTAATAGAATGGTATTTAACAGGGAGAAATGCAAGATTCTACATTTGGGCAAGAAAAACAAAAATTACATCTACAGAATGGAGGGAATAGAACTAAGCAACAGCACGCGTGAAAAGACTTAAGTATACTAATAGATCACAGACTGCACATGAGTCAACAGTTGATGCAGCAGCAAAAAAGGCAATCACAGTTCTAGGATGTATTAAGACAAGCATAGAGTCTAGATCATGTGAAGTCATTATCCCCCTCTACTCCTCCTTGGTCAGGCCTCATCTGAAATATTGTGTCCAGTTCTGGGCACCACATTTTAAAAAAGACTGAAAAACTGGAGGAAGTTCAGAGAAGAGCTACCAGGATGGTAAGCGGACTGCAAACAAAGTATGTCCGAGGAACACTTAAATGATCTGGAAATGTTTAGCTTGCAAAAATATAAGGCTAAGAGGAAACTTAATAACTGTCTACCAATATTTGAAGGGATGGCACAATGTAGAGGGATCATCTTTATTCTCAATTGCACATATAAACACGAGAAGCAATGGAATGAAACTGAAAGGGAGAAGATACAGATTAGATATTAGAAAAAAATTTTTGACAGTGAGGGTGATCGATGAGTGGAACAGACTGCCACGGGAGGTGGTGAGTTCTCCTTCAATGGAAGTCTTCAAACAAAGGCTAACATTCTATGATTCTATGAGAAACCATCAATGGTATGGGGTTTTGGAATATTATACAGAGAAATCAAAACATGTAGGGAGCCGTGAAGTATTGTGTGGAGAAATCATGGAGTTATGGAATACGAGGGTACAATTTACTGTAGGCGGGATTGGAATGCTATATAGAAAATACCAATTAGTGTAGGGGGGAATCTGGAATGTTATATAGTACTACCATTGTTCCCAAGGATATCTACAGAAAGTACCATGTAATAAAGGGAGATCCAGTATGCTTTATATGAGGTACCATATAATGCAGAGGGATCTGGGATGTTATATAGAAGTACCATATAATGTAGGGGGATCTGGAATGTTATATAGATGTACCATATAATGTAGGGGGATCTGGAATGTTATATAGAAGTACCATATAATGTAGGGGGATCTGGAATGTTATATAGAAGTACCATATAATGTTAAGGGATCTGGGATGTTATATAGAAGTACCATATAATGTAGGGGATCTGGAATGTTATATAGAAGAACCATATAATGTAGGGGGATCTGGAATGTTATATAGAAGTACCATATAATGTAGGGGATCTGGAATGTTATATAGAAGTACCATATAATGTAGGGGATCTGGAATGTTATATAGAAGTACCATATAATGTAGGGGGATCTGGAATGTTATATAGAAGTACCATATAATGTAGGGGGATCTGGAATGTTATATAGAAGTACCATATAATGTAGGGGGATCTGGAATGTTATATAGAAGTACCATATAATCTAGGGGGATCTGGGATGTTATATAGAAGTACCATATAATGTAGGGGGATCTGGAATGTTATATAGAAGTACCATATAATGTAGGGGATCTGGAATGTTAAATAGAAGTACCATATAATGTAGGGGGATCTGGAATGTTATATAGAAGTACCATATAATGTAGGGGGATCTAGAATGTTATATAGAAGTACCATATAATGTAGGGGGATCTGGAATGTTATATAGAAGTACCATATAATGTAGGGGGATCTGGAATGTTATATAGAAGTAACATATAATCTAGGGGGATCTGGAATGTTATATAGAAGAACCATATAATGTAAGGGGATCTGGAATGCTATATAGAAGTACCATATAATGTAGGGGGATCTGGAATGTTATTTAGAAGTTCCATATAATGTAGGGGATCTGGAATGTTATATAGAAGTACCATATAATGTTAGGGGGATCTGGAATGTTATTTAGAAGTTCCATATAATGTAGGGGATCTGGAATGCTATATAGAAGTACCATATAATGTAGGGGGATCTGGAATGTTATATAGATGTACCATATAATGTAGGGGGATCTGGAATGTTATATAGAAGTACCATATAATATAGGGGGATCTAGAATGTTATTTAGAAGTTCCATATAATGTAGGGGATCTGGAATGTTATATAGAAGTACCATATAATGTAGGGGGTTTTGGAATGTTATATAGAAGTACCATATAATGTAGGGGGATCTAGAATGTTATATAGAAGTACCATATAATGTAAAGGGATCTGGGATGTTATATAGAAGTACCATATAATGTAGGGGGATCTGGGATGTTATATAGAAGAACCATATAATGTAAGGGGATCTGGAATGTTATATAGAAGTACCATATAATGTAGGGGATCTGGAATGTTATATAGAAGTACCATATAATGTAGAGGGATCTGGAATGTTATATAGAAGTACCATATAATGTAGGGGGATCTGGAATGTTACATAGAAGTACCATATAATGTAAGGGGATCTGGAATGTTATATAGAAGTACAATATAATGTAGGGGATCTGGAATGTTATATAGAAGTACCATATAATGTAGGGGGATCTGGAATGTTATTTAGAAGTACCATATAATGTAGGGGGATCTGGAATGTTATATAGAAGTACCATATAATGTAGGGGATCTGGAATGTTATATAGAAGTACCATATAATGTAGGGGGATCTGGAATGTTATATAGAAGTAACATATAATCTAGGGGGATCTGGAATGTTATATAGAAGAACCATATAATGTAAGGGGATCTGGAATGTTATATAGAAGTACCATATAATGTAGGGGGATCTGGAATGTTATATAGAAGAACCATATAATGTACGGGGATCTGGAATGTTATATAGAAGTACCATATAGTTTAAGGGGATCTGGGATGTTATATAGAAGTACCATATAATGTAGGGGGATCTGGGATGTTATATAGAAGAACCATATAATGTAAGGGGATCTGGAATGTTATATAGAAGTACCATATAATGTAGGGGATCTGGAATGTTATATAGAAGTACCATATAATGTAGAGGGATCTGGAATGTTATATAGAAGTACCATATAATGTAGGGGGATCTGGAATGTTACATAGAAGTACCATATAATGTAAGGGGATCTGGAATGTTATATAGAAGTACAATATAATGTAGGGGATCTGGAATGTTATATAGAAGTACCATATAATGTAGGGGGATCTGGAATGTTATTTAGAAGTACCATATAATGTAGGGGGATCTGGAATGTTATATAGAAGTACCATATAATGTAGGGGATCTGGAATGTTATATAGAAGTACCATATAATGTAGGGGGATCTGGAATGTTATATAGAAGTAACATATAATCTAGGGGGATCTGGAATGTTATATAGAAGAACCATATAATGTAAGGGGATCTGGAATGTTATATAGAAGTACCATATAATGTAGGGGGATCTGGAATGTTATATAGAAGAACCATATAATGTACGGGGATCTGGAATGTTATATAGAAGTACCATATAGTTTAAGGGGATCTGGAATGTTATATAGAAGTACCATATAATGTAGGGGATCTGGAATGTTATATAGAAGTACCATATAATGTAGGGGGATCTGGAATGTTATATAGAAGTAACATATAATCTAGGGGGATCTGGAATGTTATATAGAAGAACCATATAATGTAAGGGGATCTGGAATGTTATATAGAAGTACCATATAATGTAGGGGGATCTGGAATGTTATATAGAAGAACCATATAATGTACGGGGATCTGGAATGTTATATAGAAGTACCATATAGTTTAAGGGGATCTGGAATGTTATATAGAAGTACCATATAATGTAGGGGGATCTGGAATGTTATATAGAAGTACCATATAATGTAGGGGGATCTGGAATGTTATATAGAAGTACCATATAATCTAGGGGGATCTGGGATGTTATATAGAAGTACCATATAATGTAGGGGATCTGGAATGTTATATAGAAGTACCATATAATGTAGGGGGATCTGGAATGTTATATAGAAGTACCATATAATGTAGGGGGATCTAGAATGTTATATAGAAGTACCATATAATGTAGGGGGATCTGGAATGTTATATAGAAGTACCATATAATGTAGGGGGATCTGGAATGTTATATAGAAGTACCATATAATGTAGGGGGATCTGGAATGTTATATAGAAGTACCATATAATGTAGGGGGATCTGGAATGTTATATAGAAGTACCATATAATGTAGGGGGATCTGGAATGTTATATAGAAGTACCATGTAATGTAGGGGGATCTAGAATGTTATATAGAAGTACCATATAATGTAGGGGGATCTGGAATGTTATATAGAAGTACCATATAATGTAGGGGGATCTGGAATGTTATATAGAAGTACCATGTAATGTAGGGGGATCTAGAATGTTATATAGAAGTACCATGTAATGTAGGGGGATCTGGAATGTTATATAGAAGTAACATATAATCTAGGGGGATCTGGAATGTTATATAGAAGAACCATATAATGTAAGGGGATCTGGAATGCTATATAGAAGTACCATATAATGTAGGGGGATCTGGAATGTTATATAGATGTACCATATAATGTAGGGGATCTGGAATGTTATATAGAAGTACCATATAATGTAGGGGGATCTGGAATGTTATATAGATGTACCATATAATGTAGGGGGATCTGGAATGCTATATAGAAGTACCATATAATGTAGGGGTTCTGGAATGTTATATAGAAGTACCATATAATGTAGGGGGTTTTGGAATGTTATATAGAAGTACCATATAATGTAGGGGGATCTAGAATGTTATATAGAAGTACCATATAATGTAAAGGGATCTGGAATGTTATATAGAAGTACCATATAATGTAAAGGGATCTGGAATGTTATATAGAAGTACCATATAATGTAGGGGATCTGGAATGTTATATAGAAGTACCATATAATCTAGGGGGATCTGGGATGTTATATAGAAGTACCAAATAATGTAGGGGGATCTGGAATGTTATTTAGAAGTACCATATAATGTAGGGGATCTGGAATGTTATATAGAAGTACCATATAATGTAGGGGATCTCGAATGTTATATAGAAGTACCATATAATGTAGGGGGATCTGGAATGTTATTTAGAAGTACCATATAATGGAGGGGGATCTGGAATGTTATATAGAAGTACCATATAATGTAGGGGATCTGGAATGTTATATAGAAGTACCATATAATGTAGGGGGATCTGGAATGTTATATAGAAGTAACATATAATCTAGGGGGATCTGGAATGTTATATAGAAGAACCATATAATGTACGGGGATCTGGAATGTTATATAGAAGTACCATATAGTTTAAGGGGATCTGGAATGTTATATAGAAGTACCATATAATGTAGGGGATCTGGAATGTTATATAGAAGTACCATATAATGTAGGGGGATCTGGAATGTTATATAGAAGTAACATATAATCTAGGGGGATCTGGAATGTTATATAGAAGAACCATATAATGTAAGGGGATCTGGAATGTTATATAGAAGTACCATATAATGTAGGGGGATCTGGAATGTTATATAGAAGAACCATATAATGTACGGGGATCTGGAATGTTATATAGAAGTACCATATAGTTTAAGGGGATCTGGAATGTTATATAGAAGTACCATATAATGTAGGGGGATCTGGAATGTTATATAGAAGTACCATATAATGTAGGGGGTTTTGGAATGTTATATAGACGTACCATATAATGTAGGGGGATCTAGAATGTTATTTAGAAGTTCCATATAATGTAGGGGATCTGGAATGTTATATAGAAGTACCATATAATGTAGGGGGTTTTGGAATGTTATATAGAAGTACCATATAATGTAGGGGGATCTAGAATGTTATTTAGAAGTTCCATATAATGTAGGGGATCTGGAATGTTATATAGAAGTACCATATAATGTAGGGGGATTTGGAATGTTATATAGAAGTACCATATAATGTAGGGGGATCTAGAATGTTATATAGAAGTACCATATAATGTAAAGGGATCTGGGATGTTATATAGAAGAACCATATAATGTAAGGGGATCTGGAATGTTATATAGAAGTACCATATAATGTAGGGGGATCTGGAATGTTATATAGAAGTACCATATAATGTAGGGGGGTCTGGAATGTTATATAGAAGTACCATATAATCTAGGGGGATCTGGGATGTTATATAGAAGTACCATATAATCTAGGGGGATCTGGAATGTTATATAGAAGTACCATATAATGTAGGGGGATCTGGAATGTTATTTAGAAGTACCATATAATGTAGGGGGATCTGGAATGTTATATAGAAGTACCATATAATGTAGGGGGATCTGGAATGTTATATAGAAGTAACATATAATCTAGGGGGATCTGGAATGTTATATAGAAGAACCATATAATGTAAGGGGATCTGGAATGTTATATAGAAGTACCATATAATGTAGGGGGATCTGGAATGTTATATAGAAGTACCATATAATGTAGGGGGATCTGGAATGTTATATAGAAGTACCATATAATGTAGGGGGATCTGGAATGTTATATAGATGTACCATATAATGTAGGGGGATCTAGAATGTTATTTAGAAGTTCCATATAATGTAGGGGATCTGGAATGTTATATAGAAGTACCATATAATGTAGGGGGATTTGGAATGTTATATAGAAGTACCATATAATGTAGGGGGATCTAGAATGTTATTTAGAAGTTCCATATAATGTAGGGGATCTGGAATGTTATATAGAAGTACCATATAATGTAGGGGGATTTGGAATGTTATATAGAAGTACCATATAATGTAAAGGGATCTGGGATGTTATATAGAAGTACCATATAATGTAGGGGATCTGGAATGTTATATAGAAGTACCATATAATGTAGGGGGATCTGGAATGTTATATAGAAGTACCATATAATGTAGGGGGATCTGGAATGTTATATAGAAGTAACATATAATCTAGGGGGATCTGGAATATTATATAGAAGAACCATATAATGTAAGGGGATCTGGAATGTTATATAGAAGTACCATATAATGTAGGGGGATCTGGAATGTTATATAGAAGAACCATATAATGTACGGGGATCTGGAATGTTATATAGAAGTACCATATAGTTTAAGGGGATCTGGAATGTTATATAGAAGTACCATATAATGTAGGGGGATTTGGAATGTTATATAGAAGTACCATATAATGTAGGGGGATCTAGAATGTTATTTAGAAGTTCCATATAATGTAGGGGATCTGGAATGTTATATAGAAGTACCATATAATGTAGGGGGATTTGGAATGTTATATAGAAGTACCATATAATGTAAAGGGATCTGGGATGTTATATAGAAGTACCATATAATGTAGGGGGATCTAGAATGTTATATAGAAGTACCATATAATGTAGGGGGATCTAGAATGTTATATAGAAGTACCATATAATGTAATGGGATCTGGGATGTTATATAGAAGTACCATATAATGTAGGGGGATCTAGAATGTTATATAGAAGTACCATATAATGTAAAGGGATCTGGGATGTTATATAGAAGAACCATATAATGTAAGGGGATCTGGAATGTTATATAGAAGTACCATATAATGTAGGGGGATCTGGAATGTTATATAGAAGTACCATATAATGTAGGGGGATCTAGAATGTTATATAGAAGTACCATATAATGTAGGAGGATCTAGAATGTTATATAGAAGTACCATATAATGTAAATGGATCTGGAATGTTATATAGAAGTACCATATAATGTAGGGGGATCTGGAATGTTATATAGAAGTACCATATAATGTAGGGGGTTTTGGAATGTTGTATAGACGTACCATATAATGTAGGGGGATCTAGAATGTTATTTAGAAGTTCCATATAATGTAGGGGATCTGGAATGTTATATAGAAGTACCATATAATGTAGGGGGATCTGGAATGTTATATAGAAGTACCATATAATGTAGGGGGATCTAGAATGTTATATCGAAGTACCACATAATGTAAGAGGATTTGAAATGTTATATAGAAGTACCACATAATATAGGGGATCTAGAATGTTATGTAAAAGTTCCATATAGTGTAGGGGGATTTGGAATGTTATATAGAAGTACAATATAATGTAGGGGTTGCTTGGTGTCATTTATTGTAGCGTGGCTCTGGAATACTATGGAAGTAGTGATTTATATAGGGGACTGTGCAGTGCTATATAGAAGTACCAGATCATGTAGGGGCACTGGAACGCTATACGGAAGTACTGATGTTTATTGGTTGTAACTGCAATTGTGGCTTTATTGAGGTGATTAGGGTTGTGCTGCAATACCACGCTCGATCTGTGCCCAGGGGTGGCACTGTTTTGGTAAATATTCTTCTAATCTCTGACAGCCCCTTTTAAATCGTGTAATGTAAATGTCGGCTTTAAGACCCATCTTCTCCTTCTGTAAATGGATTACATTTTACAAAGTACTCGCCATGGATCAGCCAGAAGAAGGATTCATATTTTGCTTGTGTAATATACGGGTTCCTGTAATCCTGGATACTAAATTATTCAATACCGGCATTCCCGTTGTTTTCTTATTGGACCATTGACAGAAAAGCTTTACGTTTTATTGAGCGTCTATTGAGGCAGGCCGGTGGATACATCGAGGCAGTGCTCTGTAGAGAAATGGCTCGTCTCGCAGAGAATCAGCTTAGTTAACGTTTTTGAAAAATCTGATTAATAATGAAAGATGGGACGTAGGATGGCTTACAGGCAATAGATTTCTGCATCATGCTGTTTGTATGGATAATAGAAAAAAGGATTTTCAGCTCACCCTTAGTAGCTTCCCATTGGATTCACTGGGACGAAGCACAAAATCACATCTTTACCAGACGTAGAGTGCGAAGTGCATGTAGATAGAAAGGAGTAAAATTATAACGTCTTATTAGATCCATTAAAACAAAGGCAGTTGTTGTGACATCAATTTAGGTATAGTTGGGGTGTAGAAGGTGTGGAAAACTAGGAAGTTTCCAACACCTGGTGTGCTCTTAAACCCATTTTAAGTTTAAAATCACACCCGGTGTTCGAAACGCGTCCAGTAGACCTGAGACCAGACCGTCTTAAGTAATTGCAAACTGACAAGACCCCTTGAACTAGTATAGACCTCTTTCTCTTATATTAAAACAGACCCCAGATCAAACCCACCACCCTCCCCTAACATCCATACAGATTGTAGGCCCTTTTTTGGGAGCTTACAAGGTCGAATTGGCAAGAATAGGTCAGATGCCATAGTCTATATGTAAGGCCCGCAGGACTCTGGTCCAACAGGCGCATTAGTAGTACACAGCTACCAGACTAGAGTCTTGCGAGCCTCTTTCTATGTGCCGACATCCTTGGTGCCCAATAGTGTAAATTGAAGCTTCTTGGTCCCAATGCAAAATCTTCAACAGGGCCTCCAACTATCATAGGTCCTTAATAGTGATGAGCGAATATACTCGTAACTCGAGATTTCCTGAGCACTCTCGAGTATTTTTTAGTGCTCGGAGATTTAGTTTTCATCGCCACAGATGAATGATTTACATCTGTTAGCCAGCTTGATTACATGTGAGGATTCCCTAGCAACCAGGCAACCCCCACATGTACTTCTGCTGGCTAACAGATGTAAATCATTCAGCTGCGGCGATGAAAACTAAATCTCCGAGCACTAAAAAATACTCGGAGGTCACTCGAGCATGCTCGGGAAATCTCGAGTGATGAGTATATTCGCACATCACTAGTCCTTAATAGTTATTGTCAGTTCATATGGGGCAAATGGAACTTTTGGGCCCACCTAAGGTGATTAAAACCCCTGCACCTATTATAGTTACACCTCTTCTGATTAGTAGTGCAGAATTTACTAATTGGTTAGGAGAAGACTGCGGTCTGGTGGCTACAGTCTACTGATATGGCCGCTGGATTGGGGACCTGCTGTTTTCTATCATCTGTATCCTGTGTACCAATCAGGGCTGCAAATTGTATCTTCAGAGAGGAAGGAGACTAGAACTCTATAGTACCACCTGTAGGAAGTAGCAATCCTAAAAGTCAATATCGACTCTCTAACAAACCTTGTCACGTGACTTAGGATGGAAGCCAAAACCAAAATCTCAATTTGCAGACACTGCACTGATGAGGGGAAGTACCCTGAAACACAGAGTGTCAGGGTCAGGGCTGTACACTCTCTATATATATTGCAGTGTAAGGTTTCGGTATATTCTGCCGCCAACCGCTCCTGTTTTCAGATTTCATAAGGGTCTCTGATGTTTCCTCTCCACAGAGTGGCTCCAGTCGGTCCAGGCCATGATGATTCTCTCCATAATCTTCAGCGTCCTGGCCTTGTTTCTCTTTTTCTGCCAGCTCTTCACTCTTACAAAAGGTGGACGATTCTACCTGACCGGCATCTTCCAGCTTCTTGCAGGTAAGTGGTGTCAAATCTTAGTGGGGGTTCAAATGTGGGGTCTATAGACCTGATGCAATGCATTGTGGGAAGCATAGAGCCTTTCATTTTTCACATTACAGCATGATAGGGAACACTGACCCAGGGAGTAATGAGCAGACATGATGGTCCGGCAGCTAACAGGAAATCACATCTCCTCATTATACTTTTTTTTCTTTATGCATTCAGAACTCTGCTGATGTTCTGTTAGCTCTCAGGACATCACGTTTCCTCCTAATGCATGAAGAGTTCTGAGTGCAGTCCTGGATGTGTAGACTATAGAGACTTGGCCGACTGTTTTTTTAATCTCCCTACCATTGTCTGGAACTGTAGATTTCCTTTGGGTGAGTATGGTATATCCAGATGTATAACTTAAAGCCAGTAAGGTTAAATAATTCATTATTGTCAGAACCTGCCATTGCTTTCAGCTCAGGATTTGCCATGCCGAGCCCGGTTACCATGATGCAAAATGGACAAAATGTTTCAAAGCTTATTTATAGAAATGCTGGGTACTGGAATCCATTCATCATTTCATTCAGCAGGGCTGGGCGTTTAAACCCTTGGATTATCCACTTTCTATGGCGCTGCATGCCTGGTCTGTGACTCATTCCTAATAATCACAGAGGTTAACGTAATAACCGGGCACAGCGATGTGCTGCATCCTAGAGGAACTCAAGCTATTGTTGGCTTTTTTTGTTGCTGGCAAAATTCCACTGAGTACACTTGTTGGTAAAACTCGACTGTGTGCAATTGTTGGTAAAACTCGACTGTGTGCACTTGTTGGCAAAACTCGAGTGTGCGCACTTGTAGGCAAAACTCAAGGGTGTGCACTTGTTGGCAAAACTCGACTGTCTGCACTTATTGGTAAAACTCGACTTAGTGGACTTGGTAAAATGTGACTGCGCACTTGTTGGTAAAACTCGACAGTGCGCACTTGTTGGTAAAACACAATGCTGCGCACTTGTTGGCAAAACTCGACTGTCCACATTTGTTGGTAAAACTCAACTGTGCGCATTTACTGGTAAAAATCGACTCCGTGTACTTAGTAAAACTCGACTGTGCGCACTTGTTGGCAAAACTTGACTGTCCAAATTTGTTGGCAAAACTCGACTGTGCGCATTTATTGGTAAAACTTGACTGTGCGCACTTGTTGGTAGAACTCAACTATCCGCATTTGTTGGCAAAACTCGACTGTGAGCATTTACTTGTAAAACTCGACTCAGTGTACTTGGTAAAATTCAACTGTGCGCACTTGTTTGTAGAACTCAACTATCCGCATTTGTTGGCAAAACTCGACTGTGCGCACTTGTAGGCAAAACTCAATGGTGCACACTTGTTGGCAAAACTCGACTGTCTGCATTTGTTGGCAAAACTCGACTGTGTGCACTTATTGGTAAAACTCGACTTAGTGGACTTGGTAAAATGTGATTACGCACTTGTTGGTAAAACTCAACAGTGTGCACTCGTTGGTAAAACACAATGGTGCGCACTTGTTGGCAAAACTCGACTGTCCGCATTTGTTGGTAAAACTCGACTGCGCACTTGTTGGCAAAACTCGACTGTCCACATTTGTTGGTAAAACTCGACTGTGGGCATTTACTGGTAAAACTCGACTCAGTGTACTTAGTAAAACTCGACTGTGCGCACTTGTTGGCAAAACTCGACTGTCCACATTTGTTGGTAAATTCGACTGTGCGCATTTACTGGTAAAACTTAACTCAGTGTACTTGGTAAAACTCAACTGTGCGCACTTGTTCGTAGAACTCAACTATCTGCATTTGTTGGCAAAACCCGACTGTGCGTACTTGTAGGCAAAACTCAATGGTGCACACTTGTTGGCAAAACTCGACTGTCTGCATTTGTTGGCAAAACTCAACTGTGCGCATTTACTGGTAAAATGTGACTTGGTAATGGACTTGGTAAAATGTGACTGCGCACTTGTTGGTAAAACTCGACAGTGCACACTTGTTGGTAAAACACAATGGTGCGCACTTGTTGGCAAAACTCGACTGTCTGCATTTGTTGGCAAAACTCAACTGTGCGCATTTACTGGTAAAATGTGACTTGGTAATGGACTTGGTAAAATGTGACTGCGCACTTGTTGGTAAAACTCGACAGTGCACACTTGTTGGTAAAACACAATGGTGCGCACTTGTTGGCAAAACTTGACTGTCCACTTTTGTTGGTAAAACTCGACTGTGTGCATTTACTGGTAAAACTCAACTCAGTGTACTTGGTAAAACTCTACTGTGCACACTTGTTGGTAGAACTCAACTATCCGCATTTGTTGGCAAAACTTGACACTGCGCACTTGCTGGCAAAACTCGACTGTCCACATCTGTTGGTAAAACTCAACTGTGCACACTTGTTTATAGAACTCGACTGTGCACCCTTGTTGACAAAACTCGACTGTGTGCACTGGGTCCAGGATCATACAGTGGGATGTACACACTGTTGCCAGTCGGTCCCTTCACAGAAAGCCTCCTTAATTGTGCCAAGCCACATTGGGGTTTCTCGGTCCTAATCGCTGTGCTCCAAAACAATAGCAACCACCACATATCTTCTTACTTTCTGCACTGCTGTGCGACCCATATGCCCCGTAGCATTACTCCTTACCTTTAGCAGCATAGACCCTGGCAATGCTCCTGGGCATCGATGTACTAATGGGCATACAACAGGGGTAAATGCTGATAAGGGGGAAAAGTAGAAACTAACTCATCCTCTCCAATTGCTATTAAACCTCTGAAAAGGAGCATTTTCATCTTAAGGCGGTTCTGCAGCTGCTGGGGTGTGGGATCTAACAGGGTCGTTCTATGATCAGAAAAGAAGAAAGGAGATTTATGTTCAACCATACATGATAACATCAACTTTCATACTGTTATTACAGTATATTGTGAGATTTATGGCATTTCTGAGGTTATTTAGTCGCCACCTCGCCACCCTCTTAGTGATATTTAGCAGTGTCTGGCTGAGACACGACATATTTTTGTCCTTCGCTCACACAGTTTCTCCTTTCTTTAAATGTGGGTAGGCGGTCTGGCCACTGTAGAATCCAGGGACCTGGCCCATGAAATGCCCACTTTTTGCCTTTTCATAAACAATGCACCCATTGAAACTCGCCACCCTTGGTAGGAGCTGTAGGTGTCCTTTGGATAATTAGACAAAATGATGAATGTTGTGGAATATGCAAGGCCAGACAATGCCTCACAAATATTTTGTAGATTTGTTTTGTACCGGTCTTGTTAAGAATGCTCCATAAAGGGGGAGTTTTACATCTTATAAAATTACAATATTGTAGCATATGTTGTACATATTTTTTTGCTGATTACATTGAGGTGATTTCTATTTTTAGAGAATGATGTGATCAAAAGTTATTGTCATGCGAAGTCAGTTTTATTTGTAACTTGCAGTACCGTTCTTCACCACATTTCCAACCGTAAAGAAGTTCCATAGGGATACATGTAACAGCGCCACCACTCATATTATTATTATTATTATTATTATTTATTGTTATAGCGCCATTTATTCCATGGCGCTTTACATGTGAGGAGGGGTATACATAATAAAAACAAGTACAATAATCTTAAACAATACAAGTCATAACTGGAACAGGAGGAGTGAGGACCCTGCCCGCGAAGGCTCACAATCTACAAGGGATGGGTGAGGATACAGTAGGCGAGGATAGAGCTGGTCATGCAGCGGTTTGGTCGATCGGTGGTTACTGCAGGTTGTAGGCTTGTCGGAAGAGGTGGGTCTTCAGGTTCTTTTTGAAGGTTTTGATGGTAGGCAAGAGTCTGATGTGTTGTGGTAGAGGGTATCAGAGTAGGGGTGATACGCAAGAGAAATCTTGTATACGATTGTGGGAAGAGGAGATAAGAGGGGAGTAGAGTAGGAGATCTTGTGAGGATCGGAGGTTGCGTGTAGGTAAGTACCGGGAGACGAGGTCACAGATGTATGGAGGAGACAGGTTGTGGATGGCTTTGTACGTCATGGTTAGGGTTTTGTAGTGGAGTCTCTGGGCAATGGGGAGCCAGTGAAGGGATTGACAGAGGGGAGAGGCCGGTGAATAGCGGGGGGACAGGTGGATTAGTCGGGCAGCAGAGTTTAGAATAGATTGGAGGGGTGCGAGAGTGTTAGAGGGGAGGCCACAGAGTAGGAGGTTGCAGTAGTCAAGGCGAGAGATGATGAGGGCATGGACTAGGGTTTTTGCAGATTCATATCATTTTATTGATATTAATATTGTGTTAATATTAATATTGTGAACTCATACATCCAAATCACTAATATTGTGCTTTGTATGTATGAACTCCCCCAAGTGGCAGATCCTCCATGAAAAATAGGTTAAAATATAAAGCCGTTTGTGAAGGTTTTAGCCAAATGTGGAAAAAATGCAGCAAAATAAGAATAGTTTCAATAATAGAAGAGTTAGCTATGTTCTTTTATGAATGAATGAAATGTTAAGTGACAGTAAAAGAGAAATCTAAATCCCATCAGTATGTGGTGACCGCCCTTTTCCTTCATCACTTCTTCTCGGTACTTGTCACTTGTACACAGGTTATGAAGGAGCTCGGCAGGAGGTTGTTCCAAACATCTTGGCGAACTGACCCCAGATCTTCTGTGGATGTCACCTGTGCAAATCCTTCTGTCTCTTCATGTGATCCTAGACAGACTGAATGATGTGAGATCTGGGGTCTGTGGGGTTGGATCATCACTTCCAGGACTCCTTGTTCTTAATGATAATGGCTGGATGATTGGGGTCGTTATTCTGCTACAGAAGAAAATTTGGAGCCAATAAGTCGACTCCCTGATGATATTACAAGATGGATAAGATGCCTTTATTTCTCAGCATTGAGGATACCATTAATCCTGAACCAAATCCCCAACTCTACCCCTACCTCTCTTGACCCGATATCACCTCCTTACTAACTAGAATCCCACTTCTGTCCACTATTTCATCTAAAACTTAACATGGATAAAACAGAATTCATAGTCTTCCCACCGTCTAACTCAACCCCCCAACAGACCTATCCATCAAAGTCAATGGCTGCCCACTCTCCCCAGTCCCACAAGCTCGCTGCCTCATACTAATCCTTGACTCCAATCTCTCCTTTAAAGGGACACTGTCACCTGAATTTGGAGGGAACAATCTTCAGCCATGGAGGCGGGGTTTTTGGGTGTTTGATTCACCCTTTCCTTACCCGCTGGCTGCATGCTGGCTGCAATATTGGATTGAAGTTCATTCTCTGTCCTACATAGTACACGCCTGCGCAAGGTAAGATTGCCTTGTGCAGGCGTGTACTACGGAGGACAAAGAATGAACTTCAATCCAATATTGCAGCCAGCATGCAGCCAGCGGGTAAGGAAAGGGTGAATCAAACACCCAAAAACCCCGCCTCCATGGCTGAAGATTGTTCCCTCCAAATTCAGGTGACATTGTCCCTTTAAACCACACATCTATGCCCTTTCAACTTCCTGCCCACTTAATCTCAAAAATATCTCCCGGATCCACATATTCCTTAACCAAGAATTTGCAAAAACAATAGTGCATGCCCTCATCATGCCTTCCTGCCTCGACTACTGCAACCTCCTGCTCTGTGGCCTCCCTCCCGCACCCCTCCAATCTATCCTAAACTCTGCTACCGGACTAATCCACCTGTTCCCCCGCTATTCCCCAGCCTCTCCCCTTTGTCAATCCCTTCACTGACTCTCCATTGCCCAGAGAGTCCAGTTCAAAACCCTAACCATGGCATACAAAGCCATCCACAACCTGTCTCCTCCATACATCTGTGACCTAGTCTACCGCTACTTACCTGCACGCAACCTCCAATCATCACAAGATCTCCCCTCTTATCTCCTCTTTTCACAATCGCATACATGATTTTTCCTGTGTATACCCACTACTCTGGAATGCTCTACCTCAATATATCAGACTCTCACCTACCATGGAAACCTTTTAAAAGAAACCTGAAGAACCAACTCTTTCGACAAGCCTACAACCTACAGTAACCATCCTTCCATCAAACCACTGCACGGCCAGCTCTACCCTCACCTACTGTATCCTCACCCATCCCTTGTAGACCGTCAGTCCTCACGGGCAGGGTGCTCTCTCCTACAGTACCAGTCTTTGACTTGTTTTGCTCAAGATGATTCTACTTGTAATGTTTAATATTTAATGTGACTCCTCTGTACAGACCAGCTGCCTACACTCTTCTGCACCCCAGTTCTATGTTTTCGTGCATAATTGAGTCACTTATCCTTGTTTCCTTGTGGAAGTTATGAGTATATAAGTGCAATTCTTCTATGAATACCACTTCTGCCCAGACTCCTACTAACAGTAGACGGTGTACCTGGGATCCACGGGTTGCTGCCAGTTCTGAACTGATGGCACTGCTGAAAATCTGCTTTCATAAAGAAGTCAGCATGATATGTCTTTCATCTGCTGCACTAAGTTTCCTTGGCTGACCACTGCGTCTACGGTCATTGTTGCCCATTTCTTGGTGTCCTCCATCATGGAAAAACTTGCAGATACTTATCCATCATGTAATACCATCAGGACAATGACTGCAAACAAAGTAAAGATTCTTTTCAGGGTAAAGAAGAACAAGGAGTCTTGGAAGTGATGATCTGGCCCCACAGAGCCCTGATCTCACATCATCCAGTCTGTCTGGGATTATATGAAGAGACAGAAAAATTTGCGACATGCTACAGAAAGTTAGATGTTTATAATATGTTTTCTTAAAATTACCCTTTTGTCTCCCCTTAGGTCTATGTGTGGTGGCTGGAGCATCCATCTTTACCGTTCGACACGTGGAATGGCATAGCAACATTGCCAGCTTTGGATATGCCTACATCCTTGCATGGGTAGCCTTCCCGCTTGCCATCATCAGTGGCATCATCTACGTCATCTTGAGAAAGCGGGAATAATGATTTATACACCATCTTGACTAGGAAAAACTCAATATAAAGTCTAAAGGGGAAAACAACAAAAATTTTTAAATTGAAACCAAAAAACCCCCAAAACCTTCCCTCACCGAAAAAGAGAGAGTGCGGTGAGGGTGGGCTCCTGTGTTAATTGAAGATGTAAATAGTATCTATGGTTAAAAACCTATTTATAACACTTTTTACATATATGTACATAGTATTGTTTGCTTATTTTGACCTGTAGGCTAAAAAAAAGAAAAAAAAGAAAAATTGATAATGTCTACTACAACAAAAATTCTAATTTTTTTTGCAAATGGACAGCAACAATCCAAAAACATTTCAATTTGTGTGCCTTATGAAAAAAAAACATGCCAACAGTCTTAATCCCTATTAGTGACTACCCTTTGCTTGTAAAAAAATAATAAATTTGCCATTTTTTGTTGTAAAAAAACCCATATAGCTTCCATGCCAGGTTCAAAATGGCCGACGCTAGAACTTGAGAGAGAGGCGTTCATAGCGCAGACGGCCATTCTGATGTTTATTCCCCAGAGCTATTAGGTGTCCATCGGGTCCTTTCATAGAGAGAGGATAAGGACCTGACTTGGAACTTATCGAAGGGATGAAAGCCGTAGCCCGGTGGTCAGTAAGCCCTAGCGGAATGGGCTATGAGGCTGGGCCAGCGACAGGGTCACATTTTCAAAATGCCATGTTACCATTGCACTGACACCAAAGTACTGTGGAAACTATTAAGGACAATTAAAATTTTTGAATTTTTCCAATTTTTGGGGGCATTTTGAAGACTGCAATAACGCAATGAAATGAAAAATTTTGAGGGGAAAACGAAATTCTCATATTTTGAACTTTACCTTGATTGCGTTATTGTTTTCAATGGCATTTTTTTATTAGTCTTGCTTTATGGCCAAGCTTGAATCGACCCTACACTGCCAGCGGAGCCTGCGAGTCTTTGCAGCGCCAGAAAGTGGGAGGGACTTTACCATCCGAGCGAGTGTTTGTGTGTATATGTTCCTGTCTCACAGAAATTTAGGACGTGGAGAAAGGACAGTATATGTATATTTTTATTTTAACCAATGTGCATGTATTATACGTATAGAAATATAGCTATAAAACAAGGTAGCCAAAAATTTTACCAAACTTTACCAAGTATTTTTGCTTCTAAAATAAATAAAACTAAAAAAAATAATTTTAGATAATTGACTCCTGACTTAGATTAGAGTTAGATTCACACCTTGTCCTTTTAACGTGGAAAAAAAAGTGGTGCTATGATAATTTTATTTTTTGACCATTCCTACTACTTTAACCTCTGTAATAACTGCTGACCCAGTAATGTTTCTAGTTGTTTTCATTTTCCTTTTCAATTTTGTTATTTTTAGAATAAAATCATTGAAACTCTGTCTAGTTCTCTAAATTTCAGGTCTATGTGAATATTTAATAAAAAATGGCTGCTTAGACATCTTCTGAAGTGTTTACTGTGTCTTCTGTAATTTATATTTTACGGAATGATAGCATGTAATGCCCTCCATCTCACTCCAAAATAAATGCTGACCTTAACAAATACAAACTATATACCCCAGACCAAACTCTTTAAAAAAATGGACCCTCTAAAAACACCTTCACCAGACCTGTTAAATGTATGAAGACCTCTGACCTGACCCCTTAAATAAACACAGACCTTACACCAGACCTTCTAAATAAGAACCCCAGATCAGACCTATGAAACTAAGAAAGAGCCCAGAACACACCTCAATTTAAATGAAGACTCTAGACTCATCTTAACCCATACAGACCCCAGGCCTTAACAAATGCAGACCCTGGGCCATACCACCTTAACCAATACTGACCCCAGACCACACCACCCACAGCTGACGCTAATAGCTTAACACCACGCGCCCGCTATGGGGCGCGTAAGAGGGGCCCGGCACCGCCCCCCCCATTACGCATTTAACTTATTGGCATCATAGACGTCGATACAGTTGAAAGCAGTGATGGAGGAGAGCGTGACATGACGCATCCTCTCCCATCACTCCCCCTCTGCTTGTGACTCAGAGGGCACGCGATGACGTCACTTCATCGTGCACCACGCTGTGCCAGCAGTGGATCTGATGAGACTGGAGCAGAGCCTGGAGCAGCACGGGGAACTAGGAGGAGGGATGAGTATTGTGCGTGTGTGAATGTATGCATTAGGCCGGCGTCACACTAGCGAGTTTTACAGATGTATGAGAGGTGCAGAAAATACAGATTTCACACGGTACAATGATTCTCTATGGCCCAGCTCCTATCTGCCATATTTTACTGATCCGTAATATACGGTCTTCTACGGCCGTAGAAAATCATAGCATGCTGCGTTTGTCAGCGTATTGCGCAAAAAAAATCGCCAATGAAAATCTATGTGGGCGAGAAAAATACGGATTACACACGGACCATGCATGTGACTTGTGAGAAATACCCAGTATGGGCAGCACGGTGGCGCAGTGGTTAGCACTGCAGCCTTGCAGCACTGGAGTCATGGGTTCTAATCCCACCCAGGACAACATCTGCAAAGAGTTTGTATGTTCTCTCCGTGTTTGCGTGGGTTTCCTCCGGGTACTCCGGTTTCCTCCCACATTCCAAAGACATACTGATAGGGAATTTAGATTGTGAGCCCCATTGGGGACAGCGATGATAATGCGTTCAAACTGTAAAGCGCTGCGGAATATGTTAGCGCTATATAAAGATTTATTATTATTATTATTATTATTATTTATAGAAAAGCCGGTAATTCAGCGCGGTGTACAGTAAAAGCACACTGACAGGTTAGAATAGAATAGCTAAAATAAATGTCTTCTTCTCAAACCCGACATAAAATGAGACATGGTTTACATACAGTAATCCATCTCATATCCCTTCTTTTATTACATATTCCTCTTTAGTAATGTAAGAAGTGTCTTGGTGTAAAATTTGGGGGCTCTAGCTATTAAATTAAAGAGTTAAATCGCTGAAAAAATTGGCGTGGGCTCCCGCACAATTTTCTCCGCCAGAGTGGGAAAGCCAGTGACTGAGGGCAGATATTAATAGCCTGGAGAGGGTCCATGGTTATTGGCCCCCCCCGGCTAAAAATATCTGCCCCCAGCCACCCCAGAAAAGGCACATCTGGAAGATGTGCCTATTCTGGCACTTAGCCTCTCTCTTCCCACTCCCGTGTAGCAGTGGGATATGGGGTAATGAAGGGTTAATGTCACCTTGCTATTGTAAGGTGACATTAAGCCAGATTAATAATGGAGAGGCGTCAATTATGACACCTATCCATTATTAATCCAGTAGTACAAAATGGTTAATAAAACACACACATTATTACAAAAGTATTTTAATGAAATAAAGACACAGGGTGTTTTAATATTTTATTATACTCTTAATCCACCTGAAGACCCTTGTCACCTGGAACAAAGTTAAAAAAAAACAAACAACAATATTCCATACCTTCCGTCGTTCAGTCTTGTCCCGTGCTGTAAAACCATCTGAAGGGGTTAAATCATTTTACACCCAGGAGCTCTGCTAATGCAGCTATGCTCATGGCTGTAAAAACCCGGGGAATTAATGTAATGCAGGGGAATGACCTGTAGTTACCTCGAGTCGCGGTGACTGCTGGGGGCAGAGAGGAAGAGAGAGGGGTGTGGTCAGAAAAGAGCGGGAGAGCAGAGCACGTGAGACAGAGGGGACAGCATGCCAGAGAGAAAGCAGGCTGCAGCGCCACGCTCCCCGAGAGAGAGTGCTCCCCGTGAGGGCACTGAGGCTGAGATACCAGCCATAGTGAAGGCTGGATGTGAGAGTGTGGACTTGGAAGCCTCCGTAATCAGAGAAGACGTATCCCCTGACAGTGACCTGAGCGTGCAGTCCCGGTGACCGCACTGACATGCCAGGACCCCTGAGTGGGACAAGTAAACTGGTCAGTGTGTGTGTAGCATTGCTACTGCAGAAAGACTGCCAGCCCGATATACAGAGACTGGCAGCAGAGTGGCTGTGTTACTTTCTGCTTCCAGCTTCACTGGGAGAAAAGACTGCAAAGACTTAACCCCGGAGTCTCCAGTTCCCAGGAGACAGAGGAGAGACTTCAGGATCTCAAGCGCTGCTGGTGACTATACCCACGTTGGAATAAGGACCCTCCAGTCAGGACCTCCCTGGACTGATAAGTTACAAGAACACTCGTTAACATTTCAATTCTGCTTAACTGTTTACTGTTTGCTTCATCTCTATTAACCCCCTGTTTACTCCCTGCAAGGAGAATCTTACTCCTGTTAATAAATTCTCCTCAACAGTTGGTCTGTCTGTTCCGTGGTGGTGACATACTCTACCCTGCACTCTATTACACATACATGAATTAACCAATTTATAAGCTAAGTTTCTTCATTTTTGCCTCCTTTCCAGAGGAGTAATGCAATTCTAATTTCATATATTTTATGTTTGCATGTTATAGTGTTACAGAGCGCAACTTTAATTGTAAGTTATTCTGAGATACAGCTATCCTTTTTCTATGAAGGTGCTTTTTAACCGCTTTCTGACATTAGACGTACTATCCCGTCGAGGTGGTATTGGTCCGTATGACCACTGACGGGATAGTACGTCTAACGCGATCAGCCGCGCTCACGGGGGGAAGTGCGGCCGTTCGCGGCCGGGTGTCAGCTGACTATCACAGCTGATATCCGGCACTATGTGCCAGGAGCGGTCACGGACTGCTCCTGGCACATTAGCCCCCGGAACACTGCGATCAAACATGATCGCAGCTTTCCGGCGGCATAGTGAAGCATTGCGCAGGGAGGGGGCTTTCTTTGTGCTTCCCTGAGACCCTCGGAGCAATGCGATGTGATCGCGTTGCTCCGAGCGTCTCCTCCGTCCTCCTTCCTGCAGGCCCCGGATCCAAAATGGATGCGGGGCTCCTTTCGGGTCCTGCAGGGAGGTGGCTTGCAAGCGCCTGCTCAAAGCAGGCGTCGGCAAGCCTCCTGCAGTGTCTGTCAGATCGCTGATCTGACACAGGGCATTGCAAAGTGATCAGCAATCTGACACTTTACCATGATGTCCCACACTGGGAAAAAGTAGAAAAGTAAAAATAATAATAATAATAATAATAATTACATACATTACAATAAAAGTACACATATTTAGTATCTCCACGTCAGTAACGACGTGACGTATAAAACTGTCCCTCTAGTTAACCCCTTCAGTGAACACCGTAAAAAAAAAAGGGAAAAAACAATGCTTTATCATCATACCGCCGAACAAAAAGTGGGAATAACATGCGATTAAAAAGACGGATATAAATAAACATTGTACCGCCGAATCATAAACAAAAAATAAAAAAGTTATAGCCCTCAGAATTATTTTTTCTATAAAATAGTTTTTATTGTATAAAAGTGCCAAAACATAAAAAATGATATAAATGAGGTATCGCTGTAATCGTACTGACCCGAAGAATAAAACAGCTTTATCAATTTTACCAAACGCGGAACGGTATAAACGCCCCCCAAAAGAAATTCACGAATTGCTGGTTTTTGCCTAACAAAAATCGGAATAAAAAGCGATCAAAAAATGTCATGTGCCGAAAATGATACCAATAAAAATGTCAACTCATCCCACAAAAAACAAGACCTCACATGACTCTGTGGACCAAAATATGGAAAAATTATAGTTCTCAGAATGTGGTAGCGCAAAAAAATATTTTTTGCAATTAAAAACGCGTCTTTTAGTGTGTGACAGCTTCCAAACATAGAAACCTGCTATAAAAACCCGCTATAAATAGTAAATCAAGCCGCTCATTATCACTGCCTTAGTTAGGGAAAAATAATAAAATAAAAAAATGTATTTATTTCCATTTTCCCATTAGGGTTGGGGCTAAAGTTAGGGTTAGGGTTGGGGCTAAAGTTAGGGTTAGGGCAGGGGCTAAAGTTAGGGTTGGGACTAGAGTTGGGGTTAGGGTTTGGATTACGTTTACGGTTGGGTTAGTGGTGTGTCAGGGTTAGGGGTGTCGTTAGGGTTGGATTAGGGTTAGAGGTGTGTTGGGGTTCAGGGTGTGTTTGGGTTAAGGATGTGGTTAGGGTTGGGATTAGGCTTAGGGGTGTGGTGGGGTTAGGGCTGGAGTTAGAATTGGTTTCCACTGTTTAGGCACACCAGGGGCTCTGCAAACGCAACATGACATCTGATCTCAATCCATACAATTCTGAGTTGAAAAAGTAAAACGGTGCTCCTTCCCTTCCGAGCTCTGCCGTGCGCCCAAAGAGTAGTTTTCTCCCACCTATGGGGTATCAGCGTACTCAGGACAAATTGGACAACTTTTTTATTTTCACAGCTCTGCGTTATAAACTTTAGTGAAACACTTGGGGGTTCAAAGTGCTCACCACACATCTAGATAAGTTCCTTGGGGGGGGTCTAGTTTCCAAAATGGGGTCACTTGTGGGGAGTTTCTACTGTTTAGGTACATCTGGGGCTCTGCAAACGCAAAATGATGCCCGCAGACCATTCCATCAAAGTCTGCATTCCAAAACGCCACTTCTTCCCTTCCGAGCTCTGCCATGATCCAAACAGTAGTTTTATCCCACATATGGGGTATCAGCGTACTCAGGACAAATTGGACAACAACTTTTGGGGTCCAATTTCTCCTGTTACCATTGGGAAAATACAAAACTGGGGTTAAAAGAAAAAAAGATTTTTTATTTTCACGACTCTGTGTTATAAACTTTAGTGAAACACTTGGGGGTTCAAAGTGCTCACCACACAACTAGGTAAGTTCCTTAGGGGGTCTACTTTCCAAAATGGTGTCACTTTTGGGGGGTTTCCACTGTTTAGGCACATCAAGGGCTCTCCAAATGCGACATGGCGTCCTATCTCAATTCCAGCTAATTTTGCATTGAAAAGTCAAATGGCGCTCCTTCCCTTCCGAGCTCTGCCATGCGCCCAAACAGTGGCTTATCGCCACATATGTGGTATCGGTGTACTCAGGACAAATTGTCCAACAACTTTTGGGGGTCCAATTTCTCCTTTTACCCTTGGTAAAATAAAACAAATTGGATCAGAAGTACATTTTTTGTGAAAAAAAATTTAAATGTTCATTTTTTTTTAAACATTCCAAAAATTCCTGTGAAACACCTAAAGGGTTAATAAACTTCTTGAATGTGGTTTGAGCACCTTGTGGGGTGCAGTTTTTAGAATGGTGTCACACTTGGGTATTTTCTATCATATAGACCCCTCAAAGTGACTTCAAATGTGATGTGGTCCCTAAAAAAAATGGTTTTGTAAAAATGAGAAATCGCTGGTCAACTTTTAACCCTTATAACTCCCCCAAAAAAATTTTGGTTCCAAAATTGTGCTGTTGTAAAGTAGACATGTGGGAAATGTTACTTATTAAGTATTTTGTGTGACATATCTCTGTGATTTAAGGGCATAAAAATTCAAAGTTTGAAAATTGCAAAATTTTCTAAATTGTCGGCAAATTTCAAATTTTTTCACAAATAAACTCAAGTAATGTCAATGAAATTTTACCACTAACATGAAGTACAATATGTCATGAGAAAACAATGTCAGAATCACCAGGATCCTTTGAAGAGTTCCAGAGTTATAACCTCATAAAGTGACAGTGGTCAGAATTGTAAAAATTGTCCCGGTCATTAACCTGCAAACCACCCTTGGGGGCAAAGAGGTTACATTTTCAATTATTGAGAGAGGAAGAGGACTAGAGCTCTAGCGCCACCTACTGGAAGCAGCAATCAATATCGACCATTTAACGAGCCTTGCAATGTGACTTAGGATTAAAACCAAACCAGAATCTCAATTTGCAGTTACGTTGTTGCAGGGTGTTTCCCCAACCTCAGTGCAAAGCATGATATCTCATTTGGCTGCCTACAGGCAAAGCTATACACCAAAGCCAAATCAGAGCTCATGCTTTCCACTTAGGAGGGGCAACACCCTGAAAATTGAGATTCTGGTTTGATTTTTTTCCTAGTTCGTGTGGCAAAGCTCCTGTTAGGACCTTTAGGATTGCAACTTTCAATAGGTGGTGCAAGAGTTCTAGTCCACTTCCTCTCTGAAGAAGCAATTGGCATACTTAATTCCCCAGAAGAGCATGTACGGCCTATAAGTCTCCTTGCGCTGGCATGGCATTTCTTCATATGGAGAAATGTTACCCCTACCCCAGTTATTGGTAGCAATTGGTAGGTTGCCTGTTCTGTCTTCATACACGTTGATACGGTGTGTGATCCAACATACAGCATAAACCACTTCTGTCTTCCAAATAAGCAGACTGTTCTCTGTAGTCTAACTTGTTTATTGGTAACAGGTATTGAAAATGCGGTAAAACTATAAGAATACAAATGATACGGATAAGTATTGAGCCAAATAACAGCACAGCTGATACTTTACAACTAGCAGGAAAAATATACAGGATGATGCAACTTCTACATATAACTACATACAGCAAGTGACTGATAATAGATTTCCCAAGTACTAGCTGCTATACAATAAATCACATTCTGTAGAACACTATATTGCAAGAACAGAGGTAACAATCTTACCGGATAAACTTAACCAGGATGGCAAGCAAGTGAGATAATTCAGCACAGCACATGAACATGTGTGTCCCAGGAAGTACACAGGAAAGTAATGGAGTCTCTCTCTCTCCCAGCATACCTTGATACAATCCCACAATGCAACACTCTAATTATTACTAAAACACAGGTTATAAATTTAACCACCACTGGGTGGTGCTATAACACAGCAAACCAACACTATAGTACCAAAATTTAATGCATGAAACGAGCTACACTGCCCTTATTAAAATGGACAGAACATTGCCACTTTTAAGCAGTTGTCTTTGGTGTATTATTATTATTATTATTTATTATTATAGCGCCATTTATTTTATGGCGCTTTACATGTGAGGAGGGGTATACATAATAAAACAAGTACAATAATCTTGAACAATACAAGTCACAACTGGTACAGGAGAAGAGAGGACCCTGCCCGCGAAGGCTCACAATCTTCAAGGGATGGGTGAGGATACAGTAGGTGAGGGTAGAATGGTGTATGGCATTGCCTAATAAGCAGTTATCTTTGGTGTATAGCATTGCCTATTACGCTGTTGTGTTCATTATACTAAAAGTGCAGAAATTATTTACATTCATATCTCTCCCCATCCATTGATTTATCTCACCATCCATCCAACCCATCATCCATGTCAGTGAGGGGGGAGCAGGGGATACCCTTTATTGTCAGTGCTGGTGTAATGGTGCTTTGTGCATTACTTCTATTCCCTGCATTGTTCTGTACAGAACATAGTGCTGATGCTGTGTGTGATGTTGGGGGAGGAGGGGAATAAGTAGAGTTACATGCAGGGCCAGCATCAGCACCCGGCGCACCCGGGCAAGTGGCGGGGTCCTGAGCAGGCCCGGGGGCCCACTCGCCATCGGGGACACAACGCGCTATGAGAGCCTGGTGTCTGTGCCAATGCCTGCGCCCACAAGTGGGCACTCCTGCTTCGGCGTCTTCTGACTGTGACGTTCAGGTCAGAGGGCGCGATGACATCACGTCTGTGCACCCTCTCTGCCTGAGCAGTCACGGTGCAGAGTTGGAAGACAGCGACACTGAGGAGTCCGGAGCAGAGCAGCGGCCAGCGAGGAGAGGCGAGTATTTCATTTTTTTTCTTTAATGTTTGGAGCAATATATGGGGACCATCATACACTGAAGCATCATATATGAGGCCAATTATACACTGGAGCATCATATATGGGGCTGAAACTGCAGTTCCGCTTAAATTCATCCTGATTATTTTGCTTGTGTCCTGCATAATGTGACTGATTTCTTTTTGAGGTGTATGATTTTTTGCATCTCATTTAAGTCAATTATTTGGACAGAATGTCACATTCATCGGTCACAGGATTTTCCACTCTTCTAAGAAAACATCATATTCTGCAGAGCAAAGGTAAATAATTAATGGATTTCCTTATGTTCGGGTATTACTACCCCCCAGCAGGCTTTCTTAGTCGGAGGGAGGGGGATGCGCTATTTACATAAAATACCATATGTGACTTATATTTCCAACCTGAATTTACAGTTTTAGAATCTAATTTAATATCCCATTTATCTGCAATGATGTAATAAACATCTACTATAGATTTTAGATGACCTGGGCACTTGCCATATTCCTCAAAGTGGATCTAAATAGGCAGGGTTGGACTGGGATGTCTGGAGACCACAGGGAAAATTGCCCCTGGGGGCCCACCTTACAGCTCTGTGCAAATACCGGTCAGCCATTATCCGTGTTATAGTGGAGCATCATCAATAACACACAGGTGGCTCCTGCACATCTGCTGTTCGTACACTATAAATGGGATGCACGATTGTGGTAGTTTGCATTAAATGGTTCTTTGATGAAGACAAGTTATCACTGATCCACAGGTTAGGTAGGTGATAAGTTATTGATCGCTGGAATCCAACCATTGGAACCGGAATGATCGGAAGAATGGGGAACTTTTATCCCTAATATGACAATTTTTATACCCATTTTAAAATGGAGCAGCAGGTGGGATGTCTGACCGCAACTCCAGTCATCCTCTTTGATTCCAGATTAAAGCCAAGTGTAGCTACTTAGGCAATGAATGGATCAGTGGTCGAGTCGTCCATTCTAATGGGGATAGTTGCAGGTCCCAGCAGTCAGACCCCCACCAAAACCAATCACATATCCTTTGAACACGTTCAAATGTTCAGGGCAGCACGGTGGCTCAGTGGATAGCACTGCAGCGCTGGAGTTCTGGGTTCTGATCCCACCTTGGACAACATCTGCAAGTATATGGTCGATTTTATTTTGCTGTGTTACCGTGGTTGTAACATGTCTTATAGGAGTTTCATGGGACTTCCTCTCAGTCACACTATATAGCGCTGTTCACCTCATGGTGGTTCTTGGGATGGGGTCTGATTTTATTTGGTGTAGATTGTGTCTCTCTTACACCAGTCACTTTTATAAGGACTATGAGGGTTCTAGGTCCGCTCTCTTTGATTGAACACCAGTGCTTTCTGCTTATATTATATTTATCTTCACGTCCTGGGTGGACTTTTTTCTTTTTCTTTTTCTCCTCTCAACCTATGTTGTTGAGTACCATATATGTCATTATTTATACTGTTTTTTATTTCTAATATTGTAGACTTCCTTGAGAAAGGCATAATTTGCCGAAACGTTGGATGCTTTTGATGTCTATTGTTCATGATTATCGGCTGAGTGTTGAAGATAAATAAATAAATAATAATTTTCTCAAGAAAGAAACAAGTGTGGATTTGACTTTGAGTGCCGGAGGTTATTTTTTCTATTATATGATTATTTTTTCCTCTGGGCACCAATTCTTAGTGAGTGCGCCACTATTGACTGTTTGAACATCTGCAAGTAGTTTGTATGTTCTCCCCGTGTTTGCATGGGTTTCCTCCGGGTACTCCGGTTTCCTCCCACATTCCAAAGACATACTGATAGGGAATTTAGATTGTGAACCCCATTGGGGACAGTAATGATAATGTATGTAAAACTGTAAAGCGCTGCAGAATATGTTAGCGCTATATAAAAATAAAGATTATTATTATTAGTATTTTACATCAGTATTTGTAAGCCAAAACCAGAAGTGGAACAATCAGAGGAAAAGTATAATAGAAACACATCACCACTTCTGCATTTATCACCCACTCCTGGTTTTGGCTTACCGATATTAATGTAAAATCCTGACCAAATACTGAATGTGTGAACGTGGCCTTAGGTTAGAGGATTACTTTTTTCACTGTAGAACCTCTGTAAGTGCATATTTGCTACTGTGTAATAGTCACCGGACAGGGAGGGATTAAACTTCCAATTAATTAATCTCTATTGGAAATCAAGAACCTTCCTCTTATTGATATCAGAGAGACCAAGTGACCTCCATACACAACACAATGCACTATACCAAGATCAATAATACCACATACAAGAAACAAATACCGCCACACCGTGATCAGACTACATATTATCACCACACAGTGACCAAATAATACCACATGCAAGGGATAAATACCATTACACCATGATCAGATCACATATTACCACAACATAGTGACCAATAATACCACATACATGGGAAAAATACAGTCACACCATGACCAGATCACATATTACCACCACATAGTGACCGAATAACACTACATACAGGGGATAAATACCACCACACCATAACCAGATCACATATTACCAACCCATAATGACCGAATAATACCACATACAATGGACATATACCGCCACACCATGACCAAATCACATATTATCACCACATAGTGACCAAATAATACCACATACAAGGGATAACTACTGTCACACCATGATCACAACATAGTGAGAAATAATTCCACATACATGTGATAAATACCATCACACCATGACCAAATCACATATTACCACCACACAGTGACCAAATAATACCACATACAAGAGACATATCGCCGCCACACCATGACCAGACCACATTATCACCTCATAGTGACTGAATACTACAATGCTGAAAAAAAATCACTATACTAATAACAGTGTTATTACCACTGGTGACATTATACACAGGAGCTCTGTATATAGTGTCAGTGTACAGGTAATACAGTGATCACCAGTGACATTAAGCACAGGAACTCTGTAAATAGTATACAGTATATAGTGTCAATGTAGAGGTAATACAATGACTCACCAGTGATATTATATCCAGGAGCTCTGTATAGTGTCATTGTACAGGTAATACAGTGATCACCAGTGACATTATACACAGGAGCTCTGTAGAAAGTATATAGTGTACAGGTAATACAGTGATCATTGGTGACATTATCCACATGGGCTCTGTATATAGTGTCAATGTACAGGTAAAACAGTGATCATTGGTGACATTATACACAGGAGCTCTGTATATAATATACGGGTAATACGGTGATCACCAGTGACATTATACAAAGGAGCTCTGTATATAGTATATATAGAATAATGGACTCATATAGTGCTCTATATGGTTTAATGGGCCCCAGATATTATTCCATATAGTATAATGGGCCCATATAATGATTCATACAGTATAATGGGCCCATATATTGCTCCATACAGTATAATGGGCCCCATATAATGCTCCATACAGCATAATGGGCCCCATATAATCTCCATACAGCATAATGGGTCCCATATAAAGCTCCATACAGTGTAATGGGACCATATAATGCTCCATACAGGGTAATAGGCCCATATAATGCTCAATACAGTATACTGGCCCCATATATTGTTCCACACAATATATAATGGCCCCCATATAGTACTCCATACAGTCTAATGTGCCCCATATAATGCTCCATACAGTATAATGGGCTCATATAATTCTCCATACAGTATAATGGGCCCTATGTATTGCTCCATACAACGGGTCCAATATAAAGCTCCACATAGTATAATGGCCCGATATAATGCTCCTCATGCAGTATATAATGGGCCCCATATATTGGTCCATACGGTATATAATGGGCTCCATATAATGCTACATACAGTATAATAAATCCCATATAGTGCTCCACACAGTATATAATTGCCCCCATATATTGCTCCATACAGTCTAATGGCCCCATGTATTGCTCCACACATAAAAAAATTAAATAAAAAAATAAACTACGGTATTCACCTCTTCTCATTCCCCGCAGGTCCAGACTCCTCAGTGACTTCTGACTCTCTGCAGTGCTCAGCACAGAGGACACGCTGTAGTGACGTCATCGCACCCTCTGCCCTGAGACGTTAGAGAGTCAGAAGACGCTGAAGCTGCTGTGAACTATGAGAGGTGAGTATTTGAGAGGGGGGGGGGGAGCCGGTGCCAGGTTTGACTCACGCACGCCGTAGCTTGCCAGTGTCTCAAAAGACTAGTGGCCCCTTTGTTCGTCAAGGGCCCCGGGCTGGCACTTACCCCAGCTCTGGTCGTCGCAGCGGGTCAGGTCTGCGTGCGTGTGCCCCTACACTTTTAAAGGGCCGTGCCCATAAAATCATTTTTTTTCTTAATTTCTCTCTCTTACGCCCCCAGGGCATTTCACTGGTTCTCTGTTAGGCCAGTCCGACCCTGAAAGTAGGATATGTGACACTTACACATTAGTAAGGCAGTGTTCACATCACATTGAGACTCCATCCCATTTGATGGAAAAGAACAACAAAATTTCTCCATGAAAATGATGTAGAACCCAATGAACCCCAATGAAAGTCCCAGCTTTGTCGCCCCCATTATATCCATAAATTGCCCCGCTGATGCCAACCTATTACATTTTGCTGGACTTCTAATGGTGATGCATGTCTGCCCTCTGCTGGAAGTCAGCAGTATTGAAAAGCAGTCTTCACTACATTTTTTAGTTTTATTTTCATTTATTTTAGTCGCTTATATAATGCCATTAATTCCACAGAGCTGTATTATCATCACTGTCCCCAATGGGAATCACAATCTAAATTCCCTATCAGTATGTCTTTGGAGTGTGGGAGGAAACCGGAAGAAACCCACGCCAACACGGGGAGAAGATACAAACTCATTACACGGTGATCCAAATATTCCCCTTTTAATCAAACCACATGGAGCAAAAGCATTTTTTTTAGTGGAGCCTTTTTTGATATTTTCATCCCTGTCTTTATTTTTCAGTTGACCTTACTGAATATTGTTTTTTCGCTGGATGAACGTTCGTCTTAATGATAATATGTTTAAAAAAGGAAAAAAGAAATGTAAAGATGCAAAAACTTGTTCTCATCCTTTTGATTTTTTTTAATGTAACTAATGTAGACTAAGAAAAGTTTTGGGAACTTTTAAAGGGATGCCCAACAATCACAACTTATAACTTATGGGTAGGATAGTAAGCATATATTCAGGCCAATGACAACACTCATATAGTCAAAAGTCCAAAGTGGTGAGTGCAAGCGATGTCAGGCTTAGACCCAAAATCCCGAAACTTCCAAGACACAGAAAAGGTATATCGCAACACCCAACTTGGTAGAAGAGTTCTTTATTCCATGGCAAAAACAGACAGCAACATTTCAAGTCTAAATGAGTCTCTCTCATCCTTATAACATACAATTTAGGTTCTCAAGTCCTCAGACAGTTCTCTTCTCCTCTTTCTGTTCTCCATGATTAGTGTGGCACACACAGACACACAATGCAAAGATTGAGTCAACTTCTCCCCTTTTTATCTGGTTTCAGGTGTGATTTTCATTTTGCACACACCTGTCACTTGCAACAGGTGAGTTTGAACGAGCATCAGATGCTTGAAACAAAGTTGCTTACCCACAATTTTGGAAAGAGCCAACAATGTTTTTGAGGTTTTGTGTGAAATGATGTCCAATTTGCCTTTTTTGTGTTGTTCCCATACACACAATGGAAATAAACATGTATAACAAAACAAGCGCAATTGCAATAATTTTGTAGGAGAAATACTTCTTTTCTGGAACAATTTCAAGGGTGACAACACTTTCAGCCATTAACAAATAAAGTTGTACTCTATATTGCTATAGCATGCAAACATGAAATATATGAAATTGTAATTGCATTACTGCTCTAGAACATAGGAAAAAACGAAGATACTTTGCGTATAAATTGGCCATTTCATGCATACTCACCAGAATAACCTAATGTAATCTGTCTCCTAGGCTCATAGCTTGTTTAAATGGGTAGGTAGGATCCTGCTGTGATTAAAACCTCCAGAGGCTGATGGGTGGAGTGCTAAGTTGGATAGCCTATGCATACAACTAAGGGTACCGTCACACACTGCCATTTCGATCGCTACGACGGTACGATTCGTGACGTTCCAGCGATATCGTTACGATGTCTGCTGAGAATCGTACGTCGTAGCAGATCGTTTGGAACTTTGTTTCATCGCTGGATCTCCCGCTGTCATCGCTAGATCGGTGTGTGTGACACCGATCTAGCGATGCGATCCAGCGATGCGTTCGCTTGTAACCAGGGTAAACATCGGGTTACTAAGCGCAGGGCCGCGCTTAGTAACCCGATGTTTACCCTGGTTACAAGCGTAAAACTAAAAAAAAAACAAACAGCACATACTTACATTCTGGTGTCCGTCAGGTCCCTTGCCGTCTGCTTCCCGCACTGTGACTGCCGGCCGTAAAGTGAAAGCAAAGCACAGCGGCTGTGCTTTCACTTTCACTTTACGGCCGGCAGTCAGTGAGGGCGGGAAGCAGACGGCAAGGGACCTGACGGACACCAGAATGTAAGTATGTGCTGTTTGTTTTTTTTTAGTTTTACGCTTGTAACCAGGGTAAACATCAGGTAACTAAGCGCGGTCCTGCGCTTAGTAACCCGATGTTTACCCTGGTTACCCGGGGACCTCGGCATCGTTGGTCGCTGGAGAGCTGTCTGTGTGACAGCTCCCCAGCGACCACACTACGATTTACCTACGATCACGGCCAGGTCGTATCACTGGTCGTGATCGTAGGTAAATCGTATAGTGTGACAGTACCCTAACAAAAGACTGACTGTCACTTCCTTCAGAGGCACACTGTGTATAATCAGAAGTTCAGAAGATGGCTTCCGGTCATACACAATGCGACTCTGAAGCTGGGAAGCGTACACCCGGCTTCAGAGACGCAGTGACGTTGCCGAAATGAGCGGTGAGCATGCGCGAGAGTCCCATGATCTGGCAACCACTGGGTCGTGATAACATGCAAAGATGGTCGACAATTTGGGGGCACTAACGCCCCACCGACTAGTTAAGGCCCTAATTAGCATAGGACAAGGGGACCTAATAAATGCTTTTTTAAAAGATTTATTTAACATAATTACGTTATACAGGGCTGGCTAGGCAGGGAATTTACTCATACATAGGTGAATGCTGCTGGGTTGAAGGGCATGAGGGACCTGACAGGTTCTCCTTAAAACAAGAATTATATTAGAAGATTTTTCCGATCTTTAATGTGAATACCAGGCTCCAAGGTCGGGGTGCATCTGCATCCTCTGTATTGTATTTAGTAATGTTATAATTGGTGGTCTGTAGTGTTGAGCATTCCGATACTGCAAATATCGGGTAACGGCCGATATTCGCGGTATCGGAATTCCGATACTGAGTTCTGATACTTTTGCAATACCGCATACCGGAATCGAAAGTTCCCATAACGCTATGAGCCAGTTTGATTTAATTCAGCCAATGAGGAAACCTAAGAAGTGTGGGCAGATCCTGCATGTTAGCCATGTAACTACTGGCATGGCTGTGATTGGCTGCTGAAATTATGTCATGATGCACTATAAAAGCCGCCGCCGCCATTTTGGGCTCACTCTGCTGTGAATTCAGTTAGGGACAGGACACTGTGTTCTGACTGAGGGCCAGTTTGAGACAGCGATTTGCTTCATTGTGCTTTACCCAGGCTACTGTTGCAACCGCTGTGTGAGAACGTTTTTTTGGCCTTGCAGCGCTGTTCACAGCTGTCTGCAAGGTCTCTGTGTGTGTGAGTGCAGCTCACGCTGCAGTGTGTTCTGCAGCCACATTTGGTTGTAGTTCCCTCAGCATGCGTCACTGCCTCATACTGTTACATTGTCCTTTTTTGCATTTGTGCTGCTGCACATTTTGCCAGATTTCTCCTATTACTGTGTTTCCATCCGTATCCAGCTAGATAGCGTACAAACAGTATATAGCATTAGATAGAGGAGCTTTTCTGCAGCCTTGCAGCACCGTTCACGGAGGTCTGCAAGGTCTCTGTGTGTGAGTGCAGCTCACGCTGTAGTGTGTTCTGCAGCCACATCTGGTTGTAGTCCGCTCAGCGAGCGTCACTGCCTGATACATTGTTCTTTTTTTCATTAGTGCAGCCCATTTTTCCTGATTTCTCCTATTAGTGGTGTGTTTTCATCCGTATCCAGCTAGATTGCCTGTACTATATAGGAGTAGATAGAGGAGCCTTTCTGTAGCCTTGTGCGCTGCAGCCCCAGCCAGATTAGTATTAGCCTATTTTTTGGAGCCTCATCTATTGCATTGTAGGTTACCTTCCTGCATTGTAATAGCTACAAAAAGTTTGTGATACTATCGGTTTTACATCTTTGGGCACATTAATTTTTAAAAGAAAAAAAAAAACCTAAATAAAGTTCACCAAACACTCCACTTTACAGTTGTGTAGGCCACATTAGCTCATATTAAAGTCTACTCCACACTTTATAAAATTAGTGTTTTTATACCTGTTAGCAGCTGTTCAGGAATAAGCACACTAACCCCTTAGTACTTTTCTGCCTATTTTTATCAGTCTACCAAGATGAGTTTCTGCAGGGAGAGGACGTGGGGTTTCTGTGCCTACTGCGGGCACCAGTGACTCAGCATCCCCCAGTTTTACCAGGGAACAGTCCTTTATGCGCATATTTGTAGGAGCTCGCCGTACCCCACTGCTGCGGGACGAACGAATTGAAGCCGTTGTCAGATGGATGGCAGCTAACGCATTGACTTCAATTAGTGCCACATTCTCTCAGGTCCAGAGCACTGAAGAGCACCCATCTGTCTCTTCACCACCTGCCAAATTGCCCAGGCAGTCAGAGAGCCCTGGACAGGAGCCATCTCTACTTCTGTTCTCTGAATCTCTTGGCTTGGAAAGAGGGGGCCAGCAAAGCAGCATTCGAGAAATGGAAGAAGAGGCAGTATGCAGTGATGCGCATCTGCTTTGTCTCTCTGAATCTGAAGAGGCAGGTGGGCCAGTGCCTACGGTCAGCACACCTCAGTACGCATCTGATGATGAGACTCAGGTGCCACTTTCTGGTGCGCACTGTGTTGCCGAGACTACCCAGGAGAAGCAGTTGTTGGAAGAGGGTAGTGTAGATGATGAGGTCCTTGACCCATCATGGTGTGAGGTACAAGAAGGTGGTGGGAACAGCTCTGAGGAAGAGATTCTGGAGCACCCCCAAGGGCTATGGGGAACTCGGTACCGGGTCTTTCGGTCCTTCGGTTCTCAGTGGGGATGTCACGGTGGCTGACCTGGTCCGTGGCCTTCGGGAGGTCCGTTGATGAACTGGGGAAGAGGTCTTTAAAGGGATAATGTTTGTGACGCCACCTGTGGTATTTGGTCAGGGTGACCAACGCTGCTTAGGGGGTCCACTGGGGTGATGTTATGGCAGCTAGATGGTCTACCTTCCCACAGGTGAAGTATGTCCTCAGGGCCTCCCAGAGTATAGATGATGAATGGTGGATGTTGTGAGGCGCAGTGAATAACGAGGACACAAGGGTGCAGTCTCTTTACCTTTACTGAAGGCTTCAGCATCCACATTCGAGGGTAGGGCCCACAGGGTAGGCAGAGTCCGGCCGGTCTGAAGGCAAATCCAGAGTCTCCTTATCCAGGTGGAATTCAATAGCCTTCCCCTAGCGCACAGTAACACAGTAGGTCCCTACTTGCATAAGCTCCAATAAGGTCCTCACTGTTATTACTCCTCTCACTGTTCCCCGTAGTCGGATAGAACAAACCCGTATGACTGATGGCCTGAGGCTTTTTATAGGGACCCTAGAGACGCCCCGGCCTCCACAACTTGCCACCGTGTCTTCTTAGGTATTAAGGTCGGGCAGCTAACATGGAATTAATTGTCCTGCCAGTCTCTGAAGTAACAGCATAGAGCTCTTTACTCCCTCGGTGTTCTGGCCACCGGATCTGCGCTTCAGATGGAGGCAGCCTGCTTCTAGCTGGTCTCCCACTGATGCTTCACTCCTGTTGCTATGACTTCGTTTCTCACTCACTACATCACAATTCTCTTTGTGACCTTTCCTGGGATGCTGCCGCATGGGTTGCAGGCACAGCTCCGTTTACCCTTGTCCTCCTCAGACCTTAGTCTGGATCGGACTGGAGATCACTCCAGCCAGCTCGACCTGGAGACCTTTCCTCATCGGTCCCCAGCCAGGACTCTCTCTAACTTTCCTCCCCATCCCACTAATTTTACCCTATGTGAGGAGTGGCCTAATAGATAGAACCCTTTGCTCCCCCTGGTGGACTGGTGTGTGAAGTGTGTGTGTGGCTGTGATACCTGGACAGAAGATCTCCTTCATTGCCTTCAGACGTAACATCACTGTCCCTGGTGGAAGAATAACATTACTGCAACGAACCAGGACTCTAGGGCGCTGCAATTCACCGAACAGCCCAAAAAGGAGGGAGAGGGAAGGGGCAGACTGGGTTGCCTGTAGCCTCCACTTCGGCACCCATTAGCAGCATGCCTCTTCCAAAACCCAAAACAGGCACTCCCAAGACTTGCAGTGCCTTGTCCTTTTTTGATACAGTTGCAGATGACATTTGCTTTGTCAAATGCAAGCTGTGTCATCAGAAAGTGAAAAGAGGGAAAAGTGTCAGCAACCTCAATACAACAAATATGTGGAAACATGTGCGGACCAAGCACGCGGTGGAGTTACAAAAACACACTGAAGATCTAGGCCAACCTACAGCGCCACCTACCACCTCTTCAGCTCGTGTTGTAGCCTCTTCCTCCAGCTCACACACAGCTGGTTCGGCTTCCTCACAGGATCGCCATGGAAGAACCTCTGGCACTTTTGTACAGAGACCCAGTGTAATTCCATCCACAACACCACATTCCCTGTCATCCTCACACTCCCAGCCCAGTCTACAGCCATCGGTAGCACAGGCATGGGAGAAAAGGTGGTCATTCTCGGCAAACCACCCCCGAGCACAGGCTCTGAATGCTGGCATTGCAAAACTACTGTCCCTTGAAATGCTCTCATTCAGGATGGTGGAGACTGACACCTTCCGTAACTTCATGGCATTGGCAGTCCCACAACACAACGTGCTCAGCCGCTTTTATTTCAGCAGGCAAGCCGTCCCTGCCCTACAAAAGCATGTGGAGGGAAACATTAAACATGCGCTACTAAACGCCGTCAGTAGCAAGGTCCACCTCACCACTGATGCGTGGACCAGTCACCATGGACAGGGACGATACCTTTCCCTCACTGCCCATTGGGTAAATGTTGTGGAGCCGGGTACAGATCTTGAGAGTAGTGCTGTACATGTTCTGCCAACTCCAAGGATTGCAGGAATCCAGTCTGTACATATTGACTCCTCATACTCCAGTTCCTCTGAATCAGCGCTGCAGGAGCCGTCACAGTCTACCTCCAGATGGACCCGTGAACGCTTACCTGTTAAGACCGATATAAGCACAGCAGTGGCCAAACGTCAACAGGCCGTATTGAAATTAATTTCTTTGGGGAATCTAAGCCACACACTGCAGGAGCTCTGGAATGCCATCAAGCAGGAGAGCGACGTGTGGTTTGTGCCAGCGAATCTCCAGCCAGGCATGGTAGTGTGTGACAATGGCCGAAATCTGGTGGCAGCTCTGGGCCTAGGCAACCTCACTCACATCCCATGTCTGGCACATGTGCTCAACTTGGTTGTGCAGAGTTTTTTGAGGGACTATCCAGATATTGATGCACTGCTGCACAAGGTCCGCCTAGAGTGTGCTCACTTGCGGCATTCCAGCATGGCAAGATCGCGCATTGCAGCTCTGCCAGGTTTTGCGTGCCTTTGATGATTCCACGCGGATGGCGAGTGCAGATGATGCACTAGTCAGCATGACTATCCCCCTTATCTGCCTGCTTGAAAAAACACTGCAAGCGCTAAAGGAGGAGAGGATGAGGAGTCACAAATGCCATCTGCAAAAACTCAACAAAGTGAACAAATTTAAAACTGCAAGAATTTCTTCTTGTGAAATTGCACGTTCTTTATATTTACTTCTGTCAACCTTTTCGTTATGCAGTTTTAAATTTGTTCACTTTGTTGAGTTTTTTTTTTTCACATCACGTGTCCATTTTAATTGTACTCACCTGCTGTGAACATTCTTATTGCAACCTGTGTTTCTATCAGCATACTGAGGATTAAGGGCACACTTGTTGCTCGAAACGCGTCCAGTCGGGTGTTGGTTGCTCTCCTTTACTCACCATGCCGGTCATGTCTCAGCAGCATTTTAATGTGAACTAATAAAGTTTCTACATTTTATTCCTGGAGCTGGATCCACATCTTCTTTCTCTACACGTCGACTAGTGTGGCAGCAACGCTTTGTTTCCGTGCTCGGACTGATATTTACCACATCGGACAGATGAACTAAGGGTGAGCTGAAATATACCTTTTTCTTGTGCAAAGTTTTGTGTGCCCGCCACAAATGTCCATACCATCACAGACGGCTCCAGTCAGAAGGAGGCAACGTTTCCGTCAGATGGTGACAGACTACATGTCTTGCCCTCCACCTTCTTCAGACTGTGCGGCGTCAGCTGATCCCTAATCGCCGTGGCATGTGCTTAGGGATCAGCTGACGCCGCACAGTCTGAAGAAGGCGGAAGGAGATGAGTGAGAGACGAATATATGCACAGCGCATGCCCATGAATCCCAGCCCCGCAGTGTGAATAAATCAAAAGACACTGCGGGGCGGGATCTCGGGCAGTGCGGCCGCACAGGCCCAGTCAGCCTGACATCATATGATGTCAGAAGATGGGCAGCGCTAACTGCGCATGCCCAAGGGATAACATAACAGCGCAGGCTCCGGGACAGATTCAAACAACGCTGAGGAGGTGGTGCTCGGCGCCAAGGGGTTAGGAATGACGGCTGTGCGTCGTCTGATTAGGAAGGAAAGTCCCGCCTCCGGGACGGTTTAACGTATGAGGGGGCACATTTTATAAGTGTTTAGTTCAGCGTATACGCCAGTTGCTGCTTGGAAGTGCTGTCTGCACAGTCAACACATGTTTCAGTGTTTTTGGGTTCAGTAACATCAGCTGATCCCCAGCTGTATGTGCGGCAATTTCTCCTGCTCCCTCCACATTTACACTACTACAGATTTTAAACTTGCTCCAATTAGGCCTCGGCCTACACTCTGTTTCTCCTGTAATCCCTGGGCTCCAACACCGCCAGTTGCTGCTCGGAAGTGCTGTCTGCACAGTCAACACATGCTCCAGTGTTTTGGGGTTCAGTAACGTCAGCTGATCCCCAGCTGTGTGCGGCAATTTCTCCTGCTCCCTCCACATTCCCACTACTCCAGATTTTAAACTTGCTCCAATTAGGCCTCGGCCTACACTCTGTTTCTCCTGTAACCCCTGGGCTCCAACACCGCTAGTTGCTGCTCGGAAGTGTCTTTGGCACAGGTACTCCCTCCTGCCCAGCCTGGTTCCAGCACACTAGCTGTTTCCGGGTAGTGTCAAGGTCACTTATCCTCCAATACGTTGTCCTGTCGTGTTGCGGTCAGGTTAGCTGACTCTATGGTGCCTGCAGTTTAGGTGCTTCCTATGTGGGCTGCAGGATCTGGCAATCAAGGCTGGTTCTGTAGTGCCAATAGGACAAGCTTCCCCTGTAGGACTGTGGGTTTTCGGTAACTCCGGCCGGCTCGCGGCCTTGCAATTTTTGTTTCATGTGGACCTTCTGCTTCCTATCTGAGTTCCAGCACCATTAGCTGGTTCTTTGGAAGTCAATATTGAATAGGTCCCCATCCTGGTTCCAGTACCGTCAGCTGGTTCCAGGCAGAGCCTTTGGCTTAGGTGCCTCCTTCTCGGTGTCCGAGTTCCACCAACGTCTGGTGGTCCTTGGTAGTGTTTTCAGGCACGGGTACCTCCTGCTTAGTAACTGGGGTCCAGTACCGTCAGCTGGTCCTCGGTAGTTCCATTGGCTCTTGTACCTTCTGCCACCCATCCGGGTTCCAGTACCGTCAGCTGGTTCTCGGCAGTGTCTTTGGATCTTGTAGCTTCTGCTCCACCATCCTGGTTCCAGTACCGTCAGCTAGTTCCAGGCAGAGCCTTTGGCTTGGTTGCCTCCTTCTCGGTATCCGAGTTCCACCAACGTCTGGTGGTCCTTGGTAGTGCTTTCTGGCACGGGTACCTCCTGCTTAGTAACCGGGTTCCAGTACCGTCAGCCAGTTCTCGGTAGTTCCATTTGCTCTTGTACCTTCGGCTACCCATCCAGGTTCCAGTACTGTCAGCTGGTTCTCGGCAGGTCCTCAGCCTTCTTGTACCTTCTGCTACATTTCCAAGTTCAAGCTTTTGGAAATGGTTTTTGCTAATCACTCTGGATCTCCCTGATGACGACCCTAAAGACGACGACCCTGAAGACCATCCCGAAGAAGACGACGACCTCTGAACGACGACCCTGGAGACGAGGACCCCAGAGACGAGGACCTTGGAGACGACGACCCTGAAGACGACCCCGAAGAAGACAACCCCGGGGACGATGACCCCGGAGACAACGACCCTGGAGACGACGACCCTGAAGACCACCCCGAAGAAGACCAAGAAGCAGAAGAACAAGAAGCTGCAGAACAAAAAGCAGAAGTACATTAAGCATAAGACTAAAAATCAGAGCAAAAGATATTATCTAAATTATAAGCAGAAGAAGTCTAACCAGTGTATGGGGGTGAGTCCGTTCCTCCTCGTGGCTCCCCTGGAAAAAACTGCTGCTGCAGGCAAAACTGAACGCGGACAAATCCTGTTGTAAATCTTTTGGGACAGGCAGAACCGAAGGTGTAATCTTCAAACTTTTAAAGATAACAACTACAGGAATGCCTGTCACAAATAAGAATATGATGAAGAAGAAGAAGATGAAGAAGTAGAATATGAAGAAGAAGAATAGTTGAATAAGAAGAATATGAAGAATGTAAAAAAAGGAATAATAGGAAGAAGGTGAAGAAGAAGAAGATGAATAAGGTGAAGAAGTTGATAAAAAAGATGCTTCTGCTGAGGATGATAAAGGAGAAAGTGTGGGAGAAGTAAAAAAGAAGGTGAAGAGCATGAAAGCTTAACATAGTCAATATTTTTGTAATTAATTCCTGCTATTCCATTTGACTGGCCTAAACCTCTATGCCTTTAATGTCTCCTCCACCTCCCCCAATACATTCTACATTATTCTTAGTTGTTTTCCTTCATGTAGAATTAACCAACAAGGAAAGAAAGGGTTTATTTTAATTCCGATATTTTTGTCCCATTGACTTGCATTGGTTTCGGGTATCGGCGATATCCGATATTTTTTGGATATCGGCCGATCCAATCCGATACCGATATTTCCGGATATCGGAAGGTATCGCTCAACACTAGTGGTCTGTCATTAGTTTTATCTGGCTGGAGCCGGACCCCAGTACCTTACTAGGGTCCACAGCTTTTGTAGCTTTCTGATGCTGTAATGACTCCTCCAGCAGAACCCCAGCTGGGGAGAAGAATGATGTCAATACCAGATCAATAGTCATTCTCATGTCAGTATGAGACTTCTAAGGACATCTTTTGTACTTTCGTACCCCCCGCCGGGGACACACTGGTCCTATGTTAATGTAACCCCAATATTGATTAGGACTCAAGATTCTCCAGATGGGACTGCAGGACAGGAGAAAACCATGACCAACATGACTATAGGAAATTCCAGACTGGTACCGCACAAAGACACAGTGACTATTCTGTCCTCTATGTAGCAGATACCTAGGTTATACCAGCTGCACGTGTGCAATTATAAACAGAGGATGCTCAGGTTATTCTAGATGTGCATATGTAATTATATACAGAAAATACCCAGGATATACCAGATGTACATATATAATTATATACAGAAGTAACCCAGGTTATACCAGCTGTACATACAGTATATATAATAATGTACAGGAGTTCCCCAGGTTATTCAAGCTGTACATATATAATTATATACACAGGATACTCAGGTTATACCAGCTGTACATTTAGAATTATATACAGAAGATACCTAGGTTATATCAGCTGTACATATATAATTATATACAGAGGATACCCAAGTTATGCCAGCTGTACATATATAATTATATACAAAGGATACTCAGGTTATACCAGCTGTACATATAGAATTATATACAGAAGATACCTAGGTTATATCAGCTGTACATATATAATTATATACAAAGGATAGCTAGGTTATACCAACTGAACGTATATAATTATATAAAAATGTAAACAATGGTGGCGCAAAGTGTCACCGTTATAAGTAATCCAGCAGCACTACCAACAGACTTCCACTTCCGAGTCTGTAAAAAATGCAAAACGTATAGATATGTATATATACAAAAGTAATATATACCGGTAGGCGCTAGGAAAATAACGGAGAATGGTAAAAGAAATAAATAAAATATTCACACAATAACAAAAGAAAGAAAAATATTCTTAAGAAATGTCCCAGTCTCAGTCCAATGTTTGGCCCCATTCGCACTCCGTACTCACTTGTCTGGTCACCGGGGGTTACGGTCACGTGACTCGTTACGTCACCCAGGTCCTGCGCACAGCCGGCACACACTGCCGCTTACACACGCGGCGTCGGCTCTTCAGGATCTCCGTCTCCTCCCGGAGACTAGCTGCTTTGTGGCTTGCCGCCGGCCGGGGCAGCCACTGGATCACATTTTCTGTGTCCGCTGAAGGACTTATCGTTAACGGGAGCGCTCAAGACTTCTTATTTTATGGTACAGGTAGGAACCATTGCCGAGTGCTCTGAATTACTATTGCCTGTGTCAAACGAATATATTATCATCCTGTCAGCGGCCATTGTTTTAGTGAAAGACTGAGACTGGGACATTTCTTAAGAAGATTTTTCTTTCTTTTGTTATTGTGTGAATATTTTATTTATTTCTTTTACCATTCTCCGTTATTTTCCTAGCGCCTACCGGTATATATTACTTTTGTATATATACATATCTATACGTATATAATTATATACAAAGGATACTCCGGTTAGACAAGTTGTACATATATAATTATATATAGAAGATGCCCAGGTAATACTATAAACACGTGATACCCAGGTTATACCAGCTTTACATATACAGTCATGGCCGTCAGAGTTGGCACTCTTGAAATGGTTCCAGAAAATGAAGTATTTCTCCCAGAAAATTATTGCAGTTACACTTGATTTGCTATACACATGTTTATTTTGCTTGTGTGTATTGGAACAACAGAAAAAAAGCACAGATAAAAAAAGGGAAATTGGACATAATTTTAAACAAAACCCGAAAAATGGGCCAGACAAAATTGTTGGAACCTTTCCACAATTGTGGGTAAACAACTTTCTTTCAAGCATGTGATGCTTGTTCAAGCTCACCTGTAGCAAGTAGCAGGTGTTAGCAATATGAAAATCACACCTGAAACCAGATAAAAAGGGGAAAAGTTGACCCAATCTTTGCAATGTGTGTCTGTGTGTGCCACAATAAGCATGGAGAACAGAAAGAGGAGAAGAGAACTGTCTGAGGAGACGTTTAAAACCCATCAAACTGTAGCTAATCTTCCTGGATGTGGACGGCAGAGAAAAATTGATGAAAGGTTGCAACGCAGGATAGTCTGGATAGCTGATAAGCAGCTCCAATCAAGTTCCAAATTAATTCAAACTGTCCTGCTGGCTCTGGGTGCATCAGTGTCAGCGCTAACTATCCCCCGACATTTGAATGAAATTATAAACATAAGGATGAATGACCTCGGAGAGATCAAAACATCCAACACCGCGGAGACACCATCACGTGTTTCTCAACGCAGTGATCCAGAACACTGCTCCCATCCCTTATGGAAAATATGCAAATGCATGTAGAAAAGCCGCGGAGACACCATCACGTGTTTCTCAACGCAAGCAATAAATAGCCAGGTCTTTCACCGGGAAGGAACAACCACGGGAAGGGCAGCATCCAAAAAGGAAAACCACCTATGCCAAAACATGGTATCCATCCACAGACAGCTGTTTCGGGGTATTTGCCCCTCATCAGTCTGGAGTAGGAAACTGGCTATTAGGAGCAGTGCCTAGTAAAAGGACTATAAACATAAGGATGAATGACCTCGGGGAGATCAAAACATTCAACACCGCGGAGACACCATCACGTGTTTCTCAACGCAGTGATCCAGAACACTGCTCCCATCCCTTATGGGAAATATGCAAATGCATGTAGAAAAGCCACGGAGACACCATCACGTGTTTCTCAATGCAAGCAATAAATAGCCAGGTCTTTCACCGGGAAGGAACAACCACGGGAAGGGCAGCACCCAAAAAGGGAAAACCACCTATGCCAAAACATGGTATCCATCCACAGACAGCTGTTTCGGGGTATTTGCCCCTCATCAGTGTGGAGTAGGAAACTGGCTATTAGGAGCAGTGCCTAGTAAAAGGACTATAAACATAACGATGAATGACCTCGGGGAGATCAAAACATCCAACACAGCGGAGATACCATCAAGTGTTTCTCATCGCAGTGATCCAGAACACTGCTCCCATCCCTTATGGGAAATATGCAAATGCATGTAGAAAAGCCACGGAGACACCATCACGTGTTTCTCAATGCAAGCAATAAATAGCCAGGTCTTTCACCGGGAAGGAACAACCACGGGAAGGGCAGCATCAAAAAAGGAAAACCACCTATGCCAAAACATGGTATCCATCCACAGACTGGATGGGATGGGAGCAGTGTTCTGGATCACTGCGTTGAGAAACACGTGATGGTGTCTCTGCGGTGTTGGATGTTTTGATCTCCCTGAGGTCATTTATCCTTATGTTTATAGTCCTTTTACTAGGCACTGCTCCTAATAGCCAGTTTCCTACTCCACACTGATGAGGTTCAAATACCCCGAAACAGCTGTCTGTGGATGGATACCATGTTTTGGCATAGGTGGTTTTCCTTTTTGGATGCTGCTCTTCCCGTGGTTGCTCCATCCCGGTGAAAGACCTGGCTATTTATTGCTTGCGTTGAGAAACACGTGATGGTGTCTCCGCGGCTTTTCTTCATGCATTTGAATGAAATTGGCAGGAGACCAAGGAAGACCCCACTGGTGACATAGAGACATAAAAAAGCTAGACTGCAGTTTACCAAAATGTAAGTGAGTAAATAAAACTCCTTTGGGTAAAATGCTTTGTTGACAGATGAGACCAAGATAGAGCTATTTGGTAAAGCACATAATTTTACTGTTTACCGAAAATGGAATAAGGCCTACAAAGAAAAGAACACAGTACCTACAGTCAAATATAGTGGAGGTTCAAAGATGTTTTGGGGTTGCTTTTCTGCCTCTGTCACTGTGTGCAAGGCAGCATAAGTGAAGAAAGGAATTGTGGGTGTTCTGCCCTGCTGGTGGGTGGAGAGCCAAGTCCGGGTACACACAAAAAAGGTTTGTGGTTTTTAGTGTTGACGCATTTCGCTGTTTACATACTTCTTCAGGACAAAAAACATATCTATGGTATGGTTTTTGTCCTGAAGAAGTATGTAAACTTCAAAACGAGATGGCAATAAAAACTGCAAACCTTTTTTTAAGTGTACTCGGACTTGCTTCTCCACCCACCAGTAGAGCGGAACATCAACAATTCATTTCTCCACTTATCTAAGGGGTAAGGTTTCTACTTGTGAAGAGTGACATGCCAGGTCCAGCATGCCAATATGAGGTGACTTAAATGCCTTGCATGATCCTCTGGGAAATTAAATACTCAAATTGTCTTTTCATAGAGGATGAGGACTTGAACTCTAGTTACACCTATTGGAAATAGCCTTGACTTGTATGATTTCTACCTCCAATAGGTAGCACTAGAGTTCAAGCCCTTTTCCTCTCTGAAGAGACAAATTGCTTATTTCTCCACTTATGTATCCAGTCTGATGACCCATGGACATAACCAAACCATGTAAGCATACCATTTTTTTTATTGTCTATAACCCAGGTTATATCATCTGTACATATAGAATTATATACAGAATATACCCAGGTGATAGAAGCTGTACATATATAACTAAATACAGATGATAACCATGTTATACCGGCTGTACATATATAATTATATACAGAACATGCCCATGTTATATCAGCTGTACATATATAATTATACACAGAAGATGCTCAGGTTATACAAACTGTACATAAAGAATTATATACAGGAGATGCCGAGAATTATATATATAAAGTATGCCAAGGTTATATCAGCATGTTCCATGTAACTATATACAAGATGTATATGTCACAGGTTTACAGAGATAGAGAGGGGCAAGAAGACTGCAGCATCTGATTTCACATACTCCAGCACTGATTAGAAGCACTTCTTCATATGAAAAGGTGCAGGTTTCTGTTAGCAGTGCTTGCATTTTACTGTTCAGCTTAGAGCCTCTGAAGCTTTCCTGCTTGGATGATCTCAGCTGTTCAGTGTTGTCCACTCCCCTCTCCTATATATTCTATATCTGGATTGCCAGTATTGGTCTTATACTGCCTGGTGTGGAGTGAATGTGTCAGTTGTTTATAGAGGCGTTTGGAGTGTTGATCTGCGACTGCTGCTTGGTGTTTCGGCTGTGTGCAAATCTTAATCCTCTCCTATTTGGTTTTCCTTCCTTTTCTCCCCAGTGTTCCTCTCTGTTGTCTGTGAGTGCATATTTGTATTTTTGGTATTTTCATTTATCCCTGTATGTTAATGGTTGTTAGTCTGGTTTGTGTATATACATACACTATCACTCCACACTTCCCTGAATGAAGGAGGGGGACAGATATAGGGCTAATTCAGAAGTTCAGTGTGACGCCCAGGAGACCGGGGTACCCAGCACCGGACCAATGGGGTCTGTCTCTTGAGGGAGATGTCACGGGTGGCTTGACCCGGTGCTGTGGCCTCAGGCAATGCACAGTGTAAGGGGTATCATGAGGGAACAGGAACTTACTTGATCAGCAGCAGGTTCTCTCAGCGGTGATGATCTTGATCCTGGATAGATTGCTATTGTCCAAATGAAAGTCTGAGGCACTGAAACGTTTAACCAGTTTACTTCAACATAAAGGGATTTACAACCAGTCCTGTCACCGGAGTCTGTATGGGAACTCTGAGTTACTTTGACCCTGCCGGGGTCTTCGCCTCTTATTATACGCAGTTTCTGTGTGGCCCTGCTGCTGTATGTGAACTGGCTGCCGGCCCAATCTGTCCCCTCCGGGTCCTGGTTCGACGGTCAACCCGAGTCCTTTTATCGGCTTACCCCCTCCAGGAGTACTGCTGAACTCTGTGTCTGTTGCTGCGTCCGGCCCTAGTGAAGCTGATGTCACCTCACGTTTTTCCGGTTGCTGTATTATATATAATGAATACAGCCACGGATCCGGTATCCGTCTTTGCGCCTGTTCTGGGTAGTGATTAATGCTACCCGGTTCTCACAATGTCCTTTTTCTCCGTCCCTTTTTTCCTCAGGCCGGTGATTTGGGCCTGGAAACTGTCATAAGGCTGTTAGAAATTCAGCTGTATGACCTCTCACTTTCAGCTCCTTAGCCCAACTGCCAGTTCTTCTCTCAGACCAGAATGGATCAAGGGGAGTCTCTGGAGCTCCCCCTTCTGGCTGGAGGTGGTAGTGCAGTCTTGCTATTTTAGTATTTGTATTTAGTGTCAGTAACTGTTTTTGTGGCAAATACCCCTAGGGGTGCCACATTCCCCCTTAGTTAAGAACAGTACTCCGGGACTGTGGGACGATAACATTTTGAAATAACAATTAATATGTACAGAGTCTTAAAAATGAAAAGTTACAAAAACCACTCAAGGAAACAAAAATAGAGTTCTGTAAAAAGTCACTTCAAATAGCGTCCATTAATACAGTTCTATCCTTGAAGGTACTAGGAAAGGTACTGCACTTTGTGTCCAGGAATTTAGTTCCATTTTTCCAACGGAGTTATCAAAATACAGTCTAAAGAAAGTTCAAAAAGAGCAAAAAGCAAAGTTCAAAAAGCAGTCTTTCCGGAGCTTTGATTTAGTGCCTCCGGGCTGATAAAAAGTTCAAGAATATGCAATAAGTTCATACAGACAAGTCTCTGTAGGTACTGGGCTTAAACGTTGCAGAATGATAACAATGACTATAGTTTTATAGTTAGTAATCCGCATACCTGGCCGGTAATTGACCCTGGGTACTACGCTGTGATCTACGTAATAGCGGTGTCTCTTCATGTGGTGTACTACTGTCTACTGCGGATGTAGTATCTGCCCGCTCTGCTAAAGATAATTCCATGACTATGGAGTTGGCAAGTCCACCGTGAATGGGATTACTCTGATCAGGAATCTGTTCTTCCTGGCCTGGAACCTCCCGTAGTACGGGGTCAGCCTCTTCCTGTCTTGGGACTTCTGGTATTGGGTTCGGTGTTGGGTAAAAGGCCACCATGGGAACCACTACTGCACCATGGTATGTTAGTAGGGTTTTGGGAAAGTCTCCTATACAGGTGTGATACATTTCCTCTTCTTTTTCCTTTACTGGTTGGACCTGCATGGGTTGAATAACTGGTTCTGGCTGGACAACTTCTGGCTCTTTCAATGCTTCCGGACATAATTTAAGATTGTCTCTTGACACTAGTACAGATGTTAAGCCTCAGTTTTTGCTAATGAGACACATTTTAGGATTATCCATTCTTGTTGGTAAAACTGTGTAGGGTACGGCTTCCCACTGATTGTCTAGTTTATTGGTTCGACGATTTCTCTTGAGCACTTGGTCACCCGGTCTTAATGGGGTCGCTAGAGCATTCTGGTTGAAAGTTCGCTCTTGTCTTTCTCTAGTTTGCTGAAGGCTTCTTTCCACACTCTCTTGCACTTGGCGATACTGCTTTTGCCGTATGATATCCCAATTGGAGTCTTGAACTTCTGCGTCTGGTTTCAGAACTCCCATTTCTAGATCGATTGGTAATTGGCCGGGTCTTGCACGCATAAGGTAAGCTGGGGTGCAGTTGGTGTAGCTCACCGGGACATGATTATACAGATCCACCAAGTCAGGCAATTTCTCTGGCCATTGATTCCTTTCTGTCTCAGGTAAAGTCTTTAGTAGGTCTATTATAATATGGTTCATCTTCTCGCATAAGCCGTTTGTTTGTGGATGATAGGCCGTCGTCCGGATCTTTTTGCAACCATACATATTACAGAATTCTCTGAAGATCTCTGATTCAAAGGCTGTACCTTGGTCGGTGAGAACCTGTTCCGGATATCCATGGGGTCTACAAAAGTACGTTTGGAACGCTTTGGCTGCTGTTTTTGCTGTCAGATCTTTTATGGGTACTACTACCAAGAAGCGTGTATAATGGTCCACGATGGTCAAGGCATAGACATAGCCGGACCGGCTTGGTGTCAACTTCACGTGGTCTATGGCTACAAGTTCAAGTGGTTGTTTGGTGATAATGGGCTGCAGTGGTGCTCTTTGGTTCTTTTGATCGTTTCTTCTGAGGTTGCACGGACCACAGTTTCTGCACCACTGTTCGATTGATTTTCTCATCCCGACCCAATAAAATCTTTCTCTTAGAAGTACTTCTAACTTTTTCCAACCGAAGTGACCAGCACCATTATGGTAAGCTTCGAGGACCATCTTCACATCTTGTTTAGGCACGATAATCTGCCAAACCAATTCATGTGTTTTCGGATTGGTGTACCTTCTACAGAGCTTCCCTTGATACAGGAACATTTTGCCTCTCTCTTTCCAGAGTTGATGCGTCTCTTCTGGGGCATCCTCATCGGGATATGCACTTTGCTCAGTCAGCAGTTCCTTCACCAACTTCACAGACGGATTGCTGTCTTGGGTGTCAGCCCATCTATGGTGTGCTAACGGATTAAAATTCACCTCTTGTTGTTTCTGATAGGTACTTGACTGATGATGTTTTGCCTTGGGATGATGGAAGGCTGGTAGTTCAATTTCTTCAAGCTCCCCCGTTTCTTCTTCTACATCTCTCAAGTGTGGCATCCGGGATAGGGCATCAGCATTTCCATTCTTGCGACCTGCTCGATACTTGATTATGAAGTTGTAATTAGATAACCGGGCTATCCATCGCTGTTCTAACGCACCTAATTTGGCTGTGTCCAGATGGGTCAACGGATTGTTGTCAGTATAGACAATAAATTCTGCAGCGGCCAGATAGTGTTTGAAACGTTCAGTCACAGCCCAAACTACTGCCAGTAGTTCCAATTTAAAGGAGCTGTAATTTTCTGAATTTCTTTCAGTTGGCCGGAGCTTTCTACTCGCAAAGGCGATGACTTTCTCCCAACCTTCTTGCTTTTGTGACAGCACCGCTCCTAGTCCCACATTACTGGCATCGGTGTAGAGGATGAAAGGTTGATGGTAATCTGGGTATGCCAGAACCTCTTCTCCGGTTAGTGCCTTCTTTAGTTGTTCAAAGGAGTCTTCCCTTTCGTCGTTCCACTGAAAAGGAGGGTTTCGGTTTGAAGGTTTCTTTGTCTGCCCTACCAAGGCGTCTTGCAAGGGTGCTGCCAACTTGGTAAATCCTTTTATAAATCTGCGATAGTAACCCACCAATCCCAGGAATTGCCTCACTTCTTTTGCGTTGGTAGGTCTTGGCCAATCCCTTATGGCGCTTATTTTCTCGGGATCCAGTGTTACTCCCTCCGAACTCACGATGTGTCCCAGGTACTGTACCTTTGGCTTGAGAAGGTGACATTTGGATGGCTTGATTTTCATGCCATACCTGGATAAGGCTTCGAACACTTCTGCCAGGTCTTTTAAGTGTTGTTCGTAAGTCTTTGAGTAGACGATCACATCATCTAGGTACAGGAGGACGGTCTCGAAGTTCTTGTGTCCGAGGCAGCATTCCATCAGCCGCTGGAAGGTACCAGATGCGTTGCAGAGTCCGAATGGCATGCGATTAAATTCACATAGACCCATTGGTGTGGTGAATGCTGTCTTTTCCTTATCTCTCTCAGCCACAGGGACTTGCCAATACCCGCTTGTTAAGTCTAAGGTGGAAAAATTTCAAAGCAGTCAAGGACTCTTCTATCCTAGGCAAGGGGTAGGTGTCTTTATGGGTGATGTTATTAATCCGCCGGTAGTCTACGCACATTCTCATGGTTCCGTCCTTCTTTTTGACAATCACTAGAGGGGCCGCCCAGGGGCTACAGCTGTCTCTTATTACCCCGGCCTGTTTCATCTCCCTCAGCATATCTTTTGCACATTGATAGTGAGCGGGTGGTATGGGTCTATATCTTTCTTTTATTGGGGGATGGTCACTGGTGGGGATTGTGTGTTCTACCCCTTCTATCCGTCCGAAGTCCAATGGGTGTTTACTGAAGACTTGTTCATATTCCGTCACTAGCCTATACACCCCTTGTTTTTGATGGGTAGGTGTTGAATTTATGCCCACGTGTAGCTGTTGGCACCAATCCTCCAATTCTCCATCTGAGCCGTTGACTTCCACCTGACAGGTTGGTTCTAAGGGCTCAATGGTTGTGATGGCATTGTTGTCAACAGTATATAGCTTTGCCACTGTAGCATACCTTGGCAAAGTGACCTCTTCCTCTCCACAGTTCAAAAGTCGTACCGGCACTCGTCCCCGGTGTACCTCGACTACCCCTCGTGCTGTGAGTATAGTGGGCCTGCTGTCGGTGTACACTGGTTCTATTAAGGCTTGATAATCTCGTCCCTTAGTACCAATGGCTGCTCTACACCATACCAGCATTTCTGTTTTTGGTGGGATTACAATAGACGTTGGATCACTTACCCTCACACTGCCGATTTCTCCACCTGCAACTTCTACCTGTTGCCTTAACATCAATACTTTTATTTCCCTCCGGAGAACTCTCTGCTGGTAGGATTGGGCAGTTTCAGCAATTTGCTGTAAGACAGAAATAACTTCGGCAAAGCAGTTCTCTAACACATTCATTCCTATCAATACAGTTGGTTCACAGTTCCGCTGGTCAACATCAACAACAATTATACCCTGTTTCTTCAATTCTACTTTACCAATCTTTATGGTCATCTCCCTGAATCCTAGTTTCGGTACCAACTTACCATTACTGGCCCATATATCTAGTTCAACATCAGAGGGCCCTTTATCAATATCTGCATCAGCCCAGTACCTCTTATAAAGGATATACGGTATAGATGAAACCTGGGAACCTGTGTCCAGCAAAGCGTTGAGGGGAATTCCGTCCAGCACGATAGGGATAATGGGTCGTCCTCCGATGTACCTGTCGTGCCAGGGTGTTGGGCCTTGAAAGTTCATTCCTGTGAAGCGGCCCGCATTCCCAGGGGATTCCCGTTTAAATCACAATCTCGTGCAAGGTGGCCTGGCTGCTGGCAACGGCGGCAAATGGGCTGTCCATCTGGTTGGTAGCAGTCGCGGGGTCGTCCTCTCCATGTCGGGTATCTCCGGGGTCTCATCCATGGAACATCCTCTCTACGATTTGCCAACTCCATCTTGGGTCCTCTCATCTCCTGCATGGTTTTAGCCATTGAAGCAACAACATCAGTTAAAGAGTCAAGCTTTTGTTGAAGAGCCTCATTAGTACTGGGCACCAGGGGCTTAGCAATGGACCCGGACATAGCTGATGTCACTGGCAATCCCTGTTGTTGAGGTGCCTCTGCCATGGGTTGTGCAGGATCCTGATCCCGAGGTGCCTCTGCCAGCTGGAGACGTATAGCGCTCTCCTTTAATTGGGCAAATGTCAATTCAGGGTTCTTAAAAACAAGCATGCTCACATGCCCCCGGTGAGAAGGGGTGTAGAGTCCCTCAATAAATTGATCTCTTAGCAGTTTATCCGCTCCGGTGTTAAAAATGGGTTCAGCCAGTGTAAGTGATTTAAGGGCTTCCTGCAGGTTTAAGGCAAAGTCTCTCACGCCCTCATTAGCTTTTTGTTTGCAATTAAAGAATCGTATTTTAGCTTTGCTGCTGGCAGTGGTTTCAAATGTAGCTTTTAATCCAGCAAATATGCGTTCAACAGTGCCTTTTAGATCAGCTGCCCATGCTGTGACTTCTCGCTTAGCATGGCCACTTAACTGCATCATCAGGAGACTAACACGCTGAACTTCACCCACGGGGAACATGTCAAAATGGGCTAGCATCTTTTCTCTGAAATTGTCAAGGGTATTAGGCTCACCTTCATACATTGGAAGCCACGGGCCACCCGGGGTATATGGCATCAGCACCGGCATGATGGGCGCCACTCCTTGCACCGCTGCGCTGCCGGACTCTCTATTGACACTCTGTCTTTCAGCTGCATTAGCGTTGCCGGGTGCTGCGACGTCTCCGTGCTGCGACATACTGTGCCCCCTTAGTTAATCCGGACCCTTCCGGTCCTCCGCTTCCGTCGGGATAGTGTAGATTCGTTCCGCTGTGCAGCAGGATTGGTTTCCCCTTGCTCTGACATCAGAGCGCTCAGCTTGGTGCCACCCACAATGACACGCCCCCTGCTGCTCCCGCCCGCCGCGCGCTCCGTAATGGCGGATTCTGAAGTTTTTCAGTCAGACTGGGGCTCAGGTAATGGCGTAGCCCAATTAACAGTCTCGTGCCTAGCGGTTATGAGGTGATTACCTCAGGGGATGGCGGCCATCTTTACTCCATTATAACCAATGGGGAAAAGTCACTTTCAATAGTTTTCAATGGGGAACGGAATTTTCTTTAATAAAGTCAATTTTCACGATTTTTCATCCAAGTTTTCAAATTTTGGGCTCCAATCACGGCACACAATACCCGGTATATGGGCTGGCTCGATCCTGTTCGTGACGCCAATTGTGACGCCCAGGAGACCGGGGTACTCAGCACCGGACCAATGGGGTCTGTCTCTTGAGGGAGATGTCACGGGTGGCTTGACCCGGTGCTGTGGCCTCAGGCAATGCACAGTGTAAGGGGTATCATGAGGGAACAGGCACTTACTTGATCAGCAGCAGGTTCTCTCAGCGGTGATGATCTTGATCCTGGATAGATTGCTATTGTCCAAATGAAAGTCTGAGGCACTGAAACGTTTAACCAGTTTACTTCAACATAAAGGGATTTACAACCAGTCCTGTCACCGGAGTCTGTATGGGAACTCTGAGTTACTTTGACCCTGCCGGGGTCTTCGCCTCTTATTGTACGCAGTTTCTGTGTGGCCCTGCTGCTGTATGTGAACTGGCTGCCGGCCCAATCTGTCCCCTCCGGGTCCTGGTTCGACGGGCAACCCGAGTCCTTTTATCGGCTTACCCCCTCCAGGAGTACTGCTGAACTCTGTGTCTGTTGCTGCGTCCGGCCCTAGTGAAGCTGATGTCACCTCACGTTTTTCCGGTTGCTGTATTATATATAATGAATACAGCCACGGATCCGGTATCCATCTTTGCGCCTGTTCTGGGTAGTGATTAATGCTACCCGGTTCTCAAAATGTCCTTTTTCTCCGTCCCTTTTTTCCTCAGGCCGGTGATTTGGGCCTGGAAACTGTCATAGGGCTGTTAGAAATTCAGCTGTATGACCTCTCACTTTCAGCTCCTTAGCCCAACTGCCAGTTCTTCTCTCAGACCAGAATGGATCAAGGGGAGTCTCTGGAGCTCCCCCTTCTGGCCGGAGGTGGTAGTGCAGTCTTGCTATTTTAGTATTTGTATTTAGTGTCAGTAACTGTTTTTGTGGCAAATACCCCTAGGGGTGCCATATTCACCAACGTACGTGGCCCTGGTGTCTTCACCATCAGAATCCAGGGAGCAGGCATAGCTAGGGCGCCACTAGCTCTAAGGACAGGGAAGGAGTTACTGGCCCCGGGTATTCTGACAACAGAGTTATGACATTACAAATGAACCAAAGAGAGTACCAATTCTGAATAAAATACAAAAAGTTTATTACATAATTCAATTAAATAGTGACATACATAAACAGAAAAAATCATATAAAGACAAAGTGAAAAGCCTGACTTCAGAGGTATAACGCTCAGGACCAATATATATAAGTGGATGGGAAAGGATCACTAGCATGTAAGGCTCAAAACTTCTTACCCCATTCGATCATATCACTACCAAATAAGACTATTTAAATAAGATGCCAAACGCATTCATAAAGTGTCAAGTGCAAACAGTAATGTCAATACACAAACACCCAGCTGACATAAACTGGGTGATTGAGGTATAAGGCCTACGAAAAAATGGGAAACAGAAAGTACATAAACGGCCTAGCTGTGGTCCTTACCCATAAAGTCTCCACTCTTGGAACCTGAGCGGTGCAGCCCCAACGCGCGTTTCGCGTTGGCTTCCTCGGGGGGCTGTCAGAGTTATGACATTATAGCTTATACTAGCTGTAGATATATAATTATATACAGGAGATACTCAGATTATACCAGCTGTACAGATATAATAAGATATAATCCACATTTGGACTCGTTGAAGCGGTGTTACGCAAAATGGCCATTGCCCACACTGCCTCTCCCTGCATGCCTCTGTAACCTGCACATCATGTTTTAGTCCTAATTCCAAGGAATGGAATAAAGGACTTTTTCACATTAATTCGAACTGGTGAGTGCCGCATCTTTTTTTCTTCAATATTGCGCATTTAAGTACTTTATGCAGAGCTTCAAACACAGTTCGATTAGCCACTGTAAAGGTACCGTCACATTAAGCGACGCTGCAGTGATATAGGCAATGATGCCAATCGCTGCAGCGTCGCTGTTTCGTCGTTGTGTGGTCGCTGGAGAGCTGTCACACAGACAGCTCTCCAGCGACCAACGATGCCGAAGTCCCCTGGTAACCAGGGTAAACATCGGGTTACTAAGCGCAGGGCCGCGCTTAGTAACCCGATGTTTACCCTGGTTACCATTGTAAATGTAAAAAAAAACCAAACACTACATACTTACATTCCGGTGTCTGTCGCGTCCCTCGCCGTCACCTTCCCTGCACTGTCTAAGCGCCAGCCGTAAAGCAGAGCAGTGACATCACCGCTGTGCTCTGCTTTACGGCCGGCCGGCGCTGACAGTGCAGGGAAGCAGAACGCCGGGGGACGCGACAGACACCGGAATGTAAGTATGTAGTGTTTGGTTTTTTTTTACATTTACACTGGTAACCAGGGTAAACATCGGGTTACTAAGCGCAGCCCTGCGCTTAGTAACCCGATGTTTACCCTGGTTACCAGTGAAGACATCGCTGAATCGGCGTCACACACGCCGATTCAGCGATGTCTGCGGGAGATCCAGCGACGAAATAAAGTTCTGGCCTTTCTGCTCTGACCAACGATGTCACAGCAGGATCCAGATCGCTGCTGCGTGTCAAACACAATGATATCGCTATCCAGGACGCTGCAACGTCACGGATCGCTAGCGATATCGTTGGTAAGTTGTTCAGTGTGAAGGTACCTTAACTCTACATATGGGATGTCTATACATCCTTCCAAGGAATTTTTATATGTTGACTGGTGCGGTATTTTTTAATATTTTTTCTTTGAACATTGCCTATAATTATAATTATGTATAATTATATACAGAGGATACCCAGGTTATACCAGCTATAATACATAATATACAGGAGATGCCCAGATTATACCAGCTCTACATATATAATTATATACATAAGATGCCCAGGTTATACCAGGTGTACATATATAATTATATACAGAAGATGCCCAGGTTATACCAGCTGTACATGTATAATTATATACAGGATATGCCCAGGATATACCAGCTGTACATACAGTATATACCGTATTTTGTGGATTAAAAGACGTGCCGGATTATAAGACGCACCCCAAATTTTGAGGAGAAAAATAGGAAAAAATCTTTTCTTTCATAAAATGTTGGTGCTTCTTATAATCCATGCATCTTATTGCTTACCGGGGGTGGTGGCTGCAGTCAAGCGGTGTCCCAGAGTCGCGGCTGGAGAAGGCAAGAGTGGAGCATTGCTGCAGGCCGCAGGCTGGGATGAGGGAGTGTTAGGATGTGCAGTGCACCGCTTCAGGTGTCCAGTGCTGCTGCGGGTGGCCGGGGGTGGCGCATGCGCAGATGGAGATCTCGGGACCAAGATCTCGGGAGATGAGATCTCAGCGGTGCAGAGGCCTGCGGTGTACAAGTGAGTGTGATGCACCCCACATCCTACAGCTAGGGTTTCCACCAGGAACTTCAGGGCCCTATAGTGGCAAAATTTTCAGGCCCACTTGAGACTCCACCCAGGCTCCACCCCAGTTCCACCTCCACCCCTCGAACTTTCCAGAGTCCCCCTTTGGACAAAGATTTTTTAAGCTGCCTCCACAACAAGGTAGACTCTTTTTGCACTCTACCCTCAAATGCCCAATATTCTTTTTAGGTATATTTTTCTTTAAAGGGATGTGTAACAACCATTTTTTAAAATGATCAATAATACCACATACAAGGGACAAATATACAGACAATATGACTAGATCACATATTACTACCACATAGTGACTGAATAATAGCACATACAAGGAACAAAGACCACCACACCATGACCAGATCAAATATTACCACCACATAGTGACCAAATAATACCATATACAGAGGACAAATCCCGCCACACCATGGCCGGACCACATATTACTTCCACATAGTGATCAATAATACCACATACAAGGAACAAATACCACCACACCATGGCCAGAACACATATTACCACCACATAGTGGTGTAGAGATGAGCAAGTTTGCTCGGGTTCCCTCTTATTCGGCAAGCTGTCTCCTTCCTGTCCCCCATATGTATCCATGCTGCCCCCCATATGTCTCCATCCTGACCCTCATATTTATCCATCCTCAGCCCTCATTTGTCTCTGATTATCTGTGCAGGAAGCAGTCCGCACGGCAATAGATTGCAACTGAACATCCGTACAAGGACACACGTTTAGTTACTGAGCGAACAGTCGAATTGTGCACCTGGGGCCCGGTAAGGGTCCCCTTCTCACCGGTCCCCATAGGCCAGTAAGGGCATTCCTGATGGCATCCCTGCTAACAGCACACTGGGACTGGGACACTCCTTATCTGTAAAGTGTCAGAGCGTAATTGGACAGCAGCTCGGTTGCGTCTCTTCAGCACTTTACAAAAGTATGGGCCATATGTATAGAAAACTATGCAAATTAAAACTCTCCTAGAGTTGAAAAAAGCTGTGAAAATTTTGTATGCATTTCATAAAATTATCCACTAGAGGGCGGACTAGTCTTTCTAATATACATAGCACTTAAAATTCCATTCAGCCTGAAAGTGTCTATTCGATGTAATATGGTTACGCCACATTATATTTAATAGGGAACATAGCGAAGAAAATCCGGTTATGAGTCTTTTCTTAATCCTACTGGCAGGAGCCGGGGGCAGATAATTCTGTCGACATCAAGGGAGTTTTTAGTCGGCGTTAATACTGTATTTGTCCTAACGTTACTGACTAGAGCCTGCAGCTCGTATTGTGAAGGAATGTGACGCGTCTTTCATATAACTTGGCCTGACTAACTGTTATCTCTGGGACTTTGATCTGAGATTTAAGAGCTACTTATCTTCCCTCCTATCTCCCGACCTGCGGTTCTAAAATTAGAAATATTACCCCAAAAAGTTTTTGTTTCATTTATGTTTTATTTAGCAATTGTCTATTTCCTTAAAGGGGTGTTTCCATTTTCCATAGAACATATCCATTAATCGTGTAATGCATCTCACTAAGGGACCTCCATCTATCTCAAGAGGAGAGGAGAGCGTGCTTTTGCGACTCCCCCATTCATTTACCACTAGTATTCTCACAGATACACAGCACTCTATGATTAATGTAAAAACTCTTATTCAATCATATATAAATGAAAAAAAATAAAAACAAGGAAGTCAAATACAAATAAAAGCTTATACGCTACAAGATCAGGGTTCCCTTGATAAAGCATAAGGTGAAACGCAGTATGGGACATGTCACACATATACGTGCAGGTATTTGTTTTTGCGCATATGGCTACGCATATTACTCGCTTTATTAGATTCATATTTACTTTCATTATAAATAGCAGCAAATATGTCACATTCGTACAGGGGCGGTGCATGAGAAGGGTTCCAATTAGTGATGAGCGAATATACAGACACACACACACAAAATCTGCATTAGGCCAGGGTCACACTTGCGAGAAACTGGCATGAGTCTCGCACCTCAGTACCCGGCACTGCCGCCAGCACTCGGGACTGGAGCATTCAGCTACATAGAAATTCATGCAGCCGCACACTCCGGTACGAGTGCCGGCGGCAGTGTTGGTATTGAGGTGCGAAACTCATGTGAGTTTCTCGCAAGTGTGACGCCGGCCTTAAACGTAATATCTTTTTAATTAAAAAAAAACTTGAAAAAAAATGGCGTGGGCTCCAGCGCAATTTTCTGCGCCAGGGAGGGAGTGTGTTATGAAAGGCAATTCAGTACCACAATGGACATAGCGGTCAGAGCACATACAGTGATCTGACAATAACCCAAAATCATAGAACGAGCTCTGAGACGTGGGAACTCTGCAGACCGCAATCCCTAATCCTCTCCAAACAACACTAGAGGCAGCCGTGGATTGCGCCTAACTCTGCCTATGCAACTCGGCACAGCCTGAGAAACTAACTAGCCTGAAGATAGAAAATAAGCCTACCTTGCCTCAGAGAAATACCCCAAAGGAAAAGGCAGCCCCCCACATATAATGACTGTGAGTTAAGATGAAAAGACAAACGTAGAGATGAAATAGATTCAGCAAAGTGAGGCCCGACTTTCTTAACAGAGCGAGGATAGAAAGGTAACTTTGCGGTCTACACAAAACCCTAAAGAAAACCACGCAAAGGGGGCAAAAAGACCCTCCATACCGAACTAACGGTACGGAGGTACACCCTTTGCGTCCCAGAGCTTCCAGCAACAATTAGACAAGCTGGACAGAAAAAATAGCAAACAAATAGCAAAGAAGAACTTAGCTATGCAGAGCAGCAGGCCACAGGAATGATCCAGGGAAAAGCAAGTCCAACACTGGAACATTGACAGGAAGCCAGGATCAAAGCATTAGGTGGAGTTAAGTAGAGAAGCACCTAACGACCTCACCAGATCACCTGAGGGAGGAAACTCAGAAGCCGCAGTACCACTTCCCTCCACCAACAGAAGCTCACAGAGAGAATCAGCCGAAGTACCACTTGTAACCACAGGAGGGAGCTCTGCCACAGAATTCACAACAGGAGTGCCGATGGCCAGGGGCCGATGTTTATATCCTGGGAATGGAGCTTCCCAGGCTATGAATCTCAGCCTGCAGCTGTATATTTATCATTTACTGGCTATTAAAATAGGGCGACCCCCCAAAAAATGATGTGGGGTCCCCCTATAATTAATAGCCAGAAAGGCTATGCAGACAGCTGCGGGATAATATTCATAGCCTAGAGGGGGGCCATGCAGACAGCTGCGGACTAATATTCATAGCCTAGAGAGGGGCTACAAACACCAGCTCCTAGCCTCCCCAGAAATTGCGCATCTGTAAAATTCCGGCACTTAGCCTATCTCTCTCCACTGCCCTGTGGTGGTGGCATATGGGGTAATAAGGGTTTAATGTCACCTTTGATTGTAAGGTGACATTAAGCCAGGTTAGTAATGGAGAGGCAGCAATAAGACACCTATCCATTACTAATCCTAAAAGGTCTTTTTTGGTTATGCACCAGTTCAGACTAGATTGCTGTTCAGTCAGTTTACCTATACAAACACAGTTGGTTCCGACTTTCCTATATATGCAGGCTTTACCATGTTATTAGCCAGAGGTAAGTGTTCACACTAGGCAGTCAGGTCAGGGACCCATCCGATCTGAGATTACCTTGACGTTTGGTGGATGGGCTCACATTTTTTGGCCAAATCTTGTGCTAAGCATCTCATGTGTTTTTTCATAGATTTCACAAGCCATTATTCTATTCACATTTCATGTATCGCACATTTTCTTGATTTAGTACAGTTGAGTGCAGCCATTGATCTATTTGCTATGTAGGTCTTTTCTGGTTATGCACCAGTTCAGACTAGATTGCTGTTCAGTCAGTTTACCTATATTTACTATGTTTTGGTATGCGTCCCCTGACCTCATGGTGGATGGTGAATAAAGACAGATCTACTGATGTAAAGACATTAATCTGGGACTAGAGGTGAAGTTTTCTGAATATGCGCATATTCATCACTGTAATGAGTGGTACCACGTGACCGCTCACACAGTACCTGCTGCCAGCGCTGAGAGGAGACATCGCGGGAGCTGGGTGAGTATTTCTCTGCAAGCGGGCAGGCGCACAAGGGATGGGAGGCGGGAGGTGACCCCCAAACTTTATTTTTAACACAAACAAAAAAAAACTTGATTTTTCATCCCTTCTCTCCTGCAAGCACTGCTTTCAGCCGAGCAGGACAGAAGGGATGAATTCCGGCTTCAGCACCACACGTAGTGGGGACAGCGCTTACTGTAGCGCTGTCTCTCCTGCGAGCGGTACGTGCACACGAAGGAGAGTGCACACTGTTCTTCGTGTGCATGTGTGCGGGACGTATTGCGGTACGTGCTGCCGGAGAAATGTGGACATGTCTCCGTGTTTTGCACACGGACACACGGTCCGTGAAAACACGGAGACATGTGCATAGACCCATTCATTTGAATGGGTTTACGTGTGTCAGTGTCTCCGGTACGTGAGAAAACTGTCAGTACACGTACCGGAGCCACTGACGTGTGAAAGAGGCCTAAAACAGATTGGGCTCGGACTTAGTGAGCATTCTCATAGGCTAAAGCTGGCATTAGACATCACATTTTAACAGCAGACTTCACCTTAGGTAGGTAAGCATTGTCGGCCATCAACTATCTGCCCCGACTACTCCAAAAACAAGTGCATAAATTAATTATTTTTTAGGTGGTCCCATCATTCAACAATACATAACTGCCCAAGATCTTCCAATTCTCTGGCTGACCTACAGCTTTCATAGTCCATTTTGGGCGGCCAACTTTAATTGTCCCATTAGTTATACTATGGTCCTCCAAAGAACAGAAATAGTTAAATTCCAATTCTTAAAGATTAAATTTCCAGACAATTTCAGCTTAATTGAGGGCTCATAATCAGGTCTTTGCTGACATTCTTTTCCATTTACTGAAAATTTTATCTCAATGCTGGATTTTGGCAGAGAAACTCTCTGGGAGCAGCTTAATTTTAATGAAGTGTGGCACTAATGATGGTGGTGACTTTCAAGGAAACAGACGTTAAAAGGACCCATGGATGTGACGCAGACAGTACAACCACCTGCAACCATCATTACCACTACTCAACACACATATGGGTAATAGCTTTACCAGCATAGAAGAGCACAGTGCCAAGTACCAAACACTGGATGCAATACTCCTTCAAAAGGAAGTTTTATAGTAGATACGGTATCTTGTTGTACATAGGGAGCAGTATTATAATAGGTATATTCTTCTACATATTGTAGTTATATTCTTGTATATAGGAGCAGTATTATTGTAGTTATATTCTTGTACATAGGAGCAGTATTATAGTAGTTATAGTCTTATATATAGGAGCAGTATTATAGTAGTTATATTCTTGTATATAGGAGCAGTATTATAGTAGTTATATTCTTGTACATAGGGGCAGTATTATAGCAGTTATATTCTTGTATATAGGAGCAGTATTATAGTAGTTATATTCTTGTATATAGGGGCAGTATTATAGTAGTTATATTCTTGTACATAGCAGCAGTATTATAGTAGTTATATTCTTGTACATAGCAGCAGTATTATAGTAGCTATATTTTTGGACATGGGGTATAATCTATAATAATAATCTTTATTTTTTATATAGCGCTAACATATTCCGCAGCGCTTTACAATTTGCACACATTATCATCACTGTCCCCGATTGGGCTCACAATCTAGAATTCCTATCAGTATGTCTTTGGCATGTGGGAGGAAACCGGAGTGCCCGGAGGAAACCCACGCAAACACGGAGAGAACATACAAACTCTTTGCAGATGTTGTCCTGGGTGGGATTAGAACCCAGGACCCAAGCGCTGCAAGGCTGTAGTGCTAACCACTGCGCCACCGTGCTGCCCTGTATTATAGTATGCCCTGTAGTATTATAGTAGTTATATTCTTGTATATAGGGGGCAGTATCAGTAGTTATATTCTTGTACATATATACAGTATTATAGTAATTATATTCTTGTACATATATGCAGTATTATAGTAGTTATATTCTTATACATACGGGCAACATTATGGTAGTTATATTCTTGTACATAGGAGGCAGTATTATAGTAGTTATATTCTTGTACATATGGGGCAGTATTATAGTAGTTAAAATCTTGTATATAGAAGCAGCTTTATAACAATTATATTCTTGTATATAGGTGTAGTATTATAGTAGTTTTATTCTTGCACATAGGGGCAGTATTATAGTATATTTTTATTCATAGGAGGCAGTATTGACCCGAAACACACAACCACAGCAACTAATGGGTGGCTCCATAAGATGAATTTCAAGGTCCCGGACTGACCTAGCCGGTGTCCAGACTTGAACCCAATAGAAAATCTTTGGAGGGATCTGAAACTCAATGTTGCCCAGCAACAACCCCAAAACCTGCAAGATTTGGAAACTGTAATGGCAAGCAAAGGTTTCTGCACCAAATATTAAGTTCTCTTTTTCTGTTGTATCAAATACTTATTTCATGAAATACATTACTTATGCAAAAATCAATGTAATTTTCTGGATTATTTCAAGATTCTGTCTCAATTGAAATGTACCTACGATAAAAATTTCAGACTTGTGTATTCTTTGTAGGTGAGAAAACTTGCAAAAAGGCAGTGTATCAAACACTTATTTTCCAAACTGTAGGGGCAGTATTGTATTACTGAAATTCTTGTAGATAGGGACAGTATTATAGTAGTTCTATTCTTGTACATAGGGGCAGTATTATAGTAGTTATATTCTTGTACATAGAAGCAGTATTATAGTAGTTATATTCTTGTACATATGGGCAATATTATAGTAGTTATATTCTTGTATATAGGGAGCAGTATTATAGTAGTTACATTCTTGTACATAGGAGCAGTATTATAGCAGTTATATTCTGGTACATAGGGGCAGTATTATAGTAGTTATATTCTTGTACATAAAGGCAGTATTATAGTAGTTATATTCTTGTACATAGGGGCAGTATTATAGTAGTTATATTCTTGTACATATAAGCAGTATTATAGTAGTTATGTTCTTGTACATAGGGGCAATATTATAGTAGTTATATTTTTGTACACAGGGGCAGTATTATAGTAGTTATATTCTTGTACATAGGAGACAGTATTAGGGTATGTTCACACGTTCCTGATTTCCATTCTTTTTTTTTCAGGACTGTTTTTTAAAAAACTGCAGCTCTTGGCAGAAAACGCAGGTCCTTTTTTTGGTCCTTTTTTTGTCCTTTTTTGATGCGTTTTTTGATCCTTTTTTTGATCCTTTTTTTTATGCAGTTTTCTATGCAGAGTCTGTGTGTTTTCTAGGAAGTTTTTTAGGGTTAAAATGGCTGAAAATACCCTAACCCTACCCCTAACCCTAACCCTACCCCTAACCCTACCCCTAACCCTACCCCTAACCCTACCCCTAACCCTACCCCTACCCCTAACCCTAACCCTACCCCTAACCCTATTCTAACCTTAGTGGAAAAAAAAAAATTCTTAAGTTTTTTTATTGTCCCTACCTATGGGGGTGACAAAGGGGGAGGGTGTCATTTACTATTTTTTTTTATTTTGATCACTGAGATAGATTATATCTCAGTGATCAAAATGCACTTTGGAACGAATCTGACGGCCGGCAGATTCGGCGGGCGCACTGCGCATGCGCCCGCCATTTTGCAAGATGGCGGCGCCCAGGGAGAAGACGGCCGGCCGGACACCGGGACGCCGGGTAAGTATAAGGGGGGGAGATTAGGGCACGGGGGCGGGGGGGCATCGGAGCACTGGGGGGGGGGCATCGGAGCACGGGGCGGTGGGATTGGAGCACGGGGGGGCGGGATCGGAGCACGGTGGGGCAGCCACACTCCGCCCACGCACTTCCGCCCGCTTCCCCGCACTTCCTGCTGCAGCGGTTCTGCAGCACAAACCGCAGTAAAACCCGCAGATATTTTTTTCATCTGCGGGTTTTACTGCGGGTTTGACCTCACAATGGAGGTCAATGGGTGCAGAACCGCTGCGGCTCCGAAAAAAGAAGTGACATGGTACTTCTTTTTTCCCGCAGCTATTCAGCGCGGCTTTTTTTTTTATTTTCCGCATTGTGGGCACAGCAGTTCCTGTTTTGCATAGGGTACAATGTAATGTACCCTGCATGGAAAACAGCTGCGGACCCGCAGCGGGAAAATCGCGGCAATTCCGCATGAAAAAAAGGATCTTGTGAACATGGCCTTATAGTAGTTATATTCTTGTACATAGGAGCAGTATTATAGTAGTTATATTCTTCTACATAGGGGCAGTATTATAGTAGTTATATTCTTGTACATAGGAGAAGTATTATAGTAGTTATATTCCTGTACATAGGAGCAGTATTATAGTAGTTATATTCCTGTACATAGGAGACAGTATTATAGTAGTTATATTCTTGTACATAGGAGCAGTATTATAGTAGTTATATTCTTGTACATAGGAGAAGTATTATAGTAGTTATATTCTTGTACATAGGAGAAGTATTATAGTAGTTATATTATTGTACATAGGAGCAGTATTATAGTAGTTATATTCTTGTACATAGGAGAAGTATTATAGTAGTTATATTATTGTACATAGGAGCAGTATTATAGTAGTTATATTCCTGTACATAGGAGACAGTATTATAGTAGTTATATTCTTTTACATAGTGGTTATGTTCTTGTACATAGGAGAAGTATTATAGTAGTTATATTCTTGTACATAGGAGCAGTATTATAGTAGTTATATTCCTGTACATAGGAGACAGTATTATAGTAGTTATATTCTTGTACATAGGAGCAGTATTATAGTAGTTATATTCTTGTACATAGGAGAAGTATTATAGTAGTTATATTCTTGTACATAGGAGAAGTATTATAGTAGTTATATTATTGTACATAGGAGAAGTATTATAGTAGTTATATTATTGTACATAGGAGCAGTATTATAGTAGTTATATTCCTGTACATAGGAGACAGTATTATAGTAGTTATATTCTTGTACATAGGAGCAGTATTATAGTAGTTATATTCTTGTACATAGGGGCAGTATTATAGTAGTTATATTCTTGTACATAGGAGAAGTATTATAGTAGTTATATTCCTGTACATAGGAGACAGTATTATAGTATTTAAATTCTTCTACATAGGGGCAGTATTATAGTAGTTATAATCTTGTACATAGGAGAAGTATTATAGTAGTTATATTCCTGTACATAGGAGCATTATTATAGTAGTTATATTCTTGTACATAGGGGCAGTATTATAGTAGTTATATTCTTGTACATAGGAGAAGTATTATAGTAGTTATATTATTGTACATAGGAGACAGTATTATAGTAGTTATATTCTTGTACATAGGAGCAGTATTATAGTAGTTATATTCCTGTACATAGGAGACAGTATTATAGTAGTTATATTCTTGTACATAGGAGCAGTACTATAGTAGTTATATTCCTGTACATAGGAGACAGTATTATAGTAGTTATATTCTTGTACATAGGAGCAATATTATAGTAGTTATATTCTTGTACATAGGGGCAGTATTATAGTAGTTATATTCTTGTACATAGGAGAAGTATTGTAGTAGTTATATTCCTGTACATAGGAGACAGTATCATAGTAGTTATATTCTTGTACATAGGGGCAGTATTATAGTAGCTATATTCTTGTACATAGGAGAAGTATTATAGGAGTTATATTATTGTACATAGGAGAAGTATTATAGTAGTTATATTCTTGTACATAGGAGCAGTATTATAGTAGTTATATTCTTGTACATAGGGGCAGTATTATAGTAGTTATAATCTTGTACATAGGAGAAGTATTATAGTAGTTATATTCCTGTACATAGGAGACAGTATTATAGTAGTTATATTCTTGTACATAGGGGCAGTATTACAGTAGTTATATTCCTGTACATAGGAGACAGCATTATAGTAGTTATATTCTTGTACATAGGAGCAATATTATTGTAGTTATATTCCTGTACATAGGAGACAGTATTATAGTAGTTATATTCTTGCACATAGGAGCAGTATTATAGTAGTCATATTCTTGTACATAGGGACAGTATTATAGTAGTTATATTCTTGTACATTGGAGACAGTATTATAGTAGTTACATTCTTGTACATAAGAGCAGTATTAAACCCTTTACCCCCTAGGGTGGTTTGTACGTTAATGACCAGGCCAATTTTTACAATTCTGACCACTGTCCCTTTATGAGGTTATAACCCTTGGAACGCTTCAACGGATCTTGGCGATTCTGACAATGGTTTCTCATGACATATTGTACTTCATTATAGTGGTAAAATTTATTCGATATAACTTGCGTTTATTTGTGAAAAAAATGGAAATTTGGGGAAAATTTTGAAAATTTTGCAATTTTCCAACTTTGAATTTTTATGCCCTTAAATCACATTTAAGGCTGATTTCACATTTGCGTTTTTTTGCCGCTGCGTTTTAGCGCAAAAAAACGCATGCGTTTTTTTTTCTATACTTAACATTAAAAACGCATGTGCTTTTTTGCATGCGTTTTGCCGCGTTTTGACGACGCATGCGTCGTTTCTATGCTTGCGTTTTGTTGCGGAAATGCAACCTGTATTAATTTCTAGTGGCGTTTTTTTGCTGCAAAAAAACGCATGCTTTTTTTGCGGCAAAAAACGCATTGCTGTCTATGTAAACGCATGCGTTTTTAAGCACATGCATTTGCATGCGTTTTTAAACGCATGCGTTTCAATAGAAAAACACCAGAATACACACTGATAAGCCACCCCCCAGCCCTAACCCTAGGGATCCTAACCCTAACCCTAGGGATCCCTAGGGTTAGGATCCCTAGGGTTAGGGTTAGGATCCCTAGGGTTAGGGTTAGGATCCCTAGGGTTTGGGTTAGGGTTAGGATCCCTAGAGTTAGGGTTAGGGTTAGGATCCCTAGTGTTACTAGGGATCCTAACCCTAACCCTATCCCTAGGGATTCTAACCCTAACCCTAGCTATTTCTGTTTATAGTTGGTTTTCTAGTTGTTTTTGATGATTGGCATCTGTCACACACTTCTCGTCATGCGTTTCAAAAACGCAAACGCGGTAAAAAACGCATGTAAATGCGTCAAAACACCGCAATTTTTTTACCACATGCAAAAACACATGCGTCTAAAAAACGCAGCGTTTTAACGTGTTTACATGCGTTTTTTGCACCACATGCGTTTGCGTTAAAAATGCTGCGTTTTTTAACGCAAATGTGAAACTAGCCTAACTTTTTTTCACAAAAAATGTACTTCAGCTCCAGTTTGTTTTATTTTCCCAAGGGTAAGAGAAGAAATTGGACCCCAAAAGTTGTTGTGCCATTTGTTCTCAGTACGCCGATACCCCACATGTGGGGGTAAACCACTGTTTGGGCGCATTGCAGAGCTTGGAAGGGAAGGAGCGCCGTTTGACTTTTCAATGCAAAATTGACTGGAATTGAGATGGGACGCCATGTTGCATTTGGAGAGCCCCTGATGTGCCTAAACATTGAAACCCCTCACAAGTGACACCATTTTGTAAAGTAGACCCCCTAAGAAACTTATCTAGATGTGTGGTGAGCACTTTAACCCACCAAGTGCTTCACAGAAGTTTATAATGCAGAGCCGAAAAAAATAAAAAAAATCATATTTTTTCACAAATATGATCTTTTCGCCCCCAATTTTTTATTTTCCCAAGGGTAAGAGAAGAAATTTGACCCCAAAAGTTGTTGTGTCATTTGTTTTGAGTATGCCGATACCCCACATGTGGGGGTAAACCACTGTTTGGGCGCACGGCAGAGCTCGGAAGGGAAGGAGCGCTGTTTGACTTTTCAATGCAAAATTGACTGGAATTGAGATGGGACGCCATGTTGCGTTTGGAGAGCCCCTGATGTGCCTAAACATTGAAACCCCCCACAAGTGACACCATTTTGGAAAGTAGACCCCCTAAGAAACTTATCTAGATGTGTGGTGAGCACTTTGACCCACCTAGGGCTTCACAGAAGTTTATAATGCGGAGCCCCCAGTTTTGTATTTTCCCAAGTGTAACAGGAGAAATTGGACCCCAAAAGTTGTTGTTCAATTTGTCCTGAGTACGCTGCTACCCCATATGTGGAGGGAACCACCGTTTGGGCGCATGGGAGGGCTCGGAAGGGAAGGAGCGCCATTTGGAATGCAGACTTAGATGGATTGGTCTGCAGGCGTCACATTGCGTTTGCAGAGCCCCTAATGTACCTAAACAGTAGAAACCCCCCACAAGTGACCCCATATTGGAAACTAGACACCCCAAGGAACTTTTCTATATGTGTTGTGAGAACTTTGAACCCCCAAGTGTTTCACTACAGTTTATAACGCAGAGCCGTGAAAATAAAAAATATTTTTTTTCCACAAAAATTATTTTTTAGCCCCCAGTTTTGTATTTTTCCAAGGGTAACAGTTGAAATTGGACCCTAAAAGTTGTTGTCCAATTTGTCCTGAGTTCACTGATACCCGATATGTGGGGGGAACCACCGTTTGAGCGCATGGCAGAGCTCGGAAGGGAAGGAGCATCATTTGGAATGCAGACTTAGATGGATTGGTCTGCAGGCGTCACATTGCGTTTGCAGAGCCCCTAATGTAGAAACCCCCCACAAGTGACCACATATTGGAAACTAGACCCCCCAAGGAACTTATCTAGATGTGTTGTGAGAACTTTGAACCCCCAAGTGTTTCACTACAGTTTATAACGCAGAGCAGTGAAAATAATAAAAAAAATTTTTCACACAAAAATGATTTTTTAGCCCCCAGTTTTATATTTTCCCAAGGGTAACAGGAGAAATTGGACCCCAAAAGCTGTTGTCTAATTTGTCCTGAGTACGCTGATACCCCATATGTGGGGGGGGGGGAACCACCGTTTGGGCACATGGGAGGGCTCGGAAGGGAAGGAGCACCATTTGGAATGCAGACTTAGATGGAATGGTCTGCAGGCGTCACATTGTGTTTGCAGAGCCCCTAATGTACCTAAACAATAGAAACCCCCCACAAGTGACCCCATATTGGAAACTAGACCCCCCAAGGAACTTATCTAGATGTGTTGTGAGAGCTTTGAACCCCCAAGTTTTTCACTACAGTTTATAACGCAGAGCCATGAAAATAAAAAATCTTTTTTCCCACAAAAATTATATTTTAGCCCCCAGTTTTGTATTTTTCCAAGGGTAACAGGAGAAATTGGACCCCAAAAGATATTGTCCAATTTATCCTGAGTATGCTGGTACCCCAAATGTTGGGGTAAACCCCTGTTTGGCACACGGGAGAGCTTGGAAGGGAAGGAGCACTGTTATACTTTTTCAACGCAGAATTGGCTGGAATTGAAATCGGAAGCCATGTCGCGTTTTGAGAGCCCCTGATGGGCCCAAACAGTGGAAACCCCCCAATTATAACTGAAACCCTAATCCAAACACACCCCTAACCCTAATCCCAACGGTAACCCTAACCACACCTCTAACCCTGACACACCCCTAACCCTAATCCCAACCCTATTCCCAACTGTAAATGTAGCCCCAACCCTATCCCTAACTTTATCCCCAACCCTAACCCTAACTTTAGCCCCAACCCTAACTGTAGCCTTAACCCTAGCCCCAACCCTAACCCTAGCCCTAATCCTAACCCTAACCCAAGCCCTAACCCTAGCCCTAACCCTAGCCCTAACCCTAGCCCAAACCCTAACCCTAACTTTAACCCCAACCCTAACCCTAACTTTAGCCCCAACCCTAACTGTAGCCTTAACCATAGCCCCAACCCTAACCCTAGCCCTAACCCTAGCCCTAACCCTAATGAGAAAATAGAAATAAATACATTTTTTAAAATTTTTTAATTTTTCCCTAACTAAGGGAGTGATGAAGGGGGGTTTGATTTACTTTTATAGCGGGTTTTTTAGCGAATTTTTATGATTGGCAGCCGTCACACACTGAAAAACGCTTTTTATTGCAAAAAATATTTTTTGCGTTACCACATTTTGAGAGCTATAATTTTTCCATATTTGGGTCCACAGAGTCATGTTAGGTCTTGTTTTTTGCGGGACAAGTTGATATTTTTATTGGTAACTTTTTCGGGCATGTGACATTTTTTGATCGCTTTTTATTCCGATTTTTGTGAGGCACAATGACCAAAAACCAGCTATTCATGAATTTCTTTTGGGGGAGGCGTTTATACCGTTCCGCGTTTGGTAAAATTGATAAAGCAGTTTTATTCTTCGGATCAGTACGATTACAGCGATACCTCATTTATATCTTTTTTTATGTTTTGGCGCTTTTATACGATAAAAACTATTTTATAGAAAAAATAATTATTTTTGCATCGCTTTATTCTGAGGACTATAGCTTTTTTATTTTTTCACTGATGACACTGTATGGTGGCTCGTTTTTTGCGGGACAGGATGACGTTTTCAGCGGTACCATGGTTATTTATATCAGTCTTTTTGGTCGTGTGTTATTCCACTTTTTGTTTGGCAGTATGAGAATAAAGCGTTGTTTTTTGCCTTTTTTACGGTGTTCACTGAAGGGGTTAACTAGTGATATAGTTTTATAGGTGGGGTGGTTACGGACGCGGCGATGCTAAATATGTGTACTTTTATTGTTTTTTTTAAATTTAGATAAAGAAATGTATTTATAGGAAGAATTTTTTTGGGGGGGGGGAATTTTTTTTTACATTTTATTTACATTTTTTTTACACATGTGAATATTTTTTTTTTACACTATAACATTGCCCCGGGGGGAGGGGGGGCCTTAATGTTATAGTGTAAGATCACTTATCTGACACCTTGCTGTGCACTGTGTCAGATCAGCGATCTGACGTGCACTTCTCCTGGCTTCCCGACTCCTGCTCTGAGCAGACGCAGTGAAGCCACCTCGCTGCAGGACCCGGATGCCACGGCCATCTTGGATCCGGGCCTGCTGCAGGGAGGAGGAGGTAAGAGACCCTCGCAGCAACGCGATCACATCGCGTTGCTCCGGGGGTCTCATGGAAGCATGCAGGGAGCCCCCTCCCTGCGCGATGCTTCCCTATACCGCCTGCACTCTGCGATCATGTTTGGTCCGTGACCGCTCCTGGCACATAGTGCTGGATGTCAGCTGTGATAGTCAGCTGACACCCGGCCGCGATCGTCCGCGCTCCCCCCGTGAGCGCGGCCGATCGTTATGACGTACTATCCCGTTGAGGGTCAGATGGGCCCAGGTCACCTCGACGGGATAGTACGTCTAAGGTCAGAAAGGGGTTAAAGTAGTTATATTCCTGTACATAGAGGAGCAGTATTATAGTAGCTATATTCTTGTACATAGGGGCAGTATTATAGTAGTTATATTCTTGAACATAGGTCCAGTATTATAGTAGTTATATTCTTGAACATAGGTCCAGTATTATAGTAGTTATATTCCTGTACATAGGAGACAGTGTTATAGTAGATATATTCTTGTACATAGGGGCAAAAGTAAGTATTTATATTCTAGCCTCTTGGTTAAACCTTTATAGCAGTTTGTGCGTGTGTAAAAGGCCTATTGTGCTTTTATTTGTTCGGCTAACAATTGTATAATCTAAAAAAGTGACACCTAGTTCTCTGAACCAGAACTATGTTTGGTTGATGCTATTCTTGGCAGGTCAGACATTGTGCATTATGGGGGGTGTGATGCAGTGACCCCTGTAACAGGTAGGGGGCGCTGCATGGTCTCCCCAGTATGCGCACAGAGGTGTATAGAGGCCATGAGAGTGCATGGCAGTTGCATGCATGACTGTAATGTGATAATTACAGTCCGTAATGTGATAAAGTCCGGCATTGTGATGAATGGCCGATATGTGTGTCACAGAGGAGGAGACTCTGCACTGTCAGCCTGAAGCGGTGTGGTGTTCTGGGACCTGTAGTCCTATAAGTATAGTGTAATATAGTAGTCATAGGAGGCTGGCAGGGCTAGTTATGTGAGATGGGCGGGACAAACTAGCCACACTCCCACCCAGGGGAGTGGTTACGGTTATGTAATTAGACCATGGTGTGGGTCACATGGTCTGAGTGTCCTGATAGAAACCTCTGTGTTGGGTCTGCTAGCCCTGAAGAGCACGTGGTGGGAATTTGCTACTGGTGGTCTGGGTATTGGACGGTCCCAGCCAGGGATGGACATCCTAAATAGTACCCGGACAGGTCACCTGTGTGGTCTTGAGTAACCTGGGTGTTGGGAGGTCCTGGGAGTAGGACCGGATCCCTGAACAGCACGAGGTGAGGACAGGGATCTGCAGAGCCAGTGCCAGCTACTGTGTGTGGATCTGGACTGACTAATGTGTGCCGCCCAGGCAAGTTGGTGATCCCCGTGAGGCAGCCTTCCCAAGAGAGAGGACTGACAAGGAGTCAGCAAGTGGGGCAGGAGCTCCCAGAAGGTACCATAGACTGTTGGTGCTAATTGTTTCTATGAACTATGTGGTAACCCACGGCAACTGGTCAGAAGAGGACCAGCGTGTTTAGTTGCTGCAAAGGGATAATGCAAGCCAATGATACAGTGTGTAATGGACTATATGTAAGCCGGTGATTTGTAACCTGGCTTACGGCGCGGTTTATGACTTGAAAATAAACCGTATGGACTGATTTGTGTTGAAAATTCGTGCCCGTGTGCTTGAATCCTGTGCCAAGCGAGTAATCCCCTACCTGAAAGTGAGTGCAATCTCACAGGGGTGACAATGATCACAAGAAGCTCTCACTGGAGAAGGAGAAAATTCAACCTATGCTCTTTCCTGAGGCATAATCTGTATAACAATGTATGTACACATTTAGTCAAAGCAAATGGGTTTAGTTGAAAATGGGAAACATTAAACAACAGTCCCAAAAGAACAGTCAAAAACATATATTTAGTGTGGAATTTTCTTAAGACTTACAAGGATATGGTCCTGTCCTCAGGGGACTCTTTGATCTGGTTATAAGCGTGAGGAGAGATCGCTACAGTTTAATGCAAAACTATCTCTGGAGCAGACAGCTTATGGACACAGAACACTGAAGATGCGTATTTCACACCTTATGTTTTCACAATAGCATCTGTTTTAGAGAATTTCAAATATTTTAAAAGATTTTACACCTCAATTATAAATATCATATTTTGCTAATCATTTCAAGAGCAATCATCAGTCAGATATTAAAATACCTGACATATTTTTTACATATCCATATTATATCACAATGTAGTATTATATTACAGTAGTTATATTCCTGTACATAAGAGTGGTATTATAGTAGTATTATTCTTCTACATAGGGGCAGTATTATAGTAGTTATATTCTTGTATATAGGGGGCAGTATTATAGTAGTTATATTCTTGTACATAGGGCAGTATTATAGTAGTTATATTCTTGTACAATGGGGGCAGTATTATAGTAGGTATATTCTTGTACATAGGAGCAGTATTATAGTAGTTATATTCTTGTACATAGAAGCAGTATTATAGTAGTTATATTCTTGTACATAGGGGCAGTATTATAGTAGTTATATTCTTGTACATATGGCAGTATTATAGTAGTTATATTCTTGTACATAGGAGCAGTATTATAGTAGTTATATTCTTGTACATAGGAGCAGTATTATAGTAGTTATATTCTTGTACATAGGGCAGTATTATAGTAGTTATATTCTTGTACATAGGGGCAGTATTATTGTAGTTATATTCTTCTACATAGGGACAGTATTATAGTAGTTATATTTTTGTACATAGGGGCAGCATTATAGTAGTCATATTCCTGTACATAGCAGCAGTATTATAGTAGTTATATTCTTGTACATAGGGGTAGTATTTTAGTAGTTATATTCTTGTACATAGGAGCAGTATTATATTAGTTATATTATTGTACATAGGGCAGTATTATAGTAGTTATATTCTTGTACATAGGAGCAGTATTATAGTAGTTATATTCTTGTACATAGGAGCAGTATTATAGTAGTTATATTCTTGTACATAGGGCAGTATTATAGTAGTTATATTCTTGTACATAGGGGCAGTATTATAGTAGTTATATTCTTCTACATAGGGACAGTATTATAGTAGTTATATTCTTGTAAATAGGGGCAGCATTATAGTAGTCATATTCCTGTACATAGCAGCAGTATTATAGTAGTTATATTCTTGTACAGAGGGAGCAGTATTATAGTAGGTATATTCTTGTACATAGGGGCAGTATTATAGTAGTTGTATTCTTGTACATAGCAGTATTATAGTAGCTATATTCTTGTACATAGGAGCAGTATTATAGTACTTATATTCTTGTACATAGGGGTAGCATTTTAGTAGTTATATTCTTGTACACAGGAGCAGTATTATAGTTGTTATATTCTTGTACAGAGGGAGCAGTATTATAGTAGGTATATTCTTGTACATAGGGGCAGTATTATAGTAGTTATATTCTTGTACATAGGAGCAGTATTATAGTAGTTATATTCTTGTACATAGGAGCAGTATTATAGTAGTTATATTCTTATACATAGGAGCAGTATTATAGTAGTTATATTCTTGTACATAGGCGGCAGTATTATAGTTGTTATCTTCTTGTATATAGGGGCAGCATTATAGTAGTTATATTCTTATACATAGGAGCAGTATTATAGTAGTTATATGCTTATATATAGGAGCAGTATTATAGTAGTTATATTCTTGTACATAGGAGCAGTATTATAGTAGTTATATTCTTGTACATAGGGGTAGTATTTTAGTACTTATATTCTTGTACATGGGGCAGTATTATAGTAGTTATATTCTTGTACATAGGGGGCAGTATTATAGTAGTTATATTCTTGTACATGGGAGCAGTATTATAGTAGTTACAGCAGGTGAAATAAATATTGAGCTTGTCACAAATTTTCTAAGTAAACATATTTCTAAAGGTGGCATTAACATGAAAATTTCACCAGATGTCAGTAACAACCCATCCGATCCACACTACACACAAAGAAATCAAACCATAGATGTATATAAATTATGTGTAATGAGAAATGACACAGGGAAAAAGTATTAAAAACGCTTACTGAAATGTATTTGTAATACCCAGAGTTGGGTATTACTAAATCTCTGTGTAAAATTATTAGTAATACCTAAGTATTGCTCTATGCCTTGTAGCGGTCTGTATTGTTACAATTGTCTATTGCACTAGTTATGGAAGGAATAGTTAAGTCTCCATACAGATCACCTACTGTTCGGGCACGGACATTGGTGTTTATCACGCTGTCATGTGTCTGACAGCGCAGCAAACACTTGTTCTGATTGGCGGTAAAATCATTACTGCTGGTCAGACAGCCGCAGTTCCCGTGCTAGCAAATGGCTGGCGTAGGCTACTGCTCCCATCAGCCTGCCCCTGCTGCCGCTGATGACAGTGAGAGCAGGAGCTGCTGATGGGAGTACTCATCAGCTGGTGCCTGCGCTCTAAATAAATAGTTTAAAAAATTGTTACAACCGCTAACAACTAGCTAAGTGTCACCATGTCAGTGGACATAACCATGGATACCTAAGGTCCTGCAATGCCTGCACATGAGGAAAGAGACATAGTGAATCAGAAAAACTATACTACATTTCTAATTGGAGATATTTGCTAATATTATTATTATACCCTACCCACTATATATTGGCATAGGATGCTGGAGATGAGACTACCCTTTCAATTTATGTGCAAATTGTCTCTTCAGAGAGGAAGAGGAATTGAACGTAATTGCGCCATCTTTTGGAAGTAGCGATCCTGTAAGTCATTATCGACCCTTTAACGAGCCTTGCAATATGACTTTGGATAAAAGCCAAATCAGAATCTCTATTTGCAGACACGGTGTTTCGGGGTAAAGCCCCTCGTCAGTGCAAAGTATGAGAACTTATTTGGAAAGGTGAGATACTCTGGATTGAGGTCTAAGTGGTAACGTTTCTCCTTGTGGAGAGTGACATCCCGACCCTGGCATGCCAATGTAAGATGGCATCTAATTTATGGTTTGATTTTTTTGCCTGTGTGGATTGGATGGGTTGTTACAGATATCTGGTATAAATTTGGTGACTTATTCAATACTTATTTTACCTGCTGCACATATACACAAAATGGAGAAGAGTATTGGAACATCTACAGATTTTTGACCCTAATTCTACATCCTTAGACATTAATATGGAGTTGGCCCCTTTGCAGCTATAACAGCTGTCACCAGATTTTTGAATGTGTTGGGAGGAATTTTTCCCTACTTATCCAGAAGAGCATTTGTGAGGTCAGACGCTGCTGTGGGAGAGACCAGGCTCACAATCTCCATTTTAGTTTAGGAAGTTGTATGGGGTTGAGATCTTGACTCTATGCAGCCGGTCAGGTTCTTTCACATCAAACTCCTAATACCATGTCTACATGAACCGTGTGCACTGGGCACAGTCATGGGGAGAAAAGTGACCTCTTCAAGCTGTTCCCAAAAAGCTGGAAGCTACAATTGTATAAAGTGTCAGCTGAGGCATTAAAATTTCCCTTCACTGGAACTGAGGAAATTAGGCTGAGCCCTGAGAGCAGCCCATAGCATTATCCTCCTCCACCAAACTGTACAGCTGGCACAGTGCAGTCAGGCGGGTAAGGTTCTCCTAGCATTTACCAAGCCCAGTCTCGTCCACCAGGCACCAGACCATCAGGCACCAGATAGTGAACTGTGATCAGTCACTGCACAGAACATGCTTGCTCCAGAGTCCTGTGATGGCGGCTTAACACCACTCCATCTGACTCTGACTCTTGCTATTGTGCTTGGTGATGTAAGGCTGCATGCAGCTGCTCGGCCATGAAGCTCCAGCGGAGGAGCAGTGTTTGTGCTGATGTTAATGCCAGAGGTCTGGACTCTGCAGTTATGGAGTCAGCAAAGTGTTCTTGACTTTTCTGCTCTCTGCTCCTCAGCATTCGGCCCCCCGCTCTGTAACATTATGAGGTCACCACTTTGTGGCTGAGTTGCTGCGGTCCTTCCACTTCTCAATAATATCACTACTGGTGATGGGGAAGATTTAGGAGGAAGAAATGTCATGAATGGACTTGTTACCGTGGTGGCTCCTACTACAGGACCGCACTGGTATCAGGGAGCTCTGGACCACAAACCGTTCTGTCTGACGGTAGTAAAGGCAGACGGCATTGTGAGGAGCCAGATATTATACATCGGGGGCAAGGGGCCAGATGTTTTACACAGGGGGATATGCGGCTGAAGTAAAAATCTGAATTTGATGTTTAAGACATGTGCCTCATACTTTTCTATATGCAGCATAGATACAATTGTGCTCAAAAGTTTACATTCCCTGGCAGATTTTTTGCTTTCTTGGCCTTTTTTCAGAGAATATGAATGATAACACCAAAACTTTTTCTCCACTCATGGTTAGTGGTTGGGTGAAGCCATTTATTGTCAAACTACTGTGTTTTCTCTTTTTAAATCATAATGACAACCCAACACATCCAAATGACCCTGATCAAAAGTTCACAAACCTTGGTGATTTTGGCCTGAAAACATGCACAGAAGTTGACACAAATGGGTTTGAATGTTATTTGTGGGGTTTTCTTTGCATCCTGAACAATTTTCCTGGCATTTGTCACAGGTGAAGATGTTACCTTTAGAAGCCATAGATGATAAATAGATAGATATGAGATAGATAGATGATAGATAACAGATAGATATGAGATACAGTGGGTACAGTATTCAAACCCCTTTAAATGTTTCACTCTTTGTTTCATTGCAGCCATTTGGTAAATTAAAAAAGGTAATTTTTTCTCATTAATGTACACTGCATCCCACCTTCACTGAAAAAAAAACAGAAATTTTTGCAAAATTTATTAAAAAAGAAAAACTGAAATGTCACATGGTCATAAGTATTCAGACCCTTTGCTCAGTATTGAGTAGAAGCACCTTTTGAGCTAGTACAGCCATGAGTCTTCTTGGGAATGATGCAACAAGTTTTTCACACCTGGATTTGGGGATCTTTTGCCATTCTTCCTTGCCGATCCTCTCCAGTTCCTTCAGGTTGGATGGTGAACGTTGGTGGACAGCCATTTTCAGGTCTCTCCAGAGATGCTCAAATGGGTTTAGGTCAGGTCTCTGGCTGGGCCAGTCAAGAATAGTCACAGAGTTGTTCTGAAGCCACTCCTTTGTTATTTTAGCTGTATGCTTATGGTCATTGTCTTGTTGAAAGGTGAACCTCCTGCCAAGTCTGAGGTCCAGAGCACTCTGGAAGAGGTTTTCATCCAGGATATCTCTGTACTTGGCCGCATTCATGTTTCCTTCAATGACAACCAGTCGTCATGTCCCTGCAGCTGAAAAACACCCCCATAGCATGATGCTGCCACCACCATGTTTCATTGTTGGGATTGTATTGGGCAGGTGATGAGCTGTGCCTGGTTTTCTCCACACATACCACTTAGAATTATCACCAAAAAGGTCTATCTTCATCTCATCAGACCAGAGAATCTTATTTCTCATAGTCTGGGAGTCATTTATTTGTTTTCTAGAAAAGGAGAGGCTTCCGTTGGGCCACTCTGCCATAAAGGCCCGACTGGTGGAGGGCTGCGCAGTGATAATTGACTTTGTGGAACTTTCTCCCATCTCCCAACTGCATCTCTGAAGCTCAGCCACAGTGATCATGGGGTTCTTCTTTACCTCTCTCACCAAGGATCTTCTCTCACGATTGATCGGTTTGGCTGGGCGGCCAGGTCTAGGAAGACTTCTGGTGGTCCCAAAATTATTCCATTTAAGGATTATGGAGGCCACTGTGCTCTTAGGAATCTTGAGTACTGCAGAAATTCTGTTGCAACCTTGGCCAGATCTGTGACTTGCCACAATTCTGTCTCTGAGCTCCTTGGCCAGTTCCTTTGACCTCATGATTCTCATTTGGTCTGACATGCACTGTGAGCTGTGAGGTCTTATATAGACAGGTGTGTTCCTTTCCAAATCAAGTCCTATCAGTTTAATTAAACACAGCTGGACTCCAATGAAGGAGTAAAACCATCTCGAGGAGGATCACAAGGAAATAGACAGCATGTGACTTAAATATGAGTGTCTGAGCAAAGGGTGTGAATACTTATTATGACCATGTGATATTTCAGTTTTTCTTTTTTATTAAGTTTGCAAAAATTTCTACATTTCTGTTTTTTCTTTAGTCAAGATGGGGTGCAATGAAGCAAAGAGTGAAAGATTTTAAGAAGTTTGAACACTTTCCATACCCACTGTAGATAGATAGATAGATAGATGATAAATAGATAGATAGATACGGGATAGATATGGGATAGTTAGATAGATAGATATATAGATTGATAATAGATAGATATGGAATAGATAGATATGAGACAGATGATAGATAAATGGATAATAGATATGAGATAAATAGATAGATGGGATAGACAGATAATATATAAATAGATACATAGATAGATGGGATAGATAGATATTACTTCTATATATAAATTATTGATAGTGAGTTGGGGTATTATAATAATGATATTCTTTTCCCCATTGCAGTTTTTCCATTCTTGTCATTAGAAATAAGTGCTTTCTTAATTTTACTATTGTCCCATCTAATTTTCCTCCGTCCTTCCAGCAGTCATCATGATTGACGTCTAGGTGACAGTTCTGCCTTATTAAAGTTTAGACAACTGTGTATTGAGAAGTGTTGGGAGACACAAGGTTCCGACCATAAATCTTTTCAGCGTGCGGATTAACAACATTACAACAACCCTCGCTCGGTTATTTGGGATTGCGGTCAATTGTCAAGTCATTTCACATCGTACTTGCCAGCTGAGCCCAGCCTTTTAGACGTGTCCACAACAGAGCGACACCCAGCTATTGGGGGAAACTTACAGATGAGGCGATAATTAGGTGGTAAGATCGCTAAAAGCCTTTTTTAGCATTTGCTTTTTGAGTGGATTGACTGAAAAATGAACTGTAATTGGTTTCAACCAAAGAAGCCAAAAATGTAAATTCCTGGCTGGTAAAATGAGCGTTTTCACTGGTAAAGTGCAAAGAGGGGATAATCAGCCACGTCTCTTCCCATTATCCTGGAATTGTTTGAGAAAGGGCAGAGTAAAAGTTCTACAAGGCCCCGACTCCTGCAGACGTGAGCTAAATGCTGAAACTACGGTCACAGCATTAGATGTCAAACAACCAGATTTATTGTACAAAAGTCACAATTTTAAAGCATAGAGAGGTTTTACTATTTTGGAAAACTCTTTCCCCTAGCTGCAGTTTATTTAAAAAAACAAAACAAAAAAAACTGTGTTTCGCTCACTCTTCCTGGATCCAGCTCTGCGTTTTCTCCGCCGCTCCTGGTGTCTGTCACAGTGGAAATGCGGCAGCCAAGCCATGAATTTAGTAGCTCTGAGTGGCTTGTACCTTCAACTCAGGCAGAGCCTCTGCTCACCTATTGACCTCCGCACTGTAGACAATGTCAGACACCGGGAGCAGTGGTGGAGAATCATAGCTGGACCCAGGGAGGGTAAGATAGGCCCCAGTTCGATTTATTAAAAATCGACTTGGGATAAGGTTTTTTCCAAAAACTCTTCTAAGTTTCAAGATTTATTCTTGCCGACAGTGAATAAAATTATTACTTTACGCAAACCCATCATCTTTATGTTCTCCTCGCACAGTTCCAGGGATCGTTTCAGTGTTCCACCGCATCACTTATTCTTTAATGTAAGTCCGGCTTCACATTATGTCTTGGTCCCTTGAGATATCTGTCTGAAAAAAAAAAAGATTCATGATGGAACTGCAGCGCCCCAGGGTCCTGGTCATTGCAGTAATGTCATTCTTCCACCAGGGGGAGTGATGTTACGTCTGAAGGCAATAAAGGAGATCGCTTTACCAGGTATCACAAACCACACAACACACTTCACACTCCAGTCCACCAGGGGGAGCTATGCTCCTATTTAGTAGGGCACTCTTCACAATTAAGTAAAACTGGTGGTCTGGATAGGAAGTTAGTCAGAAGCCGACTGGGCTTGACCCAGGCAGCACCTGTCAGGCAGCCAGTGGGAAAGGAGGAACATCTAGCAGTTGCAGACAGGAGGGTCCCTGACAGGGGTGGGATCCTGTCAGAGGCCTAGACAGAAGGCCGTGGAGCTGCGTCGGCCCGATGTGCGACAGCATCCTAAGAAAGGGACATTGAGGGAGAATTGCGTTGCAGAGTGTGAGAAACAAAGTCATAGCAAAAGGAGAGAAAACCAGAAGGAGTTCTGCCCTGTAAAAGGCTGCCTCCTTTCTGAGGTGAGTCATCGTCACCAGGCCTGGCTCCAGAGACCAGCAGGACAGCTAATTCCATATTAGTTGCCCGACCTTTACCCAGGAGGCACAGTGGCAACTGTGGGGGCCGGGGTATCTAAGAGCTCCTGTAAAAAGCCCCAAGCCATCAGTCATACGGGTTGTTCCTATCCATCTGGGGGACAGAGAGAAAGACATAACATCTAGAACACCAACAACAGTTGTGAGGACCTTATGAGAAGCTCAGCAGTAAGGTACTACAACACCCAGGCGCTAGAGGAAGGCTATTGATTTCCACCTGGATAAGGGGACTCTGGATTTGCCTTCAGACCGGCCGGACTCTGCCGGCCCTCTGATCTGGTGCTCTGGACTGTTGATGCTGAAGCCTTCAGTAAAGGTAAAGAGACTGCACCCTTGTGTCCTCGTTCTTCACTGCGCCTCACACCATCCACCATCTACACTCTGGTAAGCCCTGGGGACATACGTCACCTGTGGGAAGGTGTACCATCTAGCTGCCATCACATCACCCCAGCGGACCCCTAAGCAGCATCGGTCACCCTGATCAAATACCACAGGTGGCGTCACGAACATCTCCCCTTTAAAGACCTATCCCCCCATTTTACAACGGACATCCCTAGGGCCACGGATCAGGTCAGCCACCGTGACATCCCCCTTGAGAACCGAAGGGCCCGGCTCCGAGAACCCCACTGGCCAATGGGGGCGCTCCAGAACCATTGGCTTCAACGAGGAAAACAGAGTCTAAAATGAGAAACTTTAGTCCCTTTTGGCTTACTTTCCGGCGATGTTTGTAGTTTTTAGCCAAACATGATACAGTTTACTGGGATACATTCGACTCACTGATGTCGAGGCATTTGTTAAGGGCACTTCTGAATCCTGTTTTTTGGACAGAAGCCCCCGAGAAAGTCATGAACGAGGCACCAAGGTAGGGGGGAGATTTATGAAGAAAGCAGGAGTAAGATACGTCAAATCGATTAAGAGGTGGCATGCTCCTAGTAAGTTTAGTGCATGTTTTTGTGCTTTCCCTGTGCCAGAAAATGAAACAGATTTCTGATATATTTTTGTAAGTTATAGTAAAACTGTTGTGCTGTGGATAGACATACTGCTTTTGCCAAAGCACACCTAATGTGTAAGGGTGAGAAAGTCAAATCCCCCAAAGACCTGATATTGTTGCACCATCTTTAGGAAAATACCTTTAATCAGCAGGCCATACACAATAGATGGCGGTCGGCTAAACGACGCTTCGGCCAACTGATCAGCTGACAGCCATCACAGCCGACTCTCCTATACACAAGAGTGCTCATTTGGTCTAGCGCTTCTGTGATCTCCATGAGAAATAACTCATTGGCCAGTGGCTTTCCTTCAGGAGAACAACGTGATCAGCAGTCCGAAATCAGACATGTCTGAGTGACATCTCTGGTAAACTCGTAAAAAAGGGAGTTTAAATGGCATAGGGTTCATGATTACATCCTGCCCCCCCCCCCCCCCCAACACAATTGTGCACTTGTTTTTTGTCTTTTCTGACAGTGAATCCAAATACGTTGACCAACTAAATTATACTGAGATACCAATCAGAACAATCCTGGTGTAGCATATGGTTTCCTTAACCCCCAATTAACAACAATTAAACCTGAGCCGCACACCATGTAGGACAACAGCCTGAGCAGTCATCACTGGGGGTGCGGCAGGGTTACCCTGCTCCCTTTGATAAATGATCTCCGTCACTGACAATAGTCATCCTGCATTGTCCTTTGCAGATTGACAGTAGCAGATGTCAACTTGTCTCCTGCTCTGAATACCTGGAGGAGATTTAATAACGCAGTAATTAAAGGGCAATTAGCATATTAGAGCATATGCACCCAATACAGTACGCTAATGAAGAGTGAGATAATTAATGGTTTTCTCTTAGGCTATGCTGAGAGGGGATCACTGAGGCATGTTGCCTAGCTCACCATCTGCAGATTACCAACTATGAGGTCTATGTCTTCTTCAGGTCTTTTATTCTATATTTCAAACCTTTTCTTGTGTATAAAGTGGTAAAAACTCATAAATCATTATGTTAGGTCTACATTATAACTTTAGGTTTCAGATAAGTCACACATCTGCCTCCATTCTGTTACACAAGAATTCTTGATTCATGTAATTCATGTAAAGTGCAATGGTAAACTGGTGCGTGACTTGCAACCATTGACCAAAAATTTTGCAAGTTCGCCAGCTGCTTCTCAGTCGCTTTATGCCACGTGCCACAAGTCAACTAAACTGGCAATCATCAATGTCGTAGTCCAACAGTGTGATATTCATGTCGTAAGTCGGGTAGCGCTAGCCTTTATAAATTTGATATGTGAGGTCTCTGGTGGTCAAGAAGACCATCTAAAGAAGGTCATCCATTATTGGAATATATGGAGTTAGTATCTTTTTCACATATTTACATGAATTACCGTATTTTGAGGATTATAAAATGCACTGGATTATAAGACGCACCCCAAATTTTGAAGAGAAAAATAGGGAAAAAAACTTTTTTAATAAAATGATGGTGCTTCTTATAATCCATGGGTCATATTGCTTACTGGGGGTGGTGGTTGCGGTGAAGAGGGGCCCCAGGGTCGCTGCTGGTGGAGGCAAGAGTAGAGCGTTGCTGCAAGCCGCAGGCTGGGACGAGGGGGTCTTCCCGCGCCGCTGCGGGTGTTCGGTGCTGCGGGGGCTCTGTCGACATTTTCTGAAAGCCCAGAGCCCCTGCACTTGCATGGTTTCCTATGCAGTGGACTCTGAGAAAATGGCTGCCAGGGGCGGTGCATGCGCAGATGGAGATCTTGGCACCAAGATCTCGGGAGATGAGATCTCCCAACATTAGTGTTGGAACCTATGGGACATTTTAGTCTCAACCCTTGTTCCACCTTGAACTGTCTCAATCCCACGCAAAACCATCCATTTGTGGCTGGGATTTATGTAAATACTGCTCTGCTTCAGATCCCAATACAGCGAATTTGGAATGATTATTTCTAAAAAAAAACTGGACAATTCTGTCAAATTTGGGACAGTTGATATGTATGGGATTGTCCAAACTTAAAATAACTTTTAGGTTTGTAAGATGTTAGGAAAGACAATGCTATGCCTTCTTGTAGTTTGTATAATTCAAGGCAAAAGTTAATGGCAACCTCTCGGTAGTGATCTAGTGGCTAGGATTCAGTGCCCTCACCACCTTGGTAGGGATTTAAATTTAAGTCTATATGGCTGTACAGAACACATCTGCACCTCTTGCCAAAGAGGGTGTCCCAGATGATCCAATGTCCAAGCTTTGTCAACTGGCAAACTTAAGCTGTATTATTATTATTTATTTATTTATAGCGCCATTAATTCCATGGTGCTGAAGGGGTTACATCAAATACAAATATCACTTACAGTAAACAAAACTAACAATGACAGACTGGTACGAGGGAAGAGGACCCTGCCCTTGCGGGCTTACATTCTACAGGATTATGGGTAAGGAGACAGTAGGTTGAGGGTTGCAGTAGCTCCGATGGTGTTGAGATGGCTGTGTGGTCATTACAGGCTGTAAGCTTCTTTGAAGAGGTGGGTTTTCAGGTTTCTTTTGAAGGATCCAAATGTGGTGGATAACCGGACATGTTGGGGCACAGAATTCCAGAGGATGGGGGATATTCGGGAGAAGTCTTGGAGGCGACTGGGTGAGGAGCGAATAAGCATGGAGGAGAGAAGGAGGTCTTGGGAGGACCGGAGATTACATGAGGGAAGATATTGAGAGATCAGTTTGTAAATATACGCAGGAGAAAGGTTATGGATGGCTTTGTAGGTCAGTGCTGGTAGTTTAAACTGGATATGCTGGGAAATTGGGAGCCAGTGAAGGTATTTGCAAAGAGAGGAAGCAGAGAAGCGAGAAGAGAGATTAATTAGTCGAGCAGCAGAGTTAAGGATGGACTGGAGGGGTGCGAGAGTGTTAGAAGGTAGACCACAGAGGAGGATGTTGCAGTAGTCGAGGCAGGAGATGATTAGGGCATGCACAAGCATTTTGGTAGAGTGAGGGTTGAGGAAAGGATGGATTCTGGAAATATTTTTGAGCTGGAGGCGACAGGAGGTGGCGAGAGCTTGGATGTGCGGTTTGAAGGACAGGGCAGAGTCAAGGGTTACTCCGAGGCAGCGGATTTTGGGGACAGGGGAAAGTGTGATTTCATTTATTTAGATAGATAGATCAGGTAGGGAAGATATGCGAAATGGAGGAAAGATAATTAGTTCAGCCTTGTCCACATTAAGCTTGAGGAAGCGAGAGGAGAAGAAGGAGGATATGGCTGATAGACACTCTGGGATTCTGGAGAGCAGAGAGATGACATCTGGGCCAGAGAGGTAGATCTGAGTGTCATCCGCATATTGATGGTACTGGAAGCCATAGGACCTTATGAGTTGTCTCAGGCCGAGTGTATAGATTGAGAAGAGTAAGGGCCAAGGACAGAGCCTTGAGGGACACCAACAGAGAGGGGGCGAGATGAAGAGGTAGTATGGGAGTTGGAAACGCTAAATGTGCAGTTAGTAAGGTATGAGGAGATCCAAGATAGGGCAAGGTCTTTGACACCAAAGGAAGAGAGGATCTGTGGTAGAAGGCAGTGGTCAACTGTGTCGAAGGCAGAGGACAGGTCTAGAAGGAGGAGTATAGAGAATTGCCTGCTAGCTTTGGCTGTAAGTAAGTCGTTAGTAAATTTGGTCAGGGCGGCCTCAGTGGAATGGTTGTCGAAGATTGTAGGTTGTCGAAGAGATAGTTAGATGCAAAGTGAGAGGAATGTTCAGCATAGACGTGCTGCTCATGGAGTTTGGAAGCAGATGGGAGCAAAGATATGGAGCGATAGCTGGACATAGCACTTGGGTCAAGGGATGGCTTTTTGAGGATAGGTGTGATTGTGGCATGTTTGAAAGCAGTGGGAAGGATACCAGAAGTTAGTGATAAGTTGAAGAGATGGGTCAGGGATGGGATTAGTGTGGTGGTGAGGTTGGGGAGGAGGTGGGATGGGATGGAGTCAAGTGCACAAGTGGTGAGGTGTGATTTGGAGAGAAGATGAGCAAGCTCCCCTTCAGTGATTTTGGAGAGGGAAGTTATGGGGTTTGGGCATTGTTCTGGTATACAAAGGGGTTGTGGTGGTTTGACAACAAAGACTTGCCTTGTTAGGTCTCTTATTTTTGAAGTGCGTGGCAAAGTCCTCGGCAACGATTAGGGAATTCGGAGGGGGCAGTGGTGGGTGGAGGAGGGAGTTAAAATTGTTGAACAACTGTTTGGGGTTGTGGGATAAGGAAGATATGAGGGTTCCTGAAGTAGGCCTGTTTAGCAGAGGTGAGAGCTCATTTGAATGCGAGTGTTGCTTGTTTGAGTGCAGTGAAATCATCTTGCAAATGCGTTTTCTTACAATGCCGTTCTGCAATTCTGGATACTTGCCAAAGCTTTTTAGTGATGTTATTGTGGCAGGGTTGTCTATTGGTTCGTCGCACTCTGCTATGCATGACAGGGGTGACCGTGTCAATAGCTGATGCAAGAGTGGCATTGTAGAAAGCAGTGTCTGTGTTGTGGAGTGAGTATATGGATGCTAGTGGCAGGATAGAGTCAGAGAGGGTGTGGGTGTCTAGGTGTGCGAGGTTCCTGCGTGGGTGCACATGTTGCTGAATATGGGTGACAGGTGAGGAGGACAGGGATGAGAAAGTGAGTAGATGGTGGTCAGATAGAGGGAGAGGGGAGATTGTGAAGTTAGATAGGGAGCAGAAACAGGTGAAGACCAAGTCTAATGTGTGTCCGTCTGTGTGGGTGGCTGAGGAGGACCACTGAGTAAGTCCAAAAGATGAAGTAAGGGGCAGGAGTTTGGAGGCTGCTGACTGGTGGGTGTCAATAGGGATGTTGAAGTCACCCATGATGATGGTGGAAATGTCAGCAGAAAGAAAGTGAAAGAGCCAGGTGGAGAATTGGTCAATAAAGGCATTGGTCAGGCCAGAGGTTGGTATATGACGGCCATTCGGAGATTGTAGGGGGAGTAGATGCTGACAAAGTGGACTTCAAAAGAAGGGAGGATAAGAGAGGGTAGAGGTGGGATTGGGTTAAAGGTACAGTTGGAAGAAAGGAGAAGGCCCACTCAGGGTCGGACTGGGGCACCGGGACACCGGAGAATCCTCCGGTGGGCCCCGCCCCCCATCTCCTGCCTCCTTCATTTGTGCCTGCCCTGCATGCTCATAGCTTGTGCACAGCAGTGCACACTTTATTGTATAGACGGCACAGCTGGCAGACTGCACAGGTGATGGGAAGTGCAGGAGCAGCTCTTTCACATCACCTGCTGCCGCTGCTATTCCTCTGCCAGGAGAGCTGTGTGTGTGTGCCGACCCTCACTCCAGCCAGCAGTCAGAGGAACAGCTGACTGTGAGGCTGAGAGCAGACAGCACACAGCTGACCTGCCGCAGTCACCTGTCTCCTGTGCTGGGTATGATCTCTGCTCCTCTTCCACAATCCACAAAGCCCTGGGCAGCAGTGTAAACGCTGATTGGCTGCAATTCAGCCAATCAGCGTTAGTTTTCTTTGTGTGAGCTCACAGCACAGCTCAGGCAAGGAGCTGTGCTGTGATTGGTCAGCAGTCCTACCCAAGCTGCAGTGGAGCAGAAGGAGTCTGATGGCTGCAGTCAGAGTCACTGTGACTGTAAGTAAATAACTATGATGCCTGCACAGAGGCAGTTAGGGGAGGGGGCCCACAGTGATATTCTAATTTTCTTGTGGACCCCCTCTCCTATTGTGTCATCCACCTCTATTTTACTGTGGCTCCCCTTTCCCTCTCTGACTAGGCCCATAGGAAATCAGAGGTGACATAGTGGGGGAGGGGACCCATAGGAAATCAGAGGTGACATAGTGGGGGAGGGGGCCCACAGGAAAATAGAGGTAGCACAGTGGGGGAGGGGGCCCACAGGAAAATAGAGGTGACAGTGGGGGAGGGGGCCCACAGGAAAATAGAGGTAGCACAGTGGGGGAGGGGGCCCACAGGAAAATAGAGGTGACACAGTGGGGGAGGGGGCCCACAGGAAAATAGAGGTGACAGTGGGGGAGGGGGCCCACAGGAAAATAGAGGTGACATAGTGGGGGAGGGGGCCCACAGGAAAATAGAGGTAGCACAGTGGGGGAGGGGGCCCACAGGAAAATAGAGGTGACAGTGGGGGAGGGGACACACAGGAAAATAGAGGTGACAGTGGGGGAGGGGACACACAGGAAAATAGAGGTGGCACAGTGGGGGAGGGGGCCCATAGGAAATCAGAGGTGACATAGTGGGGGAGGGGACCCATAGGAAATCAGAGGTGACATAGTGGGGGAGGGGGCCCACAGGAAAATAGAGGTAGCACAGTGGGGGAGGGGGCCCACAGGAAAATAGAGGTGACAGTGGGGGAGGGGGCCCACAGGAAAATAGAGGTAGCACAGTGGGGGAGGGGACACACAGGAAAATAGAGGTGGCACAGTGGGGGAGGGGGCCCACAGGAAAATAGAGGTGGCACAGTGGGGGAGGGGGCCCACAGGAAAATAGAGGTAGCACAGTGGGGGAGGGGGCCCACAGGAAAATAGAGGTAGCACAGTGGGGGAGGGGACACACAGGAAAATAGAGGTAGCACAGTGGGGGAGGGGGCCCACAGGAAAATAGAGGTAGCACAGTGGGGGAGGGGGCCCACAGGAAAATAGAGGTAGCACAGTGGGGGAGGGGGCCCACAGGAAAATAGAGGTGACAGTGGGGGAGGGGGCCCACAGGAAAATAGAGGTAGCACAGTGGGGGAGGGGGCCCACAGGAAAATAGAGGTGACAGTGGGGGAGGGGACACACAGGAAAATAGAGGTGACACAGTGGGGGAGGGGGCCCACAGAAAAAAAGAGGTGACACAGTGGGGAAGGGGGCCCACAGGAAAATAGAGGTAGCACAGTGGGGGAGGGGGCCCACAGGAAAATAGAGGTAGCACAGTGGGGTAGGGGGCCCACAGGAAAATAGAGGTGACAGTGGGGGAGGGGGCCCACAGGATATTGGGTGACACAGTGGGGGAGGGGGCCCACAGGAAAATAGAGGTAGCACAGTGGGGGAGGGGGCCCACAGGAAAATAGAGGTGACACAGTGGGGGAGGGGGCCCACAGGAAAATAGAGGTAGCACAGTGGGGGAGGGGGCCCACAGGAAAATAGAGGTGGCACAGTGGGGGAGGGGGCCCACAGGATATTGGGTGACACAGTGGGGGAGGGAGCCCATAGGAAAATAGAGGTAGCACAGTGGGGGAGGGGGCCCACAGGAAAATAGAGGTGACACAGTGGGGGAGGGGCCCACAGGAAAATAGAGGTAGCACAGTGGGGGAGGGGGCCCACAGGAAAATAGAGGTAGCACAGTGGGGGAGGGGGCCCACAGGAAAATAGAGGTAGCACAGTGGGGGAGGGGGCCCACAGGATATTGGGTGACACAGTGGGGGAGGGAGCCCATAGGAAAATAGAGGTAGCACAGTGGGGGAGTGGGCCCACAGGAAAATAGAGGTGACACAGTGGGGGAGGGGCCCACAGGAAAATAGAGGTAGCACAGTGGGGGAGGGGGCCCACAGGAAAATAGAGGTAGCAGAGTGGGGGATGGGCCCACAGGAAAATAGAGGTAGCACAGTGGGGGAGGGGTCCCACAGGATATTGGGTGACACAGTGGGGGAGGGGGTCCACAGGAAAATAGAGGTGACGCAGTGGGGGAGGGGGCCCACAGGAAAATAGAGGTGACACAGTGGGGGAGGGGGCCCACAGGAAAATAGAGGTGACAGTGGGGGAGGGGACACACAGGAAAATAGAGGTGACACAGTGGGGGAGGGGGCTCACAGGAAAATAGAGGTAGCATAGTGGGGGAGGGGGCCCACAGGAAAATAGAGGTGACGCAGTGGGGGAGGGGGCCCACAGGAAAATAGAGGTGACACAGTGGGGGAGGGGGCCCACAGGAAAATAGAGGTGACAGTGGGGGAGGGGACACACAGGAAAATAGAGGTGACACAGTGGGGGAGGGGGCTCACAGGAAAATAGAGGTAGCACAGTGGGGGAGGGGGCCCACGGGAAAATAGAGGTAGCACAGTGGGGGAGGGGGCCCACAGGATATTGGGTGACACAGTGGGGGAGGGGGCCCACAGGAAAATAGAGGTGACACAGTGGTGAAGGGGGTCCTCAGGTAACACCTGTACGACATCAGCCTTACATGTATGGCGCGTGTTAAATGCCAGTGTCAATCTCTGACAGCAGCATATAACACATGCCAACATGCGTGCGTATCATTCTCTCACCCATTGGCGCCTATGATGTGATCGTGGGTCACCGATGGGTTGTAATGACAGCCAGGGGTCTTCTTCCTGTAGCCGGGCTTTAAAGGAGACTGTGATTTCTGCTATATGCAGTGATGCTGTGGCATCACTGTATTTAATGGCACATGCGATCGGATGATCGCATCCTCATGTCCTCTAAGGGGGCTATCTGTACCAGTGAAAAGTAAAAACAAAATTTTAAAAATTCCTAAAAGTTCAAATCACCCCTTTTTAGTCAATTGAAAATAAATATATTTAAAAAATAAAAAAACAACACATATTTGGCATTGCTGGGTTCAGAAACGTCCGATCTATCAAAATATAAAAACAATTAACTCGATCAGTAAACACCGTAAACAGAAACAACTCAAGAATTCCAAATGTCCTTTTTTCGGGTCGCCACAATTCCACAAAAAAAGCTATAACAAGTGAAGAAAAAAATCACATCTATACCAAAATCATACTAATAAAAACAATGTCTCGCCCCCAACAGAGAGCTTCCCTGTGCGTAATAAAATACGCAGCAGTCGCCGTCTTCTGCCGCTGTGTCGTTGCTTCTGTCTTCATTGCAGTGGAATATGGCCACCGGTAAGTATTTTACTACACACACTGGACTTACATTACTGCTCTCCTGTGTGGTGTAGTATATAGAGGATCTGTCAGCTCTCCTGTGTGGTGTAGTATATAGAGGATCTGTCAGTTCTCCTGTGTGGTGTAGTATATAGAGGATCTGTCAGCTCTCCTGTGTGGTGTGGTATATAGAGGATCTGTCAGCTCTCCTGTGTGGTGTGGTATATAGAGGATCTGTCAGCTCTCCTGTGTGGTATAGTATATAGAGGATCTGTCAGCTCTCCTGTGTGGTGAGGTATATAGAGGATCTGTCAGCTCTCCCGTGTGGTGTAGTATATAGAGGATCTGTCAGCTCTCCTGTGTGGTGTAGTATATAGAGGATCTGTCAGCTCTGCTGTGTGGTGTAGTATATAGAGGATCTGTCAGCTCTCCTGTGTGGTGTAGTATATAGAGGATCTGTCAGCTCTCCTGTGTGGTGTAGTATATAGAGGATCTGTCAGCTCTGCTGTGTGGTGTAGTATATAGAGGATCTGTCAGCTCTCCCGTGTGGTGTAGTATATAGTGGATCTGTCAGCTCTCCTGTGTGGTGTAGTATATAGAGGATCTGTCTGCTCTCCTGTGTGGTGTAGTATATAGAGGATCTGTCAGCTCTCCTGTGTAATGTAGTATATAGAGGATCTGTCAGCTCTCCTGTGTGGTGTAGTATATAGAGGATCTGTCAGCTCTCCTGTGTGGTGTAGTATATAGAGGATCTGTCAGCTCTCCTGTGTAATGTAGTATATAGAGGATCTGTCAGCTCTCCTGTGTGGTGTAGTATATAGAGGATCTGTCAGCTCTCCTATGTGGTGCAGTATATAGAGGATCTGTCAGCTCTCCTGTGTGGTGTAGTATATAGAGGATCTGTCAGCTCTCATGTGTGGTGTAGTATATAGAGGATCTGTCAGCTCTCATGTGTGGTGCGGTATATAGAGGATCTGTCAGCTCTCCCGTGTGGTGTAGTATATAGAGGATCTGTCAGCTCTCCTGTGTGGTGTAGCATATAGAGGATCTGTCAGCTATGCTGTGTGGTGTAGTATATAGAGGATCTGTCAGCTCTCCTGTGTAATGTAGTATATAGAGGATCTGTCAGCTCTCCTGTGTGGTGTGGTATATAGAGGATCAGTCAGCTCTCCTGTGTAGTGTAGTATGTAGAGGATCTGTCAGCTCTACTGTGTGGTGTGGTATATAGAGGATCTGTCAGCTCTCCTGTGTGGTGTAGTATATAGAGGATCTGTCAGTTCTCCTGTGTGGTGTAGTATATAGAGGATCTGTCAGTTCTCCTGTGTGGTGTAGTATATAGAGGATCAGTCAGCTCTCCTGTGTGGTGTAGTATATAGAGGATATGTCAGCTCTGCTGTGTGGTGTAGTATATAGAGGATCTGTCAGCTCTGCTGTGTGGTGTAGTATATAGAGGATCTGTCAGCTCTCCTGTGTAATGTAGTATATAGAGGATCTGTCAGCTCTCCTGTGTGGTGTAGTATATAGAGGATCTGTCAGCTCTGCTGTGTGGTGTAGTATATAGAGGATCTGTCAGCTCTCCTGTGTAATGTAGTATATAGAGGATCTGTCAGCTCTCCTGTGTGGTGTGGTATATAGAGGATCAGTCAGCTCTCCTGTGTAGTGTAGTATATAGAGGATCTGTCAGCTCTACTGTGTGGTGTGGTATATAGAGGATCTGTCAGCTCTCCTGTGTGGTGTAGTATATAGAGGATCTGTCAGCTCTGCTGTGTGGTGTAGTATATAGAGGATCTGTCAGCTCTGCTGTGTGGTGTAGTATATAGAGGATCTGTCAGCTCTCCTGTGTAATGTAGTATATAGAGGATCTGTCAGCTCTCCTGTGTGGTGTAGTATATAGAGGATCTGTCAGCTCTCCTGTGTGGTGTAGTATATAGAGGATCTGTCAGCTCTGCTGTGTGGTGTAGTATATAGAGGATATGTCAGCTCTCCTGTGTGGTGTAGTATATAGAGGATCTGTCAGCTCTCCTGTGTGGTGTAGTATATAGAGGATATGTCAGCTCTCCTGTGTGGTGTAGTATATAGAGGATCTGTCAGCTCTCCTGTGTGGTGTAATATATAGAGGATCTGTCAGCTCTCCCGTGTGGTGTGGTATATAGAGGATCTGTCAGCTCTCCTGTGTGGTGTAGTATATAGAGGATCTGTCAGTTCTCCTGTGTGGTGTAGTATATAGAGGATCTGTCAGCTCTCCTGTGTGGTGTAGTATATAGAGGATCTGTCAGCTCTCCTGTGTGGTGAGGTATATAGAGGATCTGTTAGCTCTCCTGTGTGGTGTAGTATATAGAGGATCTGTCAGCTCTCCCGTGTGGTGTGGTATATAGAGGATCAGTCAGCTCTCCTGTGTGGTGTAGTATATAGAGGATCTGTCAGCTCTGCTGTGTGGTGTAGTATATAGAGGATCTGTCAGCTCTCCCGTGTGGTGTAGTATATAGTGGATCTGTCAGCTCTCCTGTGTGGTGTAGTATATAGAGGATCTGTCTGCTCTCCTGTGTGGTGTAGTATATAGAGGATCTGTCAGCTCTCCTGTGTAATGTAGTATATAGAGGATCTGTCAGCTCTCCTGTGTGGTGTAGTATATAGAGGATCTGTCAGCTCTCCTATGTGGTGCAGTATATAGAGGATCTGTCAGCTCTCCTGTGTGGTGTAGTATATAGAGGATCTGTCAGCTCTCATGTGTGGTGTAGTATATAGAGGATCTGTCAGCTCTCATGTGTGGTGCGGTATATAGAGGATCTGTCAGCTCTCCCGTGTGGTGTAGTATATAGAGGATCTGTCAGCTCTCCTGTGTGGTGTAGTATATAGAGGATCTGTCAGCTCTCCCGTGTGGTGTAGTATATAGAGGATCTGTCAGCTCTCCTGTGTAATGTAGTATATAGAGGATCTGTCAGCTCTCCTGTGTGGTGTAGTATATAGAGGATCTGTCAGCTCTGCTGTGTGGTGTAGTATATAGAGGATCTGTCAGCTCTCCTGTGTAATGTAGTATATAGAGGATCTGTCAGCTCTCCTGTGTGGTGTGGTATATAGAGGATCAGTCAGCTCTCCTGTGTAGTGTAGTATATAGAGGATCTGTCAGCTCTACTGTGTGGTGTGGTATATAGAGGATCTGTCAGCTCTCCTGTGTGGTGTAGTATATAGAGGACCTGTCAGTTCTCCTGTGTGGTGTAGTATATAGAGGATCTGTCAGTTCTCCTGTGTGGTGTAGTATATAGAGGATCAGTCAGCTCTCCTGTGTGGTGTAGTATATAGAGGATCTGTCAGCTCTGCTGTGTGGTGTAGTTTATAGAGGATCTGTCAGCTCTGCTGTGTGGTGTAGTATATAGAGGATCTGTCAGCCCTCCTGTGTAATGTAGTATATAGAGGATCTGTCAGCTCTCCTGTGTGGTGTAGTATATAGAGGATCTGTCAGCTCTGCTGTGTGGTGTAGTATATAGAGGATCTGTCAGCTCTCCTGTGTAATGTAGTATATAGAGGATCTGTCAGCTCTCCTGTGTGGTGTGGTATATAGAGGATCAGTCAGCTCTCCTGTGTAGTGTAGTATATAGAGGATCTGTCAGCTCTACTGTGTGGTGTGGTATATAGAGGATCTGTCAGCTCTCCTGTTTGGTGTAGTATATAGAGGATCTGTCAGCTCTGCTGTGTGGTGTAGTGTATAGAGGATCTGTCAGCTCTGCTGTGTGGTGTAGTATATAGAGGATCTGTCAGCTCTCCTGTGTAATGTAGTATATAGAGGATCTGTCAGCTCTCCTGTGTGGTGTAGTATATAGAGGATCTGTCAGCTCTCCTGTGTGGTGTAGTATATAGAGGATCTGTCAGCTCTCCTGTGTGGTGTAATATATAGAGGATCTGTCAGCTCTCCCGTGTGGTGTAGTATATAGAGGATCTGTCAGCTCTCCCGTGTGGTGTAGTATATAGAGGATCTGTCAGCTCTCCTGTGTGGTGTAGTATATAGAGGATCTGTCAGCTCTTCTGTGTGGTGTGGTATATAGAGGATCTGTCAGCTCTCCTGTGTGGTGTAGTATATAGAGGATCTGTCAGCTCTCCTGTGTGGTGTAGTATATAGAGGATCTGTCAGATCTCCTGTGTGGTGCAGTATATAGAGGATCTGTCAGCTCTCCTGTGTGGTGTAGTATATAGAGGATCTGTCAGCTCTCCTGTGTGGTGTAGTATATAGAGGATCTGTCAGTTCTCCTGTGTGGTGTAGTATATAGAGGATCTGTCAGCTCTCCTGTGTGGTGTAGTATATAGAGAATCTGTCAGTTCTCCTGTGTGGTGTAGTATATAGAGGATCTGTCAGCTCTCCTGTGTGGTGTAGTATATAGAGGCTCTGTCAGCTCTCCTGTGTGGTGTAGTATATAGAGGATCTGTCACCTCTCCTGTGTGGTGTAGTATATAGAGAATCTGTCAGCTCTCCTGTGTGGTGTAGTATATAGAGGATCTGTCAGCTCTCCTGTGTGGTATAGTATATAGAGGATCTGTCAGTTCTCCTGTGTGGTGTAGTATATAGAGGATCTGTCAGCTCTCCTGTGTGGTGTAGTATATAGAGGCTCTGTCAGCTCTCCTGTGTGGTGTAGTACATAGAGGATCAGTCAGCTCTCCTGTGTGGTGAGGTATATAGAGGATCTGTCAGCTCTCCTGTGTGGTGTAGTATATAGAGGATCTGTCAGCTCTCCTGTGTGGTGTAGTATATAGATGATCTCTCAGCTCTCCTGTGTGGTGTAGTATATAGAGGATCTGTCAGCTCTCCTGTGTGGTGTAGTATATAGAGGATCTGTCAGCTCTCCTGTGTGGTGTAGTATATAGAGGATCTGTCACCTCTCCTGTGTGGTGTAGTATATAGAGGCTCTGTCAGCTCTCCTGTGTGGTGTAGTACATAGAGGATCAGTAAGCTCTCCTGTGTGGTGTAGTATATAGAGGATCTGTCAGCTCTCCTGTGTAGTGTAGTATATAGAGGATCTGTCAGCTCTCCTGTGTGGTGTAGTATATAGAGGCTCTGTCAACTCTCCTGTGTGGTGTAGTACATAGAGGATCAGTCAGCTCTCCTGTGTGGTGTAGTATATAGAGGATCTGTCGGCTCTCCCGTGTGGTGTAGTATATAGAGGATCTGTCAGCTCTCCTGTGTGGTGTAGTACATAGAGGATCAGTCAGCTCTCCTGTGTGGTGTAGTATATAGAGGATCTGTCAGCTCTCCTGTGTGGTGTAGTATATAGAGGATCTGTCAGCTCTCCTGTGTGGTGTAGTATATAGAGGATCTGTCAGCTCTCCTGTGTGGTGTAGTATATAGATGATCTCTCAGCTCTCCTGTGTGGTGTAGTATATAGAGGATCTGTCAGCTCTCCTGTGTGGTGTAGTATATAGAGGATCTGTCAGCTCTCCCGTGTGGTGTAGTATATAGAGGATCTGTCACCTCTCCTGTGTGGTGTAGTATATAGAGGCTCTGTCAGCTCTCCTGTGTGGTGTAGTACATAGAGGATCAGTCAGCTCTCCTGTGTGGTGTAGTATATAGAGGCTCTGTCAGCTCTCCTGTGTGGTGTAGTATATACATCATTGTATCATACAATTATTAGGTTCTGTAGAAGGACGTAGATCTGGGTATTTATTATAATGGAATATAGGCTGAACTGGATGGACAAATGTCTTTTTTCGGCCTTACTAACTATGTTACTATGTTACTATGTTACTATATAGAGGATCTGTCAGCTCTCCTGTGTGGTGTAGTATATAGAGGATCTGTCAGCTCTCCTGTGTGGTGTAGTATATAGAGGATCTGTCAGCTCTCCTGTGTGGTGTAGTATATAGAGGATCTGTCAGCTCTCCTGTGTGGTGTAGTACATAGAGGATCTGTCAGCTCTCCTGTGTGGTGTAGTACATAGAGGATCAGTCAGCTCTCCTGTGTGGTGTAGTATATAGAGGATCAGTCAGCTCTCCTGTGAGGTGTAGTATATAGAGGATCTGTCAGCTCTCCTGTGTGGTGTAGTATATAGAGGATCTGTCAGCTCTCCTGTGTGGTGTAGTATATAGATGATCTCTCAGCTCTCCTGTGTGGTGTAGTATATAGAGGATCTGTCAGCTCTCCTGTGTGGTGTAGTATATAGAGGATCTGTCAGCTCTCCCGTGTGGTGTAGTATATAGAGGATCTGTCACCTCTCCCGTGTGGTGTAGTATATAGATGAGTATATCTGTCAGCTCTCCTGTGTGGTGTAGTATATAGATGATCTCTCAGCTCTCCTGTGTGGTGTAGTATATAGAGGATCTGTCAGCTCTCCTGTGTGGTGTAGTATATAGAGGATCTGTCAGCTCTCCCGTGTGGTGTAGTATATAGAGGATCTGTCACCTCTCCTGTGTGGTGTAGTATATAGAGGATCTGTCAGCTCTCCTGTGTGGTGTAGTATATAGAGGATCTGTCAGCTCTCCTGTGTGGTGTAGTATATAGAGGATCTGTCAGCTCTCCTGTGTGGTGTAGTATATAGAGGATCTGTCAGCTCTCCTGTGTGGTGTAGTATATAGAGGATCTCTCAGCTCTCCTGTGTGGTGTAGTATATAGAGGATCTGTCAGCTCTCCTGTGTGGTGTAGTATACAAAGGATCTGTCCCCTCTCCCCTGTGGTGTAGTATATAGAGGATCTGTCAGCTCTCCTGTGTGGTGCAGTATATAGAGGATCTGTCAGCTCTCCTGTGTGGTGTAGTATATAGAGGATCTGTCCTGTGTGGTGTAGTATATAGATGATCTCTCAGCTCTCCTGTGTGGTGTAGTATATAGAGGATCTGTCAGCTCTCCTGTGTGGTGTAGTATATAGAGGATCTGTCAGCTCTCCCGTGTGGTGTAGTATATAGAGGATCTGTCACCTCGCCTGTGTGGTGTAGTATATAGAGAATCTGTCAGCTCTCCTGTGTGGTGTAGTATATAGAGGATCTGTCAGCTCTCCTGTGTGGTGTAGTATATAGAGGATCTGTCAGTTCTCCTGTGTGGTGTAGTATATAGAGGATCTGTCAGCTCTCCTGTGTGGTGTAGTATATAGAGGATCTGTCAGCTCTCCTGTGTGGTGTAGTATATAGAGGATCTGTCAGCTCTCCTGTGTGGTGTAGTATATAGAGGATCTGTCAGCTCTCCTGTGTGGTGTAGTATATAGAGGATCTGTCAGCTCTCCTGTGTGGTGTAGTATATAGATGATCTCTCAGCTCTCCTGTGTGGTGTAGTATATAGAGGATCTGTCAGCTCTCCTGTGTGGTGTAGTATATAGAGGATCTGTCAGTTCTCCTGTGTGGTGTAGTATATAGAGGATCTGTTAGCTCTCCTGTGTGGTGTAGTATATAGAGGATCTGTCAGCTCTCCTGTGTGGTGTAGTATATAGAGGATCTGTCACCTCTCCTGTGTGGTGTAGTATATAGGGGATCTGTCAGTTCTCCTGTGTGGTGTAGTATATAGAGGATCTGTCAGCTCTCCCGTGTGGTTTAGTATACAGAGGATCTGTCCCCTCTCCCCTATGGTGTAGTATATAGAGGATCTGTCAGCTCTCCTGTGTGGTGCAGTATATAGAGGATCTGTCAGCTCTCCTGTGTGGTGCAGTATATAGAGGATCTGTCAGCTCTCCTGTGTGGTGTAGTATATAGAGGATCTGTCCTGTGTGGTGTAGTATATAGAGGATCTGTCAGCTCTCGTGTGTGGTGTGGTATATAGGATCTATCCTGGGTGGTATTTTTAAACGGCATGGTGGGCCCCAAGAATGATTTTTCTCTGGTGGGCCCAAGGTACTCCAGTCCGACGCTGGGCCCACTCCTCCACCATGTTTGTTGCCAGGGCAAGGAGTGTTGGTGAAGTGGAGGCCACCGTAACATAGTGCAGGGGAGGCTGTGTCAGAGGGTGTCAGCCATGATTCGGTGATGCCCAGAAAGAAAATATTGCGAGAGGTAAAGAGGTCATGAATCACGTGGAGTTTATTGCAGATGGAGCGGGCATTCCATAGTGATCCAGAAAGAGGGTGCAGGGGGGTGGGCGTCATGGGCACGGATTTGAGGTGGGCAAGATTTCGGGTGTTTATATTGGTTTGGGAGCGATAGGAGGGGGTAATGGGAGGTATGAGGTGTGGGGGTCCAGGATTAGGAGATATGTCGCCAGCAGTGAGGAGAAGCAGAGAGAGACAGAGCAGGTGGGAGGAGAGTGGGCGGCTTGTTTTGTGTTTTATTAGGAGAGATCTGAGGTTGAGGAGCAGGTCAGCAGAGGAGGTCAGGTGGGGAGGCAAGAGGGAAGGAGAGATTATTTCTTGGTTAGAGGGTGCTGGGGTTTGGGGATAGCGAAAGAGGCTGAGGAGTAATGGAGCCAACACTGTTAGAGCATATGTCAGCATGATGAGTAAGTGTGGTGGGAGGGGAAAGAAGTTTAGTACATTTATTAACAGTGGTTAGTCTTACCTTCTGTTCACTTCTGGCTCATTTCTGTCATATTTCTGCTGTCATCTTTGCTGTTATCCTTTTAGAGACATCTTTCTAGAGATAAATCAAGGTCCAGACAGACTTGTGTCTCTGAATTTATAACAAGCTAAGTGCACATGAAATAGGCCAGGTGTGATCAGGTGGGAGGATCAGCAGGGAGACTGGACACAGGCACAGGAGGGGATTAATTAGAAGTCAGAAGGGAAAATGCAAGGGGGAAATAGATCCAAATGGAAACATAAAGCCAACTGTGTACTGGCATCAAAGAATTAAAATGAGAAAACATGCAGGGAAAGAAAAAAAAAAAAAGTAATAGCAGTCAGTGGACATACCAGGAATAGCAGGGTGAGGAAGATCAGGAAAGTTGGGTGATGGTGATGGGATTGGGGTTGCAGCCAGTGGACATACCAGGGATAGCAGTGATAGCTGTATAGCACATATGGCATTATTCTTTGGGAACCATATTGTAGGAAACCTCTAATAAGGCCCTGTTGGATATGGTTGTGGATTGCCCTCGCGGGGCCATGAGGTACTCGGTACTGGGTCCTTCGGTTCTCAGGGGGATGTCACGGTGGCTGACCCGGTCCGTGGCCCATGGGACGTCCATGTTAAAGGGAAAGGTCTTTAAAGGGATATGTTTGTGACGCCACCTGTGGTATTCGGTCAGGGTGACCGACGCTGCTTTAAGGGGTCCGCTGGGGTGATGTTATGGCAGCTAGATTGTATACCTTCCCATAGGTGAAGTATGTCCCCTGGGCTTCCCAGTGTGTAGATGGTGGATGGTGAGAGGCGCAGTGAAGAACGAAGACACAAGGTTGCAGTCCCTTTACCTTTTTACTGAAGGCTTCAGCATCCACAGTCTAGAGCACAGATCACAGGGCAGGCAGAGTCCGGCTGGTTTGGAGGCAAATCCAGAGTCCCCTTATCCAGGTGGAAGTCAGTAGCCTTCCTCTAGCGCCTTGGTGTTGTAGTACCTTACTGCTAAGCCTCTTATAAGGTCCTCACAACTGTTGAGGATGTTACAGATGTTATGTCTCTCTCTGTCCCCCAGATGGATAGGACAAACCCGTATGACCGGTGGTGTGAGGCTTTTTACAAGGACTCTATCATGCCCCAGACTTTCGTGGGTGCCACCTTGCCTCCTGGGTAAAGGGCGGATCAGTAACGTGAAATTAGCTGTCCTGCCGGTTTCTGGAGCAAGGCATAAAGGACTGTTGCTCCCTCGGTGATCCTGTGCCTCAGAAGGAGGCAGCCTGTGTAGGGCAGAACTCCTTCTGGTTTCCTCTCCTTTTGCTATGACTTCTTCTCACTCTCTACAGTACAGTTCTCTGTTCGTGTCCTTTCTTAGGAACTGTCACACGTGGGGCAGGCACAGCTCCGTGGCCTTCTGTCTAGGCCTCTGACAGGCTCCACCCCTGTCAGGGACCAACTACCTGAGCAAAGCTCAGACAGCAACTGCCTAACTTCCTCTCCAGGCCACCAGTTTATCTAATTGTGTGGAGTGCCATAATAAATAGGAGCATAGCTCCCCCTGGTGGACTGGAGTATGAAATGTGTTGTATGTTTGTGTTACCTGGTAAAGAGATCTCCTTTATTGCCTCCAAATGTAACACCACTATCCCCTAGAGGAGAATGATATTACTGCAACGATCAGGACCCTGGGGCGCTGCAGTTGTGGTCCGACAGAAGATACCACACTAGGCATCATTCAATCTAGAGGTGATCCTGGTGGAATATATTTGGCTGCAGGTTGTATGTTATATGTGAGTCCTGCATCAACAAGTGCCCACGAGACCATCCAATATATTTTCCTTCCTACATAAGGTGCCCATATACCTAAAATATCTTATGGTTCAACTGTCCCCCCTATACACATTTACCTGAGTGTGTATTTGAGAAAAGGCGGTCAGCTGAATAATGTTTCTTCCAATTGTTCGGCCAACAGCCATCTCAGCCGACTCTTCCAGGAGCGCTGATTCGGCCAAGCGCTCCTGTGTTCTCCATGAGAAAGTTGCCAACTGACACTTATCTTTGGGAGAACAATGCAATCAGCAGTCCAAAATTGGAAGTGCTTGATCGACATATCTCCCATCAGTTAGCTGGTGTCCCTATGCACATTAGATGCACATTAGATTGACGTTCGAAATATCAATATTGGCAAATTTGGCCAACATTAATCTAATGTGTATGGAGGCAATAAGCCTCAGCCACTCTGCTCTGGAAACATTCTATGTCCCATGATGACATATATATCTGGCGGTAAGGAAATTTAACCTGGCCACACATCTCGCCTTCCTCATCATCAGGATAATTCAGGAGGCCTAGTACACATAAAATTGTGGTCCACCTCTGCAATGTGAGCATCTTTACAGGCTGTCTTTTGCTGGGAACCAAACTGGTTCCTCAATAGATGGTGGTATCATGACTGGAAAACACTAGTTATAGTTTAATGAGTTGGAAAGAGGCTTTGTTACATGCCTTTTTCTATAGAATTGTATTCAGGTTTAGGATTTATGAAGAAGATCTTCTAGTAGGCACAGATTCTGACATACTAATAGGGATTGAAGTTCAGCAGTTGTCTGATGGTGATGGAGACTTATTTCCTTCTGACAACAGAGGTATGCTCAGTGAAACTAAGCATGTATGTGTATTCCAGGAATAGCTTTTGGTCCGAGCAAGCATTTGCAAGTGTGGGTTAGCGTAAATGAGTTCACAGTTGCATTAACTTCTAGAAAACAATAGAACATTTCTAATTGGAAAAGGTTAAAAACTCAGGAGACTCAAGTTATGGAAGACCACAGTATTATTATTATTATTTATTTATATAGCACCATTGATTCCATGGTGCTGTACATGAGAAGGGGTTACATACAAGTTATAGATATCACTTACAGTAAACAAAACTAACAATGACAGACTGATACAGAAGGGCGAGGACCCTGCCCTTGCGGGCTTATATTCTACAGGATTATGGGGAAGGAGACAGTAGGTTGAGGGTTGCAGGAGCTCCGGTGTTGGTGAGGCGGTAGCTTCGTTAGTGATGAGGCGGCAGCGGGGTCAGTGCAGGCTGTAGGCTTTCCTGAAGAGATAGGTTTCCAGGTTCCTTCTGAAGGATACGAATGTGGTTGATAGTCGGACGTGTTGGGGCAAAGAATTCCAGAGGATGGGGGATATTCGAGAGAAGTCTTGGAGCCGGTTGGATGAGGAGTCAATAAGTGTTGAGGAGAGAAGGAGGTCTTGGGAGGACCGGAGATTACGTGAGGGAAGATATCGGGAGATTATTTCAGAGATATATGGAGGAGACAGGTTGTGGATGGCTTTGTAGGTCAGTATTAGTAATTTGAACTGGATACGCTGAAGGAATGGGAGCCAGTGAAGAGATTAGCAGAGGGGGGAAGCAGAGGAGTAGCGAGGAGAGAGATGAATTAGTCGGGCAGCAGAGTTAAGAATGGACTGGAGAGGTGAAAGGGTGTTAGCAGGGAGGCCGCAGAAAAGGATGTTGCAGTAGTCAAGGCGGGAGATGATGAGGGCGTGCAGAAGCATTTTAGTAGATTGACGGTTGAGGAAAGGACGGATTCTGGAGATATTTTTGAGCTGGAGGCGACAGGAGGTGGAAAGAGCTTGGATGTGCGGTTTGAAGGACAGGGCAGAGTCGAAGGTTACTCCGAGGCAGCAGACTTCCGGTACGGGGGAAAGCAGGATGTCATTGATTGACAGTACTAGATATCCCTCTGTATAACTCGCTCTATATCCCCAAGCATTGATTTCTGCTCATGTAATACCACAAGAGAACATTTCTAATCTATCATACTTTTTTCTATCACTTCGTTCAAATTGCAATGTAATACTTCAGGAGAGTCTATTTTTTTTTCAAAAAGGTTGCTTATATATATTTTTCTTTTCATAAGTTCTACATAACTCATGTCTCTGGTCAGCAACTTTTAGATCTAAATGTTGCTTTCAGGCCACCGGAGGTTCAAGTACTCTGCTGTAATGAGATCTTAAGAGCAGTATGGACGCCAGCACTGTCCCCGCTCCATAGCATGTTCGTTATCAAGTTAATGCCCTCAGACAGCTGAAGAAAGAACCCTGAATGGTCAACGTACGGTGCAAGAAGCCACCGTCGCCAAAAATCTGCAAGCCTCCTCTGAAACCTTTCAGTTGACAAGACGATTGATGGTGCAGCCTCCTGTTTTTGGCAGGAAAGTACGGAATTAATTGAAATCATTGTGTTTGTTCCAGAAGTTTTAAATAAAGGTTTTATTCTTTCCTAATGAAGCTGATCGTTCAAGAAAAAAAATCTTCATGATGTCATTGTGGTAATTTTATTCTGTAAATTTCATACCTGAGCGTTTCTTCAAACTCACGTTGTGCTTGTTTCTCCCCATCCTCAACCATTACATAACCTTCAAATCTTCGTTCCATAAAGTGAGGATTAGAAATGTTGTGGCTAGTGGGACTAAATAGTGATCATTCTGAATCTTGTTCGTAGATCTTTGAGGAAAATTTGCTTAGTGATGATTGACCGGACAGTCACTTAATAAGCCAGAGAAAATAAAAAACTATATTGGAACTGAAAAAATCTTGAAGTTTGGACTGCTTTATGATGATCTATTATTTCCTTTGTATTCCCTTGATCTTATGAGACCAAACGTTTAGAAAAATGCATTTAGAAAAATAGTCACACACTAATGTCCTAATGATATTAACCTATACCAATTTTAGGTAAAGTACCCCTGTAACCAATTACTTCAATCACACAATGTTACCGGACCCCATGATAATTATCAGTAACACAAGGTACTTAAAAAACGATAATATTTTATTAGAAATTACAAAAATTTAAAAAATAATGAAGATTAGAAAGGTGCTAGTTTGTAATCAAATGGGGACACAATGCCATAGGGTACCTCAAACACCAAACTTATTACAACAAAAAGGTGTAAATATATTTGCCCTAAACACTTTTCACATTTAAAATACAAGGAAGCACAGCATAATACCATATGCAGCAAAGAGCATGTTTTACTGGCTATATAAACAGCTGTAATAACAACATGCCATGTAAACAATGCCAGAACACACTAACAATAAAAATGTGCAAGTACTGCTGTACTGAAGATAAATATATATGAAGTGCGGATGAGAAAGAAGGGTGGGTACCCCGGGCGTCCCTCTGCCCCGACGCGCGTTTCGCACTGCTTCTTCAGGAGGCATGTCTGAGAGAGGGGGGCATGCCGGTTTAAATAGGATAGAGTGCATGTCAATTGGTCAAAAAAGCCGCAATAAGTATTAAGAAGTGCCACAGCGCGTGTGCAAATAATGCCAATATAGTGATTAAGAGCAAGGACCTGCGGTCACATGTGCCAGAAAGAGCCAATGGTATTCATCGCAGCACATCATCGCGCATGCGCAAACCATACAGGCTAGTGTAAAGTGAAGTCAAAAGAAGACATAGGCGTACCACCTCATGAGAGTGCCGCAGGTGATGCTTCCAGACGAACTAGCAACAGGTGCCTGCGCTCCACTCCATAAAGGAAAATAATAATTTTTATATTGGTGACAAGACCAATAATAATAATAATAATGAGGAAAGTGTTGTGATTTGGGGGTCTAAACCGACTTAATAAAAATATAGAATATATGGAATATGTGAATAGTGATAAAGAAAATAAAGAATAAGTAAAAAGATGAAAATGGAGTAACTAGGTAAAATGAATGAGTCAAATAGACATAATTTATAAATGTAATACTAATATCACCACATACATTAAAGATGAAAAAGCGCTCATCTATCTATATATATAATTGTCTAAGGGTTTTTCCGTCTGTCTGTCTGTCCTGGAAATCCCGGCTCTCTGATTGGTCGAGGCCGCCAGGCCTCGACCAATCAGAGACCGGCACAGCATCGACGTAGAAATCCCGCGTCTCTGATTGGTCGAGGCCGCCAGGCCTCGACCAATCAGCAACGGGCACAGCGACGATGATGTCATAAAGGATGCAGAAATCCCGCGTCTGATTGGTCGAGGCCACCAGGCCTCGACCAATCAGCAACGGGCACAGCGACGATGATGTCATAAAGGACGTAGACATCTCACGTTTCTGATTCAGCGACGGGCACAGTATCGACGTAGATGACATAATGGTTGCCATGGCGACGATGATGTCATAAAGGTTGCCTCGACCAATCAGCGACGGGCACAGTCTGCCGCGAATTCTGGAATCATCATTGTCCATATACTACGGGGACATGCATATTCTAGAATACCCGATGCGTTAGAATCGGGCCACAATCTAGTATATATATAATTGTCTAAGGGTTTTTCCGTCTGTCTGTCCTGGAAATCCCGCGTCTCTGATTGGTCGAGGCCGCCAGGCCTCGACCAATCAGCGACGGGCACAGCATGGCAACGATGATGTCATAAAGGTTGCCTCGACCAATCAGCGACGGGCACAGTCTGCCGTGAATTCACCTCGACCAATCAGCGACGGGCACAGTATCGACGTAGATGTCATAATGGTTGCCATGGCGACGATGATGTCATAAAGGTTGCCTCGACCAATCAGCGACGGGCACAGTCTGCCGCGAATTCTGGAATCATCATTGTCCATATACTATGGGGACATGCATATTCTAGAATACCCGATGCGTTAGAATCGGGCCACAATCTAGTTAATTATAAATACAAACAAAAACTGCCCACCTAAACCGAACATACTTTAATCAAAAAAATAATAAATACTAGAAATAGTGTGTGAATAAATGAAAAAAAAAAATGAAAAAAAACCTAATTAATACATACATATTGCCAAAATAAATTGAGACTGATAATATAATTAGATTTTTTATTTTTTTTTAAATAAATTAGGTTGAACATCAATCCTAAGAGGTCCTTAAGAAGAATCCAATTGCATACAGCCTCAAAAGTCCAAATGCATCCTCTCGAGATGGAACATCACCCAAATGTCAGAGAAAAAGATAGATTTCTAAAGACAAAAAAATAAAATTAAAACCACGACCGACGAACAATAAATAAAATAGTAAAAAACACAACTAAGTTAAAAACAATGAAGGAATAAACACCCCCTTAATTGTATACTTTTCTAAATGTTTATTTTGTTTACTTATAAAAATGCCTACAACCTATAAATCCATTGGCATTCCTTTTTGGCCAATCTTTTACTCACATCACCACCTCTAACCCCTAAATCGACAAGATCTATACCCTTAACCAGTAGAAGCCTAGAATTGCATTGGTGGTGTTTCTTAACCCCTTAGCGACCGCCGATACGCCTTTTAACGACGGCCGCTAAGGGTACTTAAAGCACAGCGCCGTTAATTAACGGCGCTGTGGAAAAAGTGAATAGCGCCCCCCAGAGTCGGATTTTCTCCGGGGTCTCGGCTGTCGGGAGTAACCGAGACCCCAGAGAACATGATTCGGGTTTTTTTTTACCGACCCCGTATTTGCGATCGCCGGTAATTAATCGTTTACCGGCGATCACAAAAAAAATAAAAAATGCAATCTCTTTTTAATTTCTCTGTCCTCCGATGTGATCGCACATCAGAGGACAGAGAAAAGGGGTCCCAGATAGCCCCCCGGTACTCACCTATCTCCCCCGGTGCTCCTCGTGGCTCCCGGTGGGCGCCGCCATCTTCAAAATGGCGGGCGCATGCGCAGTGAGCCCGCCGGCCGGCACCGGGAGAATCTTTGGGGTCTCGGCTGCCGGGGGTAGCCGAGACCCCAAAGAACATGATCGGGGTCGGTTTTACTGACCCCTGTTTTGCGATCGCCGGTAATTAACTGTTTACCGGCGACTGCAAAAAAAAAAAAAAAATCAAAGTGTAATTCTCTGTCCTCTGATGTGATCGCACATCAGAGGACAGAGAAATAGGGGGATTCGGGGACCCTATCATACTCACCTGTGTCCCTGGGTCCTCCTGCTGCTCCTCCTGGCCGCCGGCAAAAGAAAATGGCGGGCGCATGCGCAGTCCGCCCGCCATCTGTCTCCATCTGCCAGCCGGCAGGAGAACAGCAGTTGGGGCTAAAATTAGGGTTAGGGCTAGGGTTAGGGCTATTGTTAGGGCTAGGGTTAAGGCTAGGGTTAGGGCTAGGGTTAGGGCTAAGGTTAGGGTTGGGGCTAAATTTAGGGTTAGGGTTGGGGCTAAATTTAGGGTTAGGGTTCTTTCACACTTACGTCGGTACGGGGCCGTCGCAATGCGTCAGCCCGACATACCGACGCACGTTGTGAAAATTGTGCACAACGTGGGCAGTGGATGTAGTTTTTCAACGCATCCGCTGCCCAATCTATGTCCTGGGGAGGAGGGGGCGGCGTTACGGCCACGCATGTGCGGTCAGAAAGGGCGGACGCGACGTACAAAAAAAGTTACATTGAACGTTTTTTGTGCCGACGGTCCGCCAAAACACAACTGATCCAGTGCATGACGGACGCGACGTGTGGCCATCCGTCACGATCCGTCGGCAATACAAGTCTATGGCCAAAAAAACGCATCAAGCGGGCACATTTGGAGGATCCGTTTTTTGTCCAAAACGACGGATTGCGACGGATGCCAAACGACGCAAGTGTGAAAGTAGCCTTAGGGTTAGGGTTAGGGTTGGGGCTAAAGTTAGGGTTAGAGTTGGGATTAGGGTTAGGGTTTGGATTTGGGTTGGTATTAGGGTTAGGGTTGGTATTAGGGTTACGCTTGGGATTAGGGTTAGGTTTGGGATTAGGGTTAAGATTAGGGTTGTGATTAGGGGTGTATTGGGATTAGGGTTAGGTTTGAGGTTAGGGTTGAGATTAGGATTAGGGGTGTGTTGGATTTAGGGTTTTGATTAGGGTTATGGTTAGGGTTGACATTAGGATTGTTTTGGGGTAAGGGTTGTGATTATCATTAGGGTTAGTGATTAGGATTATGGATCGGGTTGGGATTAGGGTTAGGGGTGTGTTGGGGTTAGGATTGGAGCTAGAATTGGGGGGTTTCCACTGTTTAGTTACATCAGGGGGTCTCCAAACACGACAGCCAATTTTGCGCTCAAAAAGTCAAATGGTGCTCCCTCCCTTCTGAGCTCCGCCGTGCGCCCAAACAGTGGTTTACCCCCACATATGGAGCATCAGCATACTCGGGATAAATTGGACAACAACTCTTGGGGTCCAATTTCTCCTGTTACCCTTGTGAAAATAAAAACTTGGGGGCTACAAAATCTTTTTTGTGGAAAAAAATATTTTTTTATTTTCATGACTCTGCATTCTAAACTTCTGTGAAGCACTTGGGCATTCAAAGTTCTCACCACATATCTAGATAAGTTCCATGGGGGGTCTAGTTTCCAAAATGGGGTCACTTGTGGAGGGTTTCTACTGTTTAGGTACATCAGGGGCTCTGCAAACGCAACATAACGCCCGCAAACCATTCTATCAAAGTCTGCATTCCAAAACGGCGCTCCTTCCTTCCGAGCTCTGCCGTGCGCCCAAACAGTGGTTTACCCCCACATATGGGGTACCAGCATACTCAGGACAAATTGGATAACAACTTTTGGGGTCCGATTTCTCTTGTTACCCTTGTGAAAATAAAAACTTGGGGGCTAAAAAATCTTTTTGTGGAAAAATAAATATTTTTTATTTTCACGACTCTGCATTCTAAACTTCATGTGAAGCACTTGGGCATTCAAAGTTCTCACCACACATCTAGATAAGTTCCATGGGGGGTCTAGTTTCCAAAATGGGGTCACTTGTGGGGGGTTTCCACTGTTAAGCACATCAGGGGCTCTCCAAACGCGACATGGCGTCCAATCTCAATTCCAGACAATTCTACATTGAAAAAGCAAAACGGCACTCCTTCTCTTCCAAGCTCTGCAGTGCGCCCAAACAGTGGTTTACCCCCACATATGGGGTATCGACGTACTCAGGAGAAATTGCACTACAACTTTTGTGGTCTAATTTCTCCTGTTACCCTTGTGAAAATAAAACTTTGGGGGCAAAAAGATCATTTTTGTAGAAAAAATGCGATTTTTTTATTTTCACGGCTCAACGTTATAAACTTCTGTGAAGCACATGGGGGTTCAAAGTGCTCACCACACATCTAGATAAGTTCCTTAAGGGGTCTAGTTTACAAAATGGTGTCACTTGTGGGGGTTTCCACGATTTAGGCACATCAGGGGCTCTCTAAACGTGACATGGCGTCCGATCTCAATTCCAGCCAATTCTGCATTGAAAAAGTCAAAGGCGCTCCTTCACTTCCAAGTTCTGCGGTGCGCCCAAACAGTGGTTTACCCCCACATATGGGGTATTGGCGTATTCAGGAGAAATTGCATAACAAAATTTATGGTTACATTTCTGTTTTTATACTTGCAAAAATAAAAAAAATGGTTCTGAATTAAAATGTTTGCAAAAAAAGTTAAATGTTCATTTTTTCCTTCCACATTGTTTCAGTTCCTGTGAAGCACGTAAAGGGTTAATAAACTTCTTGAATGTGGTTTTGAGAACCTTGAGGGGTGTAGTTTTTAGAATGGTGTCACACTTCATTATTTTCTATCATATAGACCCCTCAAAATGACTTCAAATGTGATGTGGTCCCTAAAAAAAAAGGTGTTGTAAAAATGAGAAATTGCTGGTCAACTTTTAACCCTTATAACTCCCTAACAAAAAAAAATTTTGTTTCCAAAATTGTGCTGATGTAAAGTAGACATGTGGAAAATGTTATTTACTAACTATTTTTTGTGACATATCTCTCTGATTTAAGGGCATAAAAATACAAAGTTTGAAAATTGCAAAATTTTAAAAATTTTCGCCATATTTCCGTTTTTTTCATAAATAATCGCAAGTAATATCGAAGAAATGTTACCACTAACATGAAGTACAATATGTCACGAAAAAACATTCTCAGAATCAGCGGGATCCGTTGAAGCGTTCCAGAGTTACAACCTCATAAAGTGACAGTGGTCAGAATTGCAAAAATTGGCTCGGTCATTAAGTACCAAATTGGCTCTGTCACTAAGGGGTTAAAGTGTTTGGGAAGCGTTTTAAGTGCTGCAATATCCTTCACCGTCTTAGCTTTCTCTATGTCCAAGCAATGTTCGCGGACCCTAAGTTTCAATTCTCGACTGGTAAGTTCGATATAAATTTTCTTACAGTGCTAACATGAGGAAAAGTTATATTTTCAGCAATTATAACAATACTCGGGAGTTTGAAATTAGAGTCCATATTACTTGTTCTACTAATATATTATGCTGAATGTCCTTGTAAGAAAATTTATATCAGACTTACCATTTGGACTTTTGAGGCTGCATGGAATTGGATTCTTCTTAAAGGGAACCTGTCACCCGGAAAATCGCGGGTGAGGTAATCCCACCGGCATCAGGGGCTTATCTGCAGCATTCTATAATGCTGTAGATAAGCCCCCGATGTTACCTGAAAAAGGAGAAAAAGACGTTAGATTATACTCACCCAGGGGCGGTCCCGCTGCTGGTCTGGTCAGATGGGCGTCTCCGATCCGCTGCGGCGCCTCCTATCTTCTTTCCATGACGTCCTCTTCTGATCTTCGGCCACGGCTCCGGCGCAGGCGTACTTTGCTCTGCCCTGTTGAGGGCAGACAAAGTACTGCAGTGCGCAGGCGCCGAGCCTCTGACCTTTCCGGCGCCTGCGCACTGCTGTACTATCCTCTGCCCTCAACAGGGCAGAGCAAAGTACGCCTGCGCCGGAGCCGTGGCTGAAGATCAGAAGAGGACGTCATGGAAAGAAGATGGGAGGCGACGCAGCGGACCGGAGACGCCCATCTGACCAGACCAGCAGCGGGACCGCCCCTGGGTGAGTATAATCTAACGTCTTTTTCTCCTTTTTCAGGTAACATCGGGGGCTTATCTACAGCATTATAGAATGCTGCAGATAAGCCCCTGATGCCGGTGGGATTACCTCACCCCCGATTTTCGGGGTGACAGGTTCCCTTTAAGGACCTCTTATGATTGATGTTCAACAAATGTATTAAAAAAAAAAAATCTAATTATATTATCAGTATAAATTTATTTTGGTAATATGTATGTATTAATTAGGTTTTTTTTTCGTTTTTTTCATTTATTCACACACTATTTCTAGTATTTATTATTTTTTTGATTAAAGTATGTTCAGTTTAGGTGGGCAGTTTTTGTTTCTATTTATTATTAATGAGCGCTTTTTTCATCTTTAATGTATGTGGTGATATTAGTATTACATTTATATATTATGTCTATTTGACTCATTCATTTTACCTAGTCACTCCATTTTCATCTTTTTTACTTATTCTTTATTTTCTTTATCACTATTCACATATTTCATATATTCTATATTTTTATTAAGTGGGCTTAGACCCCAAATTATTATTATTATTAATATTATACATTTTTATAGCGCCATTTATTCCATGGCGCTTTACATGTGAAATCTCAACAATTTCATCATCATTATTATTATTATTAATAATGTCTTGTCACCAATATCAAAATTATTATTTCCCTTTATGGAGTGGAGCGCAGGCGCCTGTTGCTGGTTCGTCTGGAGCATCACCTGCGGCACTCTCATGAGGTGGTACGCCTATGTCTTCTTTTGACGACACGGCGTGTTAACCCATGTTGCCGCTGGTTTTACTCTCCTTTAGCCATACAGACCAGTATTACTCGCGCACGCGCCATAGTACTCCATGTGGGGCGTTCCACTGCTAGTCACATGATCACAGGTCCTCTTTCTCTTCACTTTACTCTAGCCTGTATGGTTTGCGCATGAGCGATGATGTGCTGCGATGAATACCATTGGCTCTTTTTGGCACATGTGACCGCAGGTCCTTGTTCTTAATCACTATATTGGCATTATTTGCACACGCGCTGTGGCGCTTCTTAATACTTAGTGCAGCTTTTTTGACCAATTGACATGCACTGTAACCTATTTAAACCGGCATGCCCCCCTCTCTCTGACACGCCTCTAGAAGAAGCAGTGCAAAACGTGCGTCGGGGCAGATTGACGTCCGGGGTAACATAGTAACATAGTTAGTAAGGCCGAAAAAAGACATTTGTCCATCCAGTTCAGCCTATATTCCATCATAATAAATCCCCAGATCTACGTCCTTCTACGGAACCTAATAATTGTATGATACAATATTGTTCTGCTCCAGGAAGACATCCAGGCCTCTCTTGAACCCCTCGACTGAGTTCGTTATCACCACCTCCTCAGGCAAGCAATTCCAGATTCTCACTGCCCTAACAGTAAAGAATCCTCTTCTATGTTGGTGGAAAAACCTTCTCTCCTCCAGACGCAAAGAATGCCCTCTTGTGCCCGTCACCTTCCTTGGTATAAACAGATCCTCAGCGAGATATTTGTATTGTCCCCTTATATACTTATACATGGTTATTAGATTGCCCCTCAATCGTCTTTTTTCTAGACTAAATAATCCTAATTTCGCTAATCTATCTGGGTATTGCAGTTCTCCCATCCCCTTTATTAATTTTGTTGCCCTCCTTTGTACTCTCTCTAGTTCCATCATATCCTTCCTGAGCACCGGTGCCCAAAACTGGACACAGTACTCCTTGTGCGGTCTAACTAGGGATTTGTACAGAGGCAGTATAATGCTCTCATCATGTGTATCCAGACCTCTTTTAATGCACCCCATGATCCTGTTTGCCTTGGCAGCTGCTGCCTGGCACTGGCTGCTCCAGGTAAGTTTATCATTAACTAGGATCCCCAAGTCCTTCTCCCTGTCAATTTACCCAGTGGTTTCCCGTTCAGTGTGTAATGGTGATATTGATTCCTTCTTCCCATGTGTATAACCTTACATTTATCATTGTTAAACCTCATCTGCCACCTTTCAGCCCAAGTTTCCAACTTATCCAGATCCATCTGTAGCAGAATACTATCTTCTCTTGTATTAACTGCTTTACATAGTTTTGTATCATCTGCAAATATCGATATTTTACTGTGTAAACCTTCTACCAGATCATTAATGAATATGTTGAAGAGAACAGGTCCCAATACTGACCCCTGCGGTACCCCACTGGTCACAGCGACCCAGTTAGAGACTATACCATTTATAACCACCCTCTGCTTTCTATCGCTAAGCCAGTTACTAACCCATTTACACACATTTTCCCCCAGACCAAGCATTCTCATTTTGTGTACCAACCTCTTGTGCGGCACGGTATCAAACGCTTTGGAAAAATCGAGATATACCACGTCCAATGACTCACCGTGGTCCAGCCTATAGCTTACCTCTTCATAAAAACTGATTAGATTGGTTTGACAGGAGCGATTTTTCATAAACCCATGCTGATATGGAGTTAAACAGTTATTCTCATTGAGATAATCCAGAATAACATCCTTCAGAAACCCTTCAAATATTTTACCAACAATAGAGGTTAGACTTACTGGCCTATAATTTCCAGGTTCACTTTTAGAGCCCTTTTTGAATATTGGCACCACATTTGCTATGCGCCAGTCCTGCGGAACAGACCCCGTCGCTATAGAGTCCCTAAAAATAAGAAATAATGGTTTATCTATTACATTACTTAGTTCTCTTAGTACTCGTGGGTGTATGCCATCCGGACCCGGAGATTTATCTATTTTAATCTTATTTAGCCGGTTTCGCACCTCTTCTTGGGTTAGATTGGTGACCCTTAATATAGGGTTTTCATTGTTTCTTGGGATTTCACCTAGCATTTCATTTTCCACCGTGAATACCGTGGAGAAGAAGGTGTTTAATATGTTAGCTTTTTCCTCGTCATCTACAACCATTCTTTCCTGACTATTTTTTAAGGGGCCTACATTTTCAGTTTTTATTCTTTTACTATTGATATAGTTGAAGAACAGTTTGGGATTAGTTTTACTCTACTTAGCAATGTGCTTCTCTGTTTCCTTTTTGGCAGCTTTAATTAGTTTTTTTTACGTGTACACGTACACACTCTCATAGGTATTGTATGCCTTCTTTCTCATCCGCACTTCATATATATTTATCTTCAGTACAGCAGTACTTGCACATTTTTATTGTTAGTGTGTTCTGGCATTGTTTACATGGCATGTTGTTATTACAGCTGTTTATATAGCCAGTAAAACATGCTCTTTGCTGCATATGGTATATTGCTGTGCTTCCTTGTATTTTAAATGTGAAAAGTGTTTAGGGCAAATATATTTACACCTTTTTGTTGTAATAAGTTTGGTGTTTGAGGTACCTTATGGCGTTGTGTCCCCATTTGATTATAAACTAGCACCTTTCTAATCTTCATTATTTTTTAAATTTCTGTAATCTCTAATAAAATATTATCATTTTTTAAGTACCTTGTGTTACTGATAATTATCATGGGGTCTGGTAACATTGTGTGATTGAAGCATTTAGAAAAATGCCTGGTGCCTACAATGAAGTATAGTGGGGGCACTGTCCTTATGTGGGGTTGCATGAGGGCTGCATGTCATTGATTGAATCACAGATTACTGCTTTACAGTAAAAGAGAAGATGCCACCATCACTCAGTGCCCTTGGTAGACCTGCACTTTTCCAACATCAGAATGATCCAAAATGTACATCTAAGGCCACTGCTGTATATCTGAAGAAGAACAGGGTGACAGTGATTCCATGGCAAAGTGTTTCCAGATCTGACCCCAACCAAACACCTATGGAAAGATCTGAGGAGACAAGTTGTCATCAGTCTACATCTACATCTAGCATTCGGGCTCTAAAAGACATCATTCTAGAAGAATAGAAAAAGATAGATGTGGCAATATGTCGCTAACTTGTTCTTTCCATGCCTAGAAGACTTGGTGCTGTAATTAAAATCCGTGGAGGTTATACAAAATACTACATTTCCTATATTTACTACTTCAACTAATTTAAGAAAAACGGAAGATTTTGTAATGAAATTTATATTATTAACCCTTACTTTCATGCCATACGTTAAAAAAAATGTTTTATGAAACTCAGCCTTGTAAAAATTTGGGAAACTGTCATTACGTTCAGTGAGATATTGATTCAAATCTGACTTTTCAAAGGCTGTGTACTTATTTATGCTGAGCAAGTCTTTCTACTCAATTCTATGGGAAATTCAAAAACAGCTTGATTGGCTGTTTTTGGAACTTTCATGTAAGTGAATGTAGAGAGAGGAGCGTACGTGTCCATCTGTGTATTTAAAGTGGCCGCCATTCTGGTGATCCTCATTAATCTTCCATAGAACTGAAGGTAATATCCAACATGGAATGTGCAGCAATCTCTTCATTCATGTTATAACTTGGCCAGATTGAATTGGGTGGTTCTCGTTCTAGAGATTGGTTGGGATCCAAAGACATATAGACTGATAGAAAATTTAGATTGTGAGCCCATTGGGGACAGCGATGATAATGTATGTAAAGCGCTGCGGAATATGATCACGCTATGTAAGCAAAGCATAATAATAATAACCCGCATCTATCAGACATCTATGGGAATACCTTTCACTTTAAAATATGTGTATTTCCTGCTTATCAATACAATTATCTACAAGTTTCTTGCATCTGTAAGGGTACCGTCACACAGTGGCACTTTTGTCGCTACGACGGTACGATTCGTGACGTTCCAGCGATATCCATACGATATCGCTGTGTCTGACACGCAGCAGCGATCAGGGATCCTGCTGAGAATCGTACGTCGTAGGAGATCATTTGGAACATTCTTTCGTCGCTGGATCTCCCGCTGTCATCGCTAGATCGGTGTGTGTGACACCGATCTAGCGATGCGTTCGCTTGTAACCAGGGTAAACATCGGGTTACTAAACGCAGGGCCGCGCTTAGTAACCCGATGTTTACCCTGGTTACCAGCGTTAAAAAAAACAAACAGTACATACTTACATTCCGGTGTCCGTCAGGTCCCTTGCCGTCTGCTTCCCGCACTCACTGACTGCCGGCCGTAAAGTGAAAGCAGAGCACAGCGGTGACGTCACCGCTGTGCTGTGCTTTCACTTTACGGCCGGCAGTCAGTGAGTGCGGGAAGCAGACGGCAAGGGACAGACACCGGAATGTAAGTATGTACTGTTTGTTTTTTTTACGCTGGTAACCAGGGTAAACATCGGGTTACTAAGCGCGGTCCTGCGCTTAGTAACCCGATGTTTACCCTGGTTACCCGGGGACCTCGGCATCGTTGGTCGCTGGAGAGCTGTCTGTGTGACAGCTCTCCAGCGACCACACTACGACTTACCTACGATCACGGCCAGGTCGTATCGCTGGTCGTGATCGTTGGTAAATCGTATAGTGTGACGGTACCCTTAGACATCAGCATCAGACTTTCTGGACAATTTCCCCAGTAGGTAACAGGATTGTACTGATTAGTCAGCCATTGTCACAACTGTGTTTTTATGTGACATTTTCATTCAAGTCCTTATACAATTGTAAATGTCTTGAAATTTTCAAAGGATTTTCTCCCACGACTTTGTTATCAACAAAAACAGTCTGGGATCTCACTCTAAATCTGCGATTAACTTCATTATATGGTTACTGTCATAAAAAAAGAAAAACCCAGTGAAAAGAGCCATTTATTAATTTGCAAGAAATTAAGACGGGACAGCTCCCCACTGTTGGGACAAATTGCAGCAGAAGCTTCTGTGCTCTGGGTTCGGGCCTATAGTATCTTTCTCCCAGGAAGCCTCAGGGCCTCAATTAGCTCTATGGCCATTGTAGAATAAAAACAATCCACTTCTTTTCTCATTAAAACATGAAAGGACTCTTTTAGCACCAGCAGTAATTTCACTGCCACAGAAGAAGCTGCTCAGGGGTCCTTTTATGGACACTGATAAGAAAAGACAATGGAATTAGTTCAGAGTGAGCTGTTTGGCCCATGAAACCTTCTTTAGTTGTTAAATTGAAGGGCAAGAGTGCATAATGGGAGATTGATTAGGGTTAATAGACTTATTTTTACAGGTCACCCCCACTGCACAGAACTATGGGTTGAGGCAAGCCTCACAACACACATTATTACCAGCCATAAATCAGGCCACTCACAACCAATTCAAAAACTCCTTCCCGTCCAATGACTTGGTAATAATTTGCTTTTGTTCCTCTTTCCCCCCAGCTGACCAGCATCTCGCCCTCTCCTTAACAAAGCTCACATAACGAGGCTACAGGATATCGACCTCGGCCCGGAAATATGAATCGTTTAGCAGACTCTTTTTTTTTTCTTCCAAAGTTGTTTTACCTTAATTATTCTGAAGTCTTACAAGACCTCCCGGAAGATCCAAACATATTAGGCAGTCAATTAATTAAATGGAAATTTGGGTCAGAGGAAAAAACAATGCTTGATACTTATATGTAGAAAAGTTGGTTTTGTCATCTCCCGGCAATATTAGAGCAAAGCTGTGCTTTACATCGGCAGATCGTTTATGGAGAGGACCACTGTTAATACGATCGTTCACTCCTTATACAGTCTGTATATTGTCAGTAGTTGTCGAAACGGTGATTTAAATGATTATTTTAAAAAACAAATCAAGTTATACCCAATCCACAGGATATGAGAACAACTTTAATAATGACTGCTGGGACCCCCAATAATACTGAACATAGGGCTTTGGAACTTGAAGAATAGGACTTTGCATCCACATCCTAAATCCCATTCTTGGGATTCCAGACCCCTGTTCTTGGAATTGCTAAGGGGCCCTGCGATGGATAGGGAATAGCTTGATTTTAACCACCATGGAAATAACAAAAACCCTCACTGTCGCCTTGATCCACTCCCGCCTGGACTACTGCAATGCTCTATTAATTGGCCTCCCCATTACTCGACTTTCCCCTCTCCAGTCTATCCTTTGCAGCAGCCAGGGTTCTCCATCTAGCTAATCAGTATTCAGATGTGTCCGCTCTTTGCCAGTCTTTACACTGGCTGCCCATTCATTATAGGATCCAATTCAAGTACTTGTTCTCACCCACAAACAGCGTCGGACTGGAGTACCTTGGGCCCACCAGAGAAAAATCATTCTTGGGGCCCACCATGCAGTTTAAAAATACCACACAGGATAAATCCTATATACCCCACACGAGAGCTGACAGATCCTCTATATACTACACCACACGGGAGAGCTGACAGATCCTCTATATATAGTACACCACACAGGAGAACTGACAGATCCTCTATATACTACACCACACAGGAGAGCTGACGGATCCTCTATATACTACACCACACAGGAGAACTGACAGATCCTCTATATACTACACCACACAGGAGAGCTGACGGATCCTCTATATACTACACCACACAGGAGAACTGACAGATCCTCTATATACTACACCACACAGGAGAGCTAACAGATCCTCTGTATACTGCACCACACAGGAGAGCTGACAGATCCTCTATATACTACACCACACAGGAGAGCTGACAGATCCTCTATATACTACACCACACGGGAGAGCTGACAGATCCTCTATATACTGCACCACACAGGAGAGCTGACAGATCCACTATATACTACAGCACACAGGAGAACTGACAGATCCTCTATATACTACACCACACAGGAGAGCTGACAGATCCTCTGTATACTGCACCACACAGGAGAGCTGACAGATCCTCTATATACTACACCACACAGGAGAGCTGACAGATCCTCTATATACTACACCACACAGGAGAGCTGACAGATCCTCTATATACTACACCACACAGGAGAACTGACAGATCATCTATATACTACACCACACCACACAGGAGAGCTGACAGATCCTCTATATACTACACCACACGGGAGAGCTGACAGATCCTCTGTATACTGCACCACACTGGAGAACTGACAGATCCTCTATATACTACACCACACGGGAGAGCTGACAGATCCTCTATATACTACACCACACGGGAGAGCTGACAGATCCTCTATATACTACACCACACGGGAGAGCTGACAGATCCTCTATATACTACACCACACGGGAGAACTGACAGATCCTCTATATACTACACCACACAGGAGAGCTGACAGATCCACTATATACTACAGCACACAGGAGAGCTGACAGATCCACTATATACTACACCACACAGGAGAGCTGACAGATCCTCTATATACTACACCACACAGGAGAGCTGACAGATCCTCTATATACTACACCACACAGGAGAGCTGACAGATCCTCTATATACTACACCACACATGAGAGCTGACAGATCCTCTATATACTACACCACACAGGAGAGCTGACAGATCCTCTATATACTGCACCACACAGGAGAGCTGACAGATCCACTATATACTACACCACACGGGAGAGCTGACAGATCCTCTATATACTACACCACACGGGAGAGCTGACAGACCCCCTATATACTACACCACACGGGAGAGCTGACAGATCCTCTATATACTACACCACACGGGAGAGCCGACAGATCCTCTATATACTACACCACACAGGAGAGCTGACAGATCCACTATATACTACAGCACACAGGAGAGCTGACAGATCCACTATATACTACACCACACAGGAGAGCTGACAGATCCTCTATATACTACACCACACAGGAGAGCTGACAGATCCTCTATATACTACACCACACAGGAGAGCTGAGAAATCCTCTATATACTACACCACACAGGAGAGCTGACAGACCCCCTATATACTACACCACACAGGAGAGCTGACAGATCCACTATATACTACAGCACACAGGAGAGCTGACAGATCCACTATATACTACACCACACAGGAGAGCTGACAGATCCTCTATATACTACACCACACAGGAGAGCTGACAGATCCTCTATATACTACACCACACAGGAGAGCTGACAGATCCTCTATATACTACACCACACAGGAGAGCTGACAGATCCTCTATATACTACACCACACAGGAGAGCTGACAGATCCTCTATATACTGCACCACACAGGAGAGCTGACAGATCCACTATATACTACACCACACGGGAGAGCTGACAGATCCTCTGTATACTGCACCACACAGGAGAGCTGACAGATCCTCTATATACTACACTACACAGGAGAGCTGACAGATCCTCTATATACTACACCACACAGGAGAACTGACAGATCCTCTATATACTACACCTCACAGGAGAGCTGACAGATCCTCTATATACTACACCACACGGGAGAGCTGACAGATCCTCTGTATACTGCACCACACAGGAGAACTGACAGATCCTCTATATACTACACCACACAGGAGAGCTGACAGATCCTCTATATACTACACCACACAGGAGAGCTGACAGATCCTCTATATACTACACCACACGGGAGAGCTGACAGATCCTCTATATACTACACTACACAGGAGAGCTGACAGATCCTCTATATACTGCACCACACAGGAGAGCTGACAGATCCACTATATACTACAGCACACAGGAGAGCTGACAGATCCTCTATATACTACACCACACAGGAGAGCTGACAGATCCTCTATATACTACACCACACAGGAGAGCTGACAGATCCTCTATATACTGCACCACACAGGAGAGCTGACAGATCCTCTATATACTACACCACACAGGAGAGCTGACAGATCCTCTATATACTACACCACACGGGAGAGCCGACAGATCGTTCATATACTACACCACATGGGAGAGCTGACAGATCCACTATATACTACACCACACAGGAGAGCTGACAGATCCTCTATATACTACACTACACAGGAGAGCTGACAGATCCTCTATATACTACATCACACAGGAGAGCTGACAGATCCTCTATATACTACACCACACAGGAGAGCAGACAGATCCTCTATATACTACATCACACAGGAGAGCTGACAGATCCTCTATATACTACACCACACAGGAGAGCTGACAGATCCTCTATATACTACACCACACAGGAGAGCTGACAGATCCTCTATATACTACACCACACAGGAGAGCAGACAGATCCTCTATATACTACACTACACAGGAGAGCTGACAGATCCTCTATATACTACATCACACAGGAGAGCTGACAGATCCTCTATATACTACACCACACAGGAGAGCTGACAGATCCTCTATATACTACACCACACAGGAGAGCTGACAGATCCTCTATATACTACACCACACAGGAGAGCTGACAGATCCTCTATATACTGCACCACACAGGAGAGCTGACAGATCCACTATATACTACACCACACAGGAGAGCTGACAGATCCTCTATATACTACACTACACAGGAGAGCTGACAGATCCACTATATACTACACCACACAGGAGAGCTGACAGATCCACTATATACTACACCACACAGGAGAGCTGACAGATCCTCTATATACTACACCACACAGGAGAGCTGACAGATCCTCTATATACTACACCACACAGGAGAGCTGACAGATCCTCTATATACTACACCACACAGGAGAGCTGACAGATCCTCTATATACTACATCACACAGGAGAGCTGACAGATCCACTATATACTACACCACACAGGAGAGCAGACAGATCCTCTATATACTACACCACACAGGAGAGCTGACAGATCCTCTATATACTACACCACACAGGAGAGCTGACAGATCCTCTATATACTACACCACACGGGAGAACTGACAGATCCTCTATATACTACACCACACAGGAGAGCAGTAATGTAGGTCCAGTGTGTGTAGTAAAATACTTACCGGTGTCCATATTCCACTGCAATGAAGACACAAGCAACGACGCAGCGGCAGAAGACGGCGACTGCTGTGTATTTTATTACACACAGGGAAGCTTTCTGTTGGGGGCGAGACATTGTTTTTATTAGTACGATTTTTGGATACATGCAATGTTTTCATCATTTGTTATAGCTTTTTTTTGTGGAATTGTGGCGAACAGAAAAAAGGACATTTGGCATTTGTTTCTTTTTACGGTGTTTTCTGATCAAGTTAATTGTTTTTATAGTTTGATCGATCTGACTTTTCTGAACCTAGCAATACCAAATATTTGTTGTTTTTTATTTTTAAAATATATTTATTTTCAATGGGATAAAAAGGGTGATTTGAACTTTTAGGAATTTTTTGATTTTCTTTTTACCTTTCACTGGTACAGTTAACCCCCTTAGGCTATGTGCACACGTTGCGGATTCTCTGCGGATCCGCAGCGTTTTTTGCAGTGCAGAAACGTGGCAGATCCACAATTGATTTACAGGACAATGTAAATGAATTAGAAAAAAAAATGCTGTGCACACTTTGTGGAAAATCCGCTGCGGAAACGCTGCGGTTTAAATGAAGTAGCATGTCACTTCTTTTTTGTGAACCTGCAGCGTTTTTGTACCCATTCCATTATAGAAAACCACAGGGGTAAAAACCGCAGCAAATCCGCAAGAAAACCGCAGCAAAAATGCACAAAAAACGCTGCGGAACCGCACAAAAAAAGCGACAAATCCGCAGGTGCGTTTTCTGCCAGGAGAGGCAGAATCCGCACCAGAAATTCCTAAGCCTAATCCGTAACATGTGCACATAGCCTTAGAGGACATGAAGATGCGATCATCCGATCGCATGTGTTATTATATACAGTGATGCCACAGCATCCCTGCATATAGAAGAAATTATGGTCTCCATTAAAGCTCGGCTACAGGAAGAAGACCCCTGGCTGTCATTAAAACCCATCGGCGACCCACGATCACCTCATGGGCACCAATGGGTAAGAGAATGATACGCACGCATGCTGGCATGTGTTATATGCTGCAGTCAGAGATTGACACTGGCATTTAACACGCGCCATACATGTAAGGCAGATGTCGTAAAGGTGTTAATCAGCCGAGGACCCCCTTCACCACTGTGTCACCCAATATCCTATGGGCCCCCTCCCCCACTGTGTCACCCATTATCCTATGGGCCCCCTCCCCCACTGTTTCACCTCTAATTTCCTATGGGCCTCCTCAGAGGGTGAAAGGGGAGCCACAGTAAGGCTATGTGCACACTTTGCGGATTTTGCTGCGGATCCGCAGCAGTTTCCCATGTGTTTACAGTACCATGTAAACCTATGGAACACAAAAAACGCTGTGCACATGCTGCTGAAAAAAACGCGCAGAAACGCAGGGGTTTACATTCCGCAGCATGTCACTTCTTTCTGCCTTTTCCGCAGCGGTTTTACAACTGCTCTTATGGAAAAATCGCAGTTGTAAAACCGCAGTGGAAAACGCAGAAAAACCACAATAAATTCGCGATAAATCCGCAGCGGTTTTCCATTGCGGATTTATCAAATCCGCTGGAATCCGCTGCAGAAAAATCTGCAGTGGACCCAGAATACGTGTGCACATAGCCTAAAATAGAGGTGGTTGACACAATAGGGGAGGGGGCCCACAAGAAAATTAGAATATCACTGTGGGCCCCCACCCGTGTCACCTTTAGGATGCATGGGGCCCCCTCCCCTAGCTGCCTTAGTGGCTGGAGATCTAGTCAGGGTGCCGGCATCATAACTATTTATGTACTCACTGACTGCAGCCATCAGACTCCCTCTGCTCCTCTGTACAAATTGACCATGCTGTTTGCTGCTTAGGCAGGACAGCTGACCAATCACAGCACGGCTCCTTGCCTGAGCTGTGCTGTGAAGTCACACAAAGAAAGCTAACACTGATTGGCTGAATTGCAGCCAATCAGCGTTTACACTGTTGCCCAGGGCTTTGTGGAAGAAGAGGAGCAGAGCAGAGAGTCCCAGTACAGGAGGAGACAGGTGACTGCGGGTCAGCTGCTGTGTGTGTCTCCTCTCAGCCTCAGCCTCACAGTCAGCTGTTCCTCTGACTGTGCTGGCTGAAGTGAGGGTCGGCACACACAGCTCTCCTGGCAGAGGAAGGAAAGCGGCAGCAGGTGATGTGAAGGAGCTGCTCCTGCACTTCCCATCACCTGTGCAGTCTGCCAGCTGCTGCGGTGCCGGCTATACAATAATGTGCGCACTGCTGAGTGCTCGCTAGCATGATGCAGGGCAGGCACAAATGAGGGAGGCAGGGGCTGGGGGCGGGGCCCACCGGAGGATTCTCCGGTGTCCCGGTGCCCCAGTCCGACCCTGCCCACAAAGCTCTCCACAGAGCGGCAGCCCCTTACATCTCCTCCCTCATTTCTGTCTATTGGCCTAACTGACCGCTGCGCTCAGCAAATGACTTTCGACTAACCTCTGCACTAATCCTTACCTCCCACTCCCGACTCCAAGACTTCTCCCGTGCTGCGCCAATCCTCTGGAATGCTCTACCCCAAGATATTAGGACCATCTACAATTTGCATAGTTGTAGGCGCTTCCTCAAAACACATTTGTTCAGAGCGGCCTATCACGTTCCCTAATCAAAGTCATTTTATGTGTGTGTGTGAGTAGCCCATTCACTACTTCCAGAAGGATGCTTCTACTTAATACTGAGGAGAAAAGTGTCCGAATACTTATGACATGTGACATTTCTGTTTTTTTTTTCAGTCAAGATGAGGTGCAGAGTGTACATTAATGAGAAAAAAAACGAACTTTTTTGAATTTACCAAATGGCTGCAATGAAACAAAGAGTGACAAATTTAAAGGGGTCTGAATACTTTCCATACCCACTGCATACCATATTTTTGGGATTATAAGATGCACAAGACCATTAGATGCACCCAAAATGGGGAGGAAAATAAGCCTACCGCGGGGTGGCTGCAGTGGAGCGGGGTCCTAGGAGGCAGAACCTTACTGCAGCAGGACACGTGCGGCAGCAGGAGTGGGACCATGCTGCGGGCCCCAGGCTGGGAGGAGGAGGTGTGAGGTGGTATGAGGCTGCACTGGGATCTGGGTTTTTACAAAATGTCAGCAGAGTCCCTGCACTTCCCATCAAGACAATGCGGTGGACTTCGGGAAAATGGCCACTGGAGGTGGTGCATGCGCAGATTGAGTTTTCGAGACCAAAGATCTTGGGAGTCAAGATTTCAAATTGCGCATGCGCCGCCTCCAGTTGCCATTTTCCCAAAGTCCACCGCAGAGAAAACTATGGGAAGTGTGGGGACTCCGCTGACATTTTGTAAAAGCTCAGAGCCAGATGCAGCCTCGTACCGCGAAACACCAAAGATGCACTTTTTTCCTCCAAATTTGCTGGTGATGGCATCAGGAATGGGGCAATGCTATGGACTCCGGGAAGAGAGGAGCCCTCCTTTGGGCCCTATCCTGGTATATATATATATATATAATCACTGACTTCTAATTCTGCTTGCCTTTCTTTTATTCCCCTTCTCTTTAACCATGCTCACATTTGCCCTCACCATTTTTGCTCCACTAATCCTCACTCTCCTTCGCTATCCCCAAACCCCTGCACCCTCGAACCAAATAACTATCTCCCCCTCTCTCCTACCTCCCCCTCTCTCCTACCCCCACCTCGCTTCATCTGCAGACCTGCTCTTTAACCTTAGACCTCCCCTATAAAAATATAATATAAGCTGATCACTCTACTTCACCCACCTGCTTTCCCTTTCTCTGCTACTTCTCACTGCTGGCGACAAATCCCCCAATCCTGCCCCCCCACCTCATACATCCCACTAATCCACACCCCTATCCTTCTCACACTAAAAGAAACTACTGCAATCCCTCACATTTAAAATCTGTGCCACTGACCTCACCCCCTCCTGCTTCCTCTCTCTGGGGCACATTGGAATGCCGGCTTTGTCTGCAACAAGCTTCAAGTGATCCACGATCTCTTTACTTCCAACAACCTTTCCTTCCTGGCCCTCACTGAGACCTGGCTGATGCCCCCTGACATGGCCTCACCTGCAGCACTGAGTTACGGTGGCCTCCAATTTACCCACACTCCTTGCTCTGGAAACAGACATAGTGGAGGAGTGGGTTTCATTCTTTTTAAAACTGCTCTTTCAACTCTATCCAACCCCCATCCTCCCTTATCCTCCCTTCTTTCGAGGTTCACTCTGTCCGTTTCTACTCTCCCTCTAATCTCCAAATGGCTGTCGTATACCGACCACAGGGATCAGCCACTGCCTTCATTGACCAATTCTCCATCTGGCTTCTTCACTTTCTCTCTGCTGACAACCCCACCATCATAATGGGTGACTTTAATAGCCCTACTGACACCCGCCAGCCAGCAGCCTCTAAGCTCCTGGCCCTTACTTCATCCTTTGGACTCAGTGGTCCTCTACAGCCACCACAGAAATGGACATACAGTAGACCTCATCTTCACCCGCCTCTGTTCCTTATCCAATCTCACAACCTCTCCCTTCCCCCTATCTGACCACCATCTACTCACCTTCTCATCCTTGTGCTCCTCAACCACCCCCCTTGTCCAGCCACTACCACATCCTCACAGAAGCTTCGCACACCTAGACATTCACAGACTCTCATCTACCCCTGTCCTCCATATCCTCACTCTTGGACACAGACAGCGCCACTGCTTTCTATAACTCTACCCTCACATCAGCCATAGACTCAGTCACCCCTCTCATGCATGGCAAAGTGCAACCCTGGCACAACAATCTCACCAAAAAACTTTGAAAAGCATCCAGGGTCGTAGAGCGGTATTGGAAGAAAACACAAATGCCAGATGACTTCACTGCTTTCAAACAAGCTACACTTGCCTTCAAATTAGCCCTCACTTCTGCTAAACAGACCTATTTTACAAACTTTGTATCTTCATTATCCTACAACGCAAAACAACTGTTTTTAAAAAGAACCTGAAGACCTACCTCTTTCGGCAAGCCTACAACCTGCAGTGACCACGATCCACCAAACCGCTGCATGACCAGCTCTACCCTCACCTACTGTATCCTCACCCATCCCTTGTAGATTGTGAGCCCTCATGGGCAGGGTCCTCTCTCCTCCTGTACCAGTTGCGGTTTGTATTTTTCAAGATTATTGTACCTGTTTTTATTATGTATACTCCTCCTCACATGTAAAGCGCCATGGAATAAATGGTGCTATAATAATAAATAATAATATAATAATAATAATATAATAATAATAAAATAATAATTTAACTCTCTCCTCCACCCACCACTGCCACCTCCAACTCCCCTCATCTCTTCCGAGGACTTTGCCACCTGCTTCAAAAACAAGATCGACCAAACAAGGCAAACCTTTACTGTTCCACCACCCCAACCACTCCATATACCAGACCTCTGTCCTTCACTAATAACCTCCCTCTCCAACATCACTGAAGGAGAGCTTACTCACCTCCTTTCCAAATCACACCTCACCACCTGTGCACTTGACCCCATCCCTTCCCACTTGCTCCCCAACCTCACTAACATGCTCATTCCAGCCCTAACCCATTTCTTCAACCTATCGCTCTGTCCTGGTAACTTCCACTCTGCCTTCAAGCATGCGACCATCACACCCATCCTCACAAAAACTAACCTTGACCCAACTGCTATGCACAGATATCGCCCCATATCACTGCTCCCGTTTGCTTCAAAACTTCTTAAGCAGCATGTCCATGCTCATCTTTCCTCCCAACACTCATCTAACTCTCTCCTTGACAATCTCCAATCTGGATTCCGCCACACCACTCCACCGAAACTGCTCTGACCAGTAGCTTAGCTACTGGGGGGGCAGAGGGGGCCATTGCCCCGGGCCCAGTCACCTGAAAGGGCCCACCAAGAGATGCACTGCCGAGTCTGAGGTGTCAGGGAGAGAGCAACACAATGCCGGCTGCAGAGCCCCCCTCCGTGCAGAGTGCTATGTGGTCTCACCCGACCCGAGGAGTCTCTTCCTGGCTGGCAGCAGCAGATGCAGGTACTTTCTGGCTGTGCACGCTTGGTTTGGCTGAGGCACGCTGGGTCCTAGTGCCCTTCTTGCATCTATCTGGACACTTCCTGGTTCTCACTGCCTGAAAACTTCATCAGTAAGTGGGGATGGAATTTATTAGAGTAATTTGGTTTAGGCATATCATGGTCACTGTGGGGGTGAATGTGAGAGGATTGTGGTATTGTAGGGGCTGAAGTGGGAGAGGGGGACAGGGCACTGTGGGGTAAATGTGAAACGATGGGGGTTATTGTGGCATACCTCCCAACCGTCCCGGATCCAGCGGGACTGTCCTGATTTTGACAGGCAGCCCCGCGATCCCGGGCAGGACATTAATTGTCCCGCTCTGGTTGGGAGGTATGTGAATCACCCGGTCGGTCAGCTGAGAGCTTCCTGCACCCGGCCAGCACAGCAGCACATAATGGCTGCTCTGTGCACAGGACCTGTGATGAGGTCACAGGATGGGAGGAGTTAGGGGTCACATGATCGGAACCGGGAGGAGGACCTCCGTGTACAAGACTTTGCTGGTTGCCATGGCGCCGGAGGAGGGTAAGGCAGCGTATGTGTGAGGTCAGGAGGTGTTTACAGGGTGGATGTAGCAGAGCCGTGTGTGTACGAGGTGTATGGATCAGAGCAGCGTGTGAAAGGTATATGGAGCTGAGCCGTGTGTAAGGGGTGTACGGAGCCGTGTGCATGAGGTGTACGGAGCGCAGCTGCGTGTGTACGAGGTGTACGGAGCCATGTGCATGAGGTGTACGGAGCGCAGCCGTGTGTGTACGAGGTGTACGGAGCCGTGTGCATGAGGTGTACGGAGCGCAGCCGCGTGTGTACGAGGTGTACGGAGCCGTGTGCATGAGGTGTACGGAGCACAGCCGCGTGTGTACGAGGTGTACGGAGCCGTGTGCATGAGGTGTACGGAGCGCAGCCGCGTGTGTACGAGGTGTACGGAGCCGTGTGCATGAGGTGTACGGAGCACAGCCGCGTGTGTACGGGGTGTACGGAGCCATGTGCATGAGGTGTACGGAGCGCAGCCGCGTGTGTACGAGGTGTACGGAGCCGTGTGCATGAGGTGTACGGAGCGCAGCCGCGTGTGTACGAGGTGTACGGAGCCGTGTGCATGAGGTGTACGGAGCACAGCCGCGTGTGTACGAGGTGTACAGAGCCGTGTGCATGAGGTGTACGGAGCCGTGTGCATGAGGTGTACGGAGCGCAGCCGCGTGTGTACGAGGTGTACGGAGCCGTGTGCATGAGGTGTACGGAGCGCAGCCGCGTGTGTACGAGGTGTACGGAGCCGTGTGCATGAGGTGTACGGAGCGCAGCTGCGTGTGTACAAGGTGTACGGAGCCGTGTGCATGAGGTGTACGGAGCGCAGCTGCGTGTGTACGAGGTGTACGGAGCAGAGCAGCATGTGAAAGGTGTACGGAGCGGAGCCGTGTGTGTAAGGGGTGTACAGAGCACAGCCGCGTGTGTAGTAGGTGTACGGAGCACAGCCGCGTGTGTACGAGGTGTACGGAGTGCAGCCGCGTGTGTGCGACATGTACGGAGCGGAGCAGCGTGTGAAAGGTGTACGGAGCGGAGTCGTGTGTGTACGAGGTGTACGGAGCCGTGTGCATGAGGTGTACGGAGCGCAGCCGCGTGTGTACGAGGTGTACGGAGCCGTGTGCATGAGGTGTACGGAGCACAGCCGCGTGTGTACGAGGTGTACGGAGCCATGTGTACGAGGTGTACGGAGCCGTGTGCATGAGGTGTACGGAGCGCAGCCGCGTGTGTACGAGGTGTACGGAGCCGTGTGCATGAGGTGTACGGAGCGCAGCCGCGTGTGTACGAGGTGTACGGAGCCGTGTGCATGAGGTGTACGGAGCACAGCCGCGTGTGTACGAGGTGTACGGAGCCGTGTGCATGAGGTGTACGGAGCGCAGCCGCGTGTGTACGAGGTGTACGGAGCCGTGTGCATGAGGTGTACGGAGCACAGCCGCGTGTGTACGGAGCCATGTGCATGAGGTGTACGGAGCGCAGCCGCGTGTGTACGAGGTGTACGGAGCCGTGTGCATGAGGTGTACGGAGCGCAGCCGCGTGTGTACGAGGTGTACGGAGCCGTGTGCATGAGGTGTACGGAGCGCAGCTGCGTGTGTACGAGGTGTACGGAGCCGTGTGTACGAGGTGTACGGAGCAGAGCAGCATGTGAAAGGTGTACGGAGCGGAGCCGTGTGTGTAAGGGGTGTACAGAGCACAGCCGCGTGTGTAGGAGGTGTACGGAGCACAGCCGCGTGTGTACGAGGTGTACGGAGTGCAGCCGCGTGTGTGCGACATGTACGGAGCGGAGCAGCGTGTGAAAGGTGTACGGAGCGGAGTCGTGTGTACGAGGTGTACGGAGCCATGTGTATGAGGTGTATGGAGCACAGCCGCGTGTGTACAAGGTGTACGGAGCAGAGCAGCATGTGAAAGGTGTACGGAGCGAAGTCGTGTGTAAGAGGTGTATGGAGCACAGCTGCGTGTGTTACGAGGTGTACGGAGCGGAGTCGTGTGTACAAGGTGTTCGGATGAGAGCAGTGTGAAAGGTGTATGGAGTGGAGCCACGTGTGTACGAGGTGTACAGAGCAGAGCCACGTGTGTACGAGGTGTGCGGAGCAGAGCCATGTGTGTGCAAGGTATACGGAGCGGAGCAGTGTGTGCAATGTGTATAGAGCGGAGCCGTGTGTGTACGAGGTGTACGGAGTAGTGCCGTGTGTGTACGAGATGTATGGAGAGGAGCCGTATGTGTATGAGGTGTACGCAGCGGAGCCGTGTGTGTGCAAGGTATACGGAGCGGAGCAGCTTCTGCAATGTGTATGGAGCGGAGCGGTGTGTGTATGAGGTGTACGTAGTGCCGTGTGTACGAGATGTATGGAGCGGAGCCGTATGTGTATGAGGTGTATGGAGCGGAGCCGTGTGTGTATGAGGTGTATGGAGCGGAGCTGAATGTGTACGAGGTGAACGGAACGGAGCCGTGTGTGTTTGAGATGTATGGAGTGGAGCCGTGGGTATGGAGCGGAGCCATGTATGCAAAGTGTACAGAGCGCAGCCGCGTGTGTAGGAGTAGCTATGTGTGGCCATTATACGGTACGAAGTATCATGTGCGGCCAATATACAGTATGGAGCATCATGTGCGATCATTATACAGTATGGAGCATCATGTGCGATCATTATACAGTATGGAGCATCATGTGTGGCCATTATACAGTATGGAGCATCATGTGTGGCCATTATACAGTATGGAGCATCATGTGTGGCTATTATACAGTATGGAGCATCATGTGTGGCCGTTATACAGTATGTAGCATCATGTGTGGCCGTTATACAGTATGGAGCATCATGTGGGGCCATTATACAGTATTGAGCATCATGTGGGGTCATTATACAGTATTGAGCATCATGTGCGGCAATTATACAGTATGGAGCATTATGTGTGGCCGTTATACAGTATTGAGCATCATGTGGGGTCGTTATACAGTATTGAGCATCATGTGGGGTCGTTATACAGTATGGAGCATCATGTGTGGCCTTTATACAGTATTGAGCATCATGTGTGGCCATTATACAGTATACTGTGGCCATATTTTTTTGTTTATAATTATTCTTTATGAACAGTGTGATCAGCAGTGCTAAATGGGTGTGGTTGAGACGTGGATATGGGTGTGACTAGTGAATGGGTGTGGTCAGAGGCGTGGCCTAAAATTTGCCGCGGCGCACGTAGCGCGCCGCTAACTTTGTCCCTCTTTCCCAGCTTCAAAAGTTGGGAGGTATGATTGAGGGTGTGCAGGGGGACAGGGCACTGTGGGGGCGAATGAGAGAGGGTGGTGGTATTGTGGGAGGGAGACAGGACACTGTGAGGGTGAATGGGAGAGTTTGAGGGTATTATGAGAGCTGACATAGGTGAGGGGGCACTGGTGGGTTGATTATTATTATACTGTTTAAAGGGCCACTGTCACCCCCTCCAGCCGTTATAAACTAAAATAGCCACCTTGTGCAGCAGTAATGCTGCATTCTAACAAGGTGGCTCTTTTAGTTTTGTGTTCATGTATTACTAAAATAAAGCGCTTTGAAACTTTTCAAAAATACCTATCTTTGTCCACGGACGCGGGTCTGAAGCCTCCTCTGTGAAGCGCCCAACTGCCGTCACTCATCTCTTCTGGGGCGATGGTCGCCGCCCCCTGCGCGCTGTTCTTCTTAAATTCGGCACCTGCTCTGTGCGTGCCTGCCTGGGGCAGGTGCATTGAGAATTGGCAGTCATAGCTCAGATGCCAGGTTCCTGACTGCGCCTGTGCGGGCAGTGCGGCCACCCTGTTACTGAATCCCCGCCCCGCACTGTGTTATGCATTATGCACAGTGCGGGGCTGGGATTCCTGGGCATGCGCACTGCGCTTGTCAGACGCTCCCCCAGGTTCCCCGCCTTCCAGCGTCGGTCTGTGCAGGAATCTGCCCAGGAATGCAGCATTACTGCTGCACAAGGTGGCTCTTTTAGTTTATAACGGCTGGAGGGGGGTGACAGTGGCCCTTTAATGTTATGAGATATTCACTCCATCATATGTGAGGTTATGTGTCCTCGAGGTGTATTGGCAGCGCTTTGGACGCAGCAGATACCCTGCTACGCCTAAAGTGCTGCCCCCTGTTGTACGCACGGTGATTCTGCATATATTCATTGAACACAGGTGGAATCACCGCATCCTATTCATAGTCTGTTTTATTTATCTTGTGGAGACGGAGCATCTCCACAAGATCAATAGACATGCTGCTGTCTAGAAAGATGCGCCACATGTCTGGTTGCGCAGGTCTGCCACCTGCGTCTATGTACGCATAGTGGAGATGGGATGCTGTAACATCTGGAAGCTGCGGTTTCGACGCTGCGGATGTACACAGCGTCCAATCCCCAGCAAAACCCAAAGCAGTACGCCCCTTGGAAACATACCCTAATAGTTGCTGTCTTGGGGGCTGGAGATGGGGAGGTCAGGGGCTTTTTATAATTGCGAGCTGGGTCTTTTATAAGTATTAGTAAAACAAGCATAGCAAAGAAGGTTAACATTACTATAACAAGGATAAGTATTAACATAAGGGCGCAGACAGACACTGTATAACTCATGTGACGATCGCATTGCAATCCTCGGACTGGCCCTGACACCTCTCCTGACATAAACTTCACAGCGTGATAAATTACTATGCAACTGTCAGCCTCAGGTCAGGAGAGCTGACAGTCAGTCCGAGGATTGTGATGCGATCCTCACATGAGAAATACGTCCGTCTGTCTGCCCCCTAACAAGTATAACAATACAGTAACCACGGGCTGCATTCTATGTTATAAGAATAAATTGCTTATAATTACATTATTAAAGGGAACCTGTCACCCCCCCCAGGCATATTAAGTTAATACAGCCAGCCACCTTCAGCAGCACTAAGGTTGCATTCGTGAAGGTGGCTCTTATGTTTTTGTTCCCTAATAACGTTGAAATATTCACTTTTATAAATTGCGTGCCATAGCTGTATTGAGTCTGGGGGGTACGTCTTTTGTCCCCAGACACAACCGCCTCCCAGCCATCCATCATCCCACCGGGCGCCGATGCCTGGGCTCTCATTTTTCGGGTATGCGCCGTGTGCGCTGCCCTGGAACTCCCATCAGCTGATGTACTGATATTGCGCCCGCGTGTAGCGGAGGACCGAGATCCCAGCCCGTAGTGTGTTATGATTTATTCACACTGCGGGGCTGGGAATCTGGTGCTATGCGCAGGTGCGATCTACTTACATCACTTGATATAAGTTCCAAGGCAGCGCACACGGCGCATGACCGAGAAATTGCAGAGCGCCGGTGACAGCACAAGACAGAAAGGAGGCGGTGCTCGGTGGGATGATGAATGGCTGCGAGGCGGCTGAGTCAGGGGGAGAAAACGTACCCCCCAGACTCAATACAGGTATGGCGCACAATTTATAAAAGTGAATATTTCAGCGTTATTACGGATCAAAAACATAAGAGACACCTTCACAGAATGCAACCTTAGTGCTGAAGAGGGTGGCTCTTTTACCTTAATAGGCCCTGGGGGGGGGGGGCAGGTTCCCTTTAATTTATTAAAGGCTTGGGATAATTGTCTGCAGTCACTCTACAGACTGCTAAATCATGATGGGGTGCACCTGCCGTCATGAGACCCCAAGACCACTGGTGTGATGAGGCGGTCATGCGACCACGTTTGCTATTTGCACGTGTTGACTAGACAAGTTTGACTTCTCTCAATAGAAGAAAATCGTCACATGACCTCCTGCTCTCATCAGCGATGCTGGGGCCATTATTACTGTACATAGGGGGACTCGACTCCTAAATATTAAGTAGGCACTTACGAAGCATTGAAGCCTAACTACTGGGTGGCAGATAGTGCTGTACCGGCTGTCAGTCTGTCCCGGGGCATCAGTTACAGCCGTCACTCTCTATACACAGAGCGCTGACTGAAAAATGTTGAAGTAATAGTACCGTATATACGCGAGTATAAGCCGACCCGAGTATAAGCCGACCCCCCTAATTTTGCCACAAAAAACTGGGAAAACTTATTGACTCGAGTATAAGCCTAGGGTGGAAATGCAGCATTTACAGGTGAATTTCAAAAATAAAAATAGATCATTATTTCCCCATAGCTGTGCCATATAGTGCTCTGCACCGTTCATATTGCCCCATATCTGTGCCCCATATATGCTCTGCACCGTTCATTTTTGCCCAATATCTGTGCCCCATACAGTGCTCTGCACCGTTCATATTGCCCCATAGATGCTGCACAGATGCCCCATAGTGCTCTGCACCGTTCATATTGCCCCATAGATGCTGCACAGATGCCCCATATAGTGCTCTGCAGCGTTCATTGTGCCCCATAGATGCTGCACAGATGCCCCATATATTGCTCTGCAGCGTTCATTGTGCCCCATAGATGCTGCACAGATGCCCCATATAGTGCTCTGCAGCGTTCATTGTGCCCCATAGATGCTGCACAGATGCCCCATATAGTGCTCTGCAGGGTTCATTGTGCCCCATAGATGCTGCACAGATGCCCCATATAGTGCTCTGCAGCGTTCATTGTGCCCCATAGATGCTGCACAGATGCCCCATATAGTGCTCTGCAGCGTTCATTGTGCCCCATAGATGCTGCACAGATGCCCCATATAGTGCTCTGCAGCGTTCATTGTGCCCCATAGATGCTGCACAGATGCCCCATATAGTGCTCTGCAGCGTTCATTGTGCCCCATAGATGCTGCACAGATGCCCCATATAGTGCTCTGCAGCGTTCATTGTGCCCCATAGATGCTGCACAGATGCCCCATATATTGCTCTGCAGCGTTCATTGTGCCCCATAGATGCTGCACAGATGCCCCATATATTGCTCTGCAGCGTTCATTGTGCCCCATAGATGCTGCACAGATGCCCCATATATTGCTCTGCAGCGTTCATTGTGCCCCATAGATGCTGCACAGATGCCCCATATAGTTCTCTGCAGCGTTCATTGTGACCCATAGATGCTGCACAGATGCCCCATATATTGCTCTGCAGCGTTCATTGTGCCCCATAGATGCTGCACAGATGCCCCATATAGTGCTCTGCAGCGTTCATTGTGCCCCATAGATGCTGCACATAAATCTGTGCCATGGCCGCTGCTGCTGCAATAAAAAAACAAAACACATACTCACCTCTCTTGATTGCAGCTCCCAGGGTCTCGTTCCGGCGTCTCCCCGCTATGACTGATCAGGCAGAGGGCGCCGCGCACACTATATGCGTCATCGCGCCCTCTGACCGGAACAGTCAGAGCGCAGACGCCGGGAAGATGGAGCGGCGCCCGGCGGCTGGAACGTGGACAGGTAAATATAACATACTCACCTAGTCCCAGCGATCCTCGCGCTGTCCCTGCCTTCCTCCCCGTCTTCTGTGCTGCAGCCTCTTCCTGTCAGCGGTCACCGGCACCGCTGATTAGAGAAATGAATAGGCGGCTCCACCCCTGTGGGAGGTGGAGCCGCCTATTCATTTCTGTAATGAGCGGTCCCACGTGACCGCTGAAGAGGGGAAGAAGCTGCAGCACAGAAGACGGGGAGGAAGGCAGGGACAGCGCGAGGATCGCTGGGACTAGGTAAGTATACTTCAGCGCCCTCACCCCCTCACCCGCCGACCGCATTGCTACTGTGACTCGAGTATAAGCCGAGAGGGGCACTTTCAGCCCAAAAATTTGGGCTGAAAATCTCGGCTTATATTCGAGTATATACGGTATATACAGTTTGTCAGTCTGGGCCAGGTGGAAAAGATGGGAAAAGTGAATGGCTCCACCGGAAAGAACGTCCTCTGTAAGTCACCATCTATAACTGTACTGTGATCTCTATATGTCATGCAGGAGTGGTCTCTACCACTATATGGTATTACCGTATGGCGGTAATATCAGTACTGGTTATTGTATAGAGATTTATTTTGTCTGTGGACACAGACAGAAAAGGGCCTATGTGCAAGAACAATATATGGGCCCTTTGCAGCCCAAGAACTTCTAAAAATACAAAATTGCACCTTATTTAGAGGTAGAAAAGGGCCCCCTTAACTCTTGGGCCCATGTGCTGCCGCATAGTTTGCACTAATATGTCCGCCTGTTAGGGGCTCACTCACATGTTTCGCCCCGCCTGAGCTGAACCCCTAGCTACGCCTCTGGCCCTGACCAAAATTACTGATGACTTACAGCCAAAGCTAACAGATAGTTCTCCATTCTCCTCCTTCTCGACCTGTCCTCTGCCTTTGACACAGTCGACCACTGCCTACTGCTACAGATTCTTTTTTCCCTTGGCATCAAAGACCTTGCCCTATCCTGGATCTCCTCATACCTTTCTGACCGCACATTTAGTGTTTCCCACTCCCACACTACCTCCTCATCCCGCCCTCACTCTGATGGAGTCCCTCAAGGCTCTGTCCTTTGTCCCCTACTTTTTTCCATCTATACCCTTGGCCTAGGACAACTCATAAAGTCCCATGGCTTCCAGTACCACCTGTATGCGGACGACACTCAGATCTACCTCCCTGGCCTAGAAGTCACCTCTCTGCTGTCCAGAATCCCAGAGTGTCTATCAGCCATATACTCTTTCTTTACCTCTCGCTTCCTAAAACTCAATGTAGACAAAACTGAACTCATCATCTTTCCCCCATCTTGTGTATCCCCCTACCTGATCTATCCATTATGGTAAACGGCATCACGCTCCCTCTCACACCTGAAGTCCACCGCCTCGGGGTAACTCTTCACTCTGCCCTGTCCTTTAAACCGCACGTCCAAACTCTTGCCACCTTCTGTCGCCTCCAACTCAAAAATATTGCCAGAATCCGTCCCTTCCTCAGCCCACAATCTACTAAAACTCTTGTGCATGCCCTCATCATCTCCCGCCTTGACTACTGCAACACCCTCCACTAAACACTGCAACACCCTCCTTTGTGGCCTCCCCGCTAACTGTCTTGCAACTCCAGTCTGTCCTCAACTCTGCTGCCCAGCTAATCCACCTCTCTCCTCGCTTCTCCCCTGTTTCTCCCCTCTGCAAATCCCTCCACTGGCTCCCAATTCCCCAACGAATCCAGTTCAAACTACTAACATTGATCTACAAAGCCATCCACAACCTGTCCCCTCCCTATATCTCTGAACTAATCTCCCAATATCTTCCCTCACGTAATCTCCGATCCTCCCAAGACCTCCTACTCTCCTCAACACTTATTCGTTCCTCACACAACCGCCTCCAAGATTTCTCCCGAATATCCCCCATCTTCTGGAATTCCACGCCTCAACAAGTCCAATTATCCAGCACCCTCAGATCCTTCAGACGGAACCTGAAAACCTATCTCTTCAGGAAAGCCTACAGCCTGCAATAACCATTCTGCCGCCTCACCACCACCCGAGCAGCCGCCTCACCACCACCCGAGCTGCCGCCTCACCACCACCAGAGTTGCTGTACCCCCGACCTTATGTCTGTTCCCCATTATCCCATAGAAGGTAAGTCTGCAAGGACAGGGTCTGTCCCCTCAGTACCAGTCTGTCATTGTAAATTTGTTTACTATAAACGATATCTATAACTCTGTACGTAACCCCTTTCTCATGTACAGCACCATGGAATTTATGGTGCTATATAAATAAATAATAATCCCCCATCCTGGTATATTTTCCTTTTCCTTGGCCCCATCCTGATACATATATACAGTACAGATCAAAAGTTTGGACACACCTTCTCATTTAAAGATTTTTCTGTATTTTCATGACTATGAAAATTGTTCATTCACGCTGAAAGCATCAAAACTATGAATTAACACATGTGGAGTTATATACTTAACAAAAAAGTGTGAAACAACTGAAAATATGCCTTATATTCTAGGTTCTTCAAAGTAGCCACCTTTTGCTTTGATGACTTTTTGCACACTCTTGGCATTGGACGAGAGTTACCTCGAGGCAGCGGATTTCAGGTGCAGGAGAGAGTGTGATGCCGTTTACCATAATAGATAGATCAGGTAGGGGGGATACGTGAAATGGGGGAAAGATGATGAGTTCGGTTTTGTCTACATTGAGTTTTAGGAAGCGAAAGGTGAAGAAGGAGGATATGGCTGACAGACACTTCAGGATTCTGGACAGCAGAGAGGTGACATCTTGGTCAGAGAGGTAGATCTGAGTGTCGTCCGCATACAGGTGGTACTGGAAGCCATGGGACTTTATGAGTTGTCCTAGGCCAAGGGTATAGATGGAAAAAAGTAGGGGCCCTAGGACAGACAGAGCCTTGAGGGACTCCAACAGAGTGATGGCAGGATGAGGAGGTGGCGTGGGAGTGGGAAACGCTAAATGTGCGGTCGGAAAGGTATGAGGCAGTCCAGGACAGGGCAAGGTCTTTGATGCCAAGGGAAGAAAGAATCTGTAGCAGTAGGCAGTGATCAACTGTGTCGAAAGCAGAGGACAGGTCAAGAAGGAGGAGGATGGAGAACTGTCTTTTAGCTTTGGCTGTAAGTCATTAGTAATTTTTGTCAGGGCAGTTTAGGTGGGGGCGGAAGCCAGGTTGGAGGTTGTCAAGGAGAGAGTTAGATGAGAAAGGAGAGGAAATTTGAGCATGGACATGCTGCTCAAGGAGTTTTGAAGCAAACGGGAGCAGTGATATGGGGCGGTAGTGGGGATAGCAGTTGGGTCAAGGTTAGTTTTTTGAGGATGGGTGAGGAGGACAAGGATGAGAAGGTGAGTAGATGGTGGTCAGATAGGGGGAAGGGAGAGGTTGTGAGATTAGATAAGGAACAGAGGTGGGTGAAGATGAGGTCTAGTATATGTCCGTCTGTGTGGATGGCTGTGGAGGACAACTGAGTGAGTCCAAAGGATGAAGTAAGGACCAGTAGCTTGGAGGCTGCTGGCTGGTGGGAGTCAGTAGGGATATTAAAGTCATCCATGATGATGGTGGGGATGTCAGCAGAGAGAAAGTGAAGGAGCCAGGTGGAGAATTGGTCGATGAAGGCAGTGGCTGAGCACGGTGGTCGGTATATGACAGCCATTTGGAGATTGGAGGGAGCGCAGATATGGACAGAGTGAACCTCGAAAGAAGGGAGGATAAGGGAGGGTGGGGGTTGGATAGGGTTGAAGGAACAGTTTTTAGAAAGAAGGATACCCACTCCTCCACCATGTCTGTTGCCAGAGCAAGGAGTGTAGGTAAATTGGAGGCCACCGTAACTCAGTGCTGCAAGCGAGGCCGTATCAGGGGGCGTCAGCCAGGTCTCAGTGAGGGCCAGGAAGGAAAGGTTGAGGGAAGTAAAGAGATCGTGGATCACGTGGAGCTTGTTGCATATAGAGCGGGCATTCCAAAGTGTGAGGGGTTGCGATAGTTTCTCATAGTGTGAGAAGGATAGGGTGAGGATTAGTGATGAATGAGGCGGCGGGGGCATGATTGGGGGATGTGTCGCCAGCAGTGGGAATAAGCAGAGAAAGAGAAGCAGGTGGGTGAAGGAGAGTGATTGGCTTATATTATATTTTGGTAGCAGAGGTCTGAGGTTAGAGAGCAGGTCTGCAGATGAAGTGATGTGGGGGGTAAGAGAGAGGGGGAGATAGTTATGTGGTTTGAGGGTGCGAAGGTATGGGGTTAGTGGAGGAGAGTGAGGATTAGTGGAGCAAAAAAGGTGGGGGAAATGTGAGCATGGTTAAAGAGCAGGGGAGAAAAAGAAAGGCAAGTAAATTTAGAAGACAGTGATTAGTCTCACCGTCTGGCCGATTTCTGGACTATTTCTGGTATATTTCAGATGATACACTTAAAATACTTCATATAGTATAATGCACATCCTATAGTCCTTCATATAGTATAATGGACACCCCATAGTGACCCATTTAGTATAATTGACCCGGCATCCTTTTAAAGTTCTTCCCTCCAGAAATACTTACTCCCTTTTTGGTGCCGGCCTACCCTAGTTTGCTTCAGCAGTCGACGACATTTGGTTGTGTGTACCACAGGACGTTGATAAACCATATCCTTTGATCTTCACCCCTTTCCAGTTACAATAGGAGACACAGCTCTCAGTTTTAGTGAAGCAATGCATAGATATCAGTCAAAAAGTTATCACCTTCTCAGTTCACAGGTCAGATTGGAATACCCTTAATAGAGGTAACAAAGACCATCGCTTGCTCTGGAGGACCCGACACTGAGATACCTTATTTTTCCTGTGGGGGAGATGTTAATAATTCAAACACTTGATGCTTTGTTTCCCTACAATTTACCCCTTATTAAGGGGGTGTCTGATTTAGGACCTGCATTCTTGTATTTGCTTTTCATTAAAAGTTGTTTTTTTTTTAGAGGTACCCAAAATCCAACTCAATATACATATCGTATATTTATATACAGTATACAGTATATGGTTATCAGTGTGACTATAATAGATCTCTTCTTTCTGGGTATTTCAGCAATCCTCTGCCGCAGCTTAAATAAATTCCTCAACAAGGAAGGCCAAGAGTAAACCATTTCCTTTCCTCTGCCAGAGCTAATACATTAGAGCTACGGAATTTGCATTTTAATGGCTTGGCTGTGCATTTCAAATAAATGACAGTACTTTATCAGAGGATTATTCACTCAGCCTGCCCGGCCATGTGGGAATCTTATACATGGTTTTTCTCTTAAACTAACTGTTTGAAGTTCAGCTAGAGTAATCTCTTAATATCTTTTTCTTGCATTAAGGCCACTGCAGCTTGCAGGCGTGACGCGTGTGTGACCGGTAGCTCGCCTCACTTCAGAGGTTCCTAAGAAGTCTCAGGAAGTTCCTTCTCAGCAAATTCTGACTCTGAGAAGTAAATCAGAGCTCACCTGAAAAATGTGATAAAGTCACAAGTGATGAAGTCATCTCTTCCATATTGGGGAGCTGCACTGATAGGCCGTGCCAAGGAATTAGGTAAACCCAGGATTTTTGGTGTATGGTTATGAAGAAGATATGTGGCATATTTGACCACGATTAAGAATAGGTTTTCAGGAGACTTATCCAAAGACAAAGTACCTCAATTAAGTCTCCAAAGTGTCTCCATCTCTAGACCACATTAATGGTGGCATCAGAGTGCCTCCATAAACAATGACAGGAGAGTGTCTAAACAGCGGAAGTGGATTATCCTCAGCAGTGCTAGCAAAGTGTCCAAATAAAAGTTGCCAACAGAGTGCCATAAGAGTTGAGGATTCTTCATTATCGGTAACAGCAGAGTGTTAACCATAAGCAGTGCTAGGCTAGCAAAATTTTACTCATAACAGTGCCAGCAGAGTTTTACCTGTAAACAGTGCCAGAAAAGTGCCACACATAAACAGTGCCAGAAGAGTGTTCGCCTAAACACTGCCAGCATATTGTTCCCATAATTAGTACCAATAGAATGTCTCTCAAGCAGTGCCAAAGTGTCAGAAGAGTGGCACTCATAAATAGTGGCATCAGAATCCCACTCGCAAACAGTATCAGTGTAATGTCACCCATAACCATGGTAAGAAGAATGCTAGCAGAGTGCCACCCGTAATCATTGCCTGCACAGTATTTCCATAATCAGTGCTAGTAGAGTGCTACCTATAACCAGTGCTAGTAGAGTACTACCCAAAAACAGTGCAAGTAGAGTGCTACCCATAAACAGAGCAAGCAGAGTGCCACCTATAAATACAGCTAGCACATTGCCACTAATAAATAGTGCCAACATAGTATTCCCCTAAACAGTACCAATATAAGTCATCCCTAACTAGTCCCACAACAGCGCCAAACATTACCAGTGCCAGCAAAGTGCTACCCATAAACAATGGCATCAGAGTGCCACCCATGAACTGTGCTAAAAGTGTGTTCCCCAAAACAGTAGCATGTCACCCATATTCAGTGCCATCAGAGTGCCACCCATAAACAGTGGCAGCAGCGTTCCCATAAACAGTATCAGTAAAATGTCACCCATACCAATTAAAAGAGTGCTACCATAAACACTGCAGAGTTGCACCCATAATTAATGTCTGCAGAATGTTCCCATCAACAGTGTTGGAACATTATTCTCTATAAGTAGTAATATCAGTGTCCACATAGTGTCAACGGAATGCCCCTGTACACAGAAATAGTCGAGAGTCCATTATCAGTGCCAGAAGAGTGCCCCTCATTAACAGTGTTAATACTCTCCTTAAAATCTGTAAGAAAAATACCCTCTATAAACAGTGCCCACGGCGATCCCTACTAAACACTGACGAGAAAATAATGGACATATACATAAAGATAAGTGTGGCCAAAACTTTTCGTGAATTGCACCATATTTATTATATGCTTTAGATAATTTGTTCGAGGTCTCATTGAAAAGGTATGCTAATATTACATTCCAGGCCAGCTCCGCCAATTTCTTGAAATGTGGGTGGAGCTCAGGTAAGAAGGGTCACGACCAAGCAGCTGTCTAGTATATATTTCTGGCGGTGAAGCATGGAAGTTACAAGATGTGAGAAATTGACCTGACAGATCCTGAAACTTGACAATGATTTTTAAGTTTATCAACATCCTTAGGATGTAGAAAAAGCTGAATGTAGAACTTGCCACTGATGTCTGATTTACTAGGAACACATCAGTGATTGACCTAATGATTGTGAATCTTGGGTTTGAACAACTGTTTTTAAGGAGTTGTCCAGGGCTATTTTTTTTACTATAGGCCTAAAAATTACAGTTGTTTAACACCTGACTGTTCTATCCGGGCCAGCACAGAGCAGCTGTTGACCGCTCCTTATATTTATAGCTCCATAGAGAAACCATCTTAAAGAGCCGATCGACTCTGGACAATCCATTTTTTTTACAACCCAGTTTTTATATATAGTTGATCACATAGAACATCTCGGCACTGACTGCGACAACCCTGGCACACGCAGCAAACACGTTTCCTGCAGTGGTGCTCCAGGTGTGCCGAACTTCCGTGGAGAAAATCCAATCAGACCAAAGATTTCATCCATTATAAGTTTATGCCTAAAACATACAACTCTGTATTTCACCTCTCCAAACAAACAAACTTCAACACCCTTACCACCTCACTATGCAACAATACTAAACACCTTTGACTCTTTTCATATCCTCCTCAATCCAAGAGTGCAGGCCCTAACCACAGATCTCAGGACTAACAAACTCATACCAAGCACTGTCCTCACTCCCCCACTGCATCTAGCTCACTCTCTGACTTTAAACCATTCATGGAAGAAAAAGTGATGAGGTTCCTTGGTTCGTCTCGCTCTACTACTTGCACCAGTGACCCTATTCCCTCACATCTCCTCCAGTCCATTTCCCTAGCTGTCATCACTCACCTAACAAAAATATTCAACTTCTAGCTCTCTTCCAGTATCTTTCCCTCCTGATTTAAACAAGCCAGCATACTTCCATTACTTAAAAAAAATCCCTCCACCAAAACTGTGCTGCTAACGATACACTGCGCTATAAATAACCTTCCGGCAGCACACATGGGCTACACCTCCTTACTTGTGGGTGCACTTTTCACACGCCGACAGCCACTACTACAGGTAACAGGTCTCTATTACTTCCCTTCATTATGTCTTCACCCTCCATTTAATGTGCACTGTGGCTAACTGGACTCCTTTCTACTTGATTATTTACATGTGGTATCCTTTATTTTGTGCCCCTGAGATTTGTCTCTGCATGTGTGTATGCATCCTTCATTTAATGTGCACTGGATTTAACTGGACCCTTTGTATTTGTTGATAATTTTTGTGCTCCTGAGACCTGTCTCTTTATATCTATATTAATGTACTCAGATTTACATATATTAATCCCATTTATTTCTACATTTTCCATTTTCCCTACCTCTGGATCATCCTCTCATGACCTAGTATAGAAATATAAAAATATTGAAATACTATTATATTATATTTTCATTTATATTCCTGTCTCTGAGCTGTTGCTAGTGACCAATAAATCTCATTGGACACATTCTGGCTTCATATCTATGAACCTGTGTTCGCCACTCCCTTTTGTTACTTTTCTTTTATAGATGGATCCACATCCTTTATTTATTTGTTTGATTTCAATATGATTGATCATTATGTTGTATATTACAAGATGTATAAATTATGACCATATGTGACAACTATTTACTTGTTTATGATTTATATGAAAATTTATATAAAAATTTGTATATATATACCTATACATGTATATTTGTAAGATCTGTCATACCGATTCTATGGCGAATTCTTTGTTTTATTTATTTCTTCAGAAAAAAACCTTGAAAAAGGCCATAAAGACAGAAACGTTGGGAATATTATTTCTGTTTCATTCATTGTTTGGCTGTGAACCACAATAAACTATAACATTTTTTTTCCATCATATGGACTTAGTCGTTTTGGATATATTTTGAGTGATTAAGGTTATCTCAATTATAATTCTAATCCGCTATCTCTCAGATAATTCTCTTCTTTACCTTACACAATCTTTTGCTGGCTTCTTCTCCTCTCCTTTTCCCCTTACTGTCAGGGTTCCTCATGGATCAGTCCTAGGCCCCGGGCCGGCTCCAGGTTTTCATGGGCCCTGGGCAAAAGAGTACCTGTGGGCCCCTTTCACACATACCATAATTCATAATGCACCAATACGGCAGAGAAATATAGGTATAGTACAATGCCAAAGATTTCACTTACGTCTTACATTACATGAGTGATATCTATTGTACATTCTACATTAGCTCCGAAACCGGACAGTATAGTCCTCTATACAGAATAATGAGCCCCATATATTGCTCCAAACAGAATAATGAACCCCATATAGTGCTCCATACAGTATAATTGGCACCACATAGTCCTCTATACAGAATAATGAGCCCCATATATTGCTCCAAACAGAATAATGAGCCCAATATTATGCTCCTTACAGAATAATGATCCTCATATAATGCTCCATACAGTATAATGGGCACCACAGAGTGCTCCATACAGAATGAGCCGCATATATTGCTCCACACGGAATTGACCCCATATAATGCTCCATACAGTATAGTGAGCCACATATAATTCTCCATACAGTATATGATGGGCCCCATCTATTGCTCCATATATAATGGGCCTCATATAATGCCCCATACAGTATATGATTGGCCCTGTATAGTATACTGAGTCCCATATATTACTCCATGTATAATGGGCCCCATATAATGCTCCATATATAATTGGCCATATAAAATGCCCCATATATAATTAGTCCCATAAGATGCTTCATATATTATTGGCCCCCTATACTGCTCCATATGTAATTGTCCCCATATACTGCTCCATATTGAATTGGCCCCATAAGATGCTCCATATTATATTGGCCCCATATAATGCTTCCTATATTATTGGCCCCATAAGATACTCCATATAGAATTAGCCCCATATAATGCTCCATATATGGGCCTCTTCTGATGGTCCCCATATATTGCTCCAAAAATATAAAAAAAAAATTAAATACTCACCTCTCGTTACTTGACGCTGCTCTGCTCTGGACTCCTCACCGTCGGCGTCTTCCTGCTCTATGTGCTGCGTCTGCTCAGGCAGAGGGCGCGCACTGGTCACGTCATTGCGCCGTCTGACCTGAACGTCAGTCATAGGATGGAAGACGCTGCAGCGCTGGAACCGGGAGAGGTAAGTATCGCAAGTGCCGCGGCCCGGAGCAGGTGGGGGGTCCACTCACGGGGGCCGGCACTATAGCATGCCAGTGTCCCCGACAGCGAGTGGGCCCCCTGCAGCTCAGGGCCCCGGCACTTGCCCGGGTGCTGACGCCGGCCCTGCTAGGCCCTCTCCTCTTCTCCTTCTATACTGCCCGTATTGGATAAAATGTACTTATTTGGTTTCCAGTACCATGTCTATGCTGATGACACCCTATTATACACCTCTACTCCTGACATCAGGCCTGTATTATTACCAAACACCAGTGATTATCTTATCGCTGTCTTCAACATCATGTTCCCCCTCAATCTGAAACTGAACCTTTCAAAAACTGAACTCCTTGTGTTTCCTCCCTCCACTAACCTGCCTATTCCCGACATTTCCATTTCTGTGTATGTTTCTACCATTACACCCCAGCAACATGCCCGCTGTCTTGGGTTCATACTTGATTCAGATTATTCTGTAATGTCTTTTATTGTCTGTACAAGTCCCCTCTAAAATGTAAAGTGCTGCAGAATATGTTGGCGCTATAGAAATAAAATTATTATCTCAGGGTTTCCTGGTACTGTGATCCTGGGATCTGTTGGGCAACCTGTCTATAAGTGACAGGTGAAATGGAGTATTATTGTTTTCATTGAACACCATGGCCTGGGTCCTTCAGACACTATTTGTAGCCACTTTCCACTCGGACCCAAATGACTACAGTGTTATGGAAGTGCTTAGTATGCAACACTACCACCACCCCTTATTAGACTCCTCTAAATACTGCAAAAAAAAAAAAAAAACACAGCTTGACTTTGGAAAATTATGGACTCTTTATTAATAACTAATGAGCCTCCAGTCACAACGCACCGACATGGATGAGGGAAACAAATCTGTCCAAGATACTGCCTCCTGGTTCTTTTTAGTACCTGTTCCCTGGGAACTGCCCTTTGGCACCTATTGATGAGGGGCAATCATACCTTAAATGGGCTCCAGTCACATCATGACCTCCTAACTAGTGATGACCCAAACTTGACCCCGTACACCGAACTCTATATAAGTCAATACGGACCCGAACTTCAGCGCTGTACAATGGTTGGAGTAAGGGCTAGGGGGCTGCAAAAGGAAGAAAAATTGGGGTAGGAGCAGGAGAATTGCCCTGCAAACAAATGTGAATAGGAAAATTACTGTTCTGTCACCGTAAAATAGGAAGTAAACAAATAACATTATAATGTTAACAGTGTCCTCACAGAGACTGAGGGCTTGCTACAACCAGTCCAGTTAAAAATTTCACCCACAGACCATGGGGCATTTGCCCAGTAATGGCTTTCTTCTGGCAACTCGACCATGCAGCCCATTTTTCTTCAAGTGCCTGTGCAGCGCCCCAGAGTCCTGGTTCGTTGCAGTAATGTTATTTTTCCACCAGGGGGAGTGATGTTACGTCTGAAGGCAATGAAGGAGATCTTCTGTCCAGGTATCACAACCACACAACACACTTCACACTCCAGCGACCAGGGGGAGCAAAGGGTCTATTTACTAGGTCACTCCTCACAGTTAGGTAAAACTGGTAGTTGGAGGGAAAGTTAGAGAGTTCCTGGCTGGGGATTGACATGGAAAGGTCTCTAGGTTGAGCTGGCTGGAGTGATCTCCAGTCAGATCCAGACTGCGGTCTGAGGAGGACGAGGGTCCACGGAGCTGCACCTGCCCCACGTGCGGCAGCATCCTAAGAAAGATATAGAAGAGAAGTGTATTGCAGTGAGTGAGAAACGAAGGCATAGCAACTAGTGGATACCAGAGAGGAGGGTGGCCGAAAGAAGCTGCATCCTTCTGGTGCGCGATCCGGTAGCCGGAATACCGAGGGAGTAAGTGCTCTACGCCTTGCTTCAGAGACCGGCAGGGCAGGTGATTCCAAGTTGCCTGTCTGCCCTTTATACACAGGAGGCAAGGTGGCAACCTTAAAGAGGCCGGGGCGTGCTAGAGTCCCTAACCAAAGTCTCAAGTCACCGGTCATACGTGTTTTGTTCTATCCGACCACGGGGAACAGTAAGAGGAGTAACAACAGTGAGGACCTTATTGGAGCTTATGGAAGTAGGGACCTACTGTATTACTGTGCGCATAGGAAGGCTATTGCATTCCACTTGAATAAGGGGACTCTGGATTTGCCTTCAGACCGGCCGGACTCTGCCTACCCTGTGGTCCCTACCCTGGACTGTGGATGCTGAAGCCTTCAGTAAAGGTAAAGAGACTGCAGCCTTCTGTCCTCGTTATTCACTGTGCCTTACAACATCTACCATCCACTATCTACACTCTGGGAAGCCCTGGGGATGTACTTCACCTGTGGGAAGGTCTACCATCTAGCTGCCATATCATCACCCCAGCGAACCCCTAAGCAGCGTTGGTCGCCCTGACCGAATACCACAGGTGGCGTCACGAACATTATCCCTTTAATGACCCCCACACTATCAACGGACCTCCTGAGGGCCACGGACCGGGTCAGCCACCGTGACATCCCCACCGAGAACAGAAGGGCCCGGATCCGAGTACCCCACGGCCCTTGGGGGCGCTCCACCTCCTTATTGTGCATCTTGAAACAGCAACACCACTAGTTTTCAGAGAGTACAGTATTTCCGCTGATGTTATTTGTGGGTTTTTCTTTGTATCCTGGACAATTTTTCTGGCAATTGTGGACAAAATTTTTGTTAATCTACCTGACCGTGGTTTTGTTTTTACAGAGCCCCTGATTTTCCATTTGATAATCACAGTTTGACCGCTGCTGACTGACATTATCAATTCCTTGGATATCTTTTTGTATCCCTTTTCTGTTTTATACAGTTCAATTACCTTTTCCCGTAGATCCGTTGACAATTCTTTTGCTTTCCCCATGATTTACAATCCAGAAACGTCAGTGGCTGCATGAAAGATGCAAGAGTCTGTCTGGATCTCAGAAACTCACTCAGCTTTTATGCACACACACTGATTACAGGCAAACAGGTCACAGGTGAGGATGTTACCTTTAGTAGCCATTCAATCTCATTTGTGTCAACTTCTGTGCATGTTATAACCAAAATCACCAGGGTATGTGAACTTTTGATCAGGGTCACTTGAATGTTTTGGGTTGTCTTTATGATTTAAAAAGAGAAAACACAGTAGTTTGACAATAAATGTCATCACACAACCACTAACCACGAGTGGAGAAAAAGTTTTGGTGTTATCATTCATATTCTGTGAAAAAAAGGCCAAGAAAGCAAAAAGTCTGCTGGGGTATGTAAACTTTTGAGCACCACTGTAATTGGCAACGAGATGGCTGATGACAATTATTTATTTGCCATACTACTAGAAAAGACAGTAGTCCTAAAAAATTATTTCTTTGACCTAGAAATAGCAACTAGCTAGCTGATTCCAATTATTTATTTCCCATACTACTAAAAAACACACAGTGGTCCAGAAAAAGTTTTTCTTTGGCCTACTAATGACAACGAGATGCGATTCATTTGCAACATTATTAGAAAACACACAGCGGCTTTTTGGGACAGTACTCCCACAGGAGGGGAGTGCAGAGTACACACAGCGGCATAAAAGCACTTTACTCCTACCGGCAGGAGTTCCAGAGTACACTCAGCAGCTTAAAGGCACAGTACTCCAACAGGTGGCGGGTTAAAGAGTACACACAGTGGCTTAATGCAGAATACTCCCAAAAGTAGGGGTGCAGAGTACACATAGCGGTTGAAAGGTACAGTACTCCCACAGGCGGGAGGTTGCAAAGTACACACAGCAGCTTAAAAGCACAGTACTCCAAGTGTGATCCAGCTTTTAAGCAGGAAGGATCACATGCTGCGCTGGCCAATGACCGCTATGCCAATTCTTGGCATGATTGTGATTGCTCCCGAAGTTCCTACAGTCTAAAAGCTTGTTGATTGGCTATACTGGAGCCTTTCAATAAGCTTCATTAGACTGGCGAACCCAAAGAGTAAAAAGGTAGTGGAATCAAAAGTCTATGTTCGGGTTCGCTCATCCCTACTTCTAACCTCCACCTGCCATAACTGATGTTGAACACACAAGTCTACACATCACCAACTGATTCAAGGGTTTCTCATTATAAAGATCCACCTGTTCTGTATTTTATGGTATATTTCCTTCACTTTAGATGAAAATAGGCTGTACTCACCAATTTTGATGGGACCTTCCGACCATTTGAAGGTTAAGGGGCCTCCAAACTGTTCCATGAGAGATCATGTCAGTGGAGAGAAGGATCATGCCGTTGGATTTTCAACAAACTGTCTATTCACTGCTAGAGATTTATTGAATCAACTCCCTCCTTTCTTCCCATGGAAAACACATACACACTCGGCCGAGTTGAGCACTCATGTATGTAGAAGAGCTGGGACAGATACCTGTTGGCTGAACAAACATTTGACCATTAGCTATCTCATGTGAATGGACAGCTTTAGTACAAATGAACCCCCTACTGCTGGCCATACCCTACACACTCATGCCATAACCCACCTTACTCAATGCTATGCCCGTTTTGACCCTCTCTTTAACATATACTGTACATATTCTAGATCCGATGAGAAACCCAAAATTGCACTGTACATCAGTAAAAATATTTGGGGGCATCTCAAAATATTTTTCCAACCAAAGACACAAGCCATCTGTCACAAAGTAGTCACTATGGCAACCTCGATCATTTCCAAAACCGGAAACTATCCAAGAAGCTTTGGTCATCTTTAGTTCTTATTGGATGAAGATCTCCCTTCCAAATGCGTTAAAAAGGAGTAAAACAGAAGCTCAATATCCAGAATGACTCAATTACCAACACAAATGGTGTCACAACAAATGCTTTCTAAAGAAGAAAGATGAGAGTAGTGTTAAGAATTATTGGTCACCACAGGTCCTTAGTAACAGATGGTGTAAATCTTCAGTCCATTCTCTCCATCATAGATCCTTGTACAATGTTATCTGACTCCCACTTATTCAGGACAATGGCTGAAGACAGAGTCAAAAAGGAATTGAAGTGCTGTAAAGGACAAAGTGGAAGTCGGGCAGGGGGTCTGCTGCCTTTTGTCCATCACATCACTTACTGTCCATTAAATGCTCCTGAAATGTCTTTTGCATGGAGAGTTTTACAAGCACTGGATGTCTTCTTGTAACTCATGACACCAAGGGAAAAGTTTAATCGAGAGAAAAAGTCACTTAATATATGCTTAACAAGAGGGTGGCCTGGAATCTATGAAATGAGTGGAATCTCACAATAAATGAGCCATCATATGGGGGTATTCAAGCCACACAAGTATAAGCCAAGCATGTAATATATACACATATAATACCCATATACAGTAATATGATACCCTAAGCGTCAGTGTCATTATCCTGTACTCCAAGTCTCAGCATCATTATCCTGTACCCCTAGTGCCAGTGTCATTATCCTGTACCCCAAGTGTCAGTGTCATTATCTTGTACCCCGAGGTGTAGCTAGGCTTTTGGTTCGGGGGGGCGAACTTCTGAGTGGGCCCCTAACCAGGTAACCTTCATTACAATTCGGTGACACGCCCTAATAGTAAAGGAGAAAATCAGCAGATGACAGCGATGTTGCTGAAAATAATCTCTATACAAAGACCAACATGGATATTACCGCCATATGGTCAGTGGTAGATACCAGCCCTACAGAACATATAAGAGTTCACAGCACAGTTACAGATAATGTCTTACCGCTGACGTCCTTTATGATGGAATTGTTCACTTTTCCCATCTTTTCCATCTAGCCCAGACCGACATGACAACTTCTTCCAGCCACGACTCAGCTGCAGAGAATACAACAAAGACATATTTCACATCTCATATTCCAGCCCCATCACCATCTATTCCCAACCTGCACAAACTCATCATCCTACTGATACCCCAATACTGAGCCGCTGCTGCTGTATGTGACCCTATTACTACACCTGATACCCCAATACTGAGCCGCTGCTGCCGTATGTGTCCCTATTACTGCACCTGATATCCCAATACTGAGCCTCTGCTGCTGTATGTGTCCCTATTACTGCACCTGATACCCCAATACTGAGCTGCTGCCATATGTGTCCCTATTACTGTCCCTGATACCCAAATACTGAGCCTCTGCTGCCATATGTGTCCCTATTACTGCCCCTGATACCCCAATACTGAGCTGCTGCTGCCGTATGTGTCCCTATTACTGCACCTGATACCCCAATACTGAGCCACTGCTGCCATATGTGTCCCTATTACTGCACCTGATATCCCAATACTGAGCCTCTGCTGCCGTATGTGTCCCTATTACTGCACCTGATACCCCAATACTGAGCTGCTGCTGCCATATGTGTCCCTATTACTACCCCGATACCCCAATACTGAGCCGCTGCTGCTGTATGTGTCCCTATTACTGTCCCTGATACCCAATACTGAGCCGCTGCTGCCATATGTGTCCCTATTACTGCACCTGATACCCCAATACTGAGCTGCTGCTGCTGCAGTATGTGTCCCTATTACTGCCCCTGATACCCCAATACTGAGCCGCTGCTGCCGTATGTGTCCCTATTACTACCCCTGATACCCCAATACTGAGCCGCTGCTGCCATATGTGTCCCTATTACTGCACCTGATACCCCAATACTGAGCCTCTGCTGCCGTATGTGACCCTATTACTGCCCCTGATACCCCAATACTGAGCCGCTGCTGCCGTATGTGTCCCTATTACTGCCCCTGATACCCCAATACTGAGCCGCTGCTGCCATATGTGTCCCTATTACTGCACCTGATACCCCAATACTGAGCTGCTGCTGCCGTATGTGTCCCTATTACTACCCCTGATACCCCAATACTGAGCCGCTGCTGCCGTATGTGTCCCTATTAATACCTCTGATACCCCAATACTGAGCTGCTGCTGCCGTATGTGTCCCTATTACTGCACCTGATATCCCAATACTGAGCCGCTGCTGTATGTGTCCCTATTACTACCCCTGATACCCCAATACTGAGCCGCTGCTGCCATATGTGTCCCTATTACTGCACCTGATACCCCAATACTGAGCTGCTGCTGTATGTGTCCCTATTACTACCCCTGATACCCCAATACTGAGCCGCTGCTGCCATATGTGTCCCTATTACTGCACCTGATACCCCAATACTGAGCTGCTGCTGCCGTATGTGACCCTATTACTGCCCCTGATACCCCAATACTGAGCCGCTGCTGCCGTATGTGTCCCTATTACTACCCCTGATACCCCAATACTGAGCCGCTGCTGCTGTATGTGTCCCTATTACTGCACCTGATATCCCAATACTGAGCCGCTGCTGCCGTATGTGTCCCTATTACTGCCCCTGATACCCCAATACTGAGCCGCTGCTGCCGTATGTGTCCCTATTACTTCCCCTGATACCCCAATACTGAGCCACTGCTGCCGTATGTGTCTCTATTACTGCCCCTGATACCCCAATACTGAGCCACTGCTGCCATATGTGTTCCTATTACTGCACCTGATACCCCAATACTGAGCCGCTGCTGCCATATGTGTTCCTATTACTGCACCTGATACCCCAATACTGAGCCGCTGCTTCTGTATGTGTCCCTATTACTTCCCCTGATACCCCAATACTGAGCCACTGCTGCCGTATGTGTCCCTATTACTGCCCCTGATACCCCAATACTGAGCCGCTGCTGCCATATGTGTTCCTATTACTGCACCTGATACCCCAATACTGAGCTGCTGCTGCCGTATGTGTCCCTATTACTGCACCTAATACCCCAATACTGAGCCGCTGCTGCCGTACGTGACCCTATTACTGCACCTGATACCCCAATACTGAGCCGCTGCTGCTGTATGTGTCCCTATTACTGCACCTGATATCCCAATACTGAGCCGCTGCTGCTGTATGTGTCCCTATTACTGCCACTGATACCCCAATACTGAGCCGCTGCTGCCGTGTGTGTCCCTATTACTGCACCTGCTGTGTGTTTCTCTGTGCCTTCTAAATTGTAAAGCACCCCTCTATGATATAGTAATGCCAGGTGCAAGTGCCCTAGAAAACAGTGCCCATATTTTGCCCCCAAGAAAGTAATAATGCCCTATGTGTGCCCCTTTGATAATCACAGTAATCTGTATTCCCCTATAACAATATGCGCACACTTTACATTTAGGGTATATACACACGTTGCGGATTCTCTTCAGATCCGCAGCGTTTTTTGAGGTGCAGAAATGCTGCAGATCCGCAATTGATTTACAGTACAATGTAAATCAATGAGAGAGAAAAAATGCTGGGCACACTTTGCGGAAAATCCGCAGCGGAAACGCTGCGGTTTAAAAGAAGTAGCATGTCACTTCCTTTTGTGTGAATCTGCAGCGTTTTTGTACCCATTCCATTACAGAAAACCGCAGGGGTAAAAAACGCAGCAAATCCGCAAGAAAACCGCAGCAAAAACGCACAAAAAACGCTGCAGAACCGCACAAAAACGCGACAAATCTGCAGGTGCATTTTCTGCCAGGAGAGGCAGAATCCGCACCAGAAATTCCTAAGCCTTATCCGCAACGTGTGCACATAGCCTTAATATTGTCCTGAGTCTCCACCCTGTACAGCTCCCCTATACAGAGTATGATGCTCTCTTATACACAGCATAATGGTATAATGCCCCCTCAAGGTATAGTACCACCCACACAGTATACTGACCCCTTAGTAGCCTCCAAACTGTTTGATGGCTCCAACACTGTATGATTACCCCCTCACTGTAAGCATAAGGAAGCCCCCATAGGCAGACTCTAGTATAAGGATGCCCCCATATTCAGGCCCTCTAGCATAAGGCAGCACCCCACAGGCAGACTCTGTAGAATAAGGAAGCCCCCATAGGCAGAGTCTGTAATAAGGCAGACCCCCCATAGGCAGACTCTGTAATAAGGCAGCCCCCATAGGCAAACCCTGTAATATAAGGCAGCCCCCATAAAAATAAATATATACTTACCTCTCTTCTTCCTGGTTCCTCTGCTGCTCTGAGTGCCAGCACAACTCCGGACCGCGGGTGCCAGGTAGTGACGTCATCGTGACCTCTGTCAGTGTCGGCGCCGGTGACGTCAGATGCTGACAGGGGGATGATGGGAGAGGGAGCTTAGCGCTCCTCTCATCAATGCGGCCAACTGTATCAGCATGTAGCCGATACAGCTGAACCTGCGATGACAGGTGGCCCCCGCCTGCTCAGGGGCCCCATAGAGGCTGGGCGGCATTGCAGGGAGATCGATTCTCCCTGGTCTGCCGCAGAATGTAACTGTATCGGTGGGCTGTGCACGCCAATATAGTTACAGTAGTGTAGCTCCGGGTATGCCCCCTCAGAGCACGGGGCTCGGGGCGATGGCCCCCTCTGCCCCCCGGTAGCTACGCTACTTGCTTGTACCCCAAGTGTCAGTGTCATTATCGTACACCCCAAGTATCAGCATCATTATCCGGTACCCCAAGTGTCAGCGTCATTATCCTGCACCCCAAGTGTCAGTGTCGTTATCCTGTACCCCAAGTATCAGAGTCATTATCCTGCACCCCAAGTGTCAAAGTCATTATCCTGTACCCCGTGTCAGCGCCATTATCCTGCACCCCAAGTATTAGCATCATTATCCTGTACCCCAAGTGTCAGTGTCATTATCCTGTAGCCCAAGTGTCAGTGTCATTATCCTGTACCCCAAGTGTCAAAGTCATTATCCTGTACCCCGTGTCAGCGCCATTATCCTGCACCCCAAGTATTAGCATCATTATCCTGTACCCCAAGTGTCAGTGTCATTATCCTGTAGCCCAAGTGTCAGTGTCATTATCCTGTACCCCAAGTGTCAGCGCCATTATCCTGTACCCCAAGTGTCAGCGTATGATCCTGTACCCCAAGTGTCAGCGTATTATCCTGTACCCCAAGTGTCAGTGTCATTATCCTGTACCCCAAGTGTCAGCGTCATTATCCTGCACCCCAAGTGTCAGTGTCATTATCCTGTAGCCCAAGTGTCAGTGTCATTATCCTGTACCCCAAGTGTCAAAGTCATTATCCTGTACCCCGTGTCAGCGCCATTATCCTGCACCCCAAGTATTAGCATCATTATCCTGTACCCCAAGTGTCAGTGTCATTATCCTGTAGCCCAAGTGTCAGTGTCATTATCCTGTACCCCAAGTGTCAGCGCCATTATCCTGTACCCCAAGTGTCAGCGTATGATCCTGTACCCCAAGTGTCAGCGTCATTATCCTGTACCCCAAGTGTCAGCATCATTTTCCTGCACCCCAAGTATTAGCATCATTATCCTGTACCCCAAGTGTCAGCATCATTATCCTGTACCCAGAGTGCCAGTGTCATTATCCTGTACCCCAAATGTCAGTGTCATCCTGCAAAGGACATATATAACCTCAGGTTCCTCTTTCAGCACATTATAACTTGGATTATAGATTTGGAGATTTTTTTTTAATAAACTGTTGTCAACATTCCTAAAATTGTCCTGTGTGGTCCCTGAAGCAATATTCAGCTTTTCCGTCTAAATCCTTTTAGATAATTCCAGATATAATCTGACAATGACCTTTTACAAAACCTCCATCCAGACATAACAGGCAACGTCACTAGTGAGCCCCACAAGTCATATAAAAATATTCTTTTCCAATGCTGGTGTTACTGGGAGAAATGGCCAAATAAGATTATCAGAAATCGTGTCCTGCACCACATCCTACTGTAACTTCACTGACCTATCGGACTTTCCTACCTCGCGTGACCCCCCACAATCCACCACTGATCCCCTATGACATTATCCACAGAAGTCTTTCCTTTTATCCTTTCACACCTCGTAAATACTTGGCAGGTTTATTCATCGACTACCTATCACAAGGGGAGGTTTTCTTCATTTCTTTTTCTGTGTTGGCCGCCAAAGAGGAAATTAGACTGATTATTAAGAGGTGTCATTGGAGGGATGAGAAAACATGTGCGAACTGTGCCTATAATTTTAATTTTAGGAATGATCCAAAGAAAATCATCATAAAACAAAAAAATTCTAAAATATTTTTTTCTAAAAAATTAGAAAATGACGTGAACTATTTAACAAATGAAATTATGTCATCCATTTTTAATGGCTCTTAACAGGGGACATAAACTAAAGCTGTTCCATTTTTAAAAGATAATTTGCTAGTGATTTCATGGGGCTCTTTGGATTTTGAGGCTATGTGCACATGCTGCGGAATCGAGTGTGGATTTTTCCGCACCATTTTTGAAAAATCCGCAGGTAAAACGCACTGCGTTTTACCTGCGGATTTACTGCGTTTTTTGTGCAGATTTCACCTGCGATTTTACACCTGCATATTCCTATTGTGGAGCAGGTGTAAAACACTGCGGAATTCGCACAAAGAATTGACATGCTGCAAATAAAAAAAAAAAACGCAGCGTTTCCGCAGGGCAAGATTGACTTTTGAATTACACCATCCAAATTAACATGTAATGTACTGGAAAAAGGGGAAAAAAATCTAAGTTCAGTTAAATAGTGAAAAAAGCAATTTTTTTTTTCATCTACAACATTTATTTTATGGCAAAAATAACCTAGCAAAAGGATTCTCCAGAACAGTACGATTACGTCAATACCAAACATGCATGTTTTTTATAATTTATTTAAGCAATGAAAAAAATTGGTAAAAAGGACAATTTTGCTTGTGTGGCCAATTTCTGAGACCTGCATCAATTTTCTCATGATGGAGCTGTATGAGGACTTTTCTTTTACGCCTTGAGTTGCCATTTTTATTGATACAATTTTGCATTGGATATGATGTTTTTAGCACCTCTTATTGCATTTTTTTCCCATTTTATTTCTTGTTATGCCATTTACCCATCGGATTAATTATATATTCATATGGATCGGACTTTTACGATACCACCTGTGTAATTTTTATTTTTTATTTTTTTATTTTTAAATGTTTAATGAGGAAGAGGGAACGATTCTAACTATTGTATATCTTTTAAACATTTTTTTTAACTTTTCATTGTATTTTGTAGTCCCCTTAGGGGACTTGAACCTGTGGTCGTGCAATCGCTTATACTCTAAACAGCAATACCAGTTATTCCTTCTATATCTTTTTAGATAACTCTAGACATATACAGCAAAAATAATGGTCTCCTATGAACGCCTGCCACAGGCTGACTTTTATAGAACCCTCATGACAGGCACGGGGGTCTTGAGCACATGGCAACCTATTGATGCTCCGTGATTGTGATGCTGATGGAGCGCCTCCTGTAGGGCAGTGGGGTACTCGGAGCTGGGCCCTTCAGTTCTCAAGGGGGATGTCACGGTGGCAGACCCGGTCTGTGGCCCTAGGGACGTCTGTTGTAAAAAGGAGAAAGGTCTTTAAAGGGAAAATGTTCGTGACGCCACCTGTGGTATTCAGTCAGGGTGACCGACGCTGCTTAGGGGTCCGCTGGGGTGATGTTATGGCAGCTAGATGGTATACCTTCCCACAGGTGAAGTGTATCCCCAGGGCTTCCCAGAGTGTAGATGGTGGATGGTGTGAGGCGCAGTGAAGTTTAGGACACAAGGGTGCAATCTCTTTACCTTTTTACTGAAGGTTCAGCATCCACAGTCCAAAGCACCAAATCACAGGGCAGGTAGAGTCTGGCCGGTCTGAAGGCAAATCCCTTTTATCCAGGTGGAAATCAGAAGCCTTCCTCTAGCGCCTAGGTGTTGTAGTACCTCCCTGCTGTGCGTCTCGGTAAGGCCCTCACAACTGTTCTGGATGTTATGTCTTTCTCTCTCTGTCCGCCTAATGGAAAGGATTAGACAAACCCGTATGACTGATGGCCTGAGGCTTTTTACAGGGACACTATCACGCCACAGCCCCCACAGTTGCCACCGTGCCTCCTGGGTATAAGGTCGGGCAACTAATATGGAACTAGCTGTCCTGCCAGTCTCTGGAATCAGGCTTGGAGACGATGACTCCCTCGGTGCTCCGGCTACCGGCTTCTGCACCTCAGAAAGGAGGCAGCCTTTTACAGGGCAGAACTCCTTCTGGTTTCCACTCCTTTTGCTATGACTTCATTTCTCACTCTCAGCAATGCAATTCCCTTCAATGTCTACTTCTTTGGATGCTGCCGCATTGGTAAGCAGGCGCAGCTCCGTGTCCTTCTGTCTAGGTGCAGCGCCCCAGAGACCTGGTCGTTGCAGTATGACGCTCTGCCACTAAGGGGAGTGATGGTACGTCCGATGGCACTAAAGGAGTTCTCCTGACCAGGTATCACCAGAACGCTTTACACTTCACACTCCGGCCAATAGGGGGAGCAAAAGGCTTTATTTATTGGGCCACTCCTCACACTGGTAAAACTAGGGGTCGGGGAGGAAGTTAGTTAGAAGCTGACTGGGTTTGATTCAGGCAACATCCCGTGGCAGGGGGTTTTGCAGGGAGAAGACACTTGGGGGTCCCTGTCAGGTGTGGGAACCTGGCAGGTGCCTAGCGAACAGAGCAGAACGTAACGGAACCGCGCCTGCACACCCCGCGGCGGTATCCAAGAGAGAGACACGAAGGGAAGGATATTGTGGAACAGTGTAAATGAGATCAAGCACAAAGGAGTACCAGTAGGAGTCGTGCCGTGAGACCGAGGCAACATCCTACTGAGGCGTGTAGCCGGTGGCCGGAACACCGCGGGAGTACCTGACTCTAGGCCTTACTCCGCAGGACAGTTAATTATAGGTTGGCTGTCTCACCTAAACACCTACGAAGACATAGGGGGCAACTGTGGGAGAGGGGCATCTCTAGGGTCCCGGAAGAACTCCAGGCTTTCCCGTCATACGGGTGCGTCCTAGCCATAACATACCTGGGGGACGTTGAACTAGTAACATCTGGAACTAAAGAGAGAGAGAGCTGTAGAAAATGAACGAACGAGAACAGCAGTTGTGAGGACTATTCCGAATGCTCAGCAGGGTAGGACTACAACACAAACAGGCGCAAGTGGTAGGCAACGATTTCCATCTGCGAAGGAGACTCTGGATGTGCCCATCGGACCGGCCGGTCTCAGATAGCCCTGTTAAGCGTGCTCTGGATTGAGGATCCTGAAGTCTTCAGTAAAGAGGTAAAGAGACTGCAACCCTGTGTCCTCGTTATTTACTGCACCTCACACCATTACCATCTATCTTACTGGGAAGCCCTGGGGACATACTTCACCTGTGGGAAGGTATACCATCCAGCTGCCATTCCATCACTCCAGCGGAGCCCACAGCAGCGTCGGTCACCCTAACCGAACACCACAGGTGGTGTCACAAACCCTTGACAGACTGTACCACCTTTATTGGACGCCCCTTAGCAGGGTCGCGGACCGGGTCTAGCCACCGTGACCGCCTCAGAACCGAACCAGAGAGGCCCGGTACCGAGAACTCGTGGCCCTGTGTCTGGGGGCGCTCCATAGGCCTCTGACAGGATCCCACCCCTGTCAGGGACCCACTACCTGAGTGGAGCTCAGATAGCAGCTTACTGAGTGTAGCCCAGCCAACGTCCGCCAGACTGGTGCTGCCTGGATGAAACCCAGCTTGCTTCTGCCTAACTTCCTGTCCAGATCACGAGTTTTACCTAATTGTGAGGAGTGCCCTACTAAATAGGAGCATAGCTCCCTCTGGTGGACTGGATTGTGAAGTGTGTTGTGTGGTTTGTGATACCTGGTAAAGTGATCTCCTTTATTGGAATACTCTTGGGCTGATGTACAGCCAAATAAAGGTCAAAAAAATCAATGAATGAAATCACAATAACCCTTGAATTCTTATGATAACATAGATAAAATATCACTATTTATTTAAGTCCAATTATAACCATACCACAACTACAACCAGATAACCACATAGAACACACAGCCGTGCACTCTAGATGACCCTGCCAAACGAAACCTATTGAAGCTACCTACTTATCAGTGGAAATTGGCACCCTAGACATAAATACGAGAATGGCGCCCCCACTCACCGTCGGCTGACCCTATGTCTCCTGGCATGAACCCTGACATAAGTGTCACACTTGTAACCGCATAGATGCTAGACAGAAAAGGATAGGCAGGTTTAATAATGACTGGATATGTAAATATATATGTACTAGATGGCAGCCCGATTCTAAAGAATCGGGAGTCTAGAATCCATATATACTTTATTTATTCAAATGTAAAAATAATACAATTAATAAATAATAGTAAGAAAGAACAAAAAATGGCTGCACTCACCAGCTCTTGACAATTCTTGTTATTTAACCCCTTAATGACTGCCAATACGTCTTTTAACTGACCTGAGATATAAGAGAAGAGCCTCCCCATACAGGTGACAATCCAGCAGCTGTCGGCTGTCCACTATAGCTGACAATTTGCTGTATCAGCCACAATCAGTGTTTGCACCGTCCAAATCTGTTTAACCCCTTAGATGCTGCTGTAAATAGTGACTACATCACTATGAATGGGTAACAGAGTGTGGGGGCTTCCTCTTTATCCAAATTGGTGTCCTCAGATCATGATTGTGTGGTCCTAATGTTTGCCGTGGCTATTCATGACCAAATAGCGGCCTTAGAGTCTGATGGCTATAGTAATCTGTTCAGAAGTTAGAGGCATTTAGGTAATAAAAATGCACATTTTCATTTGTCATACCACTTTGCATTAATTCCTGTAAAGCACCTGAAGGGTTAATTAACTACCTGACAGCAGTTTTAGATATGACTGGGGGTGCTGTTTTTAAAATGGTATCACATTTGGGGGTTTCCCAATATATGAGACCCCTAAAGTCACTTCAAACATGGATAAGTCCCTAAAAAAATAAATTTAGTAAATTTCCTTGAAAAAATGAAAAATTGCTGCTACAATTTTAAACCTCCTAAAATGCTAAAAAATAAAACAACATTTTACAAATGGCGCTGATGTAAAGCTGACATGTGGGAAATGTTATTTATTAATGTTTTGCTGTGGTGTGACCATCTGGATTAAAGGGATAATCATTCAAATTTTAAAAATTGCTATTTTTTTAACATTTTTCTCAAATTTTTCATATTTTTTATAAATAAACACAAAACATATTGACCTAAATTTACCATTATCATAAAATATAATATGTCACGAAAAAACAGTCTCAAAATCACTGGGATTTGTTGAAGCGTTGCAGAGTTATTACCACATAAAGTGACACTGGTCAGATTTCAAAAATTTGGCTCTGTCACTAAGGGGTTAAGGTACAGTTACACAGGATCCATGAACATGCTTATGAGGGGAGGGATGAAAGACATCAGACGACAACTTTGCGTGTTGTGGGCAGTGTCAGGTAGTAGGAAAATAGCCAGTTAATAATAGGCAATAGTTCTTTGCAGGAATGCAGATATTAATAAATAGGCAGTTTATATTGCAGAGAAATTGCTGGGCAATAATGGACAATGTCCTTATGTGGCAAATAATAGAGCAATATACCCAATGTGGCAAAGAAGAGGTTAATAAACGGCAGTCTCTCAGTATAACAGTCAGTGAATAATAGGCAGTATATGGAGAAAACACCAAACAAAAGTTCAAAATTGGTGTGAAAATGTCACTGAACCACTTCACAACTAAATATATATAGTTTTGGTAAATGGTATTATCATTTTTTTGACGAAATTCGGCAGGAGCTTGAAGAGCAACGTCACTGGGCCCGCCTCCACGCAGTAGGAACTTGCTGTGAGGTAAAAATTCAAAAATCACACCAAAATGGCGGGCGGAGTGTGTCACAGTACGGCACGTTTCTGATTGGTCGCTCGCAGCAGGCGGCAACCAATCAGACACTGGACACTGTTGACGTCACTTATCTCCGGACATTAGCTCCGGACATTAGCTCCGGACAGGAAGTTGGCACAAATTGCAGGAAGTAGTATTCTAGGCAATTATATATTAGATGTATATCCATATATACAAGCTTGGTTTGTGGCAGGGTGAGATACAAGGACAAAAGACAAACAATGTGCATAACAAAAAGGTGCTAAAAATAGGACCTCACTACCTCTGTACCCTGCTGGTATGCTCCCCGCCTGGCTGTGGGGGTTGGCACCCTACTTGTCAGCGGAAGTGGCGTCCCCACTCAACGAAGGCTGACCCGGGGATGCCCTAATGATTAGGTCCCAGACAGATGGTGGCCAGAGCTAAATATATATATACAAACAGGCAAGGCACAAGATACCACAGCAAAAAAAAATGCCAATCTTCAGCCAAAGATAACATATAGATAAATCATGAACATGATAATCAGAGGGTGGGACCGATACTTATCAAGGATGATCTATATATATAATTGTCTAAGGGTTTTTCCGTCTGTCTGTCTGTCTGTCCTGGAAATCCCGCCTCTCTGATTGGTCGAGGCCGCCAGGCCTTGACCAATCAGCAACGGGCACAGCGACGATGATGTCATAATGGTTGCCATGGCGACGATGATGTCATAAAGGTTGCCTCGACCAATCAGCGACGGGCACAGCGACGATGATGTCATAATGGTTGCCATGGCGACGATGATGTCATAAAGGTTGCCTCGACCAATCAGCAACGGGCATAGTATCGACGTAGATGTCATAATGGTTGCCATGGCGACGATGATGTCATAAAGGTTGCCTCGACCAATCAGCGACGGGCACAGTCTGCCGCGAATTCGGGAATCATCATTGTCCATATACGGGAACATGCATAATCTAGAATATCCGATGCGTTAGAATCGGGCCACAATCTAGTATTTCATACGCCTCTACACGTTTCACCGCAACGGATCATCAGGAGGCCTTGATGTGTAGATGCTGCATGGAATCACAATTGGTCCACTTATATATATGAGTTAATGAGCGTTAGGGCGGTACATCAATTCAATACACTAGAGCCTGGGAAAGAGTCGCCATGTTAAAGTAGCCCTCATGCGATCTCAAAGGTGCCTAAAACATGGACTACCTAATGGCCACTGCCTGCTATTATAGACATACTTATTAAAGTGATTTATTAAATGGTTAACCCCCTACCGTTTTATGCCAGACTGCTCTGATAGGGAGTTACAGCGTGCATTTCCATGTGAGACACATACCACTGCGCATGTCCAGCATAGTGCGCCTAATATTGCAGGAAGATGACGTATGTCTATCAGCTGGACCGCCTGCCGGCGCCCAAGCGCGAGACGCCACTGCTCATCAAACGCACTCTATAGATCGGAATACTGCGCTCTGAGACGATGAGACTTATAATTGCGCTGTAACCAGTATTATATAGACTACAAGGGGAGCAAAAAAATCACGCCCCTTGTGCCCAGGACATTATTAAATGACCAAGTGCAAACATAACAGACTTATGATTATGCGGCCTGTCTCTCCAGATGAGTTATCAGTTAGGCAGTATATTATTGAAACAGCCCTAATAAGGACTGCTGATGATAAAAATATTGTGTCCTTTAAATCTTAACCATGTATATAGTGTATACTGAGAATAGACAGAAACTACCATATAAAATACCCATGTATAAATGTGTGGGGTTTGATATCTTATATAACCACAGTCAATGCTGTGAAACCCCGTAATACATAGGGAATATAATGGTGGCATAGTTAGCCATAATTTATCAATAACGGTGCCCACATAACAGACTAGGTATAAAACAGAAGACACCAACCGTTTGGCAATACAGAAGTAGAGGAGAGGAGAACATTGATGTATAAATCATAAAAAGCATGCATAGGAGACATTTTCATTAAGGCCTCGTGGGGCCATACAATCAACCCGATAGATCCAGGCACACTCCTTCTGTAATAGTAATCGATCAAAATTACCACCCCTCGGATTCGGCGTATAGACCTCAATGATGCTGAAAGATATTTCATGAACATTGCCCCCATGATATTCATTCATATGTCTAGCAACCGGGGTATCACGTTTGTGCTTAATGTCACCTATGTGTTCCCCTACACGCCTCCTAAACTTCCTCTTGGTTTTCCCAATATAGTCTTTGGGACAGCTGCATGTAGCTATGTAGATAAGACCACTTGTCTTGCAATTAGCAAAATCACATATATAGAATTTTTTTTCCAGTTGCAGAACTTGTAACAAATTTTCCTAGTCTCATAAATCTGCAATTCACGCATCCTCCACATCTGAAAAAACCACATGTCTTGCGGTCCAGCCACATGCCTACTGGGGTAGATCACTTAAAATGGCTATGAACCAAGTTATCTCTCAGAGACCTACCCTTCCTGTATGTAATCAAGGGCCTAGGACCAATCCATTTGCTATGGTCAGGGTCAGATGTCAGAATATCCCAATACTTAGACAACACTTTTACAACTCTCTCATTTTGACTGTCAAAAGTACCTATAATTCTAGTGTGATCAGAGTTAGTCACTGCGGGTTTTTTGCGTGGTTGTAAAAGACTACTTCTGTCTTGTGAGAAAGCATGCTTATATGACGCTTCAATCACGCCTCTAGGGTAGCCCTTCTCTAAGAATCTCTTCCTCATGTCTCCTGATTGCTCGATGAATGTATCTATGTCCGAGCAGTTCCTTCTCAGCCTCATGAATTGACCCTTGGGGATACCACATTTTAGGGCTCTAGGATAATGGCTATCCCATCTCAACAGGCTGTTGGTACTAGTAGGTTTGCGATAGATTTGAGCACTCAGACATCCGTCAGCATTTTTTTGGATACAAACATCAAGAAATGGCAGGGTCTTCTCGTTGATGTCAAAAGTAAACATCATACCAATGTTGTTTGTATTGAGTTCTTGGATGAAATCAATGAAACCTTGTTTGGGACCCTGCCATATGACAAAGATGTCATCAATAAATCTGTACCAAACACCCACAAATTGATGCCATCATTTACTCTCATCGGTGAAGACTATGGTTTCCTCCCACCAGCCCAGGAACAAATTTGCATACGATGGGGCACAAGGATTCCCCATCGCGGTGCCCCTGAGCTGGTGGAAGTACTTCCTGTCAAAGAGAAAGAAATTTTTTGTGAGTGTAAATTGCAAAAGATCCAGTACAAACCTACTATGAGCCATATGTTGGACTGATCTTGATCTGAGAAAATGGTCAACAGCTTTAAGTGTAAGAGGGTGGTGCTGTTATGGACAATAAGAAACACGCTGTCACTTTAAGAGGCTGCATCCCCTTGTCTGGTGTGATGGTATGTTCTGCTTTTCTCCCCTGCTCTTATGTTTGTTATGAACTGGTCGGTGCTGTGTGGAGGGGTGGAGCTGAAGCAGCGTGTGGAGGGAAAGTTTTCAGAGAGAACTGAGAGAACTTTGTGCTGTTCTGGCTGCAAGGAAGAGTTGTTGGCTGCAAGAAAGATTACACAGCTTGAGACGAACTGCGTTTGTGAAATAGACTTTCCCGGTTACAAGCAAAGGGTGGCTGTTCTGTGCTAGTTTGTGAAGCCACAAAGATACTGAGAAGGGGACTTTCAGTTTCCAGGAGCATCCCTAGGATCCAGAAGCAAGGAGAAGACCACGCTTTGCAGAGCTGACAGGAATCCGTGCGCACCACCGTTTTGGACTTCGGGGGCCCCCTGGGACTAGACCTGTGTCCCCAACATCACAGTGAGTTTATTCCTGTTTGGTGCACCAGTGAGGGCCTAGTGCAGGCTTCAGTAGTTAGAGCACGGTAGCCGTGTGGCCTGCGTAGTAAAGGCCAGGGAGGTTATATGCAGAGTAGCATCGATATATGTTTTATTGTGTAAAGTTGCTTGTGAGACAGATTCTGAGTTTGTAATTGTTGAAGCACTGTGCTATTTTATAGGCAAGATAACTCATGTGCATTATCTTTTGCTATTGTAAACCCCTGTTTGCACCTTCCTTGTCCCTTCCATTCCCTGTCTCCCAATAAATCTATCCTTTGTTGTTTGCACCTCATCTTGTGTACAGTAGTCTTCCTGCACCGTGGTGGTCCCCCGGCCATCGCTTCATAAGTCCCAGATGATGTGGAATATTGCTGTACAGAGCCTCCACATCTATAGAGGCCAAGAAGGAACCCTCAGCAAATTGTATACCCTCTAATTTCAAGAGTAGATCAGATGTATCTCTTATATATGAGGGGAGAGTTAATACAAATGGGCGAAGCACCTCATCAATATAGACACCGCAGTTTTGGATCAGTGAGTCTGACCCTGACACAATTGGACGGCCCTTTAATGGCTCAAGTCCCTTATGTACTTTAGGTGTAGTATAAAAAGTAGCTATAAGGGGATGGGCCGGTAGAAGAAAATCGTATTCATTTTTGGAAATCAATGTCTTAGTATGTGCTACTTCCAGCATACCTGTCAGCTGTTTTATATTGGGCTGAGGGGTCAGACTTGAGGATTTCATACGTAGTTGAGTCACTCAGGATGGCATTACACATCTTTATGTAATTGGTTTCTGTCATAATAACCAGGTTGCCCCCTTTGTCAGAGGGCTTGATTATCAGTTTGTTGTTTTTCATTAGTTTTTGTAGGGACCCATATTCCCCCTTGGTTAGATTAAAGTCTCTAGGACCCATAGGGATTTTTTTAAAATCCCTTTCTACCAGCATAAGAAAAATGTCAATGCTGGTAATGTCCCCCTGTGGTGGCATTTTTTTACTTTTGTTTTTTTAAGTTCGTGAATGGGCCCATTACCTTCATTGTGAGCATTTTCATCTAACAGACCAACCAATGCTGAATAACCATCCATGTCATCTTCACTGAGACCCAATTGGTTCAACGTGATCTGACTATTATGTGCAAAAAAAATTTTTTTAGGCACCTTTGTGATCGCATGAGGGCTACTTTAACATGGCGACTCTTTCCCAGGCTCTAGTGTATTGAATTGATGTACCGCCCTAACGCTTATTAACTCATTAACTCATATATATAAGTGGACCAATTGTGATTCCATGCAGCATCTACACATCAAGGCCTCCTGATGATCCGTTGGGGTGAAACGCGTAGAGGCGTATGAAATATCATCCTTGATAAGTAGCGGTCCCACCCTCTGATTATCATGTTCATGATTTATCTATATGCTATCTTCTGCTGAAGATTGGCATTTTTTTTGCTGTGGTATCTTGTGCCTTGCCTGTTTGTATATATATATTTAGCTCTGGCCACCATCCGTCTGGGACCTAATCATTAGGGCATCCCAGGGTCAGCCTTCGTTGAGTGGGGGCGCCACTTCTGCTGAAAAGTAGGGTGCCAACCCCCACAGCCAGGCAGGGCGCATACCAGCAGGGTACAGAGGTAATGAGGTCCTATTTTTAAGCACGAGCACCTTTTTATTATGCACATTGTTTGTCTTTTGTCCGTGTATCTCACCCTGCCACAAACCAAGCTTGCATATATGGATATACATACATATATATATACCGTACATATCCAGTCATTATTAAACCTGCCTATCCTTTCCTGTCTAGCCTCTATGCTGTTACAAGTGTGACACTTATGTCAGGGTTCATGCCAGGAGACATAGGGTCAGCCGACGGTGAGTGGGGGCGCCATTCTCGTATTTATGTCTAGGGTGCCAACCTCCACTGATAGGTAGGTAGCTTGAATAGGTTTCGTTTGGCAGGGTCATCTAGAGTGCACGGTTGTGTGTTCTATGTGGTTATCTGGTTGTAGTTGTGGTATGGTTTTAATTGGACTTAAATAAATAGTGATATTTTATCTATGTTATCATAAGAATTCAAGGGTAATTGTGATTTCATTCATTGATCTCCTTTATTGCCTTCAGACGTAACATCACTCCCCCTGGTGGAAGAATGACATTACTGCAACGACCAGGACCCTGGGGCGCTGCACTGACAGTGGCATTTAACGGGTTAACAGCCATCGGTTAAATGCTTCTCAGATCCACACCTGCACTGAGAAAGACCCCTCTGTGGGTTGATACTTGGAGCTGATTTATGGGACCACGTTGATGCTAGTTAACTGTTTTACTTTTTGAGAATGAAGCCTCGTCAAGTGCAAAAACGACATGTATGTTTTCTCCATCTTGTAGATATGTAAAATTTTGAAAAAAGCTATTTTGCAAATAATCCTGCTAAAAGATCTCCTACTTTTTGTGCCTACCGCTCCTATGTGTCTCCATGGTTACAGACTACAAATCCTAGTTGTAGTCTGAAACTGCTGCTTTGTGTCACCTCGTTCATTCCACCCACTTCAGACAGCACAAGACAGGGCAGACGGTGTGAAGACATGTCTTCAGCTGGTCATACGTGAGTGATCAACTCGGCACCGCATTCATGTGTTTTCAGCAGGGAGAGACAAGGAATTCATTGCCAGACACTAGAGCATATCACCCATAAAACCTTAAGGATTGGGTGCAGAAATTCTAACTGTCCGATTCTTCTCTCCCACAACATCATCTGCTGGGGAAGGTATGGGAGACTCCTATAGACATCAGATGATTGTTTTCAACTAATGTGCATTGGACCTTTTAGCGAATGCAAGTTATCACTTATCATTTGGATAAGAGATAACTTGTCTAAGCCCAAGACCCACACTGATTACAACAACCCTAGTCCCCAGTCCCAGGTTGAGCAAATGGTTGGTACTGCTGAAGAGAGCCAAGCACAGGGTATGTATAAGAAGAGGACCCAGAGAATCCATGAATTGCATGTATGTCTCATTGGCTTTAAAATAATTCAGTAACTTTCTCATATGTCCGAAGTTATGCATAAGTTACTCCCTGCCCTGAGGCTCCCTCTTTATTGCCAGCCCAATAATAGACTTTGAGGTTTCCAACGCAACAAATAAAAATAAATGCAATAATAGTCAAGAGTCCATAGTTCATTAGTCTACAAATGACATAGCTAGTGTTGAGCGATACCTTCCGATATCTAGAAGTATCGGTATCGGATTGGATCGGCCGATATCCAAAAAATATCGGATATCGCCGATACCGATACCCGATACCAATGCAAGTCACTGGAACACAAATATTGGAATGTAAATAAGCCCTTTCTGTCCTTCTACATCCTGTTCCGGAGGGGGGAAGAGTGTGGGCGGTGCGTGGGCGGACACTGTGCGTGTCTGTGTTTGCGGGCGGGGTCTGTGCGGGCCTGTTTGGGATCTGTACGGGCCTGTCGGGGCTCTGTGCGTGCTGCACATAGCCCCGGCAGCCCGCTCAGAGCCTCGGCAGCCCGCTCAGAGCCTCGGCAGCCCGCACAGAGTCCCAGCAGGCCTGCACAGAGCCCCGGCAGCCCGCACAGAGCCCCAGCAGGCACGCACAGAGCCCCGGCAGCCCGCACAGAGCCCCGGCAGGCGCGCACAGACCCCCGGCAGCCCGCACAGAGCCCTGGCAGGCACGCACAGAGCCCCGGCAGGCACGCACAGACCCCCGGCAGCCCGCACAGAGCCCTGGCAGGCCCGCACAGAGCCCCGGCAGGCCGCACAGAGCCCCGGCAGGCCACACAGAGCCCCGGCAGGCACGCACAGAGCCCCGGCAGGCCCGCACAGAGCCCCGGCAGGCCCGCACAGAGCCCCGGCAGGCACGCACAGACCCCCCCACGGTCACGCGCAGACCCCGCCCGCACACACGCAGTCTGCGCCCACGCATCGCCCACACTCCATTGTAGTGCATCATTGCACTATGGGAACTTCCGATTCCGGTATCCGATATCGCAAAAGTATCAGAACTCGGTATCGGAATTCCGATACAGCGAATATTGGCCGATACCCGATATTTGCAGTATCGAAATGCTCAACACTAGACATAGTGCATATTAATGGCAGCATAGTGACTCTGGATGGACTACAGCAGGAGCAGGATCCAGTACAGTGTTACCCAGGTATTCTGGATATCAGTCACTGCAGAGATTTGTTTAGTACAGAACATGTTAACCATAGGATCTCGCTCTTGTGAATGTAATGAAAGCACCGCTCTCCTGTCAAATGGCATTCATCTCTAAAAGACCAAGTCTAATTGAATTTGTTAGGGCGAGTTGCCCATCTGCTTGTGTATTCCACGCACCCGTTCCCTTCTATGTTTTAGGAGGGAGAGATATCATACAGTTGACCATATGGGAGGACATGTAAGGGCTCTGACCTGCAGATTAGTAATGTGATAATGGAGATCATTAGATGCATTTACATAACCATTGGGTGATTTCACCTACCAGGGTCTCACTGCCTGTTACACCCCCTGGCAGAGAAACAATGCCCCTCATGTCCTGCCCACCCACTCTCCTCAAATCTGAATGCAGACTACTGGAAATTATATAATACTAGATGGTGGCCCGATTCTAACGCATCGGGTATTCTAGAATATGTATGTATGTATGTATATAGCAGCCACATAGTGTATAGCACAGGCCACATAGTACATAGGAGCCATGTAGTATATAGCAGACAAATACTATGTGGCCTGTGCTATATACTATGTGACTGCTATATACATATATATACATACATACATACATATTGTAGAATACCCGATGCGTTAATACAGGCCACGCAATATATAACAGTGGCCACGCAGTATATAACACAGCCCAAACAGTATATAACACAGCCCAAGTACTATATAATACAGCCCACGCAGTATATAGCAGCCACGCAGTATATAACACAGGCGATGTAGTATATAACACAGGCCACGCAGTATATAACACTGGCCACGTAATATATAACACAGCCCATGCAGTATATAACACTGGCCACGTAATATATAGCACAGCTCACGCAGTATACAACACTGGCCACGTAATATATAACACAGCCCATGCAGTATATAACACTGGCCACGTAATATATAGCACAGCTCACGCAGTATACAACACTGGCCACGTAATATATAGCACAGCCCACACAGTACATAACACAGCCCACATAGTATCTAACACTGGCCGGGTAGTATATAGCAGCCACGCGGTATATAACACAGCCCACACAGTATATAACACTGGCCACGTAATATATAGCACAGCCCACGCAGTACATAACACAGCCCACATAGTATCTAACACTGGCCAGGTAGTATATAGCAGCCACGCAGTATATAACACAGCCCACGTAGTAAGTATCTAACACTGGCCAGGTAGTATATAGCAGCCACGCAGTATATAACACAGCCCACGTAGTATATAGCAGTGTGGGCACCATATCCCTGTTAAAAAAAAAAAATTAAAATAAAAAATAGTTATATACTCACCCGCCGGGATCCAATCCAGCGAAGCTCTGGCGATGCGCGCGTGGCTGCCGCCATCTTCCGTTCCCAGGATACATTGCAAAGTTACCCAGATGACTTAGCGGTCACGCGAGACCGCTAAATGTTCTGGCTAATTTCGCAATGCATCTCTGGGAACGGAAGCTGGCAGAGGCCGCGCGCTGCTCGGAGGACTACGGAAGGTGAGAATAGCAGGTTTTTTGTTTTTTTATTACTTTTCACATTACATCTTTTTACTATTGATGCTGCATAGGCAGCATCAATAGTAAAAAGTTGGGCATACACAGGGTTAATAGCAGCGGTAATGGTGTGCGTTACCCGCGGCATAACGTGGTCCGTTACCGCTGGCATTAACCCTGTGTGAGCGGTGACTGGAGGGGAGCATGCGGGCACCGGGCACTGACAGCAGGGGAGTAGGGAGGGACTAATCGGACTGTGCCCATCGCTGATTGGTCGCGGCAGCCATGACAGGCAGCTGGCGAGACCAATCAGCGACGCGGGATTTCCGTTACGGAAGTTGCAGACAGAAAGACGGAAGTACCCCTTAGACAATTACAGTATATATATAGATGATAAAGATACAGGTGTGGCATGTAATGCAACTGCAAGGCAGTTGCACGCAACCTTCACCAGGGAACACAGGTAAGGGGAAAAAAGTAGCACTCACCGTGTAGCACCACAGTGCAAAGCCACCAGGAGGCGGCAGAGTAGTCAGACAGGCCGGTCAGCAACAAACAGGAAGACATAGTACCAGAGGTTACAGCAATGCACGTGGTCAGAGACAAGCCAGAAATCGAAACCAGACGGGAGCGCGCGATCCAAAACGTGAGACAAAAGACGTAGTCGGAGTATGAGCCAAAGAGTCAAAGCCAGACGGAAAACGTAGTAACAGAGACGGAAAGCAGGAGACTGGGTTCAGAATTCAAGCCGAGTCGTACACTGTAGGAAACCACCAAACACACACTAAGTCAGGGATAGGGAACAGGTCAGGCACAAATACGGGTAGTCAGAGGCAGAAGGATCACTAGGGTATACGGGTGAGCTGCTCATGCCAGGGACTGGAACTATCACCAACAAATGCTACCAGGAGTGGCACCAATAAATAGTCACCCACGAACCAAAGAGAGGCAGGAAAGGTTAACCCCACCATAACCAGGCAGGGGAAGGAAAGGCAAGAAGCAAACCCCGACCTGGATCATGACATGGCAGACCTATGTGAAATTTTTTTTCCATATGGGTTTTCTGCTTCTGTAGATTCCCATTCACTGACAGCATTAGAAATGTAAAAATGAATGGGCACTACATTTGACGTATGCACTTAGTAATAGTGTTTTAGACTTTTTTTCCGTGCAAAACTTGACCGATGGTTCACATTTATTTTAATCAGTAGCATATCATTTTCAATTGCGGAAAAAAAGTGTTGTTATATTGTGTAATTTACCCAATTGAGTATAATGGGAAAATCAAAGTGCATGATAAAGCCAGTTTTTGCAGTGTGGATTTACAAGCCCTTAGCCTAAGCCCATATACGTCAGGAAATGATGGGAGTTATTCATCAGGAAATGACCTTAAAGGGGTTGTCCACTACTTAGACAACCCCATCTTGATTTAAATGTTTGGCCCCGATAATATAAAAAAGCCTATACTCACCTCCTGTGCTGGAACCGTACCCATGGGGTTGGCACTCACGGTCCTGGGCTTTCGTGTGGTTGTTGCGACACGTGACCCCGGTGCCCGATCAACACTTGCCTCACTGTCCCCGCCTTTTGTTGAATTGAACATGAAGAGTAAGTCCGGGCTGCAGCTGATCTCTCACTTCCTCTTCATGTTCGATTCGACAGGAGGCAGGGACAGTGACGACAGCGCTGATTGGGCGCCAGGGTCACGTGTCACAAGAACCGCACGATATCTCTGGTTAGAGTGCCGATACTGCGGGAATGGCCCTGGCACGGGAGGTGAATATGAGCTTTTTTAATTTATTGGGACCAAGCATGGGGTATAGGAGGAAGTCGTCCAAGTAGTGGACAACTTCTTTAGTATAGTATACACTATCCTTGCTGGAAGTCTCAAAGCCGATGAGAACAGACTGTAAGTGCTCATTCAGACGTCAGTTTTTCTTATACGAGTGCTATCTGCATTTTTCACGGATAGAACTCATACCTATGATATTCTATGGGGTTGTGTCAATGATGACATCCAAATACAGTCCGATTTTCATGGCCTGTAACAAAGGAGAAGGTGGAGAAACTTTTCTTTTCTCCATGTATGAGAAAAACAAATGACATGCAGACCACACTCTGATGAAAATAATCATAGGTGAGAAAATCGGACATCTGACTGAGCCCTAACCCTCATCAGTAAGATGAGAATGTTGATTTCTGATTGTGGTGGTCAGGATATGGGAGTTGAAGTTGCGCAACAACTGGAGAGCCGCTGGTTGAAGATCACTACCATCAAAAAGAAAAAAAGCTGGTTAATTTAGGTTCACAACATGTTATGTCCCTCTGTGTCCATCTGTGTGGTACTCATCGGAATGGAGGTAAAACGGAGACCAAAGTTTGGTATTTTCCACTCCAATCATCAGGTCAAGGGGATTTTCAGGACTACTCAACAAGGACCTTGGTGTGAAATGAACTTAGCCTTAGGCCGTGCTCACAATACTGTATAGCAGCTGATTTCCGTTCCATGTAAAGGGGCAATTACCGACTTGACCATGGGCTTCCTGATCCAAAATAATGGCATTGGTTATGCCTATAGAGCCTTAATTCAAGCCAGGAAAACCACAGAAAATTGCAGCAATAACACGCTTGTGTAAGGCCTAAGGTCCATATCACACATAAGTTTTTTGCTATCAGTTGCAATCCGTCTAATTTCGAAAAAAACGAATCCGGCGACTTGTATTAGCGATGGATTGTGACGGATGGCCTCACGTTTCATCCATCGCTCCCCAGATCCATCGAAAATTGTTTGTCCGGCGGCCGGAGACAATGGACAAAGTAACGTTTTTTGTGTACGTCGGAAAAACGGACAGCAACGGATCCGTCACCGTCCGTCGTTTGCTCGAATGTAAGCCTATGGGAGCCTGATTCATCAAATGACGGAATCCGGAGACGGATTCCATTTTTTTAACTGAGCATGCTCCGATTTATTTAGCCAGATCCGCTAGTCGGATCCGTCGAAAAAACGAATCCGTTGCATCAGTTTTTCACAATCTGCGACGGATCTGTCGATTCGTCGAGCCAAGGATTGTGACTGATGGCACACACTGATGTGTGAAAGGGGCCTAAGGCAGCCAACTGGAGCAGGAGTCATAATAGACAGGAGCCAATGGGTGGCAGACTGGAGAAGGCTATGACAGGATTGCTGTGCCACGAATATGGGAATTCGGGTCTGACCTTGGAATGAAAATAGTGACTCAGACGTACTGACCATAAGGTCCCCAGGGAAGTTAAGTCTGCAACAGGCAGTGACAATAACCAAAAATAGCAAAGTTTTCCCCAATCATATCCAATTTGTTGACATACACAAACACATTACTGAGACTAAACATGGCATGTATAGGAATCGTACATCACACACCTACAGGGAATATTTACTCGTTTGGTCAATCTTCGGTAAATAAATGCTTCTTATTCACAAGCAGCGGAGCAGAGACAGTAAGATGTGAATCTGCAGAACTCGAGGCCAATAAAACAAAAATCCCGGAATGGCAAATCAAGATGTAATAATTATTATTAAGTTAAGTAAGTGTAAGTAACATATAATAGATTAATTTAGGATGTAAGGGGGGGATGGATGCCCCGGTAAAAATTCAGAATATATCCTGGAAACATTCTGCTAACGAGCCGAGATGCTTCAGTAAAATTAATTATACAAGAAATAGTTTGACCCTAAAGCAGAAATCCAGAATGGAGAGAAATTAATATCAGCTGTAAATATGGAAATTTGCCGATTGCAAGCCTCTGGGTACACTACTATCGTACTTGCATCCCATTAAAGTGAAATGGCGCATACTAATCCAAGTACAAAAAAATTACAGTTGTGCTCAAAATTTTACATACCCCGGCAGAATTTTTTGCTTTCTTGCCCTTTTTTTTTGGCCACGATCCAAAACACAAGGCCAAGTAGACCTGTCAGTGGCTACAGCAGAGCAAAGTGAAGGTTCTGGAGTTGCCATCTCAGTCTCCTGACCTGAATATCATTGAGCCACTCTTGGGAGATCTCAAGAGCGCAGTTCATGCTAGACAGCCCAGGAATTTACAGGAACTGAAGGCTTTTTGCCAAGAAGAGTAGGCAGTAGAGTTGAGCGACCTTGACCTTTTTAGAGTCGAGCCGGGTTTCGCGAAACCCGACTATCTCAAAAGTCGGGTCGAGTGAAATCGGCCGATTATGACGTAAAGTCGGGATCGACCGAAACACGAAACCCAATGCAAGTCAATGGGGCAGCATAGTCGGCAGTGAGTGGGGGCCAGGAAAACACCTAGAGTGCCCATTTTAATGTCAAAACCATCCATTCTTCTTAATGAAGCTTGTCAAGCGTAATTTACCTTATAATAATTGGAAGGCATTTGAAATTGGGGGTCATTTGGCTAAAGTTGTGTGGGGTAGGGCTGGTTCAAGTAATTAGTGGGCCCAGGAAATCTGGACCACGTCACGGCAGTGGAGCAGGGAGAGGTAAGTATTTCAACTTTGCAAGTGCTGTTATCCTGAGCAAGCAGGGGGGGCCCACTTGTTGGCATTGGCACTGGCACAGGGCCCCTCAAAGTACAGCGGTGTGTTTGCACGGCGGGGGCGCCTCCCACCGGCAGCAACACTTTTGCGTACTATGAGAGGCCCTGTGCCAGTGACGTCGCCAACTAGTATTCCTCCCCCCACCTGATGAAGGAACCTGCACTTTCATCTGCACCTTCCTCTTTGTCCCCGTGTAAGGTGGTATGGTATGCGGGAAGAGCAACCTGACTTTCAGCAGGGTCACAATGTTGTTGTGTAGCATGCACGGGGAATGTTGCGTTATGGGTCAATGTACCAGCAGACTCATCTATCACTGGCTGGGCAATGGGCACGATGAAGTGGAAACACAGATATAGGCCCAAAGAATAAAGTGGGCTAAATGCAGTTCAAAATTGGTAACACAGGAATAACCAGGGGGCATTGCAGTGGAGGACAACTGGAATGAGAGGCTGACACAGAGAGTAGGGCCAAATCAGTAAGTAGTCGAAATGCAGTTCAAAATTGGCAACCGTAGTAAACAGGCGGCACAGCTTTGTTCAGTGGAGGAGAACAGCAAGGAGTGGCAGACACCGATAGTAGGCCCCAACCCAACTAGTAGGCCAAATGCAGTCTAACATTAACAACTACTTAACGAGAGCCTGAAAATGGAATTTCAGGACAGGAAACCAGGAGAACAGCAAGGAGTGGCAGACACCGATATTAGGCCCCAAACCAACTAGTACGCCAAATGCAGTTGTTCCATTTAACCACAATTTAATGAGAGCCTGAAGATAGAAGCTCAGGAAAGGCAACCTGGGGAACACCTTGGAGTGTAACACACCATCTCTCTCCACCCCATACCCATTTTGTAGGCCTAATGCAGTGTACTTTTCTACAACTACTAAACGAGAGTCGGAAGACCTAAGCAATGGCAAGGAAACCTGGGGAACACCTTGGAGTGTAACACACCATCTCTCTCCACCCCATACCCAATTTGTAGGCCTAATGCAGTGTAGTTTCCAAGAACTACTAAACGAGAGCCGGAAGATCGAAGCTCAGGAAAGGCAACCTGGGGAACACCTTGGAGTGTAACACACCATCTCTCTCCACCCCATACCCATTTTGTAGGCCTAATGCAGTGTACTTTTCTACAACTACTAAACGAGAGTCGGAAGACCGAAGCAATGGCAAGGAAACCTGGGGAACACCTTGGAGTGTAACACACCATCTCTCTCCACCCCATACCCAATTTGAAGGCCTAATGCAGCGTAGTTTCCAACAACTACTAAACGAGAGCCGGAAGATCGAAGCTCAGGAAAGGCAACCTGGGGAACACCTTGGAGTGTAACAAACCCTCTCTCTACACCCCATACCCAATTTGTAGGCCTAATGCAGCGTAGTTTCCGACAACTACTAAACGAGAGCATGAAGATCGAAGCTCAGGAAAGGCAACCTGGGGAACACCTTGGAGTGTAACACACCCTCTCTCTACACCCCATACCCAATTTGAAGGCCTAATGCAGTGTAGTTTCCAAGAACTACTAAACGAGAGCCGGAAGATCGAAGCTCAGGAAAGGCAACCTGGGGAACACCTTGGAGTGGAACACACCATCTCTCTACACCCCATACCCAATTTGAAGGCCTAATGCAGCGTAGTTTCCAACAACTACTAAACGAGAGCCGGAAGATCGAAGCTCAGGAAAGGCAACCTGGGGAACACCTTGGAGTGTAACACAACGTCTCTCTACACCACGGAAGGGCTGATTCTTAGGAAGGAAGGCTGTTGGAAATAAGCATTGCGCGTCCGAGGGTGATTATATTCTTATTAGGTATATACTCACCCTCGGACGCGCCCTGCTTCTTTATTTGGAATGAATGTTTATTTGCAATGTGGTGTTGACTTTCTCTATTATTTTGGTAATTAATGATTTTATTATTTTCATTGTTTTGCATCTTCTCGGCAATAATATAAAGAAGACGCGACAGGACAACACTCGGTGGATGCCATATGTGTGTTTTCAATTTAAAAAACCTTTCAGTTAACTACTTGCAGGAGAAAGTAATTGTAGCTGGTGGCCATTTTTAGTACTGTACCAGATTTTAGTTGTGTGTTTGTTTTTAATGTTAAAATGTCTGCATTTGATATCTCACCAGTATTTTCTTTTTTATAAGAAAAATACTTTTTTTTTTATTTTATGATGTTGGTTCAAGGGGTACACGGGCAGCAGTAGACAGGTCAGTGGAGGCCTAGTGGAAGGAGGGACCGCAGACAGGCTTCGAAGCCCTAACATAATAAATTGGGCTGCCTGTAGGCAATTTAAAATTGGTTCCAGGGGAACACGGGCAGCAGTAGACAGGTCAGTGGAGGCCTAGAGGAAGGAGGGACCGCAGATGCGCCAATGTTTCCCCCATACCAAATTTGTAGGCCTAATGCAGTGTAGTTTCCAACAACTACTAAACGAGAGCCGGAATATCGAAGCTCAGGAAAGGCAACCTGGGGAACACCTTGGAGTGTAACACACCCTCTCTCTACACCCCATACCCAATTTGAAGGCCTAATGCAGCGTAGTTTCCAACAACTACTAAACGAGAGCCGGAAGATCGAAGCTCAGGAAAGGTAACCTGGGGAACACCTTGGAGTGTAACAAACCCTCTCTCTACACCCCATACCCAATTTGTAGGCCTAATGCAGCGTAGTTTCCGACAACTACTAAACGAGAGCATGAAGATTGAAGCTCAGGAAAGGCAACCTGGGGAACACCTTGGAGTGTAACACACCCTCTCTCTACACCCCATACCCAATTTGAAGGCCTAATGCAGTGTAGTTTCCAAGAACTACTAAACGAGAGCCGGAAGATCGAAGCTCAGGAAAGGCAACCTGGGGAACACCTTGGAGTGGAACACACCATCTCTCTACACCCCATACCCAATTTGAAGGCCTAATGCAGCGTAGTTTCCAACAACTACTAAACGAGAGCCGGAAGATCGAAGCTCAGGAAAGGCAACCTGGGGAACACCTTGGAGTGTAACACAACGTCTCTCTACACCACGGAAGGGCTGATTCTTAGGAAGGAAGGCTGTTGGAAATAAGCATTGTGCGTCCGAGGGTGATTATATTCTTATTAGGTATATACTCACCCTCGGACGCGCCCTGCTTCTTTATTTGGAATGAATGTTTATTTGCAATGTGGTGTTGACTTTCTCTATTATTTTGGTAATTAATGATTTTATTATTTTCATTGTTTTGCATCTTCTCGGCAATAATATAAAGAAGACGCGACAGGACAACACTCGGTGGATGCCATATCTGTGTTTTCAATTGAAAAAACCTTTCAGTTAACTACTTGCAGGAGAAAGTAATTGTAGCTGGTGGCCATTTTTAGTACTGTACCAGATTTTAGTTGTGTGTTTGTTTTTAATGTTAAAATGTCTGCATTTGATATCTCTCCAGTATTTTCTTTTTTGTAAGCAAAATACTTATTTTTATATTTTCTGATGTTGGTTCCAGGGGTACACGGGCAGCAGTGCCCTGGTCAGTGTAGTAGTAGTTGAAAGAATGGACCGCAGACAGGCATCGAAGGCCTAAAATAAAAAAATTGGGCTGGCTGTAGGCAATTTTAAATTGGTTCCAGGGGTACACGGGCAGCAGTGGTGTGGTCAGTGGAGGCCTAGTGGAAGGAGTGACCGCAGACAGGCATCGAAGGCCTAAAATAATAACACATGGCTGTAGGCAATTTTAAATTGGTTCCAGGGGTACACGGGCAGCAGTGGTGTGGTCAGTGGAGGCCTAGTGGAAGGAGTGACCGCAGACAGGCATCGAAGGCCTAAAATAATAACACATGGCTGTAGGCAATTTTAAATTGGTTCCAGGGGTACACGGACAGCAGTGGTGTGGTCAGTGGAGGCCTAGTGGAAGGAGTGACCGCAGACAGGCATCGAAGGCCTAAAATAATAACACATGGCTGTAGGCAATTTTAAATTGGTTCCAGGGGTACACGGGCAGCAGTGGTGTGGTCAGTGGAGGCCTAGTGGAAGGAGTGACCGCAGACAGGCATCGAAGGCCTAAAATAATAACACATGGCTGTAGGCAATTTTAAATTGGTTCCAGGGGTACACGGGCAGCAGTGGTGTGGTCAGTGGAGGCCTAGTGGAAGGAGTGACCGCAGACAGGCATCGAAGGCCTAAAATAATAACACATGGCTGTAGGCAATTTTAAATTGGTTCCAGGGGTACACGGGCAGCAGTGGTGTGGTCAGTGGAGGCCTAGTGGAAGGAGTGACCGCAGACAGGCATCGAAGGCCTAAAATAATAACACATGGCTGTAGGCAATTTTAAATTGGTTCCAGGGGTACACGGGCAGCAGTGCCCTGGTCAGTGTAGTAGTAGTTGAAAGAATGGACCGCAGACAGGCATCGAAGGCCTAAAATAATAACACATGGCTGTAGGCAATTTTAAATTGGTTCCAGGGGTACACGGGCAGCAGTGGTGTGGTCAGTGGAGGCCTAGTGGAAGGAGTGACCGCAGACAGGCATCGAAGGCCTAAAATAATAACACATGGCTGTAGGCAATTTTAAATTGGTTCCAGGGGTACACGGGCAGCAGTGGTGTGGTCAGTGGAGGCCTAGTGGAAGGAGTGACCGCAGACAGGCATCGAAGGCCTAAAATAATAACACATGGCTGTAGGCAATTTTAAATTGGTTCCAGGGGTACACGGGCAGCAGTGCCCTGGTCAGTGTAGTAGTAGTTGAAAGAATGGACCGCAGACAGGCATCGAAGGCCTAAAATAATAACACATGGCTGTAGGCAATTTTAAATTGGTTCCAGGGGTACACGGACAGCAGTGGTGTGGTCAGTGGAGGCCTAGTGGAAGGAGTGACCGCAGACAGGCATCGAAGGCCTAAAATAATAACACATGGCTGTAGGCAATTTTAAATTGGTTCCAGGGGTACACGGGCAGCAGTGGTGTGGTCAGTGGAGGCCTAGTGGAAGGAGTGACCGCAGACAGGCATCGAAGGCCTAAAATAATAACACATGGCTGTAGGCAATTTTAAATTGGTTCCAGGGGTACACGGGCAGCAGTGACCTGGTCAGTGTAGTAGTAGTTGAAAGAATGGACCGCAGACAGGCATCGAAGGCCTAAAATAATAACACATGGCTGTAGGCAATTTTAAATTGGTTCCAGGGGTACACGGGCAGCAGTGGTGTGGTCAGTGGAGGCCTAGTGGAAGGAGTGACCACAGACAGGCATCGAAGGCCTAACATAACAAAAATGTCAATACAATGGTATTGTCAGTGGCAGGCATTGAAGGATGTCAGCGCATAGACTAAACATTGGTGGAGCTGTGAGATAATTTTGCAAGTGGTAGAGCACTGTTTGAGCTGGGGTGGGGGGAAACTGTCTTGTGGCCGGCGGTACAGGCCCAGGGCCCCTCATATTACAACGGTGTGTCTGACGTTGGGTGCGCACCACCACCGCCAGAGACACTTTATTGTACTAGGAGGGGCCCAGTGGCAGTGCCGTCGACCAAAAGCGGGCTCACCCACCTCTTCAGACAAACTGCACTCTCACGGGTGCTGTCGCCAAGTGTCGATACCACGGCCCCGTGTGGGGAGTTTGGCCATTTAGTGAGGTGTAAACATGTCGTATGCTGGACAATCAGGTGCTGAAAATTACGAGATTGGAAAAGGCATTCAGAATAGTCCACAGGCAAGACCTTTTCATAGGAAAGCTAGGTGTCAGCCGGGCAAGGTGGGGCAAAAGATTTCGAAATCCAGTTGTGGTTCATTTTAATGAAGGTTAGATCATCTACATTTTGGGTAGCCAGACGAGTCCTTTTTTCTGTTAGTATTGAACCTGCAGCACTGAATACTCTTTCTGATAGGACACTAGCTGCCGGGCAAGCAAGCTCCTGCAATGCATATTCTGCCAATTCTGGCCAGGTGTCTAATTTTGATGCCCAGTAATCAAATGGGAATGACGGTTGAGGGAGAACATCGATAAGGGATGAAAAATTGTTTGTAACCATACTGGACAAATGTTGTCTCCTGTCACTTTGAATTGATGCTGCAGTACCTGTCCTGTCTGCGGTCATAGCAAAATCACTCCACAACCTGGTCAGAAAACCCCTCTGGCCAACGCCACTTCTGATTTCTGCCCCTCTAACTCCTCTGGTCTGCTGGCCCCTGCAGCTCGTGTGAGAACGATCACGGGCGCTGTGTGCAGGGAATGCCAGAAGCAAACGGTCAACAAGAGTTGATTGTTTGGTTGCTAATATTAGTTCCAAGTTCTCATGTGGCATTATATTTTGCAATTTGCCTTTATAGCGAGGATCAAGGAGGCAGGCCAACCAGTAATCGTCATCATTCATCATTTTAGTTATGCGTGTGTCCCTTTTGAGGATACGTAAGGCATAATCCGCCATGTGGGCCAAAGTTCCAGTTCTCAAATCTGCGGTTGTGCTTGGTTGAGGGGCAGTTTCAGGCAAATCCACGTCACTTGTGTCCCTCAAAAAACCAGAACCCGGCCTTGCCGCGCCACCAATTTCCAGTGGCCCCGGAAAAGCTTCCTCATTAAAAATATAATCATCCCCATCATCCTCCTCGTCCTCCTCCTCCTCTTCGCCCGCTACCTCGTCCTGTACACTGCCCTGGCCAGACAATGGCTGACTGTCATCAAGGCTTTCCTCTTCCTCAGCTGCAGACGCCTGATCCTTTATGTGCGTCAAACTTTGCATCAGCAGACGCATTAGGGGGATGCTCATGCTTATTATGGCGTTGTCTGCACTAACCAGCCGTGTGCATTCCTCAAAACACTGAAGGACTTGACACATGTCTTGAATCTTCGACCACTGCACACCTGACAACTCCATGTCTGCCATCCTACTGCCTGCCCGTGTATGTGTATCCTCCCACAAAAACATAACAGCCCGCCTCTGTTCACACAGTCTCTGAAGCATGTGCAGTGTTGAGTTCCACCTTGTTGCAACGTCTATGATTAGGCGATGCTGGGGAAGGTTCAAAGAACGCTGATAGGTCTGCATACGGCTGGAGTGTACGGGCGAACGGCGGATATGTGAGCAAAGTCCACGCACTTTGAGGAGCAGGTCGGATAACCCCGGATAACTTTTCAGGAAGCACTGCACCACCAGGTTTAAGGTGTGAGCCAGGCAAGGAATGTGTTTCAGTTGGGAAAGGGAGATGGCAGCCATGAAATTCCTTCCGTTATCACTCACTACCTTGCCTGCCTCAAGATCTACAGTGCCCAGCCACGACTGCGTTTCTTTCTGCAAGAACTCGGACAGAACTTCCGCGGTGTGTCTGTTGTCGCCCAAACACTTCATAGCCAATACAGCCTGCTGACGTTTGCCAGTAGCTGCCCCATAATGGGAGACCTGGTGTGCAACAGTGGCAGCTGCGGATGGAGTGGTTGTGCGACTGCGGTCTGTGGACGAGCTCTCGCTTCTGCAGGAGGACGAAGAGGAGGAGGAGGGGGTGCGAACGGCTACAGCCAATTGTTTCCTAGACCGTGGGCTAGGCAGAACTGTCCCAAACTTGCTGTCCCCTGTGGACCCTGCATCCACCACATTTACCCAGTGTGCCGTGATGGACACGTAACGTCCCTGGCCATGCCTACTGGTCCATGCATCTGTTGTCAGGTGCACCTTTGTGCTCACAGATTGCCTGAGTGCATGGACGATGCGCTCTTTAACATGCTGGTGGAGGGCTGGGATGGCTTTTCTGGAAAAAAAGTGTCGACTGGGTAGCTCGTAGCGTGGTACAGCGTAGTCCATCAGGGCTTTGAAATCTTCGCTTTCAACTAACCGGTAGGGCATCATCTCTAACGAGATTAGTCTAGCTATGTGTGCGTTCAAACCCTGTGTACGCGGATGCGAGGCTAAGTACTTCCTTTTTCTAACCATAGTCTCATGTAGGGTGAGCTGGACTGGAGAGCTGGAGATCGTGGAACTAGCGGGGGTGCCGGTGGACATGGCAGACTGAGAGACGGTGGGAGATGGTATTGGTGCCACCGGTGCCCTAGATGCAGTGTTTCCTACTACGAAACTGGTGATTCCCTGACCCTGACGGCTTTGGCCTGGCAAAGAAACCTGCACAGATACTGCAGGTGGTGCGGAAAATGGTGGCCCTACACTGCCGGAAGGGATGTTGCGTTGCTGACTAGCTTCATTGGCCGAGGGTGCTACAACCTTAAGGGACGTTTGGTAGTTAGTCCAGGCTTGCAAATGCATGGTGGTTAAATGTCTATGCATGCAACTTGTATTGAGACTTTTCAGATTCTGTCCTCTGCTTAAGGTAGTTGAACATTTTTGACAGATGACTTTGCGCTGATCAATTGGATGTTGTTTAAAAAAATGCCAGACTGCACTCTTTCTAGCATCGGATACCTTTTCAGGCATTGCAGACTGAGCTTTAACCGGATGGCCACGCTGTCCTCCAACAGGTTTTAGCTTTGCCACGCGTTTTGGGCAAGATACGGGCCCGGCAGATGGAACCTGTTGCGATGTTGATGCCTGCTGCGGCCCCTCCTCCTCCGCTTCAGAACTGCTGCCGCCTGCACCCTGTTCCCCCAATGGCTGCCAATCGGGGTCAAGAACTGGGTCATCTATTACCTCTTCTTGTAGCTCGTGTGCAACTTCGTCTGTGTCACCGTGTCGGTCGGTGGTATAGCGTTCGTGATGGGGCAACATAGTCTCATCAGGGTCTGATTCTTGATCAGCACCCTGCGATGGCAATGTTGTGGTCTGAGTCAAAGGACCAGGATAGTAGTCTGGCTGTGGCTGTGCATCAGTGCACTCCATGTCAGATTCAACTTGTAATGGGCATGGACTGTTAACTGCTTCACTTTCTAAGCCAGGGACGGTATGTGTAAAGAGCTCCATGGAGTAACCCGTTGTGTCGCCTGCTGCATTCTTCTCTGTTGTTGTTTTTGCTGAAGAGGACAAGGAAGCGACTTGTCCCTGACCGTGAACATCCACTAACGACGCGCTGCTTTGACATTTACCAGTTTCACGAGAGGAGGCAAAAGAGCTAGAGGCTGAGTCAGCAAGATAAGCCAAAACTTGCTCTTGCTGCTCCGGCTTTAAAAGCGGTTTTCCTACTCCCAGAAAAGGGAGCGTTCGAGGCCTTGTGTAGCCAGACGACGAACCTGGCTCCACAGCTCCAGACTTAGGTGCAATATTTTTTTTCCCACGACCAGCTGATGCTCCACCACTACCACTACCCTCATTACCAGCTGACAATGAACGCCCCCGGCCACGACCTCTTCCACCAGACTTCCTCATTGTTTTAAAAACGTTACCAAACGAACGGTATTTGTTGCTGTCACACAACTTACACGGTGAGCTATAACTTCAGTATGATTTAGCTACCCCTTTACAGGTGGGTGAGACCACAACGAAAATCAGCCACAATGTTACACACTCTGTTGTTGTTGGCAACAAATGAGATGGCACACACGCAGGACTGTCACTGAAGCGCAAATGTAAATATTTATCTCCCACTGATTTGTGTTTGTTTTTTTTAAAAGGGAGACTTCAGAAAAAAAAAAAATTAAAAAAAAATTATTTTTTACAGAAGAATTTATAAAATAAATAAAATGAAATGATTGTTTCAGGGAGAATTTAGGAAAAAAAAAAAAAAAAAAGGCTTTGTAGGGCCCACTGAGTGAGAGAGGACGCACACAGGAGTCAGGAGTGGCACACAAGCCCAGAGGCCAATATTAATCTCCCACCGATTGATTTAGTTATTTTTTTTGGTAGATTTTGGAACCCAAATCAAGCAAAAAAATTAATAGGCTTTCTATGGCCCACAATTGGGGAGAGAGAGAGAGAGAGATGGCACACCCAGGAGTCAAGACTGGCACACAAGCAGAAGGGGCAATATGAATCTCCCACAGATTTTTTTTTTTTTTTTTCAGGGAGACTTGAGAGAAAAAAAAATACAAAAAAAAATGATTTTTTTCAGGAATAATTTAGAAACCAAAGAAAATAAAATGATTGTTTCAGGGAGAATTTAGAAAACAAATAAAACCAAAAATAGGCTTTCTAGGGCCCACTGAGTGACAGATGAAGCACACAGGAGTCAGGAGTGGCACACAAGCCCAGAGGCCAATATTAATCTCCCACTGATTGATTTAGTGATTTTTTTTGGTAGATTTTGGAACCCAAATCAAGCAAAAAAATTAATAGGCTTTCTATGGCCCACAATTGGGGAGAGAGAGAGAGATGGCACACCCAGGAGTCAAGACTGGCACACAAGCAGAAGGGGCAATATGAATCTCCCACAGATATTTTTTTTTTTTTTCAGGGAGACTTGAGAGAAAAAAAATACAAAAAAAATGATTTTTTTCAGGAATAATTTAGAAACCAAAGAAAATAAAATGATTGTTTCAGGGAGAATTTAGAAAACAAATAAAACCAAAAATAGGCTTTCTAGGGCCCACTGAGTGACAGATGACGCACACAGGAGTCAGGAGTGGCACACAAGCCCAGAGGCCAATATTAATCTCCCACTGATTGATTTAGTGATTTTTTTTGGTAGATTTTGGAACCCAAATCAAGCAAAAAAATTAATAGGCTTTCTATGGCCCACAATTGGGGAGAGAGAGAGAGATGGCACACCCAGGAGTCAAGACTGGCACACAAGCAGAAGGGGCAATATGAATCTCCCACAGATTTTTATTTTTTTTTTTTTTTCAGGGAGACTTGAGAGAAAAAAAAATACAAAAAAAATGATTTTTTTCAGGAATAATTTAGAAACCAAAGAAAATAAAATGATTGTTTCAGGGAGAATTTAGAAAACAAATAAAACAAAAAATAGGCTTTCTAGGGCCCACTGAGTGACAGATGACGCACACAGGAGTCAGGAGTGGCACACAAGCCCAGAGGCCAATATTAATCTCCCACTGATTGATTTAGTGATTTTTTTTGGTAGATTTTGGAACCCAAATCAAGCAAAAAAATTAATAGGCTTTCTATGGCCCACAATTGGGGAGAGAGAGAGAGATGGCACACCCAGGAGTCAAGACTGGCACACAAGCAGAAGGGGCAATATGAATCTCCCACAGATTTTTTTTTTTTTTTTTTTTCAGGGAGACTTGAGAGAAAAAAAAATACAAAAAAAATGATTTTTTTCAGGAATAATTTAGAAACCAAAGAAAATAAAATGATTGTTTCAGGGAGAATTTAGAAAACAAATAAAACAAAAAATAGGCTTTCTAGTGCCCACTGAGTGACAGATGACGCACACAGGAGTCAGGAGTGGCACACAAGCCCAGAGGCCAATATTAATCTCCCACTGATTGATTTAGTGATTTTTTTCAGGTAGATTTTGGAACCCAAATCAAGCAAAAAAATTAATAGGCTTTCTATGGCCCACTATTTGTGAGAGAGATGGCACGCTCAGGACTGGCACACAAGCCCAGAGGCCAATATTAATCTCCCATTTTTTTTTTTTCCAGGGAAAATTTATAAACCCAATAAAAAAAATAATAATAAATAGGCTTTCTATGGCCCACTATCTGAGAGAGAGAGATGGCACGCTTAGGACTGGCACACAAGCCCAAAGGCCAATACTAATCTCCCACTGATTGATTGATTGATTTTTTCAGGTAGAATTATGAACCCAAATCAACCAAAAAAATAAATAGGCTTTCTATGGCCCACTATTTGTGAGAGAGATGGCACGCTCAGGACTGGCACACAAGCCCAGAGGCCAATATTAATCTCCCACTTTTTTTTTTTTTCCAGGGAAAATGTATAAACCCAATAAAATAATAAAAAAATAGGCTTTCTATGGCCCACTATCTGAGAGAGAGAGAGATGGCACGCTTAGGACTGGCACACAAGCCCAAAGGCCAATATTAATCTCCCACTGATTGATTTATTGATTTTTTCAGGTAGAATTTAGAACCCAAATCAAGCAAAAAAATTAATAGGCTTTCTATGGCCCACTGAGTGAGAGATGGCACACACAGGAGTAAGGAGTGGCACACAAGCCCTGAGGCCAATATTTTTCTCCCACTGATTGATGTTGTGATTTTTTCTGGTAGATTTTGGAACCCAAATCAAGCAAAAAAATAAATAGGCTTTCTATGGCCCACTGAGTGAGAGATGACACAGACAGAGATGGCACTCTAGCAGAAATGTCAATCTTAATCTCCCACAAAAAAAAAAAAAAAAAAAAGGAACTGTCCTTCAATTACTATCTCCCTGCAGTAATCTCAGCCAGGTATGGCAGGCAGCAATAAGGAGTGGACTGATGCACAAATTAAATAAAAAGTGTGGACAAACAAACAAGATAGCTGTGCAGAAAGGAAGGAACAAGAGGATTTGTGCTTTGAAAAAAGCAGTTGGTTTGCACAGCGGCGTACACACAGCAATGCAGCTATCAGGGAGCCTTCTAGGGCAGCCCAATGAGCTACAGCGCTGAGGAAAAAAAAAAAAAAGGAGCTTCCACTGTCCCTGCACACCGAAGGTGGTGTTGGGCAGTGGAAATCGCTACAGCACAAGCGGTTTTGTGGTTAATGGACCCTGCCTAACGCTATCCCTGCTTCTGACGAAGCGGCAGCAACCTCTCCCTAAGCTCAGATCAGCAGCAGTAACATGGCGGTCGGCGGGAACTCCCCTTTATAGCCCCTGTGACGCCGCAGACAGCAAGCCAATCACTGCAATGCCCTTCTCTAAGATGGTGGGGACCAGGACCTATGTCATCACGCTGCCCACACTCTGCGTTTACCTTCATTGGCTGAGAAATGGCGCTTTTCGCGTCATTGAAACGCGACTTTGGCGCGAAAGTCGCGTACCGCATGGCCGACCACGCACAGGGGTCGGATCGGGTTTCATGAAACTCGACTTCGCCAAAAGTCGGCGACTTTTGAAAATGTTCGACCCGTTTCGCTCAACCCTAGTAGGCAGCTTTACCGTCTGAGAAAATAAAGAATCTCATCCACAACTACCACAAAAAAATTCAAACTGTCATTGATGTTAGAGGGGGCAATACACTGTATTAAGAAATGGGGTAGGTGAACTTTTGATCAGGGTCATTTGGATGTTTTGGGTTGTCATTATGATTTAAATAGGGAAAACACAGTAGTTTGACAATAAATGGCTTCACCCAACCACTAACCACGAGTGGAGAAAAAGTTTTGGTGTTATCATTCATATTCTCTGAAAAAAGGGCAAGAAAGCAAAAATTCTGCCGGGGTATGTAAACTTCTGAGCAGAACGCTATGTATATATTGTCATAGCTGAAATCTTCCAGACCCCCTGCTTGTTCAGTGTCTGCACAGGTCATGTTCACAAGGCACTGGCCTGTCATCTGCTTTAGAAAACAAAAAACCCTAAAAAAAAGCTTCTAAGATAGGACTACATACTTTTGCTCACGTGACCTAAATAGGTGTGCTATGTCCGCAGCTCCCTGTTAACCCTTTCTGACATGTGACATTCAAGAGTTGAATGTGCTCGACAGAGATTGAGTGCAGGCTGTTTTATACAGCTGACATCTGTCTATTACAGCAGCCACTGGAAGGCGCTCTGATTGCTGTTATTTAACCACTGAAATGCTTCTTTGAATCTCTGACAGTGGCATTTAAGTGGTGCCATTGTGTGATCAATTAAATCGCAGGTTTAAAGGGGTTGTCAACTACTAGGACAACCCCTTCTTAATCTAAATGTTTGGCCCCTATAAAATAAAAAAGCTTATACTCACCTCCCGTGCAGGGGCCGTTCCCACGGTGTCGGCACTCTTGCTCCCATGCTGTTGTTGTGAAACGTGGTGCCAGCTACTCAATCAGCGCTGTTATCACTGTCCCAGCCTCCTGTAGGATTGAACATGTAGAGGAAGTCAGGGCTGTAGCTGACCTCGGACGTCCTCTTCATGTTCAGTTCGACAGAAGGTTGGGTCAGTGACGCCAGCGCTGATTGGGCGGCAGGCTCATGTGTCACAATAACCGCACGAGAGCGAGCACCGACACAGCGGGAGCGGAGGCAAGGGAGGGGAGTATTGCCTTTTTTATTTTATTGGGGCTAAGCGTGGAGTATGACAAAGAGTTATCCAAGCAGTGGACAACTTCTCTAAGTTCCCTAAAGGGGACAGAAATAAAGTAAAAAGTGGAAATCACCCCAGATTTTTAGAAGAGAAAAATAAAATTTAAAAAGCTAAATATATTTGGTGTATTTGATCAAATTAAATGACCTATAAGATAAATGTCATGAAGAGAAAGAAAGTGAAACGCTAAAGTTGCCTTTTTCAGTCTTCTTACTGCCTCCCAAAAATGCAATAAAAATAGATGAAAAAGTTCTACGCACCCCAAAATTAATTCAATAGAAACGTCAGTTCACCTTGCAAAAAAAAAAAGCCATCACATAGCTCCATCCATGGAAAAATAGAAAGTTAGGGGACTCAGAAAATGGGGACGCAAACACATTTTTTTAGAGTTCTAATTTTTTTATACCCTACAATCTAAAATAAATGTTTGCTAACAATATAGTCAAACTAACAAGAATCATTTTGCCAGGTCATTGTTACTGAGCAATAAACTCTGTAAAAATGAAAGCCAAATAAATAATTACATAGCTACGTAGATTCAGTGTTGGACTGGGGTGCCAAGGGCAAATATGACTTTATCCTCATTTACAAATTTCTATACCATTAACTGGGTAGATTGTTAAATGAATAAGATGCTGCCTTTGTCTGTACATATGCAAATTGCCTCTTCAGAGACAAAGAGGACTTGAACTCTATAGCGCCACCTGTTGGAAGTAGCGATCCTACAAGTCACAATCAACCCTTTAACGAGTCTTGCAATATGACTTAGGATAAAAGCCAAATCAGTATCTCAATTCGCAGACACAGTGTTTCGGGCTGTCGGCCCTCGTCAGTGCAAAGCATGAGAACTGATTGGTCTAGTTGAGATGCTCTGGACTGGGGTCTAAGAGGTAAGGTTTCTCCTTGTGAAGACTGACATACCAGCTATGGCTTGTCAAGGTAAGGAGGCTTATTTGCCGTGCAATGCTCCTCTGGGAAATTTACATAGTGATTCAAGTGTATTTTGCCAAGTACTGCTCAGTACGGCTCACCGGTGACCATTTCCGGTGACTACCTCTTGAAGCTCATCAAGAGAATGCCAAGAGTGTGCAAACCAGTCATCAAAGCAAGAGGTGGCTACTTTGAAGAACCTAGAATATAAGACATATTTTCAGTTTTTTCACACTTTTTTGTTAAGTATATAATTCCACATGTGTTAATTCATAGTTTTGATGCCTTCAGTGTGAATTTACAATTTTCATAGTCCTGAAAATACAGAAAAATCTTTATATGAGAAGGTGTGTCAAAACTTTCGGTCTGTAGTACTGATATATATATATATGAAATTTCATCTAAATTTTCCACCTAAAATACTAAACAAAAGCAGGATTGTAGGACTTGAAGTCCAGCACAGCTGAGTTGTTATGTAACACCTTATCCTTCCTCTGAGGAGTACACTCAAACTCCCAGAGAAACCCGCAAGAAAAATGCGACCACCTGACGCTTAGCAGCCAATCAGGACGGCAGATGTGGATCTCTTCAGGCAGTGAAAGAGTGGGAAAGGTGAGAAAGAGGGATCACCTGATTATCATCAGTCAATAAGGAGGGCAGATTGAAATCCCCTCAGGCTGAAAGAGCTCTAAAGGTAAGAAAGAGTAGTCACCTGATCCTCAGCATCCAATCGGGACAGCAGATGGAAATTTTCTCAGGTACTGAAAGAGCGGGAAAAGTGAGACAGTGATCACCTGATTCTCAGGAGCCAATCAGGACCCGAGCTGCAAATCCTCTCAAGCAGGAGAAGAGCGGGAAAGACGTAATCTTTATCAAGGAGTCAGTCACACTGTGCAGGTAGAGTATATCTACATCTCCGTGTTACCTCAATTTTTAAAGGGAACCTGTCACCCCCAAAATCGAAGGTGAGCTAAGCCCACCAGGATCAGGAGCTTATCTACAGCATTCTGTAATGCTGTAGATAAGCCCCCGATGTATCCTGAAAGATGAGAAAAAGAGGTTAGATTATACTCACCCAGGGGCGGTCCCAGTATGATAGGCGTCGCGGTCCGGGGCCTCCCATCTTCTTACAATGGCATCCTCTTCTTGTCTTCACGCTGCGGCTCCGGCGCAGGCGTACTTTGGCTGCCCCATTGAGGGCATAGCAAAGTACTGCAGTGCGCAGGCGCCGGGAAAGGTAAGAGAGGCCCGACACCTGCACACTGCAGTAGTTTGCTCTGCCCTCAACAGGGCAGACAAAGTACGCCTGCGCCGGAGCCACAGCGTGAAGACAAGAAGAGGAAGTCATCCTATGAAGATAGGAGGCCCCGAAACGCGACGCCCATTGGACCAGACCGCAGCGGGAACGCCCCTGGGTGAGTATATTCTAACCTTTTCTTCTCATCTTTCAGGATACATCGGGGGCTTATCTACAGCATTACAGAATGCTGTAGATAAGCCCCTGATGCCGGTGGGCTTAGCTCATCTACGATTTTGGGTGTGACAGGTTCCCTTTAACTCTGTTTTCGTCGCCGTGTCTACTTTATGAGAGGATTTCAAAGTGCGTCATTTTTCATGCTCTCCCTAGTGTTGATGAGGGGAACTGCAGTTGGATTGGACTTTCTCAATAGCTGTCATTTTATGCCTTTGGCTTATAGTTGAAGCATGTTTGGCTACTTTAGCCTGCCTGAGGCAGTCACAGTGCCCTTTTGGGCTCTATTGTGCCGTATGCATCAAAAGGGAAAAGGGATAGGAATGGTGTTATCTAGTGATGAGCGAATATACTCATTACTCGAGATTTCCCGAGCACGCTCGGGTGTCCTCCAAGTATTTTTTAGTGCTCTGAGATTTAGTTTTTGTCACCGCAGCTGAATGATTTACAGCTACTAGCCTGCTTGATTACATGTGGGGATTCCCTAGCAACCATGCAACCCCCACATGTACTTAGCCTGGCTAATAGCTGTAAATCATTCAGCTGAGGAGAGGAAAACTAAATCTCCGAGCACTAAAAAATACTCGGAGGACACCCGAGCATGCTCGGGAAATCTCGAGGAACGAGTATATTCGCTCATCACTAGTGCTATCCCATAAAGTAGTTCACAGTAGTGACACACATACTGCACAGGACTCGTCTGGCTACAATGGGACCCTCTGGCTGATGTATAATACTATACGAGGTCGTTGTATATTGTATGGAGCAGAATATCCCTCCATTGTCAAATATCTGCTATAACCATGATGTGGCCGTCTCCTGAGAAGATATCGGAGCAGATTGTTAAGCAATGTCTTACCCTTAGACAGTTTAACCCCTTCCCACTTTATCTATTTTTTATTTTTGTTATATTTTTCTTTGGGCTTTTGATCTTACACCACCATTACATAGGTAGCGATGCCCCGCATCAAAATCAGGTCATTTCAGCATGGCCAAAAAGGGTCCTGGGCAGTAGAGCTGGCATACAAGTTGACAAACCTTTAAATCTGTGAAAATTGGCTAAGTAACTGATGTTTTCTAAAGTGTGACTTTGGGCCACTTATCTTACAACACCATCACATGACAGACAGATTCACATCAAAATCCGTTTTCTTTCAAGCTGGCCCGAGTGGTTACTGATCAAAAAAGCTGGCATCAAATTTTACAAATTACAACTTTGCCCCGATTTGAATAAGTTATTTATTTGTTTTAAGGGTCAAAGGGTTGTCCCGTCTTGAAGGGATCCTATCAGCAGGATTGTGCACATTAACCTACAAACAGTGTCAGGTCGGCGCTGTTATACTGATTAAAATGATACCTTGGTTGATGAAATCCGTCACGTGGTTGTTGTCTAATCTTTATTTTCAGTTTTGAGTTAATGATATGCTCGTGCTTCGGGCCGGCCTGTGGAGGGGGGTCTTCATGTGGTGCTCTGATTAGGTATTCATGTGTATCACTTCTGGCAGGTTATTGATCCCTCATCACGGGTTGGATTTCTTTTAACTTCCGTGCTCCACAGGACTATGATCATTGAAACCCCATGATAGATTAAATCCTTGAGGAGCTGGTTTGGAAATTCATGGATCTGAAATTTTAGTGCCTCAAGATGTCAGAACATGTAGGGAGATCATCGGAGATCTATGTTGTAGGTAATCCTATTTACAGGACTCCTGTCTTTTCAACATGTCCATCGCCTGGACCACCACAGGATAGCACAAGAAGCTTTCATCTTGGCCTTCTAATAGGTAGATGCTTTGCTGTGAATAAATATTCTGAGGCTGTAAATTATGAACTGGGTCTGGATGTTAAACCCATACATCCTTACAGTACTGTGATTTGGACGTGATCTGCTTGCGGTTTAGCTGTTGCACCGACTGAGTGTGCCACGTTACCAAGGCACGACACTGCTTTCCCCCCAAGGCCTCAGGCTCCCGCCATCTTTTCGTGTGGCTGCTTTGCAGAGATAAGCCGGTGGCATTTTCCCCTGACGTTCTCCCAATCACACAGAATCAGAAGAAAGTGACGGCTTCTATCGTTCTCTCAGCACAGCCGAGATGGTTCAAAGTCAGGATTATTCGCACTGCTGCAAAATCCCTTCAAACAAGGAATAAAAAGTAACCAAGAGAAATAAACGCTTTCTCCAGCTAAAACTGGAACCTGGGTTCATTCAGCCACTATTTCATCTAATGCCCGCTACAAGTAGATGTGTGAACATCAGGAAACGCAACGGGTTCCGACAGACTTCACTTCAGTCAGAATGTGACGTCTTCATTTCTCTGGTCTAGTCCTACATTTATGGGAAGAAGCAGCATTGTGATGTATTAGGTGGTGCTGGACTAATAACTTGCAAATGCCGATTTTTATACATTTAAAAAAAAATAAAATGGGACTGATGTTTGTTAATGGATTATTTCCTGTGCTAAAATGATTAATGGAGGGGCATGTGTGAAACCAACGCATTCTGGGAAGGGAGGGGACTAGGAATGACATTGAGACTCACCAACCAGGTGGTTTGGGCCCTTTATTTGTCATTAGCCTATCCATGAGTTTTGTCTACAGTTTTCCCTTTAGGATATTTGCACATGTTCTGGATTTTTTGCGTTTTTTTAGGCCGTTTTCCGCCGAAAAAACTCTAAAAAACAAAAACAAAACACTTACATAAGTATTCCATCATTTTTAACGCATTCTGCAATTTTTGGGCACATGATGCGGTTTTTTTTTCCATGAAAAAAAAAATGCATCGCGGTAAAAAATGCAGCATGTTCATTCTTTTTTTCAGATTTTTTTCGGTTTTGCCGCTATATTATTGCATTGGGGAAGCTCTGGGAAAAAAACGCAAAAAAAAAGCGCGGGTGGATTTCTTGCAGAAAAAGTCCGGTTACCAGCGTAAAAGTAAAAAAAAAAAACACTACATACTTACCTACCGCTGTCTGTCCCCGGCGCTGTGCTCTGCACTCCTCCTGTACTGGCTGTGAGCGTCAGTCAGCCGGAAAGCAGAGCGGTGACGTCACCGCTCTGCTTTCCGGCCGCTGTGCTCACAGTCAGTGCAGAGGAGTGCAGAGAAGCTGAGCGCCGGGGACAGACAGAGGTAGGTAAGTATGTAGTGTTTTTTTTTTTTTTTTACTTTTACGCTGGTAACCAGGGTAAACATCGGGTTACTAAGCGCGGCCCTGCGCTTAGTAACCCGATGTTTACCCTGGTTACCCGGGGACTTCGGGATCGTTGGTCGCTGGAGAGCTGTCTGTGTGACAGCTCTCCAGCGACCAAACAGCGACGCTGCAGCGATCCGGATCGTTGTCGGTATCGCTGCAGCGTCGCTTAATGTGAAGGGGCCTTTACTTCTGGCCTCCAGGCCTCCTCTGACTCTAGGTATCCTTCTAGAACCAGGGCAGCAAATAATTCAGGAGACACGTGGTTCAAAAAACCAAACATTTACTTTTTGTGAATGGCAGTCTGTACAGTATTTACAAGCAGATGCAAAGGATAAGGCCCGACGGGTTGTCATCTGTCCCACAGGTACCGGATACAACTTCAGCCCTGGTTCTCGGCATAGGTGTCATATTGCCCACTCTGGCTTTCCTAGCCCTTAGGGATCTTCCTCACCTCTAGCAGTATATGTGGATTGTGATATCTTCCGCCCCATGTAGTCTGAGTCCATCTTTCCCTGTAGCTTCACAAGCTGAGTGTGGCTCTGGCCCCCAAAGTCCATCTTGAGGTTGCCCAGGCCATTCGACGGAATCACACGGAAGGGTATTTGCGGCAATCCACTGCCTCGAGTATTAGGCTCACATTGTCCCTAGCAACCTTAGTACTGCTACACTGCTGTCCTCACACTGACTGTCCCTTCCTGCACTTGCCACTAACACTCAGTTCCCCCTCCCAAACTGGCCCTGCCAATGCAGTTAACCCTGTCCCAGCTAACTGCAGCCTCAGTGAGTATAATATCTTTATCACATACATGGGGATCAAATACATTTAACCTTCATGTGTCAGGGAGCAATCCGTCAGCTCCCACCACTGTTAAAGGGATGCAAGAACCGGTATCCCAGCTGTTCCTGGTGCAGGACGGACGGGCTTAGTTGTGGACCCCCATCAGATATTTTTGTCCTACCCTAAGGATAGCCCATCAATATAAAAGTTCCAGACAACCCCTTTAAGGCACTTACTGAAAAATGCTTAGGTGAAAGTAAACACTATAGTATTTTAGCAGCAGCCATAGGATACATCCAAATGTGACAAATTTGCTCATGAAATTACTGCCGATTTTGGTGTACAATTTCTTGCAAAGCAAAATTAAAAAACAAATAAAAAACACTATACTCCTCTGATTTGCACAGAAAATCAGCAGCATTTCCATCCCTTGTAAAGCAACATTTAGCCTGAGCTGTTGTTGCCTGTGAATACATATGGTAAAGCAGACCACCAACATGTCTGACTACAATCGGGCACATTTGGTCACACTTTATCATCCGTCATGCCTTCTGGTGACTTTAAATTTGTAAGTGAAGAAGAAAAGTGATCTAAAGGAAGTAATCTGATTTTGTGAACTATGAAATATACATAGTGCTCCCAGCTTTCGGCACGGTGATCTAAGAATGAATACTTGATGTTCCCCTTTCACTGAGAAAATCTTCTTATACATGTGCTGTGTGGATGTGGCTTTACCTACTTATGTGTGAAAAGATAAATTGGAATAAATGACCCAATTATGTTTGTAGGTCCAGCTTTAAACACTAGGTGGAGCCCAAAGCTTGTGTTATGCAGCCGATGAGTCTAACTCTTGTGCACCTTCTTACCACTGGTAGCTTCTCCTCACAATACTGCAGCTACTCGGTTCCTGTTCAGGTCAGGGAATTTCTTTTTGACATCCAGAAGCTGGAAACCTGAATGTATCCATTCACTGAGAGCAATCAGAGATCTTGACAATGGGTAACAACTAGTGATGAGCGAATGTGCTCGGATAAGGTCTTATTCAAGCATGGTCACGTGTAACCGGATGTTTTTAGCATGTTTGAAAAATATGTTCGAGTCCTCGCGACTTCATCTCTCGCGGCTGTTCGACAGCAGCAACACAAGCAGTGATTTGTCTACAAAACGTTGCGTAGTGACGCACAAGATATGTGGTTGTTTCCTGAGGAAAAAGTGTGTGTCGCTTCAAAACGCGTCGAATAAAACTGCAAGTTTAATAATTCATGGTAACTGGCGTCTTCAATAATCGGCAGCGTGGAAAAAATCCACAAATTCTCCATATCGTCCTTCTATTTTCATTTTTTTATGTCACTTTTCTTTTTTCTTTTATGGTATTCGTTGCTTTTTTTTGTGCTAAAACCTTCAAAATGGTGCACCTAGTTCATGAATTTTGCGCAAACCGAAAACTTGTCTTTCTTCTAACCTTTTTTTGCGCCTTTCTAGCAGAGAAGGTCACACATTGTTCAAAATGTTTCAAAGTGGGGGAAGAAATTCTGTGACCTATATAAAATCACTCCATGGATCCTGTTGCGTCCACGGTGCTGACTACTTCCCGTATTACACTTCTATGTATATCACTAGTTTATAATCTAATAACGCACGATGATGTACAGTAAGTGAGGCCTTTGATGGGAGGACGACATGACAGGGTTGAGCAATATATAGGGAGCTGAGGATGGATTAAGGGGTGGCATGGTAAGGGTTAAGGGATTTGAGTGTGATAGGATTATTGTTCCGACTGCGACTCCGAGATCCCTGTACACATAGAAGCCAAGCTTGCTGCTTCACATCCTTTATCGTGTTGTATTACCGTATATAGTGACGTAATATCTCATGTTCGTAAAATGTAATGGTCCTGCCATTGTATATTACTCAATAGTTGTAAAACATGCTTGCTGTCTTTGAGATAGGCAGGGAGATCCGGTACTAATTTTTGCAAGTAGCAATCTACCTAACGAGACAAGGCATTTAGTGCCCGAAATTATTGGACGGCCTGGTGGGTTCGTAAGATCTTTATGAATTTTCGGTAGATGGTAAAAAATTGCTGTTCTAGGTTATGGGGTATTCATTTTTAATATATACTTACCTTGTAATGTCTTCACATCCTGTTCCGTCCAGATGTGTCTGGATCCCAGAATTCCAAGCGGCGGAAGTTCACCGACCTCCATATTGGGACACCCAAGTGATGGGTGTCTCAATATGGAAACTGCTGGTGGTAGCTGCCTCTTGCACGGTACCACCAGCGGAACACCGTCCCGCCACACACACACACACACACACTGTATACGCCGTATGCACCACACACACACAAACACTGTATGTACCGTACGCACCACACACACACACTGTATACGCCGTACGCACACGCACCACACACACACACTGTATAAGCCGTATGCACCACACACACTGCATACGCCATACGCAGCCCCTTGCGTGGTACCACCAGCAGAACACCATCGTGAACACGCCACCGCCGGGATCAGCCGAATGATTCACTGACCGCCGCCATCTTTGTACAGGAGGAGCACATAGCACATGGGGTAGACAGGTCAAAGAAGAGAGCACAGACGGGAGAAGTCAGCACATAGGGAAAGAGAGAGTGGATAGGTGGGTGATCACATGGGGGAGAGATTCTCAACGCTGCAATGCCTGCCCCCATCGTGACATTACCGCCCTCCTGATGCGATAGCATCGGGCCTCCCTCTAGTATATTCATATTCTTTTTCCTTAGTTCTTTCAACTCCTCAAAGATTCCTTGTCATACTGAGCGTAGTCCATTACCACAATACCCCCACCTTTACCAGCATGCCAAATTATAATGTCATGGTTATCCAGCAAATCTTGTATAGCCTTTCTTTCCTTATTAGAAAGATTGTCTCTAATGTTAGAGCACTTTTTTCACTGACTTTTTTAGGTCATTTTTGGAAAGAATCAAAAGCTTCAGAATATTCATTTAATGGATGAAAATTGGATTTGCTGCGTAAATTGATATAATTTTTTTGCTGTTCGTGATTTTGTATAGGTTCTTGTCTATCGTCAGTAATGCTTTTTTTAAAGGAAATCTCTCGGTATTGGTCACTTGTATACAGGTTATGAAGGAGCTCGGCAGGTTGTTCCAAACATCTTGGAGACCTGACCCCAGATCTTCTGTGGATGTCACTAGTACAGATCCTTCTGTCTCTTCATGTGGTCCCACACAGACTGGATGATGTGAGATCTGGGCTCTGTGGGGTCGGATCATCACTTCCGGGACTTAATTACATTGGCAGGATGTTTGGGGTCGTTGTTCTGCTGCAGAATAAATTTGAACAAAGAAAGTCAGAAAAGAAGATATTATACCCAATATTCTCACCATACTCAATCCCAAATGGGAGAGTCACTATGGGAGATATTATATTAAGTCAGGATGGACACTCCTCACAATAGCAATAAACAAAAAACAAATGGAGTTGAAGTCCATAAATATATTTTATTGATTATAAAAATGGCATCCATAGCCAAAAATACATACAAAAAATCATAATTCAAATATATGTAACATATAAATCAACAACAAAAAGGGGGGTAGATGGTAGCAAAAGGATGGAAAAAAGGCACCGTGTGGGTACTCCTGATACCAAGTTATATATTCGTAAGGTGCATCATGCAACAAAATGTCAGCAATACCTGGGAAAAAGGATCAAACATCTAAGGTTCCTATATAATTTGTGCATATGGCTCTCATCTAATTACAATACGCCCTGCGCACAGGCTAAAGGTGCTCATGGATCTCCCAAGGCCAAAACCCAAAAAATGGAAAAAGTACTATGCATAAACCTTATTAATCCTTACCCAGGTGTCGGTAATCAGGAAGGAAGCCCACACGGTGGCCCCAACGCGCGTTTCGCGTCAGCTTCGTCAGGGGGCTGTCCCCTGACGAAGCTGACGCGAAACGCGCGTTGGGGCCACCGTGTGGGCTTCCTTCCTGATTACCGACACCTGGGTAAGGATTAATAAGGTTTATGCATAGTACTTTTTCCATTTTTTGGGTTTTGGCCTTGGGAGATCCATGAGCACCTTTAGCCTGTGCGCAGGGCGTATTGTAATTAGATGAGAGCCATATGCACAAATTATATAGGAACCTTAGATGTTTGATCCTTTTTCCCAGGTATTGCTGACATTTTGTTGCATGATGCACCTTACGAATATATAACTTGGTATCAGGAGTACCCACACGGTGCCTTTTTTCCATCCTTTTGCTACCATCTACCCCCCTTTTTGTTGTTGATTTATATGTTACATATATTTGAATTATGATTTTTTGTGTGTATTTTTGGCTATGGATGCCATTTTTATAATCAATAAAATATATTTATGGACTTCAACTCCATTTGTTTTTTGTTTATTAGAATAAATTTGAAGCATTGATGACCCCCATTATTTTACTTTTTTGTCCTAAATCAGATGAGAAGAGCTGGATAAAAGATATAAATAAAATACAAACTCCCTCTCTGGCTGTCATATCAGGCTTACTGATGAATTCTTAGCTCACTCTGCAGCCAGCAATAGACTTTTTAATGAAACCCAATTGCAAAGATGCATCTAAATAAAAAATGTGGACAACCACTTTAATGCTGTGTTCGGCTTTAGGTTCTGATCCATTTAATGCATACTTGGCGACTTTTGGAGGTTGTGAGTCAGTGAGTCTTCAAGTTTGGACGCTCCATCAATGCATATTTTCTGTCTCCACTCCTATTCTATGCCTTGGCCTCTACCTTACTAAGACTCTGAGAAACCTTCCAAAATTATTAATTTATGCAAGCTTTTGGTCGACCCCAAGAGATCTACTCAGTTGTTTGAGTGTTCTCTAATATTTTCTAGGGGATAATTATTTTGCTGGTAATGTAACCGTTACAAAATGCTCTTTTTGTGGATTTCAGCTGCAGTGTGGGTAATGTTCCCAGGTTAGTGCTCATCATGCAGCATGAGATAAGCAGTAGTGATGCCTGTTAACGCTATGTGCACATGTTGCGGATTTGCCTGTGGAATTGTCTGCGCTGATCCTTCCTCTCTTGGCAGAAAACACAGTTGAAAATCCGAGAGGATTTGATGCGTTTTTATGCGTTTTTGATGCGATGCCCAACCTCTTCTTTTACATACTCCACTGAAGACCATAATATCATCACATACCATGTTGAAATATAATGTTTACACACACAAAACAAAGATAGATAGATAATAGATAGATAGATGATAGATAGAATAGATAGTTAATAGATAGATGATAGATAGATACTCTAGATAGATAATAGATGGATGATAGATAGATAGATTGATAGATAGATAAAAGATAGATGATAGCTAGTTACTGTAGATGAATAGATGATAGATATTAAATAGATAATAGATATAATAAGCTACTATATAATTATCTAAGGGTCACTTACCGCCTTTCTGTCTGTCTGTCTGTCCTTCTGTCATGGATATTCATTGGTCGCGGCCTCTGTTTGTCATGGAAATCCAAGTCGCTGATTGTTCACGGCAAAACAGCCACGACCAATCAGCGACGGGCACAGTCCAGAAGAAAATGGCCGCTCCTTTTTCCCCGCAGTGAGTGCTCGGCGCCCGCATACTCCCCTCCAGTCACCGCTTACACAGGGTTAATGCCGGCGGTAACGGACCGCGTTATGTCGCGGGTACCGCACTCCGTAACCGCCGCTATTAACCCTGTGTGTCCCCAACTTTTTACTATTGATGCTGCCTATGCGGCATCAATAGTAAAAAGATCTAATGTTAAAAATAATAAAAAAACAAAAAACCTGCTATTCTAACCCTCTGTCGTCCGACGATGCGCTCTCGCCTGCCACCAGCTTCCGTTCCCAGCGATGCATTGCTAAATTACCCATACGATGATGCATATGCAGCATCAATAGTAAAAAGATCTACTGTTACAAATAATAATAATGATAATAATAATAAAAACGTTATTCTCACCCTCCGACGTGTCGTCCTGTCCTCGGCAGTGCAAGCGGCAGGTTCCAGTGCTAAGGATGCTATGCGACAAGGACCTGCCATGACGTCACGGTCATGTGACCGCGACATCATCACAGGTCCTGCGCTCATGCACCGCACACAGGCGACAGGATTACAAGGCCCCTTCAGAGGGTGAGTATGTTTATTTTTTATTTTTTAACCTGTTACATACGTGACGGGGCAATATACTACGTAGCTGGGCAATATACTACGTAGCTGGGCAATATACTATGTGGCTGGGCAACATACTACGTGGCTGGGCAATATACTACGTCGACATGCATATTCTAGAATACCCGATGCGTTAGAATCGGGCCACCATCTTAAAAATAATAATAATAATAATAATAATAAAAAAAAAAAAGTTTACTCTCACCCTCCGACGTGGCGTTCTGTCCTCGGCAGTGCAAGCGGCAGGCTCCGGTGCTAAGGATGCTATGCGAGAAGGACCTTCCATGACGTCATGGTCATGTGACCGCGACGTCATCACATGTCCTGCGCTCATCCAACCCTGGGACCGGAAGCTGCCACGTGCACTGCACACAGGCGACAGGACTACAAGGGGTCCCTCGGAAGGTGAGTATATGTTTATTTTTTATTTTAACTCTTTTTTAACCTGTTACATATGTGTCTGGGCAATATACTACGTGGCTGGGCAATATACTACGTGACTGGCCAATATACAACGTGGCTGGGCAATATACTGCGTGGTTGGGCAATATACTACGTGGCTGGGCAATATACTATGTGGCTGGGCAATATACTACGTGGCTGGGCACTATACTGCGTAGTTGGGCAATATACTACGTGGCTGAGCAATATACTATGTGGCTGGGCAATATACTACGTGGGCTGTGCAATATACTACGTGGACATGCATATTCTAGAATACCCGATGCGTTAGAATCGGGCCACCGTCTAGAGTTAAAAATAATAATAATAAAAAAAAGTTTACTCTCACCCTCCGACGTGGCCACCATCTAGTCATGATAATAATAATCATAAAAAGCAGCCGCACACTCCGGTCCCAAGTACAGGTGGCAGTGCCGAGTATTTATTGAGGTGTGAGACTCGAGCACGTTTCTTACAAGTGTGACCCCGGCCTTAAATGCAATATCTGTTTAATTTAAAAAAAAAATTGTGTGGGCTCCCGTGCAATTTTCAAAACCAGCAGAAGGAAAGCCAGCGACTGGGGGCAGATGTTTATAGAGTGGGAAGGAGGTAATACCCATGGAGATTTCCAGGCTATTAATATCAGCTCACAGCTGTATATTTAGCCTTTACTGGCTATTAAAATAGGGGAGCCCCCAAAAAATGACGTGGGGTTCCTCCATAAATAATAACCAGCAAATGCTATGCAGACAGCGGGCGGGCTAATGTTAATAGTTTAGGAAGGAACCATGGATATTGCCCCCCCAACCCCTGGCTAAAAACAACAGCACTCAGCCACCCCAGAAAAGGAGCATCTCTAAGATGCTCCAATTCTGGCACTTAGCCTCGCTCTTCCCACTTGCCCTGTAGCAGTGGCAAGTGGGGTAATAGTTTTGGGGTTGATATCACCTTTGTATTGTAAGGTGACATCAAACCCGGCTTAGTAATGGAGAGGTGTCAATAAGAAACTCATCCATTACTAATCCTATAGTTGTTAAGGGGTTAAATAAAGACACAGCCAGAATAAAGTATTTTAATAAAATAAAACACCATACAGATTCCCATATTTATTATACTCCTAATTCCTGCCACTCCCTCATTCTCCTGCAAAAAAATAAATAAAAATAAATCAACACAAATACTCCCTATTCCGATATAATCCATTTACTAACGAGTGTCCAACGACGATCTCCCGTGTAGAGCTGTCACATTCCGAGATGTGACCACTCCACAAGGGCTCTGATGACACATTGACGGGAGAGAATACTCCTGCAGTGTAGTTTTTCGAAGTTTGTGCTTTCACTTTACGGCACTACGGCTGCGTGAGAATTTTCCCACGCAGTGATGCCGCAAGTGATACGACGAACGGTGGCAGACTGATCCACTGCAGGAGGATCTCCACCTGACACTGTACACACTCCAGAGCCCCTGTAGAGCGGTCACAACTCCCTATGTGACAGCTCTACACGGGAGATCGTCATGGGACACTCGTTATTAAATGGATGACATCAGAACAGGGAGTATTTGGTTGGTTTATTATTTTATTTTTTGCAGGCGATTGAGGGTGTTGGGGATTAGCTGTTTGTTGAGTATGCACTGTATGTGTATATGTATGTACTGTACAGTATATGTTTATGTATGTGAAGCGCCCCCAGACGCAGGGCCGCGGGTTACTCGGTACCGGTCCTCTCTGGCTCAGTTCTGGGGATGTCACGGTGGCTGGACCCGGTCCGTGACCCTGCTAAGGGGCGTCCAATAAAAGGGATGATGAAAGTCAGCTAAGGATTCGTGACGCCACCTGTGTTATTCGGTCAGGGAGACCGACGCTGCTTGGGGATCCACTGGGGTGATGTGATGGCAGCTAGATGGTATACCTTCCCACAGGTGAAGTATGTCCCCAGGGCTTCCCAGTAATGTAGATGGCGATGGTGTGAGGCGCAGTCAATAACGAGGACACAGGGTTGCAGTCTCTTTACCTTTTACTGAAGGCTTCAGGATCCTCAATCCAGAGCACTGTCAACAGGGCTGTCTGAGACGGCTGGTCCGAAAGCACATCCAGAGTTCCCTTTGCAGGTGGAAATCAGTGCCTACCACTAGCGCCTGTGTTTTGTAGTTCTGCTGAGCATTCGGGATAGTCCTCACAACTTCTGTTCTCGTTCTTTCTCGTTCTTTCTATTCTCCGTCCCCAAAGTTTGTTATGGCTAGGACTCACCTGTTTGACGGGAAGGCTCGGAGCTATTCTGAGACCCTAGAGACGCCACTCTCCACGGTTGCCCCCTATGTCTGCTTAGGTGATGTAAGGTAGACAGCCAACCTATAATTAACTGTCCTGTGGTATTTGAAGTAAGGCATAAAGTCAGTTACTTCCTCGGTGTTCCGGTCACCGGCTACGCACCTCAGTAAGATGTTGCCATTCTCGGGGCACGACTCCTACTGGCTCTCCTTTATGATTGATCTCGTTTCTCACTGTCCACAATATCCTTCGCTTCGTGTCCATTCTTTAGATGCCGCCGCAAGGTAGTGCAGGCGCGGCTCTGTAACGATCTGTTCTTGTCGCTAAGTCTCTGCCAGGTTCCCACGCCTGTCAGGGACTCCCCTGAAGTCTCCCCCGCAACACCCCCTGCCACGGGATGTTGCCTGGGCAAAACCCAGTCAGCTTCTCCCTAACTTCCTATCCAACCCCTAGTTTTACCAGTGTGAGGAGTGGCCTAATAAATAAAACCTTTTGCTCCCCCTAGTGGCCGGAGTGTGAAGTGTAATGTGTGCTGGTGATACCTGTTCAGATGAACTCCTTTAGTGCCATCAGACGTACAATCACTCCCCTTAGTGGCAGAGCAACATTACTGCAACGACCAGGTCTCTGGGGCGCTGCATATGTACTGTATGTGTATATGTATGTACTGTATGTGTATATATATTTTTTTTTTTTTACACTTGAACACAGCCGGATGATGGGACTACTGTCCCATCATCGGCTAATGCTGTCACTGTTCTATGTGACAGCAGACATAGCCGGATGGGACTAGTAGTCCCATCGGACGATGCCTGCCTAAACACAGACCCGCACACACACCCACACACAACAGCGCACACACCCGCAGACACACACCTGCAGACACACACAGAAACCCGCAAACAAACACGCACATCTTCTCCCCTCACACACAATCTCCGCCCACACACTCTTCCTCCTCCCTATCTGCAGCGTTTTTTGCATGCAACTCCGCAGCAAAACCGCAAATCTTTTGTACGGTATATTCCTGCATGCAAGAAGTATCATCCATTATAATCTTCCGGCATAATGGAGCAATGGGAATTAATCTGATTGCCACACACAGAGATGGAAAGGAATTTGGCTTTTTATTCCCTGCTTTTTGGAGGTTAAATTGGCAGAAGGCTTATACTCCAGGGGGTCGTTTGCTTTATCACACATTTACAATTAATAACGGGGTGAGATTGTCAGACATATTGACGACCAACGGTATTCAAACTCGCAGCCTGCAGATGAATGTTTGGAGACGGAAGACAATGCCTGACTGGACGCCATTGCTGTATGGTTTTTGTTGGTCAATTTTCAGGGATTTTTTTTATTTTGCCTTATTAGTTTTTTGCATTAGCCACCGTGCATCGAAGATATGAAAGAGCTTGTGATGTAGCCCTCCTAGAAGGCTGGTGGGCACGCTCACCTGTCAGACCCCTGCAATGCTTGTAAACATCCAGCAGAGAAGTAGACATGAAAGCCTGTGGCTGCCCAGAGAGAGTGCTGCTTGAATTAGATCATGTCTTTTTTGAAGCTGGGAATAAACAGCTGCTTCGCTTGGCTTTGATGTCATAATGTTCTCCGTCTCCCAAGCTGCGTGTTCACCGTTTTGTTTTCACAAGGACTTTCACCATCTATGCAAATCTGCATGTTGGCATCACCGGGTGCAGCGCACTTATCTATCGCCAATGGTAAAAGCAGGGCAATGCGGAGGCAACACTATAACAACTGAATCTTGGTGGCTGTAGTGGAGATGTCTGCAACTGCAATACACATAATATCTATTTTACCAATCAATCACATCAAATAAAGTCTAAGATTCATCCATAATTATGAAAACATTTATAAAGGTAAAAATACTGGACTGAGACATCTTTATTAATCGTAAATTCACATATACATAAAGCCCTAGTCCATGCCCTCATCATCTCCCGCCTCGACTACTGTAACCTCCTGCTCTGTGGCCTCCCCTCTAACACTCTTGCGCCCCTCCAATCTATTCTAAACTCTGCTGCCCGACTAATCCACCTGTCCATCCGCTATTCCCCGGCCTCTCCCCTCTGTCAATCCCTTCACTGGCTCCCCATTACCCAGAGACTCCAGTACAAAAGCCTAACCATGACATACAAAGCCATCCACAACCTGTCTTCTCCATACATCTGCGACCTCATCTCCTGGTACTTACCTACACGCAACCTCCGATCCTCACAAGATCTCCTTCTCTATTCCCCTCTTATCTCCTCTTCCCACAATCGCACACAAGATTTCTCTCATGCATCACCCCTACTCTGGAACACTCTACCCCAACATATCAGACTCTCACCTACCATCGAAACCTTCAAAAAGAACCTGAAGACCCACCTCTTCCGGCAAGCCTACAACCTGCAGTAACCACCGATCGACCAAACCGCTGCATGACCAGCTCGGCCCTCACCTATTGTGTCCTCACCCATCCCTTGTAGATTGTGAGCCTTTGCGGGCAGGGTTCTCTCTCCTCCTGTACCAGTTGTGACAAGTATTGTTCAAGATTATTGTACTTGTTTTTATTATGTATACCCCTCCTCACATGTAAAGCGCCATGGAATAAATGGCGCTATAATAAATAATAATAATATAGCATCGTAAAGGGGTTTTCCACTTTCAATAAACTATTCCTGATGTGTATATTATGCTATAAAAAAGTACTTTACATTTTTCCCTCCTGGAGTCCGGAACAATGTCTCTATTACTTGACTGCAACGGTGTCGTCACATTGACATCGCTGCAGCCAATCAATGAGCTCGTCTACTCATACAGAGCTGCTGAGCTCACTGATCGGCTGCAGCCAATTAACAGAGATCAGTGGTGGAGACACCCTGAAGGGTAAGTATAGTACTTTTTTTTCTTCTCAACCATTTCATCAGGAAACGTTTTCTGCAAGGGGACAACCCCTTTAAAAGGTTATTTTCAGGATTGCATGTTATTCTCTATTAATAGGAAAAGGGATAACTTACTGTACGTGGGCACGTGGCCTGAGGTGAAAGAACTGTTGGTCAGACAACATCCCTTGGCTGGCCTTATGTTGTGTAGGCCTGCTCTAAACTAATGACCCCGGAACAGATCCCCCCAAGTGCATCCAGCCTCGTGCCATATTCTTATGTGCATACAAACGCTATATCACAGCCAGGGCCAGTTTTAGTCAAAATTGGGCAGTGGGTAAAAGTTTAAAATGGGGCCCCAAATGATAACATATTGCACCACAATACTGAAACATTTTTGTATTTACATGCACTGAGTTCAGACTGTTAAACGAGCGCGTTTGACAACATTGAAGTCGTTCCCCGGCCCTTTACTCCTGCTGAGGAAGAAGGATGGGCACAGAAAAATTATTAGTAGATCAGTCTGTCCCCATACGGTATCATGATCTTGATACAGTTGAATGCGTAAAATGGAGGGGGGGTATAACGCTGCACTGGCATCGGGCCACGCTGACTAACGGTCCCTGCTGGCTCGGGGCCCCTGAGGGAGTGGGGGCCCTAGGCAAATGCCTAGTTTGCCTGACCCTAACACCGGCCCTGATCGCAGCCTACTATGTATATACAATGTATACCATCCCAATGGATGCTAAGAGGACACTCTTGAGGACCTTCTTCAGGTTGGTGCAGCCCCCTGGGTAAGAATAACCTACACGCCTGGAACTTTCTTGTTGTATACCACAACATAGGGCTCTAATAAGATCAGTAACACAATGTGGGGCTCTATCATGATGCGGACAGAGCATAACAACTGTTTTAAAGGGGTCAGCTGAGCTGCAGGAATAACAGTTTATGCTGTAAAATCACAGACGATCCTTTTGTAGATCACCGCAATGATGATGTGCCGCACTGACGCAGCAATGAAATGATGCGATCAATCCCTTCACTATACTGATAGATTTTTATGTCTGTGATACTGTGTCTCTTATGCTACATAATTGGGGAAAATCCATAATGAAATCTGCAGCAAAAAATGCTAACATTTGTTACAAAATGTCATGTCAAGGTACATTTGTGTTCCTGCAGGAAAAAAATAATTTAGAAAAAAAAATGTCAGTGTGCAGGAGACCAATGGGTGGCATTTTGGCAGGTTGCTGATCTTTTTCGTCCATTTTCTTCTATCTTTGTATATTCCTTTCGTCCACTATTTATTTGTTTTTTGTCTTTTGTTTCGCAGCTGCTATCAGAAGTCCAGTGGGAAGCTGGAAATGCGACAGGTGAGTGACACAGGAGAAAACCGATCCTTGGATTACAGCAGGATGTTATGGGAAGAGGAGAAATCATGCTGGCTTCACATGGAGGACTCAGCAGATGGCTCAGCTATTCGAGGCTAGCCTGTACTTGCTGCTGTTTACAGTGACAATACCACATGCTGGTTCTCCATCTTCCTTATGTCTGTCGTTTTCAGGTTCGCTTGTTGCTACCCTCATCCCCTGTGTTTTGGTTATAGCCATCTCATGGTTGATCCATGCTCTCCATCTCGTCGCTTTCAATCACTTTATTCTTGCACCTTTTGAACAATCCAGTGAGTCCGCCAATTATTAAAAAGAATATTCCATACAACTATTTGTAAGTAGCCATGCAATTTGCTAAAATACACAAGTTGACAGGTGCCCTAGACCCACCAACGTCTCCTGTGTAGCCCGTCCACAGGCAAATTAGAACAAAATATGGTGTATGGAGGCCGTGGGGTACTCAGTACCGGGTCCTGCAGTTCACAGGGGGATGTCACGGTGGCTAACCCGATCCATGGCCCTGGGACGTCCGTGTAAAAGGAGAAAGGTCTTTAAAGGGATAGAGTTTATGTTCGTGACGCCACCTGTGGTAATCGGTCAGGGTGACCGACGCTGCTTTAAGGGTCCGCTGGGGTGGTGTTATGGCAGCTAGATGGTATACCTTCCCACAGGTGAAGTATATCCCCAGGGCATCCCGGTGTGTAGATGGTGGATGGTGAGAGGCGCAGAGAAGAACGTGGACACAAGGTTGCAGTCTCTTTACCTTTACTGAAGACTTCAGCATCCACAGTCCAGAGCACCAGACCACAGGGCAGGCAGAGTCCGGCTGGTTTGGAGGCAAGTCCAGAGTCCCCTTGTCCAGGTGGAAATCAGTAGCCTTCCCTTGCGCTGCAGTGTTGTAGTTCCTTACTGCCTAAGGCTTCACATAAGGTCCTCACAGATGTAATGTCTTTCTCTCTGTCCCCATATAGGATAGGACAAACCCATATGACTGGTGGCTTGAGGCTGTTTATAGGGACTCTAGCACGCCCCAGCCTCCAAAGGTTGCCACCGTGCCTCCTGGGTGTAGGTGCAATTAGCTGTCCTACCAGTCTCTGAAGTAAAGCATAAAATTCCTTACTCCCTCAGTGTGCCGGCTACCGGGCTTCTGCACCTCAGAAGGAGGCAGCCTGTGCAGGGCTGGTCCCCTTCTGGTATCCTCTCCTTTGCTACGACTTCCTTTACGCTCTCTGCAAACTGTTCGGCTTTCTATCCATCTGTTTCCTAGGAGCTGCAGCACTTTACGCTACACGGGTCCTATGCTTCCTTTCCCTCTGTCTTTCTGACAGGAACTGAACCCTTTCCCTCCAGATCAGGATGTTCCTATAGGGGATTTCACCTTAAACAGGCTTAGAGCTCCCCCTTGTGGTCTGGAGTGTGAACATGTTGCATGCATTGTGTTATCTGACAGAGTTCTCCTTCATTGCCTCCAAACGTAGCATCACTCTCCCCGAGAGGAAAGCAATACCACTGCGATGACCAGGACCCTGGGGCGCCACACTGTAGGTCATGTAACCCAGCACACACTGAATTCTGGTTTTGACGAGTAGGGGATGGTTGCTAGACACATGACCGATGTCACATTTTATGCCACTTGGTCGAGGGTGCTGAGGCAGGGGATACTACACGGGCATCTGTATTAGAAAATCATGTGGTTCCGTGTTTAATAGTAACGTTAATTAACATCTTGCAGATATCCCTTTACATGATTCAATTCTGTCATTAAAATAAAAATAAATGAAAATATTTACAGTGGTGGCCACTTTCTAATTTAATTCACAGTTGTGCGGGACTCATCCATGTCATGTTATTACCAAAGCAATGCAGTCCACATTGTAAAAATGCCGCCACCTCGCAGTGTCACACCACAATCTAGATCATGGTTGCTGAGGAAAGGGGCATTTGATTAGACATTGCGCATGGCTTTAGTAACTGGCACATACGCAAAAGGAGATCGTTGGTGGACATGTCTGGTCATGTGACACACTATCAGTGGCCATCTATCAGACTGGAGCCCCGTAACACTTAAGAGGAACACACAATTTTGGAGATAGCCTTTTAATGTTTGTATCATCAACTTTGCTAAATTGCAAAAGATCATCACTGCAGAGGTCCGAGAAAGGTCTGTATCATCAGTATGGAAGCACGGGCAAGCAAATCAACTTTACACATCCCTGGTTAAAACATGCATTTGGTTCAGGTCGATGTTCTTCAGTGACGAGAACCACGTTGGATAAGGAACTTAGTGCAAATACAAATTGTATTTAAGTATCGTAAATATGTAATTTTTAGTTTTTCACATAAACTCACGGACGGTTGGTGTCTCAGGGCTCTTTGGATCATTGAAATAAATATCAAACACCTGTGATCATTTGCCAAGTGAGACCCAATTAAAGGAATTCTACTTAGGAAGGACTTCCCACATTATTACAAGCAGTATGGGACAGAGAAAGTATCTCTCTGCTGCTGAAAAGCATCAAATAGTGCAATGCCTTGAACAATGTATGAAAACATTAGATATTTAAAGAAAACTTAAGCATGCTCATCGTACTCTGAAGAAATTTGTGGCTGATACAAAGCATAGATCGGTTCGTGCAGATAAAGGCATAGTGAGGAAGGATTCTGGCAATCAAATTCAGCGGAATAAGAGATGAGCTGCTTAAATACCAATACAATACAGCAAACAGGTATTTGAAGCTTCTGGTGCCTCTGTAGTCCCCCCGAACCTCAAGATGAAGGATCATCCAGAGGCTTCAGTTATGCAGAAATGGTTTAGGTGGGGCCAGACATGCATAAAGACTAATTTTAAAACCGTCTAGTTTACTGATGAGATCCGTAGAACCCTGGATGGAGTAGTGGATGGTTGGTGGATGACTAACAAGTCCCAACAAGGCTGTGACGCCAGTAAGGAGGTGGCAGAGTCATGTTTTGAGTTAGGATAATGGGGAGAGAGCTGGTAGACCCCGTGCAAGTGTAAATATGACCTTGGAAAAGTATATACAGATTTGACTGAAAACCTATTTCCTTTGTACAAAAATAAGAACTGTGCCATCAGTAGCAAAATCTTCTTCATTCTGAGCATGCACCATCTCACATCTCACGCTGTAAAGAATACCTCTGAGTCATTGGCTGATATGGGCTTAAAAGGAGAGAAAGGCATGGTGTGGCCACCATCTTCCCCTGACCTCAACCCTTTGGAGTATCATCAAGCAATAGCTCTATGAGGGTGGGAGGCAGTTCACATCAATACAGCAGCTCTGGAGGCGTTTCTGACATCCTGCAAAAACTATCCAAAAATGCACAAGTTTAATTTATGCAAGAATTGTTAAGATGATATTAAATAAGGGGTCCTATGTTAACGGGTAACTTGGCCCGTTAAGATGTTTTTAATAGAAGGAGCTTCTGCGTTTAGTAAATGTGACCTCTTAATGCTACAAATTCAACAAATAACCATTTTCAGTTGTTTACAACCTGTAAAATGTTTGGAAACTGTTGTGCTGAATAATTTGGTGCATTTTGAGATTTTGTTGTTTTTTAGTAATGTGATTTATCCTCTAACTGTTGATGATTTGAACATTATACTGACTCATTTGCATCGACCATTTAGGAAAATCAGAGAAAAATAGCATTTGCATAATTTTTGTGTTATAAATAATGTATGTATTTTCAGCCAATTGTGATAACAAAGAGCTGCTTTTCAGAAACTGGAGTACATGAAATATTATAAATGGTGACATAATGCCATGGGAAGTCATTCTGTTTTACATTTCTTAAGAGCAGACATTATGCAGATTTTTTTTCACATGGAGAAGTTTCATTTTCACTAATTAATTTCTGTACCTGGCAAAGCTGTGTTGATGGAGCCTGATCGAAGGCCATGTATTTCCCCCCAATCATGTAAAGTTTAGCTGCTTTTGTGCTGTGGTGTCTACGCTCTTTTTGCTTGGAGACCATATGGTGATAATATAACTATCTAAGAATAGAATTTGCCTCTGTGTCAATTGAATATCAGTAGATGGAGTTGAATTCTATAAGTTTTATAATTTCCATAATCAAATTGTGAAAGACATAACTACACATTCATGGGTGACTGGATGAGTTCACAGCGTCGGGAAAGACATTCCAGCCTTAGTCAATCAGCTGTCCTAGCCTGATATAATCGCTACAACACCCAAATGCAAGCAAGCTGGAATAGAAAGAGGGGATGTTTAATGCGTGCAAGGTTTACGAGTCATAGAGACTCAACAAAAAGAGAATATTCAATCTGCTAATATTAAGAACCAAAAGTGAAGGAGTGAGCCAGCCTGGTCGTGGCTTCTAGCTTGTAATCTGCAAATTATCTCTCCAACTGGAAGAAAAAGACTGTCTTTTTGGCCGGTTCCAAATGTCCTGATATTTCCGCTCCCAGAAAAAACGGTACCGGAGATATCTGTGTTCATGTGTCCGTGTGTGTAATACTTGTGGCACACATGTGGCAACTGTGTACCGCCCGTGTGCCGCATCAGTACCACACGGACAGCCGCCGGGGAAGAGGCGCTGCAGTAAGCGCTGTTCCCCGGTGCCGGGTGCTGAAGACGGCTCTCATCATTCTCCCCTTCTCTGCCGGCGATCGGCGCGAGCAGAGGAGAATGATGAGAGTTATATTAAAGTCAGAACGATGACAGCAGGTGGGGGCTTTTGGGACTATTACTCCCATCATCCGACACTTGCTACCGCTAATAACAGTGACAACAGAAGCGGATTATCGGGGTATTCCTCAGCTGTCGCCTGCAATATAACAAAATAAATGAATGAAAAACCCGGCTTGGGTTCCTCCCAATTTTCTTTAACCAACCAGGCAAAACTCACAGCTGGGGGCTGCAACCGTCAGCTGTCAGCTTCAGCAAGATTGGTTATCAAGAATGGAGGGGTCCCCATGCTGTTTTTTAAATTATTTAAATAAATAATTTTAAAAAAGTTGTGAGGTCCCCCCAATTTTTGACAACCAGCCTTGCAAAAGCTCACAGCTGGGGGCTGGTATTCTCAGGCTGGTAAGGGGCCATTGATATAGCCCCCCCCCCCCAGCCTAAAAACAGCAGCCCGCAGCTGCCCAGAAAAGGCGCATCTATTAGATGCCCCAATTCTGGAGCTTTGCCTGGCTCTTCCCACTTGTCCTGTAGCCGTGGCAAGTGGGGTTCATATTTGTGGGGTTGATGTCACCTTTGTATTGTCAGGTGATATCAAGCTCAAGGCTTAGTAATGGAGAGGTGTCACCTCTCCATTACTAATCCTATAGTTATATGGTAAATAAAGACATAGCCAGAATAAAGTCCTTTAATTGAAAAAATGACAGACTCCTTTAACAATCTCAGTTAAACTATACTTACGACCTTGCCCAATTCCACCAAAGCCCTCAATCTCCTGTAATAAAAGTAAAATAAAAAAGCAACAATATACCATACCTGTCCCTTATTCTGTCCCATGCATAATCCATGTCTAGGGGCTAAATAGTTTTCAAGAATGTAAACAATGGTGGCGCAAAGTGTCACCGTTCTGAATAATCTAGCAGCACTATCAACAGACTCCCACTTCTGAGTCTGTAAAAAATGCAAAACATATAAATATGTATATATACGTGAGTAATATATACCGGTAAGCGCTAGGACAAAACGGAAGATGGTAAGAGAAAGATAAAAATGTTCCCACAATAATAATAAAAGAAACCTTGCTCAAAAACAGTGTCCCGATCTCAGTCTTTTAACTGAAACAATAGCCGCTGGCAGAATGACAATATATTCGTCTGGCACGGGTAATAAGACTTCAGAACATTCAGCAGCAGTTAGTACCTGTATCGTAGGATAAGGAGTCTTGAGCGTTCTTGTTACGCGATGAGTCCTTCAGCGGACGCAGAGAGTCTGGTCGAGTGGCTGCCCCGGCCGGCGGCAAGCCACAAACAGCTGGTCTCCGGGAAGAGACGGAGATCCTGAAACGCCGACGCCGCATGTGTAAGCGGCAGTACGTGCCGGCAGTGCGCAGGACCTGGGTGACGTAACAAGTCACGTGACCGTAACCCCCGGTGACCAGACAAGTGAGTACGGAGTGCGAATGTGGCCAAACAACCGACGCGTTTCGGAGACGCCTGTCTCCTTCTTCAGGGTTGGTCCCTGCCCCGTACTCAGTTCTATATATAGCTACTGATCTTGTCCACTGATTTATTGAAAACCAAAAAGTTCAGCACCCATGTTAAGTCCTCTCGGTGCGATCGTATCCAGCATAAAGATCCATTTCGTCTCTGCACGAGACATTGCTTTGATAAAATCGCCACCTCTCCAGTGGTGGCGTACCACTGCAATCCCGGTTACTTTCATCCCCTGTACTGTTCCGCCATGATATTCCACAAAATGTTGGGAGAGTGGATGACCCAGAAATTTCTTTTTAATATTACGGATATGCTCATTTATTCTGATTTTTAGCGGTCTCTTTGTTCTCCCCATGTGGGGAGTGCCGGCACGTACTGCCGCTTACACACGCGGCGTCGGCGTTTCAGGATCTCCGTCTCTTCCCGGAGACCAGCTGTTTGTGGCTTGCCGCCGGCCGGGGCAGCCACTCGACCAGATTTTCTGCGTCCGCTGAAGGACTCATCGCGTAACAAGAACGCTCAAGACTCCTTATCCTACGATACAGGTACTAACTGCTGCTGAATGTTCTGAAGTCTTATTACCCGTGCCAGACGAATATATTGTCATTCTGCCAGCGGCTATTGTTTCAGCTAAAAGACTGAGATCGGGACACTGTTTTTGAGCAAGGTTTCTTTTATTATTATTGTGGGAACATTTTTATCTTTCTCTTACCATCTTCCGTTTTGTCCTAGCGCTTACCGGTATATATTACTCACGTATATATACATATTTATATGTTCTAAATAGTTTTCAACCTGGATGGTGCCAAGATATGACTGTGCAGGCTGAGAACCACTGGTGAATGATCGGTCTTCAGGACCTGCCTTCTCGGAACAGCGATTACTGTAGCGATTCTTTACCAGTGCCGACGTGTGTCACACGGATTACATCAATATGTGTTCTCCGTGTGCGGACGTTTTGCCACCCGTGCTGATGGTAAAAAACGGACATGTCTACGTGTGGGGTACACGGACACACGGTCTGTGGAAACACTGACATGTGCACAGACCCATTCATTTCAATGGATCTGCGTGTGTCAGTGTCTCCGGTATGTGTGAAAACTGTCACCGTACGTATATGGAGACACGGATGTGTGAAAGAGGCCTTAGGTGCCACTGCAAAAAACCTTTAACCTTCTAATGAATGCTTGTTTGCATTATTTTCCCAAGGTGCATTACCTGTAATACTCCCTAAATCAGCTGCATGTGCACAAGGAAAGTCAGTCTGCTGCAAATGACTCCTATGAGCAACCATGCATCGATTGCTTTCTCGCCAAATCCAGAACGTTTTATTATCTTCCCACCTTGCGTTCATTACAATGAGTGCATATTTTTAATATAAAATGAGTTTTAGGGACATTTCTGCAGTTAATCTATGTGACAAATTGCCGAATCCTGGCATTGTGTATGACACAGTCTGTCAGGATTCCCCCCTCAGTGCTGTCAAGTATAAGTCGTCTCTAGCAGCAGAGATGCTGAATTATGGTAAGTGGGGAGATGGTCTTGTCTATCTACAGGGAGTGAGGGCAAATCTGATTCTTCAATGGAATGGAGGAGGTTACAGGACTTTACCTTTTTTACAGGAAGTGGGTTTGAATCTTTGTAGCCATACAGGAAATGGATGTGGGTCTTTATATCTACAGGACGAGGGGCAGGCCTTTAAATCTCTACAGGAAGTAGAGGCTGGTGTTTGTATCTCTACTGGAAGTAGAGGCCGGTCTTTGTATCTACAGGAAGTAGAGGCTGGTCTCTGTAAATCTACAGGAAGTAGATGGGGGGTCTGTGCAACACTACAATAAGTAGAGGGAGGTCTTTGTATCACAATCAGAAGTGGGGTGGGTTTTTGTATCTCTACAGGAAGAAGGGCAGGTCTTTATATCTATAGGAGGAGGGGCAGGTCTTTGTATCTCTACAGGAAGTAGAGGCTGGTGTTTGTATCTCTACAGGAAGTAGAGGCCGATCTTTGTATCTACAGGAAGTAGAGGCTGGTCTTTGTAAATCTGCAGGAAGTAGATGGGGGGTCTGTGCAACACTACAATAAGTAGACAGAGGTCTTTGTATCACAATCAGAAGTGGGGTGGGTCTTTGTATCTCTACAGGAAGAGGGGCAGGTCTTTGTATCTACAGGAGGAGGGGCAGGTCTTTGTATCTCTACAGGAAGTGAGGACAAGTCTTTGTATTTGGACAGGAAGTGGGTTTAGGTCTTTATCTCTATAGGGAGTGGGGGCGGGACTTTGTATTTATAGGAAGTGGGTGTAGGTCTTTGTATTGCTATAGGGAGTGGGGACAGGTCTTTGTCTTTATAGGAAGTGAGTGTAGGTCTTTGTATCTCTATAGGGAGTGGGGGCGGGACTTTGTATTTATAGGAAATGGGTGTAGGTGTTTGTATCTCTAAAGGGAGTGGGGACAGGTCTTTGTCTTTATAGGAAGTGGGTGCAGGTCTTTGTATCTCTATAAAGAGTGGGGCCGCGACTTTGTCTTTATAGGAAGTGGGTGTAGGTCTTTGTATCTCTATAGAGAGTGGGGGCGGGACTTTGTATTTATAGGAAATGGGTGTAGGTCTTTGTATCTCTATAGAGAGTGGGGGCGGGACTTTGTATTTATAGGAAGTGGGTGTAGGTCTTTGTATCTCTATAGAGAGTGGGGCCGGGACTTTGTATTTATAGGAAGTGGGTGTAGGTCTTTGTATCTCTATAGAGAGTGGGGACAGGTCTTTGTCATTATAGGAAGTGGGTGTAGGTCTTTGTATCTCTATAGAGAGTGGGGGCTGGACTTTGTCATTATAGGAAGTGGGTGTAGGTCTTTGTATCTCTATAGAGAGTGGGGGCGGGACTTTGTATTTATAGGAAATGGGTGTAGGTCTTTGTATCTCTAAAGGGAGTGGGGACAGGTCTTTGTCTTTATAGGAAGTGGATGTAGGTCTTTGTATCTCTATAAGGAGTGGGGGCAGAACTTTGTATTTATAGGAAGTGGATATAGGTCTTTCTATCTCTATAGGGAGTTGGGGCAGGACTTTGTATTTATAGGAAATGGGTGTAGGTCTTTGTATCTCTATAGGGAGTGGGGACAGAACTTTGTATTTATAGGAAGTGGGTGTAGGTCTTTGTATCTCTATAGAGAGTGGGGGTGGGACTGTGTCTTTATAGGAAGTGGGTGTAGGTCTTTGTATCTCTAAAGGGAGTGGGGACAGGTCTTTGTATTTATAAGAAGTGGATGTAGGTCTTTGTATCTCTACAAGGAGTGGGGGCAGAACTTTGTATTTATAGGAAGTGGGTGTAGGTCTTTCTATCTCTATAGGGAGTTGGGGCAGGACTTTGTATTTATAGGAAGTGGGTGTAGTTCTTTGTATCTCTAAAGGGAGTGGGGACAGGTCTTTGTATTTATAGGAAGTGGATGTAGGTCTTTCTATCTCTATAGGGAGTTGGGGCAGGACTTTGTATTTATAGGAAATGGGTGTAGGTCTTTGTATCTCTATAGGGAGTGGGGAAAGAACTTTGTATTTATAGGAAGTGGGTGCAGGTCTTTGTATCTCTATAGAGAGTGGGGGCAGGACTTTGTATTTATAGGAAATGGGTGTAGGTCTTTGTCTCTGCGGGAAGGGGGGACCAGACTATCTCTTTACATGAAGTAGGAATGGTACTATTTGTAGGAAATAGGGGAAGGTCTTTCAATTTTATAGGTAGTGGGGTGGGTATGTATCTCTTTACATGAAGTGGGGTACAGTGTTGATCTCTGCAGGAGGTGGGAAGAGACTCTTTCTCTACATGGAGTGAGGTGGATCTTTTTTACAGGAAGTAGGTTCAGGTCTGTGTCTCTACATGAAGTGGATATAGTTCTTTATCTCTCTGCTTTTGCTCTCCTGTCATCAAATTTAATAAAATTATAGAAGAGAGATGGGCTTTCACTTCAAGGCAACCCATTGGGTAATGCATGTTTAAAATGAGACTGTAAGCTTGCAGAGACAGGGCCTCTCACACTTTGTTCCAGTCTCACTGTTAGTTTGATCATTGTAATTTTTATTTCTATTTTATATGTTTACCCTATTCACATGTACAGCACCATGGAATAAATACTATAAAAATAAAAGTGGAAGTTCCAGCACCTATAGTGCTGGCAAAATGCTGTTCTAGAGGAACCACTATAAAAGCATGGATTGCAAGTTTCTTTTAAGTTTTCTAAAAGTGATTTAACCTTGAGTGGGGATGAGTACAGTAAGACCATGCTTTTCTATACTTTAAAACAAGGCATACATTGAATACAATCAGCATATATCCTGGACTGATTGGTTCAACTTCTTTCAAACCAACTGTGACTTTATTTTAGTGATATAAACATAGAAAAGGGAAGGATCAGTGCTATGACGCGCCAGAGGCAAAGGCAGCGCAGGGTCTCAATCACGGTTGAGCTCCCTTTTATTTTAGGCACCATAACATGGGTTTAAGAGGGACGTGTTGTATCTGCCAGCTATGAAGCGGCTACATAAGTCTTTTCACATATCAACCACCGCTTTCAATATAGAGCTAACACCCCCCTTTACATCTACAATACACTCTCCTCTTAATATATGTGCAACCCCCTCCTCTCCGCCATCACAATCTCCCCGGCTGAGGGGATATTAACTAGCTCACACGGAGTGTTCACTTGAATTTGGACACAATCCCTCATTCTCCCTCTGCCCCCCGAATGATAATTCTGTCCGGCTTGCAGAATCGTCCCCTAATGTTATGCAAAGCTGTTTATTTAGATTGTCAGTCTCCAGTCCAATCCCAACACCCTCCCTTCCAAAAAAACTCCTATCATTTCCAGCGCAGCAGAGGGGTGGTGAGCGGCATCCCTGAGATGAATTTCTAAAACGTTGGCAGGGGTAACAAGACTTTGTTTAGTAACACTCCGAAAGTGGCCTTTATTGACTCAGACTGTCCTTTTCAGTCCCTTAAGAGAACAAAGATATTTTGTGGTTCTTTTACTCTTCGCTGCGGTCCTGTTTGTCATTTCTCGCTTGGTTATTTACTTGTCTGCAGCTTTTTTGTCACCCGGCTATAATCCCAGAGTGCGGCTAAAGGAATCCTCTCTTTTTCTATTTTCTTTTTTCTTGCTGTCCCACTTTATAATTTTGCTTCTTTTTTTCTTTCTCTCACTCTCTCCAGCCCTGAGCAGACAGGGTTGGGGGCTCCCCGCTGAGCGCATGCCTTTATTAAACACAATGCTACGTTTTTATTCCAGTCTAACCGAACTGACCCCCTGAAAGTACGCTCCGTCCACAGGGACCGCCGACTCTTGCAGGCAGATGAATGGAGCACACAGAGCCACTGTGACATGTTGGAAATCTTGTCCCTTAAACCGTACTGAGCAGGGAAAAGGAGTGGTGACCGGACTCAAATAGACAAAAAACCTTAGCGGGAAGGAACAAACCATCTCGTAATAATACAAATTGTGACAAACTAAATGAGCTTCATGGTGGCACCAGAATAAAGCACCTGGTCACTAGGGTTTGGCACTGCAGAATGGGCTAAGGAAAGGAAATCTGTTACGTGAAATCCTATCCTATCTCTGCTTCAGAAGAAAGCTGTCTCTTTTGTGCCAACTATCAAAGGTAGCCACCCTAAAAATCAACGTATGACATTTTGGTCCAAATTTATGTAAACCTCCAATAAGTTGCACTAGGGAGACCACTTTTTTTCTTTGGGAGGAGAGCTCATTTCTTCATCTCCCACCCCCTCGCGGAAGAGCGCCTGGGCTGTAAGCGTATGTTCATGGATCGCCCCCCAGTAGGGCAGTGGGGTACTCGGAGCCGGGCCCTTCGGTTCTCAGTGGGGATGTCATGGTGGCTGACCCGGTCCGTTGCCCTAGGGGACATGCGTTGTTAATGGGGAAAGGTCTTTAAAGGGATAATGTTTGTGACGCCACCTGTGGTATTCGGTCAGGGTGACTGACGCTGCTTAGGGGTCTGTTGGGGTGATGTTATGGCAGCTAGATGGTATACCTTCCCACAGGTGAAGTGTATCCCCAGGGCCTCCCAGAGTGTAGATGGAGAATGGTGGATGTTGTAAGGTGCAGTGAATAACGAGGAAACAAGGTTGCAGTCTCTTTACCTTTACTGAAGGCTTCAGCGTCCACAGTCCAGAGCACCGGATCACAGGGCAGGCAGAGTCCGGGCGGTCTGAAGGCAACTCCAGAGTCCCCTTATCCAGGTGGAAATCAGTAGCCTTCCTCTAGCGCCTGAGTGTTGTAGTACCTCCCTGCTGAGCTTCTCGTGAGGTCCTCACAACTGATGTTGGTGTTCTCGATGTTATGTCTCTTTCTCTCTCTGTCCCCCAGATGGTATGGATAGGACAAACCCGTATGACTGATGGCCTGAGGCTTTTTACAGGGACCCTACGATGCCCCAGCCCCCACAAGTTGCCATCGTGCCTCCTAGGTGTAAGGTCGGGCAGTGTTGTGAATTCTGTTGTCGGGCTCCCTCCTGTGGTCATGAATGGTACTTCGGCTGGTTCTGTCCATGGACTTCCTCTGGTGGGTGTTTCTGAGTTTCCTTTCACAGGTGACGTGGTTAATTCGTTAGCTGCTGCTCTATTTAACTCCACTTAGATCTTTGCTCCAGGCCACCTGTCAATGTTCCAGTATTGGTCTAGTTCACTCCTGGATCGTTCTTGTGACCTATCTTCCCATCAGAAGCTAAGTTCCAGCTTGTATTTCTTTGGTTTGCTATTTTTCTGTCCAGCTTGCTATTTAATTTGTTGTCTTGCTTGCTGGAAGCTCTGGGACGCAGAGGGAGCGCCTCCGCACCGTGAGTCGGTGCGGAGGGTCTTTTTGCGCCCTCTGCGTGGTCTTTTTGTAGGTTTTTGTGCTGACCGCAAAGTAACCTTTCCTATCCTCGGTCTGTTCAGTAAGTCGGGCCTCACTTTGCTTAATCTATTTCATCTCTGTGTTTGTATTTTCATCTTTACTCACAGTCATTATATGTAGGGGGCTGCCTTTTCCTTTGGGGAATTTCTCTGAGGCAAGGTAGGCTTTATTTTTCTATCTTCAGGGCTAGCTAGTTTCTTAGGCTGTGCCGAGTTGCATAGGGAGCGTTAGGCGCAATCCACGGCTATTTCTAGTGTGGTTGATAGGTTTAGGGATTGCGGTCAGCAGAGTTCCCACGTCCCAGGGCTCGTCCTTTATTATCAGTAACTATCAGGTCATTCCGTGTGCTCTTAACCACCAGGTCCATTATTGTCCTGACCACCAGGTCATAACAGGGCAGCTAACGTGGAATTAACTGTCCTGCCAGTATCTGAAGTAAAGCATAGAGTTCCTTACTCCCTCGGTGTTCTGGCTACCGGTTTCTACACCTCAGAGGGAGGCAGCCTATTGCAGGGCAGAACTCCCTCTGGATTCCTCTCCTTGTGCTATGACTTCGTTTCTCGCTCTCAGCAACGCAATTCTCTTCGTGTCCTTTCCTAGGATGCTGCCGCACGTCGGGGCAGGCGCAGCTCCGTAACCCTCTGGCTACGCTTCTGACAGGATCCCACCTCTGTCAGGGACCTCTCTGTCTGCAGCTGTTTGATGTTCCTCCTTTCCTCTGTCTGCCTGACAGGTGCTGCCTGGGTGAAGCCCAGTCAGTTTCTGCCTAACTTCCTATCCAGACCACCAGTTTTACCTAATTGTGAGGAGTGCCCTACTAAATAGGAGCATAGCTCCCGCTGGTGGACTGGAGTGTGAAGTGTGTTTTGTGGTTTTTGATACCTGGTAAAGAGATCTCCTTTATTTCCTTCAGAAGTAATTTCACTCCCCCTGATGGAAGAATGACATTACTGCAACGACCAAGACCCTGGGGCGTTGCATTCACATTGTATAGCCGCTGTTTTTTGGAGTTCCAAAAAGAAATGCCAGAAAAAGCGGCAAAATGATCAAAAGATTTGGTCCATTTGATTTGTATGAGGAAACGATCAGATGTTCAGGCTTTGAAAAATCAAATATTCAAAAGGACGTACATTCTTCTGTTTTTTTTTCTCTACTAGTAAGATCCTTAATACTTTATCATAGAAGTAAACGGGAAGACTAAAAAAACACCCGGAAGGCTCCACGGGGACTTTTTGAGCATTCTCTGAGTATTTTTGCTGATCAAAAATGTTAACACTTTTAAGGCTGCCGTCACACTCGCAGTATTTGGTCAGTATTTTACATCAGTATTTGTAAGCCAAAACCAGGAGTGGAACAAATAGAGGAAAAGTATAATAGAAACATGTGCACCACTTCTGCATTTATCACCCACTCCTGGTTTTTACCACAAATACTGATGTATAATACTGACCAAATACTGATAGTGTGACGGCAGCCTTATTGTTTAATGGATTAAAAAAAAAAGTCTGAAACAAACAGCAGATAAATGACGTCCCAAAAATTGTTGAAAAAAGAAGCTCTTGAAAAGCTACAAAAAAAAATCAGCTACAAAAAAAATCAAACACTTCAGATGAACAAAACGTCAGAGAAAAGGAGCGATTCCTAAAACTACTGTGGTTTGAAAAAATGTTATTTTTGACAGGTGGAAAAAAGACGCATTATGAACCCGCTTTTTTTCTGGGAAAAAAAACTATTCCAAAGTCACGATTGGAAAAAGAAAAACTCTTCAAAACCTCGCCCAAAAAAAACAATTGTGGAATTGCAATTTCTTTTGCATTTTTGGGATTTTTTTTCCTGCTTTCTAGTACATTACATGATGAAATGAATGTTGCAATTCAAAGGTATAACTCGTACCGCAAAAAAACAAGCCCTTGCATGGCTATTTCATCAAGAAAAAAGTTAAGGCTCTTGGAGGAAGAACAAGAGCAATAAATGAAAATGCAAAATTGGAAAATCGCCCGTTCGGGAAGGAGTTAAGGCTACATTGCCGATACTCCTCCAGATATGAAATTAATTCCCCTGTCACATGAGCATATCTATCATCTGTGTTAGGCCGGGATCACACATGCGAGAAACACGTCCGTGTCTCGCATGTGAAATCCAACCTGTGGCGCCGGCACTTCGAAGCGGAGCGTGCGGCCGCATAGCAACACATGGAGCCGCACGCTCCGCTCTGGAGTGCCGGCGCCAGAGCTTGGATTTCACATGCGAGACACGGACGTGTTTCTTGCATGTGTGATCCCGGCCTTAATCTGTTTCCTTGCGGTTTAAATTACGGACTTAATGTAAATTATGGGGTTCAATCGGATGGATTATTTTTAGTGATGAGCGAACGTGCTTGCATATGGTGTTGTCCGAGCATGCTCGAGTGCAAAAAGAGCATCTTTGGCGTGCTCGAATGCTATGTTCGAGTCCTTGTAGGCTGCATGTCTCGCGGCTGTTCGCATCTGCAACACGTGGGGATTGTCTACAAACAGGCTATCTCCGCATGTGTTGTGGCTGTTCGAACCTCCGCAGACATGCAGCCGCGAGGACTCGAACATAGCATTCAAGCAGGCCGAAGACACTCTGTTAGCACTCGAGCATACACCGATAACACCGTAAAAACTGATAAAATACTGCCGTATTACCGATACATTATACATCCGTATCGCAGATCTGTATTATGGACGTAGAATAACTCGCTAATTCTGCATTAAGGTTCCAACACATCCAGTGTGGCCTTCCTCCAAGAGTTCACGCCGTGATTAAAAAGCCGTCTTTATGCTTTTTCTAAGACTCGGCACCTCTGGAATAACCACCGTCATTAGCATAATGTCTTCTCCGGCTCTTTTTAGTTCATTTGATTATTTTATTGTGACAAACCCTATTAACTTCAGGTCCCGCTTGGGCCACCGCCATGATCGCACAACTAACTTTTTTTCCCCACTTGACGCCAGCTCTTTTTTTAGCCATAGGTTTGCCTTGGCGACTGCACATATATACAATTGATAATATATGTATTTATGGAAAGGGTATGCGTGTGCATACATACATTTATAAATGTATTATTTTACCCCCCCAAATATTCAATTGTCTGGTATACCAGGCGTGACAAAAACACATTTTTTTTCTCCCCCTTGCCATTTGCATTTCGTTGTCAATTACAGATCATTAGACAGCACAATTGACGTGCACTTTCAATTTATTCCATCCCATTAGGTTCTGCCGCAAAAAATACACAGCAGGTTGGATTAACCCCGCAGCTGCCGACAATGGTCTCGATCCACTCCCATCGGCTCTGGAAGTTCGATTCCTCCCCGAGCGGATGAGGGGTTACCGCGCCCGTTGCCTTGAAGAATTGCCTTGTTCCCTGCTTAATTTAGAAGCAAAACTGAGCGACACACTCATCTGATAAATAAAACATTCAGGGCAAAATATGCAGCTGCGTTTAATCATACGTCCTCCCAAGGCTTCTCCTTGGATAATTTAGCTCGGAGAACATTAGGAGTGTTTGCTCAAACAAGGCACCAAGCGCTTAGGACTTGGGCATTATGCATTTAGCTATTAATTCTGCGAGAAATGGATTTAACCATGTTACGGCGGGCAGCGAGAGTTCATGAGCGGGGTGGGAGGGCTCAATGGCTAAGACGTATAAATATGATCATCTGCTGGACTGGATTAGCTCCAGAAGTCGGGTAGTCGGTGTTATTTGCTTCTCTTTTCAAATTGTTCAGGGTATGTGCACACGTCAGGATTTTATGCAGAAATTTCCTGAACAAAACCGGACTTTTTTTCGCGGTTTTTGTGCGTTTTTTGTGCGTATTTTTAGCATTTTTTCCGGAGTTTCAAAGTGCAATAAATAGCGGGAAATCCGCAAAAAATCCGCAAAATTAATGAACATGCTGCGTATTTTTCTGTGATGCGTTTTTATCGCGGAAAAAAAACGCAACATGTGCATAAAAATTGCAGGATGTATTAAAAATGATGGGATGCTTAATGTATGCGTTTTTAAGCGTTTTTTGCCTCGGAAAACCGCAAAAAAAAGAGCAAAAAAAGATGAAAAATCCGGAGCGTGTGCATATACCCTCAATGTGAAGGTACATTGATGTTTCACTGCCTGACCTCTTGAAGTGCACTTATTCTTTTATGTTAAACCTCTAAAAGCAAAATGGTTTCGCTACCCTCCTCTCCCTACTACAGGGTTTTTGGTGTACATATCAGACTAATATGTACAGGAACTTTTACGATTCTCATGCCACTCTGAAAGGGCAGTTCATCATCATCATCATCATCTGCATTCTGCCAGCACTCTGTTTACTGGAACTTCCTTTCTCTTATTTGTCACTATCTAATGACTTGAATGCTTTAGATTGAAAACCCAACTGTCTGTTATGCGAGTGTGTAGTTTGAAAGGCAGGAGAGCAGAAACTGAGGAACACTACACCTCTTGTAAAGAGACAAAAACACACTGTAATTTTGTTTGTATGGAAACAAAGCCCCACCCCGCACTCTATGTAGAGAGACAGCGTCCTGCTCACACTTTTATTATGAAAAGTTTAAGATCCACCCTTTATTATAGAAAGAGTAAGACACATATCTACCTCCTGGACTGTCAGAAATGGCTCCTATGTGAATAAAGACCCACTCCCACTTACGGTATAGAGACAAAGATCTGCCTCCACTTCCTGTAGAGAGAAAAAGATCCGCCCCCGCTTACTTTAGAGAGATAGACCAGCCCCACTTCCTCTATAGAGTCAAAGAACCGCCCCGCTTACTTTAGAGAGACAAAGACCTGTCCCCACTTCCTCTATTGAGACAAAGAATCGCCCCCGCTTACTTTAGAGAGACAGACCCGCCCCACTTCCTCTATGGAGACAAAGAACCGCCCCTGCTTACTTTAGAGAGACAGACCCGCCCCACTTCCTCTATGGAGACAAAGAACCGCCCCTGCTTACTTTAGAAAGACAGACCCGCCCCACTTCCTCTATGGAGAAAAAGAACCGTCCCTGCTTACTTTAGAGAGACAGACCCGCCCCACTTCCTCTATGGAGAAAAAGAACCACCCCTGCTTACTTTAGAGAGACAGACCCGCCCCACTTCCTCTATGGAGAAAAAGAACCGCCCCTGCTTACTTTAAAGAGACAGGCCAGCCCCACTTCCTCTATGGAGACAAAGAACCGTCCCCGCTTACTTTAGAGAGACAGACCCGCCCCACTTCCTCTATGGAGAAAAAGAACCGCCCCTGCTTACTTTAAAGAGACAGACCAGCCCCACTTCCTCTATGGAGACAAAGAACCGCCCCCGCTTACTTTAGAGTGACAGACCCGCCCCACTTCCTCTATGGAGAAATAGAACCGCCCCTGCTTACTTTAAAGAGACAGACCAGCCCCACTTCCTCTATGGAGACAAAGAACCGCCCCTGCTTACTTTAAAGAGACAGACCAGCCCCACTTCCTCTATGGAGACAAAGAACCGCCCTCGCTTACTTTAGAGAGACAGACCCGCCCCCACTTCCTCTATGGAGACAAAGAACCACCCCCGCTTACTTTATGAAGACGCATACCTGTTACCCACTTTCTTTAGAGAGTGAAAGACCCACCCCACTTCCTGTAGAGAGACATACACCAGCTCTCTCTTCATGTAGCAAGATAAAGACTCTCCCCATTTCCTGTAATTCTTCTCAGCTTCTTCTACTAGAGATGGATTACACCTAGCAACTGGCACTGGAGAGTAAGTTACAGAAAAGGGAAAACCTTGGGGCCAGAATTTGCAGCCATTTTTTTGTGGGTAAAACATATTTATTTGAAGTTAATTGTAGATATTTTTTTTTTTGCATCAGATAATACCAAGCTGTGTCAAAATAAATGGAGAAATTAAAAAAGAATCAGACTGTCCCAAGGGGGGGTAGGGTGTGCCTAACGTCTGCAGTGTTTTGTCCAACCCTCCTGATCTAATGTGTAGGATTAGTCTGCCATACTTGGCTTAGTTGTGAGTGGGCCAGATGAATAAGGGTTACTTAGGTCAGTAGCACCTCTTGTATTTTTACCACGTATGAAGATATTCATGCACTGAACTTTATCTTTTTGTTATTGGTTGATTCTCATACTTTGTATAAGCAGACCTCTCATCTTTTCTGCGTCCATGTACATAGAACAGCAGGGGTACGGAGTATTAATTGGTTGTTGTGACACGTCCTCACTCTGCCTGTAATCGAGCAGTATCCAGGGTTTTGACAGCTGGGTCATTATTGGTTAGGAGCCGCTTCTTTGCATTTCAAGCATCATAGCCTCACTTTAAAGGGATAGTGAGAGTGAATCTCTAATGCCTTCCTTTATCCACAGGACAGGCGACACTTTCTAATAAGTCCTTTTTTATTATCAGATTAGGTTTATATTTGTTATGCTTGATCCTAGTGTGATATGGTCAAGGTAGCCAGTGTATCTAAGCCTCTCAGTATGATACTTGCTTTTGAGCTAGTGTATCCAAGCCTATCCATGTGATACTGCCTACTACACCTGTGTGTCTAAGCCTTTCAGTTTGATATTGCCTACTGAGCAAGTGTATCCAAGCCTATTAGTGTGTTTCTTCTTATTGAGTTGGTTTATCTAATTGTGTCAGTGTGATACAATTTCTTAAAATAGCCAATACTTTTTTTGGGTACATTTTTATGTATTTTTCTTTAAGGGAATGAGTCAAATACTTTTTTTTTCAAAAATGACCATTAATGCCACATACAAGGGACAAATATTGTCACACCATGACCTGACCACATAGTGACCGAATACTACAATACTGAACATTAATAAAAAAAACACAGAATACTAAGTGCCATTATACAGAGGAGCTCTATATTTACTGTCAGTGTACAGATAATACAGTGATCGCCAGGGTCATTATACACAGGAGCTCTGTATACAGTGTCAGTGTACAGGTAATACAGGAATCACCAGTGACATTATACACAGGAGCTCTGTACATAGTATACAGTGTATGATGTCAATGTACAAGTAACACACTGACTCACCAGAGACATCTATAGCTGACGTCCTTCATGTTTGCTTTTCTTTTTCATGCAGCGCAGACCGCCATCACTTCTTCCAGCCAGGACTTGTTTCTGCATAAAATAACAGTTATCTAGAGCCCCCCTCCCAGAGCACATTCACTACTTTTTCCCTTTCTTCTACACTACACAGCTGAATACAGACATTCACCCACCATTAATATATATTTCGCTATTATGCAACCCACCATTCCAAATATAAATTACAATCCACCACTGTGCCCCCACTAACTATACATAGCCACTTAATTAGCACCTGTACTTTTTCCCCCAATTCATTACCAGCCACTGCATCCTCAACGCCCCCCACTATGTACCTTCCGCTCCCCCAATTCATTATATTTACATGCCTGTTATGATCTGGTGGCCTAGGAGCAGCATGAGACGTACTCTGGAGAAGGTGGTACCTGTACTGACCGCAAACCCTGAGCTTAGCACCACAACTAGAAGTAGCCGTGGGGAGTACCTAACACTCCCTAGACCCCTCGACACAGCCTAAGAACTAACTTCCCCTAAAGACAGAAACGGGAAAACTATCTTGCCTCAGAGAAAATCCCCAAAGGATAGACAGCCCCCCACAAATATTGACTGTGAGAGGAGAGGGAAATAACATACGCAGACTTGAAATCAGGATTTAGCATAGGAGGCCATTCTAGCTAAAAAGAAAGAATAGGACAGAGTACTATGCGGTCAGTATTAAAACACTAGAAAATATCCACCACAGAAAATACAAATCTCCACATCTGACTAAAGACATGGAGGGTATATCTGCATCTCCAGAGACACAGCTTGGCTGCAAAAAAATCCTTCACAGACAAAGCTGGACAAGACAAAACATGAAAATGCACAGAACTATAAGGTCCACAGCAGGTGGACAGCAAAAACAAGCCAGAACTTATCTTTGTTGAAATGAACAGCAAAATAGGAGAGACCAGGGATGGATGTGAATCCTCCAAAAACAATGGACTATGGTATTAACTCCCTCTGCTTGCTGTCTCCTGTTTTACAATCAAATGGTGCAACTTCCTACCTCTGATAGCTGTCCCATCTGCTGCAATAGACTCTAATGGTATTAACTCCCTCTGCTTGCTGTCTCCTGTTTTGCAATCAAATGGTGCAACTTCCTACCTCTGATAGCTGTCCCATCTGCTGCAATAGACTCTGATGGTATTAACTCCCTCTGCTTGCTGTCTCCTGTTTTGCAATCAAATGGTGCAACTTCCTACCTCTGATAGCTGTCCCATCTGCTGCAATAGACTCTAATGGTATTAACTCCCTCTGCTTGCTGTCTCCTGTTTTGCAATCAAATGGTGCAACTTCCTACCTCTGATAGCTGTCCCATCTGCTGCAATAGACTCTAATGGTATTAACTCCCTCTGCTTGCTGTCTCCTGTTTTGCAATCAAATGGTGCAACTTCCTACCTCTGATAGCTGTCCCATCTGCTGCAATAGACTCTAATGGTATTAACTCCCTCCTCTGCTTGCTGTCTGTCATCTGCTGCTTTACCATCTAGAAACATAATTTAATGTGTTTGCTAATTCATTGGTATAATTTATCTGTTGCATTGCACTTAAAACTTACTGTCTACTTACTATCCATGACTGGGATCAGTGTAGATCTTATCTGGTGGAAGGTGTGAAAGTAGATTTTACCAGGCTGAGTGTCTTTGATCATCTTTTCAAAGAAAAAAAAAAAACCCCTGGTGTGCTAGCCAGTTGCCAAATTATCCTCAACCAGTTCCCACAATCCATCCCTTCTGGGCTATAAATTTAGAACCTTCCTTAGGGGTGCACGCAAGTGGGGGTGCACGCTAGCGTCCCATAAGCAAAGCGTCACAGAAGATAAGCGTCGTGACACCGCAGTTATTCCATGGCAGTTAGTCAGGGCAGGAGTCAGGTAACCCACACTCTGCACTCTCTTCTATCCATGTGCTTTATTCCTATCCTCCTATGCTCCCTTGCAATCCACATTCACCGCCCAATCCCCCCTCCATCATGACTCATATACATCAGCTCCTCTCTCCTTCCCTCTCCCATGTACAGCTCCCATGCACTTCTCACCTTCCTGAAAAACCTCAGTCCATCTTACCCAAACAGACTGCATAAAAAAACTTCATACAATCCCAAAAGCTACTTGCTTTTTATCTTCCTACTCCTGCTGATATCAGGAGACATCTCCCCAAACCCCGGTCCACCATCCACCAACCTCAACCCCTACCCTACCTCACATCGAAACCTTACTAATCTTACTAATATTAATTGCACTCCTTCATCCCCTCCTTCTTTTAATTGTGCCCTTTGGAATCCACGGTCTGTATGTAACAAGCTTCCTTTCCTACACAATTACTTTCTGAAAAACTCTCTGAATCTGCTGGCCCTCACGGAAACCTGGATTCAGGATTCTGACACTGTCTCTCCTGCTGCCATTACCCATGGTGGCTTACAATTCTCCCATTCCCCGAGACCAACAAACAGACCTGGTGGTGGAGTTGGCATACTCCTGTCCCCACAATGCACTTTCCAGGTCATCCCCTCAGTTCCATCACTCTCATTCCCTTCTTTTGAGGTCCACACCATCAGGCTCTTTCGCCCCCTCTCCCTCAGAGTAGCGGTCATATACCGGCCCCCAGGCTCACCCACCCGCTTCCTGGACCATTTCTCTGCCTGGCTGCCGCACTTCATGTCCTCAGAACTACCAACCCTTATCCTGGGAGACTTCAACATCCCCATTAACAGCCCCACTTCCACATCTGCATCCCAGCTTCTGTCACTAACCACTTCTCTCGGCCTCTCACAGCTCTCAACCTCTGAGACACACAAGGACGGTAACACCCTGGACTTGGTTTTTGCCCGGCTCTGCTCAATCTCCTACATAGATAACTCACCGCTTCCCCTCTCTGACCACAACATTCTCTCCTTCACACTCACATATCCTCACTCACCCCAGCACCCTCCTACACACCATTCAGTCAGAAATCTACAAGCCATTAACCCTCTTACACTTTCAGACTCCCTACGCTTATCATTGTCCCCAATCTCTTCCTTTTCCTGTCCTGATCTGGCGGTACATCACTTCAATGACACTCTTAGAAGCACCCTTGACCAAGTAGCTCCCCTCACCCTCAGGACCTCCAAACACAGAATAAAACAGCCCTGGCTCACATCGCAAACCCGATTTCTCCAGCGATCCTCTAGGTGTGCTGAACGCTTATGGAGGAAAACAGGCACACCAGAAGACTTCATACACTTCAAATTTATGTTAAGGACCTATAACTTTGCCCTTCACTTCGCTAAACAGACCTACTTTACCACTCTGATCTCCTCACTATCCAACAACCCCAAGAAACTTTTTGACACCTTTCACTCCCTCCTCAGGCCAATAGCACAAGCCCCTATCACAGATATTTGTGCTGGTGACCTGGCCTCCCACTTTATAGAGAAAATAGACAATATCCGTCAGGAAATCCGCTCCCAACAACTAAGTTCAGTGACTCCCATCCCTCCCCTCATTGCCCCTGGCTCACTCTCCACATTCGATCCCATCACAGAAGAAGAAGTCTCCAAGCTCCTCTCCTCTTCTCGTCCGACTACATGCACTACCGACCCCATTCCCTCACATCTCCTCCAGTCTCTCTCTCCAGTTGTCACAAGTCACCTAACTACAATTTTTAATCTCTCCCTCTCCTCTGGCATTTTCCCCTCCTCCTTCAAACACTCTATCATTACTCCATTACTAAAGAAACCCACCCTCGACCCATCCTGCACAAACAACTACAGACCGGTCTCCAATCTCCCCTTCATCTCTAAACTCTTGGAGCGCCTGATATACTCCCGCCTTACCCGTTACCTCTCCACTCACTCCCTCTTAGACCCTTCACAGTCCGGTTTCCGCCCCCTACATTCGACAGAAACTGCACTCATCAAAGTGACCAATGACCTTCTGACAGCAAAACGTAATGGTGACCACTCTCTGCTCATTCTTCTCGACCTTTCTGCAGCTTTTGACACTGTTGACCACCCTCTCCTGCTCTCTAGGCTCCAGTCACTAGGCATTAAGGACACTGCTCTCTCCTGGTTCTCCTCCTATCTTTCCGACCGCTCCTTCAGTGTTCTGTTCTCTGGCTCCACTTCATCTCCTCTTCCTCTCACTGTTGGGGTACCTCAGGGCTCAGTCCTTGGCCCCCTTCTCTTCTCTCTCTACACGGCCCCAATTGGACAGACCATCAGCAGATTTGGCTTTCAGCACCATCTTTATGCCGACGACACACAACTATATACGTCATCCCCTGACCTTACCCCCGCTGTACTACAGAATGCCACTGACTGTCTGTCCGCAGTCTCCAACATCATGTCCGCTCTCTATCTGAAACTCAACCTCTCCAAAACTGAACTTCTTCTGCTCCCACCATCTACTAACCTCCCTAAATCTGACATTTCCCTCTCCGTGGGTGGCACCATAATAACACCCCGGCAGCAGGCGCGCTGTCTGGGTGTTATGTTTGACTCCGATCTCTCCTTCACCTCCCATATACAATCTCTTGCCCGCTCGTGCCGCTTACACCTAAAGAACATCTCTAGAATCCGCCCTTTTCTCACCATGGAGACAGCTAAAACCCTCACGGTCGCCCTGATCCACTCCCGCCTGGACTACTGTAACGCTCTATTAATTGGCCTCCCCCTCACTCGACTTTCCCCTCTCCAGTCCATCCTTAATGCAGCAGCCAGGGTCGTCCATCTGGCTAATCGTTACTCGGACGTGTCCGCTCTTCGCCAGTCGTTACACTGGCTGCCCATTCATTACAGGATACAATTCAAAGTACTTGTTCTCACCCACAAAGCTCTCCACAGTGCGGCACCCCCTTACATCTCCTCCCTCATTTCTGTCTATCAGCCTAACAGACCACTGCGCTCTGCAAATGACTTATGGCTAACCTCTGCACTAATCCGTACCTCCCACTCCCGACTCCAAGACTTCTCCCGTGCTGCGCCAATCCTCTGGAATGCTCTACCCCAAGATATTAGGACCATCCATAATTTGCATAGTTTTAGGCGCTCGCTCAAAACACATTTGTTCAGAGCGGCCTATCACATTCACTAATCAAAGTTATGTTATGTTTGTGTGTGTGTAGCCCATTCACTATCCCCATCTATTCCCCAACCCCTGAAGATGGCTGGACCATGATTGTAAATACATCATTGTAAATACACACCTGTACTTTGTATCTCCCCCACCTCATTGTAGATTGTAAGCTCTCACGAGCAGGGTCGTCTTATTTTGCTTTAATTATTGTATTGTTAACGTTGTTACTTATGACTTTTGTGTTTGAAACTGTTAAACTGTAAAGCGCTGCGGAATATGTTGGCGCTATATAAATAAAGATTATTATTATTATTTATTATTAATGGACAACTGGCACTGACTAAAGGATAAAGCAGGACTAAATAGCCCAGCCCAAATTGCAAAAAGTGGATACACCTGATAAATGCTGCGATCCAAAGACAGCAGCACTACCACTCATAACCACCGGAGGGAGCCCAAGAGCAGAATTCACAACACATGCCCCTTCTGCCCCAATTCATTGTCATGTCTTCTCTCTCTGCCAACCTCTATTTATTATCACCTGCTCTCCCCCACATTCAATACATCATTTACTCCCCCCCTCAGAATTCATCATTATTTGCTCTCCCCAAGGCCATCACTTGCTCTCCCCACCACCCACCTTCAATTCAATTGCTGTCCCCGTCCCTCACCCTCAATTCATCATTTGCAGTCCCCCTCATCCCCAGTTCATCATTTGCAGTCCCCATCCTTCCTCACTTCATCATTTCCAGTCCCCCTCACCCCCCACTTCATCATGTGCAGCCCCCTTCACTTCATCATTTGCAGTCCCCCTCACCCTGACTTCATCATATGTGTTCCCATTCCCCCACTTCATCATTTGCAGTCCATCCTTCATGATTTGCAGTCTCTCCCTCAGACACACTTCATCAAGTGCAGTCCCCGTCCCCATCAAATCATCATATGCAGTCCCCTTCCTCCTCCCCTCACCCATTTACCGTAATTCATTCTATAAAGAAAAACATAAACGTTTTTCATACTTACCTCACTGACGATCCCCTGCAGGTGCAGCTTAGCTTCTGGTGTCCTTGTACATGTCGGCACGAAGTCCAGAGAAAGCAGAGGGCGCAGAAGCTGCGCAGTCGTCAAGGTTAGACAGCCGTGGAGCTCCGAGAACACTCCTAGCGCCGAGCTAGGGCCCCCCTCTGTACTGCCGCTCACCAGGCCCCATACAGCAGTAAGGGCAGTAATGCCATGTTGATGGCCTTGATTGTAATATATAACACCCAAATACATTTTGTTTTTGGTTTCTACCATTAGTTTCCCCTAAATTTCACTTCAGTGCCTGCACCCAGTTTGTTTATATACTGTTCTTCAGATCAGAGCTTCCTGGGCTTATTTTCTAAGCTCACAGCCAGAGCTAGCCATGCCTCCAGCAAGAGTGTCAAGTGCCGCCCTCTCTACACTCATTGGCTGTTACTATCTGCTGCAGCCCCGCCCACTATGCACTCATGGGTTAGTATCTGCCCCAACCCTACCCTGTGCCCTCCCACTATGCACTGATTGGCTTAGTATCTTCTTCAGGCCCATCCTCTGCCCGCTCACTACACACTCCTTGGCTGTTAGTGCCTCCGCAATGACCTCTGTCATTAATCCCAGCACTAGAAGTGACAGAGCAGCGATCCAGTGTCCTCATCAAGTGCAGCATTGGTGACTACACCTCTCATCTATACTGCTGATGAAGCTAATATATATTGCATGTGGCATTTATACATACATGTAAAAATTGTGTACACCCTGTATATATGTAGACTCCCTCCTATATTTAGTCCTTTTCTTTGCATCTTTGATGAGATAACGGGCTGGTAATTACCCCATGGATGGGGCTTGTATTACAGATGTGGCAGAGCTGTCTAATGGAGCACGCACATCTTGTTCCATATAGTAGAGCAGTGTTTGTTAAAAAAAAAAAAGCTGGTCTTCTTGTTAGCAGCAGGGCTGTCAGTAAGCCAGACCTCTGACTCTGACTCCTCAGTTTCCCTGACTCCTACTCCCTCATACATGGCTCATGTTTAAATGATAAATTTACTGTAATAAAGTGGTAACATCACAATTTTCATCACGATTATGATAATCTAAGCTATTTCCTGTTCACTCTAGCAGTTCTGAGATGAGTGCAGGGCAGCAGGATTTCCTTCCCTTTTTCTTCTGATCTATAGAGGAGGAGCTTCACTACTGAGCATATACATAAAGTGCAGCACAGATTCATCTCAACTAAAAACCTGCATCCTTAGATGAGGAACAGAGCAGACATTTATAGGACATTTTATAACTAGTGATGAGCGAGCATGCTTGCCATTGCTCGATGCTTAATCGGTTATGCTCATTACTCCATCGTGCACCATGCTCAAGTCCCTGCCTCACATACGATATGTTGCAAAAGCAGAAACCTCATTTTGTGAACATCACAAAAAAGGGCTTAGAAAAAGCCCATTAACAAGCAAAGAAGCCCACTCCACAACATACATTGATCAAAAGGAGAACAATAGGAGCTATCAGGTCTGATAAAACCAATAAGTTTATTAATACATCAAAAAATCAAGTGAAAAAAATCATCAAATGTATACAAAATACTATTGCAGGAAACAAAGACACAGAAAGAATGGGACCCACCCAATTGCACCTGCCCGATTTGTGAAGTAGGTTACAGCATGAAAGGTGTGAGTGCCAAAGTATATCACATTCAGAAGGCAAGCTAAATCATCCAGAGGTAAAGTGTCACATCATTCCCAAAAGTTTAAGGACGAGCACTGCTTACCAACAGGTAGAAATTGGAGGGTCCAGAAACCGGGTGTGGATGCCTGAACGCCCCGACGCGCGTTTCGCGTGTTTAACGCCGCTTTCTCAATCCCCTTTGATGATTTTTTCACTTGATTTTTTGATGTATTAATAAACTTATTGGTTTTATCAGACCTGATCGCTCCTATTGTTCTCCTTTTGATCTACATACCATATGTTGCGGCTATTTGGGCTGCATGCCCACGATTAGTAATACTAGCATTCTGGAGGCAGCATATTTTTGCTGTGTCCAAAATGCTGTGTTGTACAGTACAATCAAATTGGATGGGATTAATAGAAATCCCATGCCCACTGTACTTCTTTTAAGACTGCCGTCACACTAGCAGTATTTGGTCAGTATTTTACATCAGTATTTGTAAGCCAAAACCAGGAGTGGAACAATCAGAGGAAAAGTATAATAGAATCATGTGCACCACTTCTGTATTTATTACCCACTCCTGGTTTTGGCTGAGAAATACTGATGTAAAATACTGACCAAATACTGCTAGTGTGACGGCAGCCTTATGCTGCATAAACTCATCTGCAGTGTGGGTCTCCGAGCCACAGCATGTCAATTTCTCTTGCGGGAGCTCTCACTCTTTTGTGCAGAATTTCCCCATGGAGTTGCATTAGATTTGGTAAATTCACAGTAAAAAAAACAAACAAAAAAACAAACCACATGCGCTGTAAGGGTATGTGCACACGTATTCTGGGTCCACTGCGGATTTTTCTGCAGTGGATTTCAGCGGATTTGATAAATCCGCAGTGGAAAACCGCTGCGGACTTATCGCGGATTTACCGTGGATTTACCGTGGTTATTGTGCGGTTTTCACTGCGGTTTTACAACAGTGGATTTCTATTGGAGCAGTTGTAAAACCAAGGTAAAGCAGACAGCTGCTGGCTTATATTATCAAGTTGGGATGGTCCCTGGTTATTGGAGCCTTCCCAGCCTAAAAATACAGCCTGGAATTACTGTATCACATTAGATGCGCCAATTCTGGCGCTTTGCCCAGCTCTCCCGATTGCACTGGTGCTGTGGAAATCGGGCTAATGGTAGTTTGGGTTGATTACAGCTGCGATTTGTCAAAAAATCACAGCTGGCATCAACCCCTGGGATTAGAAATGGAGAAATGTCAATCAGACACTCCCATTAGTAACCAGGTAATACAAAGTAAAAACACAGAAAAAACAATTTGAGTAAAAACTCCCCCACACTTTCCCTTGTTCTCCAATTAAACAATTGCTGCTCCAATAGAATATAATGTGTGACCGCACTCCATCTACTTCTAACGGAGCAGTAATGTAATGTGTAACCCCGCTCCGCCCACTTCTATGGGAGCAGTAGTGTAATGCGTGATGCCTCTCTGTTCACCTCTATGGAAGCAGTGATGTAATGTGTGACCCTGCTACGTCCACTTCTTTGGGAGCAGTTGTGTAATGCGTGACCCCGCTCCCTTCACTACATTACTACTCCCATAGAAGTAGACAGAGCGGGGTCACACATTTATTGACACCCACCCACAAACCTCCCCAAAAAATAATATTCAGCAGGGTTGCAGAAGGGCATATGTCATAACTTTGCAGCCCTTACAAAGTAATTTTCATTTTATTGAACCCCCTAGATTCCCATATAGTCCTCCATATAGTACAATTGACCCCACATTGCCTTCCATGTAGTACAATGGGACCAACATAGTGCACCATACAGTATAATGAGCCCCATATAGTTCTCAATACAGAATAAAGACTAGAATCACAGTGCAGTGCCATTTTTTGGGGTGACTGCACCGTGATCTACATGTGCTGCTGGGCTGGATGAGCATCGCAGACCATTGGTAAGTATCAGGGATGAGGCGGTGTATCAGGGCCAGGCATGGTGCTTTTCTGCAGAGGCAAAAATATGAGGGAAATATGGAATATGAGAAAAAGTCTCCCTCCACAGCACTTTCCATGTCTCTCTCCCCACAGCACTTTCCATGTCTCTCTCCCCACAGCACTTTCCATGTCTCTCCCCACAGCACTTTACATGTGTCTCTTCCCGCAGAACTTTCCATGTTTCTCTCCCTGCAGCACTTTCCATATTTCTCTCCCTGCAGCACTTTCCATGTGTCTCTCCCCGCAGCACTCTCCATGTCTCTCTCCCCACAGCACTTTCCATGTCTCTCTCCCCTTACAGTATTATCCATGTGTCTCTCCCCACACGGCACTTTCCATGTCTCTCTCCCCACAGCACTTTCCATGTTTCTCTCCCTGCAGCACTTTCCATATCTCTCTCCCTGTAGCACGTTCCATGTCTCTCTCCCTACAGCACTTTCCATGTCTCTCTCCCCACAGAACTTTCCATGTCTCTCTACCTACAGCACTATCCATATGTCTCTCCCCACGGCACTTTCCATGTCTCTCTCCCCATAGCCCTTTCCATGTCTCTCTCCCCACAGAACTTTCCATGTCTCTCTACCTACAGCACTATCCATGTGTCTCTCACCACGGCACTTTCCATGTCTCTCTCCCCACAGCACTTTCCATGCTTTTTCAATGGACATATCAGAGCCTTTTATTTGGTCTCATGCTACCTGTATAGAGTGACGCCAGTCCCAATAATGTTGCTGAGGCTGGTGAACACGTCTACAAGAAGGTCTAGAGGAACTGTCATGTGAACCTTGAGACTTTATTCAATTATAAGGATGTTCTAATAAACTATGGCTCGGTGCTTGTCCAATAAGGTTTTATTGGTAACGGATGTCCATCTTCTGGCGGCAGTGGTTGGTCTCTGGCACCTTCCACTGAGCCCTAGTCCATGAGTATATGCTGCCAGAACAAACAAGGCCAAAGCACTATCAGGGTCCAATGCGAGCGGGCAGGCATACACTGCATTTCTCTCTCTGGAATCCCCACTGGTGACGGTGGTTGTACACATACGTTGGCCAGCTCAGTCCCGGTGCTCAAGTGACGGAGCACTCCTCTCGCTGTGCTGCTTGCTGCCTATTCCCACCAAAACTGCCTGCTTCCGTGCGCTATAGCTGCTGCCGCTTAGCCACGCCCCCTGTTCCTGAGTGCAAAGGTCAGTCCGGTCTCTTACTCTTTCCCCCAGACAATGGAGGAGACAGCCCCGACAGTTCTAGACCCGGCACAGGACAGGTACCCACGGCCTAGATGTCCTCCTTAGGCCTCTTTCACACTTCCGTCATTTGGCCAACGTCGCAATGCGTCATTTTGGAGAAAAAGTTGCCCGCAGGATGCGTTTTTTTTCTCCATAGACTTGCATTGGCGACGCATTATGACGTATGGCCACACGTCGCATCCGTCGTGCAATAGATGCGTCGTGATTTTGTGGCCCGTCGTGACGAAAAAATGTTCAATGTAATGTTTTTTCGTCTATCTGAACAGCCATTTCCGACCGCGCATGCGCGGCCGGAACTCCGCCCCCTCCTCCCCGGAACTCATAAAAAATAGTGCACAACGTGGGCAGCAGATGCAGTTTTCAGATGCATCCGCTGCCCACGTTGTGCACTATTTTTGCACAACGTCCGTCGGTACGTCGGGCCAACGGTTTGCGATGGCCCCGTACCGACGGAAATGTGAAAGAGGCCTTACACTCCCCCTCTTCTTTTGCTCGTCATTCCACGGGCGACAGTTCCTGCAGTAAACGTTAACACTCCTCTATTTCTCGGATGATCTGCTGCCAAATAAACTGGTTTTGTTCATAACGACTGGGTGGTATTTCAGCTGTTGTTCATTCTGTGCAGCGTAAATCCGGTTGAGTAGCCGAGTCAGGTTCAGTGGGCGAGGACACGCCCAGATTCAGTGGAGCAGCCATCTCAGGAGTTTCAGGCTCCTGAGCCTCTTCTGGTCGATAGGTGATGGGCTGGAAAATTCTTCCTCCTAGTCAAAAGCTGCAGAAGGGAGTGTTTCAGGAACATTTTGCGCTCTCTCCAAGTAGTCTGGGTCTCGTGACAAACAATGACGTAGCTTGTTTCGATGGACTACTCGAGTGGGGGCGTCTTCTTCCCCTTCAGATTGAATCTCAGACAGGACCTTGGCCTCCAATCCAGCGTTTCACCCAGTACAGGGTTTATTCCCACCGATACTCCAACTTGCCCCGAGGTCGCTTGTCTCGAACCAGTACTCTGTCTCCAGCCTTGAGAGTTGTCCCTCACAGGGGCATTGTCTCATGATGTTCGAGCTCCCAAAACTTGGTCTGTACCAATCAATGCAGAGTCTGTAAACGATCTCGATGTCCACGGGTAGTCCTCCTCTGGGTCCAATTCCAGCTCAATAATAATAATAATCTTTATTTATTCAGCGCCAACATATTCCGCAGCGCTTTACAGTTTAACAGTTTCAAACACAACAGTCCAACGTTAACAATACAATAATTAAAGCGAAATAAGCCGCCCCTGCTCGTGAGAGCTTACAATCTACAATTAGGTTGGGGAGATACAAAGTACAGGTGTGTATTTACAATGATGTATTTACAATGATGGTCCAGCCATCTTCAGGGGGTGGGGGATAGATGGGGATAGTGAATGGGCTACACACACACAAACATAACATGAGTTTGATTACTGAATGTGATAGGCCGCGCTGAAGCGAGCGCCTAAAACTATGCAAATTGTGGATGGTCCTAATATCTTGGGGTAGAGCATTCCAGAGGATTGGCGCAGCGCGGGAGAAGTCTTGGAGTCGGGAGTGGGAGGTACGGATTTAGTGCAGAGGTTAGTCGAAAGCAATTTGCAGAGCGCAGCGGTCGGCTAGGCCGATAGACCGAAATGAGGGAGGAGATGTATGGGGGTGCCGCACTGTAGAGAGCTTTGTGGGTGAGAACAAGTACTTTGAATTGTATCCTGTAATGAATGGGCAGCCAGTGTAACGACTGGCGAAGAGCGGATGCATCTGAGTAATGACTAGCCAGGTGGACGACCCTGGCTGCTGCATTAAGGATAGACTGGAGAGGGGAAAGTCGAGTAAGGGGGAGGTTAAATAGTAGAGCATTACAGTAGTCCAGGCGGGAGTGGATCAGGGCGACAGTGAGGGTTTTTGTTGTTTCCATGGTGAGAGAAGGGCGGATTGTAGAGATGTTCTTTAGGTGTAAGCGGCACGAGCGGGCAAGAGATTGTATATGGGAGGTGAAGGAGAGATCGGAGTCAAACATAACACCCAGACAGCGCGCCTGCTGCCGGGGTGTTATTATGGTGCCACCCACGGAGAGGGAAATGTCAGATTTAGGGAGGTTAGTAGATGGCGGGAGCAGAAGAAGTTCAGTTTTGGAGAGGTTGAGTTTCAGATAGAGAGCAGACATGATATTGGAGACTGCGGATAGACAGTCAGTGGGGTTCTGTAGTACAGCGGAAGTAAGGTCAGGGGATGACGTGTATAATTGTGTGTCATCAGCATAAAGATGGTACTGAAAGCCAAATCTGCTGATGGTCTGTCCAATTGGGGCCGTGCAGAGAGAGAAGAGAAGGGGGCCAAGGACTGAGCCCTGAGGTACCCTGACTGTGAGAGGAAGAGGAGATGAAGTGGAGCCAGAGAACAGAACACTGAAGGAGCGGTCAGAAAGATAGGAGGCGAACCAGGAGAGAGCAGTGTCCTTAATGCCTAGTGACTGGAGCCTAGAGAGTAGGAGAGGGTGGTCAACAGTGTCGAAAGCTGCAGAAAGGTTGAGAAGAATGAGCAAAGAGTGGTCACAGTTACGTTTTGCTGTCAGAAGGTCATTGGTCACTTTGATGAGTGCAGTTTCTGTCGAATGTAGGGGCAGTAACCGGACTGTGAAGGGTCTAGGAGGGAGTGAGTGGAGAGGTAACGGGTAAGGCGGGAGTATATCAGGCGCTCCAAGAGTTTAGAGATGAAGGGGAGATTGGAGACTGGTCTGTAGTTGTTTGTGCAGGATTGGTCGAGGGTGGGTTTCTTTAGTAACTTTAGTGATCTCTCGCCCTTTTCGGCCGAACAGCAGGGTGTATGGCGTGTAACAAGTTGTGCTATGCACCCGGTTGTTGTACACCCTAACTAATTCAGCCACAAACTCAGGCCAACGGACTTTTCTGTCCTCCTCCAGCATTCTCAGCCTTTGGATCAGCGTCCAATTGAAACGCTCACAGTCTCCATTTCCTTGTGGATGGTGGGGCGTCGTTCTGGATTTCTCAATCTGATACAGACAATGCAGTTCTTCCATCACTCGTTTTTCGAAACAGGCACCTTGGTCAGAGTGGATTCCCTTTATTACTTTTGCGGTTGCTGGATTTTCCCATTTTTTTCACTTCACTGTCAATATCAAAGGGGTTACCATTATTAGAAGGTACAAAAGGAGTCAGTATCAGAGGGACTACCTTTATAGTTTTTGCTGCAACAGTCACACAATATGCACTGTGTCAAAATGTGTCAGTAGTATCAAGTATATGTGATCTTCCAGATTGTCAGGTTATATGTCCATTCTGGCTCAAAGCCGTTTCAGTTGCCAGGTTGTCTGCTCGTGCTATACTCGCCCTCTAAATAAACCCCATGAAACACAGCTCTGAGTATCTGGATGTTTGTCAACGCCGGGTCTCAATGGCCGGTTTGTTTGATTTGAAGTTCAGTGAATGAAAAGCTCTCTCATGCCTCAAGTGCCACCAGATCGCATTGCCCAGCGGCCTTGTGAAAAGAGAGGGAAAAGGCGGTGCCCGAGGATCTCAGCCTCTAAGCCTCTCACTTGTTTCAAGTTTATTGTTATGTCCCTTTCTTTATTGTAACCTTCCCCCCACCTCAGGCCCGACATTTGCATTGCTAATGACCTTCAGGACAATGACCAGAGCAAGAAACCGGACAGTGAACCCCCCTTTTGGGCTTTAAAAAATAAAATAAAGATTATGTCCTTGTTAAGGAAGACCTGTATGTACACTCTTTTTCTTTCTTTCTTTCTTTCTTTCTTTCTTTCTTTCTTTCTTTCTTTCTTTCTTTCTTTCTTTCTTTCTTTCTTTCTTTTTTTCTCATCTGGTTTCTATACTGGTAGCCTATCCATCTCATATCTATCTCTCTCACATCTATCTATCTATCTATCTATCTATCTATCTATCTATCTATCTATCTATCTATCTATCTATCTATCTACCTACCTACCTACCTATCTATCTATCTATCTATCTATCTATCTATCTATCTATCTATCTATCTATCTATCTATCTATCTATCGCATCTGGTTTCTATACTGGTAGCCTATCTATCTCATATCTATCTATCTCATACACTTAGAGTCACTCATCCATTATACTGTTGATTTTGCAATGATTGTTCTACCGCTGTCATCATTATTATGGAGGTTAAACATCAAAAGACTAATTGAACAGAAAATATGAATAGAGAAGATATAACTTCATAGGCAGAAGCAGAGAATGAAGTAGAGGTTTCTTTGGGTTGTCCTACAATTCTGTGTAGAAGTATCTTGAACTTTCTCCCCCACGTATTGCTCCTGTCTGCACTTCCTTTATCCACTAGAGATTTGTGACTGGTTAATTCTAAGTGACCATCTCTCACCCCCCCAACAAAGCTTAGGCCTTCAGATGTGGGGAAATGGTATGGAAAATGGGAGGTGTGGGCCAGCTCCATGGACCTAATAAATCTTAACTATATTAAGGCTCATTCCTTCGCCTTCTCTCCATGTGCCTTTGTCTTGCTAATACACATTAAGATTTGCCTCGCTACACACTTTGAGTCTTTTCTGAGGTGAGACCTATATAAAGCCACAGATGTGGGGACCTCAACGACCTCTGACCCGCTATTTTTTTAAATACCCATTTTAGTGGGGGGAGTATAAAAAATGCAACAGTGCCCAAATGAAGGAATTTTGTCTTGGAATTCTTGTCCTGAAAAGCTTTCACTCTGAAGAGAAAAGGAAAAAAAAGGCTACAAAAATCCCCCTCTATAGGATCTGGTTTTCTTCCGTCATGAATGGGATCGGTGCTGCAATTTACATTGGAAAGTAGGGTTGGAGCTTAGCCACCCAAATTATCCATTCTATACAGCACCGAGACCATCCCCCTTCTGTTCCCAAAATTGTGTAAGGGGCAGTAATTAAAATGCGGAAAAAAAAAGTATTGACATGTCCTTTAAGGATTGACGTGCAGTCTTTTCTGACGATGAGAGAGGGACATGCCAGGCTTGACTGAAATATTGTAATGGAGTTATTTATGTGGAGTTTTTATGAGGCGGGGATTGGGCTTTCAGATGCTAAGCAAAATGCTGTGGAAACCATGTAAGGGTTGTTTTCTTCTTTGCTCTGATGGGACCGAAGATATAGAAGTGAATATGGTATAATTTCAGACCTAAACTAGCTAAAGAATGCTTAAAAATCTGTAAATTTGCCACCCGGAAGTTAGACATGGACAGAAAATAATTGTGTATATCATACGTGCAAACTTTCTCGCATGTCTTTCCAGGAGGTTAATTTACATTGTACTGAACAGGGATAAATGAACAAATTCACACGGGTGATTAGCCTATGCAGAGAATATGACAGTATGTAGTAGTTTGGTGCGATACGTGGACGAGTCTTTGTGAAAAACACAAACTTAGAAACAAAGCTTATTCAGCTCAAAAGAAAAATTGTCTGTTTTTCACAAATTAAACAGCTGGGTTTTACATTTAGTCTGATGACAGCTATGTAGGTATCTCTCTTCCCCAAGGCATGGTTGGCTGACATTTGGGAGTGTCAAAGAAAGTGCCTGCTGAAGCCCCTGAACTGTAATAATCCCACCTCAAACACCAAACCTTGTAGTAATATGAAGATGGTACAGTAGAAGAATTCAAAATGTTCTGTTGGAAAAGGATATTATCAATACCATGAATGTGAACAAAAACAAACAAATCAATTTTGGAACACGTCAAGCCAGACTTGAAGCAAGGATCACCAAGCTTCGACTTTGGACACATTATACGAAGAGAGTAATCGCTGGAGAAGGACATCATAGTCAGAAGAATAGAAGAAAAAAGGTGAAGAGGACCAGCAACCCAGTGACTTGATACTATAAAACTAATAGCTGAAAAAGACCCTGGTAGACCTATCTTGTTATGACCTGGTGGTTAGGAGCACCCGGAATGACCTGATAATTAAACCTCATACAGGACGAGCTCTGGAATGTGGGAGCTCTGCTGACCGCAAGCCCTAATCCTATCACACACACTAGAAATAACCGTGGAGCGCTCCTGACCAGACCTAGGCGCCTCGTCACAGCCTAAGAACTATCTAGCCCTAGAGATAGAAAATAAAGCCTACCTTGCCTCAGAGAAATTCCCCAAAGGTAAAGGAAGCCCCCACATATATTGACTGTGAGTAAAGATGAAAGTCACAAACGACGAAATGAAACAGGTTTCAGCAAAGGGAGGCCAGACTTACTAAATAGACAGAGGATAGGAAAGGTAACTTTGCGATCAGCACAAAAACCTACAAAAGACCACGCAGAGTGTGCAAAAAAGACCCCCGCACCGGCTCACGGTGCGGAGGGGCCACTCTGCCTCCCAGAGCTTCCAGCTAGCAAGACAAAATCATGAAAACCAGCTGGACAAGAAAAAAGAGAACAAAATAAGACTATAAGGAACTTAGCTTCTGCAGGAGAAGGCAGGTCACCAGAGAGATCCAGGAGCGAACTGAACGAATGCAAAAACATTGCTAGCTGGCATGGAGTAGCGATCTGAGAGGAGTTAAATAGAGCAGCCAACCAAAGGATAACCCACGTCACCTGTGTAAGGAACCTCAGAAGCAGCAGCTTCACTCATAGCCACCAGAGGGAGCCCATAGACAGAACTCACCGAAGTACCATTCACGACCACAGGAGGGAGTTCGACAACAGAATTCACAACACTATCTAGGCTTGCACAAGATCTTTCTTCATAGATATCGTTCATCCATCAAACGCCGTGGTTTGAGATCTATATGACAGCAATGCTCCCTGAATTCTCCCAAAATATAGTCCTCTCAGCAAACTGTCCTCTCACCGAGACCACTTCAACCTATAATATTGTGCAGACATTCAGTTCTGTAGTGCAAGTTGTGTAGGCCGAAAAGAAGTATCAGTACATCTACCAAAAATGTACTTTATTAGTCTACTCTCTCCTCAAGAGAGAATTGCTAAGTCTCATTCATCAGACTGCTATCTTTCTTGCCCCCCTTTCCCACCATAAACATACAGACTAGGCTTAATAGGCATGTGTTTTCTGTAGCAAAAGAAGAGTAAATCCATGCTAGAGTCCTCCAGGAGCAGCTTATCTTCCGAGGAACAAAAAGATGAGGCATTTGAAATCCAACATCGTGGACCATTTTCTCCCCCTACATTTTTTGTCGCAGCAGACTCAAGATGTCACTATGCATATTACATGGTTGTCTTGATCCGCTAATCTGTATGGCTAGCTCTAAAAATCAGCAATTGTTGAATTCCCTCAGTCACAAGCGATTCACGATTGATCTTTTCTATCAGGTCAGAGTGTGGCATTCCAGGACAATGCTGGGAATCCCAGCACTTTTTTTCCCCCTAAATTTATACTGAGAAGTCATACACCACACAATAGAGACCCACAACCCACATGTGGCTGTCAAAGATATGTTATAACATTAAAACCACTGACAGGCGATACTGATCAAGTGCAGGGATCTCAGCAACTTTTACAAGGGCAAAACTATGATGTCTAGGTGACTGGGTCGGAGCATCTATAACGCAAAATGTCTGCTGCAGGGTTTGCTGGGTGCATCTGCATCAATCAAGGAGGCAGTGTCATGAGGCAATGTCCTGCTGGCACACTTGCATCTTGGCATCACGTGGATGTGACCTGTACTAACTAAATATTATACACTCCATCATGACAGGGCATTTCACTAATGGTGGTGCTTTTTCAGCATAGTAAATGTCGGTCATAAATGGTGGAAAAAGCATGACAAAGATCCAGGTGATGACTGTCAGATTCCCCAGATTTAGAATTAGATCATTCATGGAATGTGCGGGAAAACAATATTTATCCAGGATGATTGAACTGAGCAGCTTACAGTGTGTAAGAATCCGCTGCCAGATACTATAGGAGACCTTCAGAGGTTGTGGAGTCTAGTCCTTGATGAGTCCAAGAGGGAAACATACACAATTATGGCTGGGCTTCAGATTTCACCAGGGGTATCATCTACATTGAGTGCTGATGGGAGCACCCACATTCTGTATGCAGTACTGGTAAGATAGACAGTAAACGTATACCGTAAGGGCAAGGTACAGAGCTTGTATTTTAGAGCAGTAGATTGACTCTTCAGAGAGGAAGAGAACTAGAACTCTAGTGCCACCTATTGGAAGTAGCAATCCTAACAGTCAATGTCGACCCTTTACCGAGCCTTGTCACATGACTTAGGATAATAGCCAAATCAGAATCTCAATTTGCAGACACTGTGTTTCGGGGTACTGCCCCTCGTCAGTGCAAAGTGGAGATCTGGTTTGGCTGATTGAGAGGCGTCTGACCGGGATCCAAGAAGTATCGTTTCTCCTTGTGGAGAGTGACATGATAAGCATGTCGAGGTGAGGAGACTTAAAGCTGCAATGCTCCTCTGGGAGATATGCAAATTGTCTCTTCAGAGAGGAAGAGTACTAGAACTCTAGTGCCACCTATTGGAAGTAGCAATCCTGATAGCTCCTCCTCCCAGAGGAGCATTGCGGCTTTAAGTCTCCTCACCTCGACATGCTTATTATGTCACTCTCCACAAGGAGAAACAGCCATATTGGCATAGAAAACTCCCATAAGGCTGCGTTCAGGCACCCCAGCAAAGCTGTATTTATGCGCCAACAGGGTCATAGATTATAATGGTCCCCGCAGAGCGAATGTGGTCTTTGCTGTGCATCATTTTCAAGCGTGTACATCTTCAGGTGGTGTACACTCAGACGTAGAAGACTGCACCAGAGTGTCCGCCTCCAGTAGGCATATATGCTATAAAATGATGCACACATTCGCCTTGCCGGCACCATTATCATCTATGGCCCTGTCGGCACATACGTCCGAATCCCGTTTTGCAGGAGTTCAGACGTTGGGCCAAAGAACAGGTGCCTGAACACAGTGTGAAAGCACCCTAAGGGGAGAAAGACGTGTAACTGCAGGTGGAAGTATAGGACTTTGCTTGCTGGCCTGTAGTACCATTATTGGGGATGAGAAAGCTCTTGGGCTAGTGTGCTGGGCTTTGTTGAGGCATAAGAGCTAAGTGAAGTGGAAATCGATAGTGACTCCAGTAAAGGGAGGAAGAAGTGTGTGATAAGGTTCCATGTAATAACAGAAACGTCCATGAAGATGAATGTCTACTATCTCCTGTACATAGTTCCTCAAAAGTTATTGTTCAGTAAAAATACATTTATTTATGAACTATGGCCTCTTTTATTGAACTCTGCAACACCTGGTACTGGCCGGCCGAATGCAATGGTACCATGCGATCTGCACGGGCGTATCGCCATTTCATCTAAAATCCACACACCCAGGCAGGACCTCCATTTTCATGTAGTGTGCCGGTGCGTGAAGCACAAGTACCTCGCCCACAGCTACCACCCCACGTCATGTTACAAATAAATATTGGAGAGCAAAAAAATTAAATGATGGGTGAATCATTTGTAGATATCCCCGAGAAGAGGGACACGGGAAGTTTCTACATGAGTGCAGCCACAGATCGACATTAGATGAATAGATAGGCATGTGCACAGCTTTTGTAGGTGCCAGAGTAGGTTCCCACACCGTTAACATATATTAAATACATAAATAAATATAAATGTATTATATACAGATAGACATTAGACATCCTCACATAAATCGGATAGACTTTCTGAGTGAGCGGTGTGCAAGGCTTGACCAAGGCAACTCCCATTCCTAATGCAGTGTGAAATCATCCACTATAACGCCTTTGATGACTCTTCATAATGGAGTCTATTCATCAAGGTTCTTGTATTTATTTCATGGGAAATAAGACATCTTCCTTCATTACTCTGCAGAGGCTACCCGCGCATCTGAAGTGTCTCAAAGTAGGAAACTTTGCTTTCCCTAATATGTTATAGGTTGGGTTTACACATATAGGTAATTTGCAATAATTTCCAAAATTAAGTAAATAAATTAATTTGCTCATATTCATATAGGAGAATGTTATTCTGATGGGGCACAGTTGGATTTTAGACCTAAGAACTACTATGTGAAAGTATTTTATGTCTCCAAGCGCCAAATTGTCAAAATAGCAGCCAGACTCCTGGTAGAATACAAAGTAATAAAGCAATGGGAACGTGTAGAGGGAATTGCTATTCATGCACCTACCGAATAAATGGCCATACATAACTCTATAGTTAAAAAAAAGCGTCTTCATTTTTAATTGGTCTCTGCTGTTATAAAAAGATACCACCTAAACCCAATTTTTCTGATTGTTGCAATTGTAAGGAGGTAGACATGCTGCCCACGTTCCCTCTTGAAGACACAAGGGTTGTTGTAAAGTGTAATGTTTATTGTGACATGCGTTATTAGTGACTGTGTTGTAGTTTGCCCAAAAATAAGGAGAGTTAGGGTTAATGATTGGGACTAGCCCAGAGTAAAAGGGGCTAAGGTAAAGGGGCATAGACAATTTTCTGTAAGCGAGATATGGTCCAGCCTGCAACAGAAGCAGACCTATGGTCTGATAAGTAAGAAGAATACATGACGTTCGTGTCCCTAGAGTGAGTGGAGACCAATTAAACAGATAGTAAGATCCAGGGAAAAGAAAGTGACAGAAGGTGTAATTCTTTCTCCGGAGACAGACCTGGAGCAGGAGGCCTAGCAATGTGTGAGCTTGCAAGTTCATGAGGTAACGGGACGAATCAAATCTGGGAACGTGAGATGAAGAGAGTGCTTCGGGAAAGTGTCGGCCAGTAGAGAAGCCGAGTAACGGCCATTGCGGCCAACTAGCTCCCCTAATGGGAAAAGAACATGGAACCGTGGGTTGAAGTACATGACTCTCATTGACTGTAGTATTGTTGTTGAGGATTGGGAAGTGCCATGCTGGGTGGTGGCAAAGAGAGAGGACTTGGTAAGAAAGGATAGCGAAAATGTGTATGAAAATGTTCCATGAAAATGTTCCATGTATTAATAGTAACATTCATGAAGTTATGCACCCACTATCTGTTGTATATAATTCTCACCAAGTTATTGTTCAGTAAAAGACAGTTCCTTGTTAAGTGGTGGTCTCCCTCATTGAACTTTTCAACATCTGGTCCTGGCCAACCGAAGTCACCAGTATCATGTGGCCTGCAAGGGCACTGCGCCCCAGTAGACAAACTTCACACACCCAAAAAGGACCCCCATTTCCATGCAACCTGCCGGGGCGTGGAAGACGAGTACCTCGCCCACAGCTACTGCCCCACGCCACATTACACACTCTGTCTTCTAATCTGTGATTCTCCAATTTTGAAAACCAATTTTCATATCCAGTATTAGGGAAATTCTAAACTAATAGGGGGGCACCTCTTTTCTTGACCAGAGTGGAGAATGTTATGAAGAACAGTCCCTTGTTTACCCTGTGGAGATGCTATACTGTAGTTATATTGAAGCTTTAGGCCGGCGTCACACACAGCGTAAAACAATGCGGTCCGTATATTACGGCCGTAATACGCTGAAAAGTCCCCAAAATAATGGTCCGTAGCTCCTCTGTAGGCAGGGTGTGTCACCGTTTTTTGCGCATGGCATCCTCCGTATGAAATCCGTATGGCAGCCGTAATGCGTGTTTTTATCGCAGGCTTGCAAAACCGACATACGGCTATACAAGGGATCCATGTGTTAAAAAAAAAAAACATATATACTGTCTCTAAATATATATATATATGTCAGGGAGACACATATATGTATATATATATTATTACTTCATACAGCGTGAGATAGCAGAAAGCCGGTAATTCAATTGCCGGCTTTTGCTTTCTCCTTCCTAAAACCCGACATGATATGAGACCTGGTTTACATACAGTAAACCATCTCATATCACCATTTTTTTTGCATATTCCACACTACTAATGTCAGTAGTGTGTATATGCAAAATTTGGCCGTTCTAGCTAGTAAAATAAGGGGTTAAATGGCGGAAAAAATTGGCGTGGGCTCCCGCACAATTTTCTCCGCCAGAGTAGTAAAGCCAGTGACTGAGGGCAGATATTAATAGCCTGGAGAGGGTCCATGGTTATTGGCCCCCCCTGGCTAAAAACACCTGCCCCCAGCCACCCCAGAAAAGGCACATCTGGAAGATGCGCCTATTCTGGCACTTGGCCACTCTCTTCCCATTCCAGTGTAGCGGTGGGATATGGGGTAATGAAGGGTTAATGCCACCTTGCTATTGTAAGGTGACATTAAGCCAAATTAATAATGGAGAGGCGTCAATTATGACACCTATCCATTATTAATCCAATACTAGTAAAGGGTTAAAAAAAACACACACACATTATGAAAAATTAATTTATTGAAAAAATCACAAAGGCTGTTGTATTAATTTATTCTACTCTCAATCCACTCACTGAAGACCCTCGATCTGTAAATAAAAAAAAATAATAAACCAACAATATACTTACCTTCCGAGGATCTGGCACGTCCAACGATGTAGATCCATCTGAAGGGGTTAAAATATTTTGCAGACACGAGCTCCACTAATGCAGGATGCTCATTTCTGCAAAACCCCGGCGAATGAAGCTAAATATAGGTCAATGACCTATATTTAGCTTCATTTGCGGTGAGGCGCCCTCTGCTGGCTGTTCCTAGATCGTGGGAACTTTCCTAGAAAGCTCCCTTGCTCGAGATCATAAGAGGCGCCCTCTGCTGGTTGACCTCATATGAACTCGAGCAAGGGAGCTTTCTAGGAAAGTTCCCACGATCTAAGAACAGCCAGCAGAGGGCGCCTCACCACAAATGAAGCTAAATATAGGTCATTGACCTATATTTAGCTTGATTCGCCAGGGTTTTGCAGAAATGAGCATCCTGCATTAGCGGAGCTCGTGTCTGCAAAATATTTTAACCCCTTCAGATGGATCTACATCGTTGGACGTGCCAGATCCTCGGAAGGTAAGTATATTGTTGGTTTATTATTTTTTTTTTATTTACAGATCGAGGGTCTTCAGTGAGTGGATTGAGGGTAGAATAAATTAATACAACAGCCTTTGTGATTTTTTCAATAAATTAATTTCTAATAATGTGTGTGTGGTTTTTTTTAACCCTTTACTAGTATTGGATTAATAATGGATAGGTGTCATAATTGACGCCTCTCCATTATTAATTTGGCTTAATGTCACCTTACAATAGCAAGGTGGCATTAACCCTTCATTACCCCATATCCCACCGCTACACGGGAATGGGAAGAGAGTGGCCAAGTGCCAGAATAGGCGCATCTTCCAGATGTGCCTTTTCTGGGGTGACTGGGGGCAGGTGTTTTTAGCCAGGGGGGGGCCAATAACCGTGGACCCTCTCCAGGCTATTAATATCTGCCCTCAGTCACTGGCTTTACTACTCTGGCGGAGAAAATTGTGCGGGAGCCCACGCCAATTTTTTCCGCCATTTAACCCCTTAATTTACTAGGTAGAACGGCCAAATTTTGCATAGACACACTACTAACATTAGTAGTGTGGAATATGCAAAAAAAATGGTGATATGAGATGGTTTACTGTATGTAAACCAGGTCTCATATCATGTCGGGTTTTAGGAAGGAGAAAGCAAAAGCCGGTAATTGAATTACCGGCTTTAAAGCTGTCTAGCGCTGGAAGAAATATTAATATATAGACATATATGTGTCTCACTGACATATATATATATATATATATATATATACCTATTTTATGTGTACACATTTATTATACCTATTCTACTGTAAGCTGTCAGTGTGATTTTACTGTACACCGCAATGAATTACCGGCTTTTCTCGCTAACACCGCTGCGTATTTCTCGCAAGTCACACTGCTGGTCCATGTGTAATCCGTATTTTTGGGGCTTCCATAGACTTTCATTGACGCTTTATTTGCGCAATACGGTGACAAACGCAGCATGCTGCGATTTTCTACGGCCGTAGAAAGCCGTATAATACTGATCAGTAAAATACGGCAGATAGGAGCAGGGGCATAGAGAATAATTGTGCCGTATTTTTTGCGAGTTTTACGGACGTAGTTTCAGCGCTCTTACGTCCGTAAAACTCGCAAGTGTGACGCCGGCCTTACTGTCAACTTTCCCCACAAATTACAGCTGATCACTGATGGTTCCAAAAGGGAAAAACACTTTATGATCTCGCCATACACAAAAGAATGCAGCCAATAAATTGTATGTGAATGATCCGACCATCAACAATCCAGACTAAACTTGCAGATTAAGGCATTATTTTATAGAAAATTTAAAACAGAGTGGGCTGAAGCAAAATGACTAGTGTTTGGCCATGGGTGGGCAATCATGCCAAAAGCCAGATGATCATATTTTTAGCAGACAGTAGACTTATAGAGCCTTAGTTTTCGAATATTGGTCTGCCCAAAATGGTCAAATTGGCCAATTTGGCTAACTTTTTTCTCCAAAGTGGGTAGTGTTTTACCATGTTTTAAAACCAGAGGCTTTTTTTTTTTTTAAAGAGGAGGAGACACCCATTCACACACAGCTGTTCCAGAGCAGTGTACTGGTCAGTGATTATTTTCTCTCATCAGTGAAGTTCACTGTACTGGTCTGCTGGGTCAGAGGCCTTTGATGGAGTTTATGGAGTGCTGTTTCTTAAAATGTTTGCGGAGAGGGGTCTTAGACAGATTTTTATTTTAGATTATGCAGACCTTAATTTGGTCACCCTCTCTAGGGGTACTATAGAATTTGTTTTTATACTAAGTAGGCCCCTGCACATGACTCCCATCATGTGATTGTAGATGCACAGTATTTGTCACCTTTTTATGTCTATGTCTAGCGAATATCTGTATATAGCCGCGTATTCTATGGCGCTGGTGGTAAGAGCAGATAGTTTAGAGCTTATAGTAATTGTAAAGCTCTTCAGCTCTCTGTAATTACCAAGTGGCCTCTTCTAGATACAGACACTTCCAGACTGTACAGCCTCCTCATGTAAGCGCCTTCTTTAATTTTCCCTATATCACGGTAATGCGGGAGCTTGTGCATTGTGCCGTGGACTGTGGGTTACTGCAGCAAGTCACAGTCTGTGTTGCCTGCAGCCGATCAGATAGCAGTAAATGTCAAGGTTCCCTAACTGCGCTAGAAATGCTGTCTGGGCCTAATGACCCCCTCAGCACGACTCCCCAAAGAGCATGTTCTACATCAGCCTTGCACATCAAGAGGCACCACTGATCCCTATCTGGCGCAGCTAAAGCCCTAGAGTAGCAGATCTCTACAGCATGTTCTGAGACAATTCCATCAAAGAACAATGCTCCGAAGACAGCCGAATTGTCATCTGCATAATTATATGCCATTAGTATTTGGCTCATGTTATGGATCTCTGACATCAAAGAACAGCAGGGTGTCATAAACTCTTCCGCAAGAAGATGCGAGCAGATGAGTCATATCATATGAAAACGACTGACTGATCCTATATGTAGGGAAGAATCTGTGGAGTTATCATAAAGGATTTATCCACTATCGGACAACCACAACTTAAAGAGTTCAGAAGCCCAAGTAAAATAAAAACAATCTACACTCAACTGTTTTTGGAGCGTAACATGACTGGTTGTGTCACTTGCAAAATGAGTGGTAATTGATTGGCTGCAGCCTTTACTAATTCATTAAAGCAGATCTACCTATCCGGACCTGACCTCACCTCCTTACTTACCAAAATCCCGCACTGTCTGTCTGCTATTTCAGCCTTCTTTTCTGCTTGTTTTCTACAACTGAACATGGACAAAACAGAATTCATCATCTTTCCCCCATCTCACTCTACCGCTCCACCAGACCTATCCATCAATGTCAATGGCTGCTCACTTTCCCCAGTCCCACACGCCTGGTGCCTCGGGGTGATCCTCGACTCTGCCCTCTCTTTCATGCCACATATCCAAGCCCTTGCCTCTTCCTGCCATCTCAAACTCAAAAATATTTCCCGGATCCATGCTTTCCTTGACCGCAACACCGCAAAAACGCTAGTGCATGCCCTTTTCATCTCCCGCCTCGACTACTGCAACCTCCTACTCTCTGGACTCCCCTCTACCACTCTGGCACCATTCCAATCCATCCTATACTCTGCTGCCCAACTAATCTACCTGTCTCCCCGCTATTCCCCAGCCTCTCCCCTATGTCAAGCCCTTCACTGGCTTCCTATCACCCAGAGACTCCAGTTCAAAACCCTCACAATGACATACAAAGCCATCCACAAAGCCATCCACAATTTATCTCCTCCATACATCTGTGACATGGTCTCCCGGTACCTACCTACACGCAACCTCCGATCCTCTCAAGATCTCCTTCTCTACTCCCCTCTCATCTCTTCTTCCCACAACCGCATCCAAGACTTCTCCCGTACTTCCCCCATACTCTGGAACTCTCTACCCCAACACATCATGCTCTCACCTACCATAGAATCCTTCAAAAAGAACCTGAAGACTCACCTCTTCCGACAAGCCTACAGCCTGCAGTGATCCTGAACTTACTGAACCGCCGCACAACCTCCCCTGTGTTTCATCACCTGTCCCCTGCAGACTGTGAGCCCTCACGGGCAGGGTCCTCCCTCCTTATGTACCCGTGTGCCTTGTTATTTGCTCATGTTTAATGTATTTGTCTATATTTGCCCTGTATTCACATGTAAAGCGCCATGGAATAAATGGCGCTATAAAAATGTATAATAATAATAAAAAGCGGACCTCCACCCAAACGGAATACTGATGAGCCCGAGCCAAAGAGCGGTAGGCCATTAGCACATAACACAACAGCAGTGTCAGCACTGCAACAGCGTTGCTCCGGAGGTTGGGTATCCTTTGTTTTTATTTTAATTGGGCTCCAGAAATGATTAAGTTGGGGTTGTCCAACAGTGGACAACTATTTTAACTCTTGCCGCAAAATGAAGAGCGAGCACCACAAACTAGCTGTCTGGCTTGTCTAACATTCCCAGTCATATTTTTCCCCAAGGAGCATTTCCAATATTACTCCATACACAGTGGGTTTCTTTAAGGAAAATCAGTTCTCCACCCACAAAGTTCTTGAAGGGCATCAACATCTGCACTGGTGAAGGGTGAGTATCCTGAAACATTTGTCTGTTTAGGAGTGTCTAGTTTGCCTAAAGTTATGTTGCAAGATATTGACTTACTGTAGGTAACTAATTCCTAGAAGCTGCAATGTTGCAATATCGGCAAATCTTACCCCGATTACATATTATTAGGGCATCTGATTGCGGGACCCATCTATTGGTAAAAACCCATGCCACCGCATTGGAGGTGAACGATGCTGATGATGTTGACAGATGCTTGCCAAGACACAAGCATGATCAGAAATATCATAGGCGGCCACTTCCCGATGCTGAAGTGACCGGCGACAGAATCTTTTTAAGGTGATGCCATTGCAGCCAGCTGGTGACAGACACCCCTAATTAGGCATCTGTCACAGGCACCCATCACTCATAGTCTATAAATTGCATCTGCTTAACAGCCAACCATCACCTATAAGCTTCCATGTTAAAACCCCCTATATACAGCTCAATATACTTATTCCTCTCGACTCCCGTGATGGAATTGCGCTATTCTACACTCTAGTACATTCTGTTCAATGCCTTTTAATTATTGCATACCAGTATATTGATAAATCTAAATAGGAAATATGATGTGAACATGGCCTATTGTCTTCAGTGGGCGATTGGACTCCATTACATATTAGTTCTTGGTGGGAGGGGAAGTATTATAGTGGATGTTGATGCACGATTGTTCTAATACAATGGTGTCCCCGTTTTTTTTCTGTTATAGCTAGATAAAAAAGCAGGACTCTGAACATTTAATGCCAAGAGATCCAAAAATACAAGCCTGTAGTTCATTACTTCCGATTGGATGGACCCCTCACTAATCTCCCTCCGTGACCCCTCATAATAACACGACAAGCCTCTGAGTACATTCCCATCATCAAGTAAACAGCCTTATGGTCTTAGGGGAAGTTTGATGGCGTCCTTGTAAAGAAGCCAAATTGACAATTAACTTAATTACTAATAGTTGTCGTCTCTGTCACTTTCTCTGGGACCGTCCTGGAGGTCACAATAAAGGAGATTTGTGTATTCTGTTATAAAACAGGAATAACAGATGGAAACTTTATATTCATTGTTTATAGCTTTAGTCTTTGCATGTCACCAGAATAGCGCCTATTAAAGGAGTTTGCTCTGTCTCAGAAGGTGTGCAGTCACTCCATGTGGCAGTAATGCGATGCGCACGCTGTCACGATTCCCCTGTATTTCCTGTGCAGGTGGGTGGTCCTGCAGTTTACGTACTTGTTCGCGCATGCTAATTTGTCTCACATGACCACTCGCCCACCCGAGAGTCATCACAGTGCGCATCGCACACTGTCACGATTCAGCAGTCACATAGAGTGACTGTAGACCATTTTTCCGAGACCCCTCTAAAGGCTACATCCACTTTCGTAATCAGCCTGTCTTAATATACCTAAAATGAGAAATTATTATTATTATAGCGCAGTTTACTTCATGGCGCTTTAAATGTGAAAAGGAGAGCGATGACCCTGCCTGTGATGGCTCATGAAGAAACTGTGCCATACGTCTTGGTTAAAAATGTTCTATTGTTTTATTTCTACAGTTCTTGTGCAGACTCCATGGTAACAATCAATCTACAAATTCAGACTAGCGCTATCCTGCGGTTTGGCGCTCTCACATTTTCTTCCATTTGTCCATTACTATGTAATAACTTACATACATTGGTTGCCACAAGCAGAGACACATACAAGGGCGCTGACTACACTAGATTTGTTATGTTGTCTGTTACCATGGAGACACATCGTCAGTTCTAAAATCAAAATGGAACAGAATTTAAATTTAATTTTAAAAGGTAGACAAAGTCATTAAATAGGTATTCCCATCTCCAATATCATATCCCTATATGTAATAGGTGTAAGAATAATATTGACAAATACCTACAACTACAAATGTAGTATAGTTTTTCTTATTCACTATGTCTCTTTCCTCACGTGCAGACATTGCAGGACCTTAAGTATCCATGTTACAACCACTGATATAGTGACAGTTAACTAGTTGCTAGTGGTCATAACCATGGATACCTAAGGTCCTACGATACCTGTACATGAGGAAAGAGACATAGCGAATCAGGAAAACTATACTACATTTCTAATTGGAGCTATTTGTTAATATTATTATTATTATTATTACACCTACTACATATTGAGATAGGATCTTGGAGATCGGAATACCCCTTTAAGTGTCCAAAACTCTGAGATATCTTATCAAAGCTGAATTAGCGAAAGCAAATGTGCCATTGAAGTGATGACTTGGGAAGAGCATGAAATACCAAGTCACTCATTGATAATCTGTGACTGATCTCGCCTCCATGAACTCTCCTGGTCAGTCAGTAGGGCCGGAAAGGGTCCTGTGTTTTTGAACTCTAGTTTATGAACGTATGAGATATCGACTGAATTTCAATCAGAAATCCCTGGTGATTTACACCCGGTTACATCCAATGTGCGATCCGTTTTCATACATCTACATTAAAAAATGTACATGATCAAATATAATTTCCAAGCTTTATATTAGTAATGTATCAATAAAAATCACATACAAATCGGATTTTCTGCGTGAGATCCCTTTTTTTCTCGCACCCATAGACTTGAATGCGTGAGTCTCATCCGAGACTAAATAAAGTATGCTGCATTCTCTCACTGACAGTCGGACGTAGAAAAAAATGAAACAGACCTATTGAATAACGTGCCAGTGTGTTCTCCGTGTGCTGTATGATTTTTGATTTATACGCTTATCTACATGAGCCCTAAGGTTCACATTAATAGTCAAGTGTATACATCCATCATAGTATGTGCCTTTTTTAGGTTAATTTTACTTGGCGCCATACGTTTTTTTTTTAAATTTCTGCTTGATAGAGCAGTATTGGCTTTCCTTATCCAGATTTTTTTTAGCCTAGTTTATCATTTGTGACTTGTCAAAATGTTCCAAAATAATTGTGCTCCCCTGCAATGTTTGGATTTACGGGGGAAGACAGTTGCGGAAGAGAGCGATTTTCCAGCTCAAAATTTCAGGTCCTCATTGTTTTCACAATAGGGCTCCGGTTCAAGTTTGAGTACAGTTCTGGTACCAGAACCGAACTTTGGAATAAAGTCCAGGTGTTGTAGCAGAACCCAAATTTCCACTAGTGCTGCCTAGGGATGATCGGAACTGTGGAAGTTCAGGTTCGTCGAGTACCAGAATTTGATCTTGAACTTGAACCTGAACCCGAACTCCATAGAAATCAGTGGGCCCTGAACTTTAGAGTTGGGAAACAATAGGACCATAGGGTCAGCCACCGTGGAGCTGACCCTAATATATGTAAGGGAAAATAATTAGTAGACCAACATGAAAAAACCCTTTGTGGTAGTGTGCATGTGTAGCCACCCCTCCAATCACCGTATGTATGGGTGGTGGTCATGCATGTACTTTACCACTCCCATACATCCATAGAAGTGATGTGCTTTACTGCTTCATTAAACAGTAGCACCATTATTTTGGTGTTTCACAGAGATCCCAGTGTTGGGAACACCACCAATCAAATATTTATCACCTATCTATATAAAGAAATAACATCAACCACCCAGTGGATCGTAGATAAATGCCGTTCTTGGTATAACCCCTTAAATTACAACAGTGATTTTTCACAGATCTTGGCTCTAGGGGGTTTAACGTGATGCTTTCATGAACGCCATGGTTGTATATTTTGACCAGCTGTAATGGTTGCATCTCTCTTACGCCAGTCTCCATAACTTATTGGCTAGACTAGAGATTTGATACTTTTGGCTTTATGGCCACCTAATAGCCATAAAGTGGCATGGTGCCACAAATTCTGAGAGGATGTTCTGCATGCAGAGCATTGCTTCTCAACGCTCATGCTTCTGTATTGTGAAGGCTTATCATCTAAACAAGAATGTGTTTTGGAGCAGTTTGTTTGCTCCGGCTTGCCCCAGGAAGGGTAGCAATTACTGGAGTGTGTGCTCCGGCTCCTTGATCACTCCTGATTGTCTTATCTCGCAGGAACTGAGCTATAAAACTTTCCCAAAGGCACTTCATATCTATATAACCTTGACTGAGGATTGCTTCTCAGTAATATAAAGTTTACCAGCCATCTCCTCTCCGTATGTAAAGATCAAAGATAATCATTTTTATAAACCGGCAGCGAGATTACAGCCTCCGACGGGTCATAATTGGCAATGATGAGATATTTGTTTACCGGTGGGATGTATGTGTATAAACCATGCCCGGAGAAGCACTAGTTTGTGATATTGTGGAATTTAGTATAACTTTGCCAAAGTAATGATCACCCCATACGGCTCCCGGCATCCCTATTTTGAGCATTAAAAATAAAACAACATTTGTGGTGTAATCCCGATCACACATTGTCATAGGTTCTTGAACAATGAGGGTCCGACTGTTAGGCCCCCTTAAGATCCTCAGAACAAAGCACAGTATGTAATGGGGTCACAAATGCTGGAACCCCGTTAGAAGATATGAATTCTTCTTCACACTCCATAGTGAAGATTTATGAAGCAAATTGGGGTAATTTTTAGAGATGAGCGAACGTGCTCAGATAAGGTATCATCTGAGCATGCTCGGGTGCTAACAGAGTTTCTTTGGCGTGCTCGGATAATATGTTCCAGTCTCCACGTCTGCATGTCTCGCGGCTGTTTGACAAATGGGCAATCCCTGCATGTGTTGCTGCTGTATAACAGCCAAGAGACATGCAGCCGCAGGGACATATTTTTCGAGCACGCCAAAGAAAATCTGTTAGCACCCAAGCATGCTCAGATGATAATCTGAGCACGTTCGCTCATCACTAATAATTTTCTGCCATAAAAAAAATCATACATTTTACTAAAAAAAATTGCAACTTTGTTTTTCTGTTTCATCCGCAGGCAAAGATGAGACAATGCCCCTTAAAGGGGTTGTCCCGGATAAAGATATTGTTGACCCATCCTTCATATCATTTGGAGTCTGACACTCAGCACATCCCTGATTAGCTGTTACCAGGCCCCGCGTCTTTGAGCTCAGCTCCATGTAATGTGTGGTTGCCGTTCCTGGGTCATGCAGATCAGCTCCTATTGAACTGAATATGATCTGAGCTTAAGCACCTAGGAACGGTTGCGATACAATGATCAGAGTGGTGGTGTTCCAATTCTATACACTTTGTAAGTGATCACCGCGGGACTTGGTAACAGAAGATTGACGGGGGTGCCGGGTGTCAGATCCCCACCAGTCTGATATTGATGATATACTAAGGATAGGCAATAAGTATCAATCTTTAACAACCCCTTTTATATATTTGTAGATTTTACTCCAGTACTGTTTTTACTTTGTTCTTAAAGGGAGTCTGTCACCCCAAAATTCACCTATGAGCTAAGGCCACCGCCATCAGGGGCTTATCTACAGCATTCTATAATGCTGTAGATAAGCCCCCGATGTAACCTGAAAGGTAAGAAAAACAAGTTAGATTATACTGACCCAGGGGCGGTCCGCTGCGGTCCGGGTCCAATGGGTGTTGCAGGTCCAGTCCGGCGCCTCCCATATTCTTAGGATGACATCTTCTTCCTTGCTTCTGTTGTGGCTCCTGCGCAGTCGTACTGATTTGCCCTGTTGAGGGCAGAGCAAAGTACTGCAGTGCGCAGGCCTCGAGACTCTCTGACCTTTCCCAGCACCTGCGCACTGCAGTACTTTGCTCTGCCCTCAACAGGGCAAACCGGAGCCGCAGCATGAAGATAAGAAGAAGACGTCATCGTAAGAAGATGGGAAGCCCCGGACCAGACCGCGAAGCCCATTGGACCGGACCACAGCGGGACCACCCCTGGGTGAGTATAATCTAACATTTATTTCTCATCTTTCAGGATACATCGGGGGCTTATCTACAGCATTACAGAATGCTGTAGATAAGCCCCTGATGCCGATGGCCTTAGCTTATAGGCGATTTTTGGGGTGACAGATTCCCTTTAAGTAGATGTCCTTTTATATATATATATATATATATATACTGTATATATATATATATATATATATATATATAAATTTTGGTATATTTTAGAATATGTTAACATGTAGTGACTTCTAATCAGATAATTTTACTGTAGACCAAATATCGTAAGCCCCTGATCCTCCAATGGGCATCTGACATCTGGTGTGAGATAGGACGTGGTGTCATCCACCAGCCCTTATTTCTCTGTAGACATAATACAGCCCATCCGGGGATACATCATTCATAGGCGTGTATCCCTAAAGTAACATTAAATTGCTTTTTTCTAGTATTATTGAAATAAAGCACTTGGCTTTCCAAGTTCCTGAACTTTCTGACATACTTTGTGTATATAATTTCCTCACCATCTCATGTTCTTTGCTTGGTAACTGATCATACGCTTGTTAATATTGGGGGGTGGAAAAAGTGTCCTCGTATTTCTGATAGATGAACGTACTGCGGCTCAGGCCTCCGTGTTATAGTGTAAGCGAGTTACTTTCAAGGATATGGATATCTTCAGGGACATTTTTTTTCATGTATTATCAGTTAAACATATTTTTTTGCAATTTTAATTGATTAAAGCTTTTGCAAAATTTGACTTTTACAGGGTCTTTCTTTCCTTGTACATATCCGTCTGAAGAGTGAGTTTACTGAGAATCTGTTAGTGACATTGCTCTGATGGGACAGGTTGTAAATCTTTTATCGGTCTTCTTCCAAACTCCTCTGTGCTGATTGATGACCACAGACCATATCATAGTTTAGCTGAACTTTGATGTGGTCATAAATCAACATAGAATCTCATGTAAAGTGAATATATAGTGCTCAGATTGATTGTGGGGTATAGAATAATTCTGAGAATGTCTATTCCATGCATGGTGGAGCCTGGCCACCCGGTTGTGAAGGGAGTAACATAATGGATCTTCTTACTCAGGATTGGTGGAGGTCTCAGAGGGTGGATCATAATGGGGTGGCCTATCCTAGTATTTTATCAGGGGAAAAACCTTCATAATCACAGATGATTTTGTATTATTTACCCAGAGAGAATGGGGAAAGGGGAGAAAGCTAATGACAGACATTTGTTTCGCCTAAAGGTACCTCTGGTGGTGACTTATCTTCATGGAGACCAAAAAAATCATGGACGTAAATTCACTATGCCCGATCCTTATCTCCCTGACGTTATATGATGGTGGAGAGTTGGGAGTCTCCCTTACACATCAGATTACACGTCAGTTCAGCCATTTTTAATCTAATGTATATGGGTGCATTAAGGAGTCACCAACAGTGAGATACCAGTGCCTTCCGACACTGTGGAATCGTTGTGTAATTCAAGCAGTTCAGCAAAGATACGGATTTGTAATATTTGCTGTCATGCTACTTACAATATGAAAATGGATCTCTTGGATCTTTGGAAATAAAAATATACCGTATATGATATATTTTTTTTCCTTCTGGAAATAAAAGAAACTCTTACCTCGGGGATTTACCGCTCTTTGATATATGGTCCTGTTAGATACAATACAGCGGATGTTACCATACCTCGCCCCATGTAATTGCTTCCTTTTTTCCCCCCTTGAAGATGATCCTGACATTGTGCAGCAGGTTTGCGGGGATTGGAAAGAAATAAGAAGTAGCTGTACATGAATTACGCAGCGCTGCAGACAATGGATGATCACCATACAGGTGTTGTAAGCCTTTTGTCGCTGCCCACCTCCGCAGTTTACAAACATAGGTGTCACGGGATGCCTTCCAGATCACAAGAGCCGATCTCCGCCAGCAATCCGTCAAAACATGACAGGAGACTTGATCCAAACCCGAGCTGCTCACAATGCAAGATACACAGATTATGTACAGTGCTGCACATCAAAGCCGCCTCTGCCATTAACTTCAAAGTATCCCAGGAATTCCACTTATTTTCAAAGCAGAACGGCCATGTTTGTAGTCTATTTGTGGAACGCTGTTTGTTTTCTTACGTCCCGTACTGTTACAATTTGACTTTTTTTTTTGTTTTTGGCTGGCGCTTTGCACCTAGACTTCAGGTTTCCAGTGCACTTTTATTAGGTAGATGGTGTCAGTAAAAGAACCTGACCTTCTTTAGACCCCTTTTACATGTGTCATTCATAAGAAGGATTGTCTTGAATAATCAGCCAATATACCAGCGATCAGCCATCGATTAAATAAAGCGCTCATTTTTTTGGCAGTACATCTTCCTGTGTCTTCATTACACTGGTCAACGCAATTTTTTCAGGCAAAAGGTTTTAAAACGTATTTTAAGTCAATTTTGGCTGCTGATTACAAATATGAACTCCGTTTTTGGCTATCACATCAGGATTTCGAGATATTTTCAATTTTTGATGAAAATTACTCCTAATGTTTTATGATAAAAACACATGATTTTCGGTACTACATTTTGTATATTTTTAATCAAGGAATAACAAACATTACAAAGTCTATGTACAGCAAATCAAATATAATTACAGAATTAAACTACAAAATATAAAAACACATATATATGGCACAGAGATGAATGACAAATGACAGTTATTTGAACTTTCTTTTCTTGGCTGATCTGTGATGTACAGCTTCTGGGTTGTCTCTCATCTAGCTCCAGCAATAGTCAGCCATCATATGTGAGTCCCACCGGCCTTGATACCGTTCTTCCATTGTTTTAATGTCCTGATGAAAACGCTCCCCTTGTTCCTCGCTCACATCCCCAAGGTTCTCTGGAAAAAAGTCCAAATGGCTGTGTAAATAGTGAATCTTGATACTCATTCTACATCCAAGATTTCGCAGACTCATTAGTAGCTCTTCCACAATCTCTTCATAGTTGTCCGCTTTCTTATTCCCTAGAAAATTCTGCACCACATTACAAAATGCATTCCAAGCTCTTTCTTCTGTCTCATTCATTGATGTGATAAAATTTGGGTCTCTCATAAGTGTTCTTATTTGAGGTCCATCAAATATTCCAGCCTTTTTCTTCTCTTCACTAAGACCAGGAAAAGTTGAACATATATAGTTAAAGCATTCTCCACTGTGATTGAGAGCTTTGACAAACTGCTTCATCAATCCAAGTTTTATGTGTAAGGGAGGAAAGACAATGTCCTTCCTATCCACTAGAGGATCATGGATGACATTCTTATCGCCAGATGCCAAACTCTGTTGCTGAGGCCATTCAGTTTTCACCCAATGCTCTGCTGTAGCTCTACTGTCCCAGTAGCACAGAAAACAAGGGTGTTATCATAACAAATGGGAATTATGCATGTTCAAAGAAAACAAAGATATTCTCACATTTATTGGGAGACTAAATGAAAACTAAATTTACCTTAGTGAACCGTATAAACCGGCACTTTTCATACACTACCGTATTTTTCGGACTATAAGACGCACCGGACCATAAGACGCACCCCAAATTTGGGGTGAAAATTGCAGAAAAAAAGGTTTTTTATAACATGGGGGTCCGTCTTATTGTCCGAATTTACAGTATCTTATGGCGGTGGCAGAGCAGGGTCACAGGAGGCAAGGTGGGGTGATGCTGGGATGAGGAGGTGCTGGGATGAGAAGGTGCTGGGATGAGAAGGTGCTGGGATGAGAAGGTGCTGGGATCAGGAGGTGCTGGGATCAGGAGGTGCTGGGATCAGGAGGTGCTGGGATCAGGAGGTGCTGGGATGAGAAGGTGCTGGGATCAGGAGGTGCTGGGATCAGGAGGTGCTGGGATCAGGAGGTGCTGGGATCAGGAGGTGCTGGGATGAGAAGGTGCTGGGATCAGGAGGTGCTGGGATCAGGAGGTGCTGGGATCAGGAGGTGCAGTGAGAGGTATGGCGTGAGAGGGGTCCCTGGCGTACCATGCAGGCTTACCTAGGTGGCAGAGGTGCGGTGGCAGAGGTGCGGTGGCGGGGGTGTGGCAGCAGAGGAGGCGCAGGAAGCGGGGTCCCTTTCCCCGGTATGGTGATGCAGCAGGCCCGGTATGCAGCAGAGCCGGGTGAATCCTCTTGTTATCGGTGGGCGCGGCCATCTTCCTGAGGCCGCGCGTGTGCAGATGAAGCGCTCTGCTCCCGGGGCTTCAGGAAAATGGCCGCGGGAGGCCGCGCGTGCGCAGATGGAGATCGCGGCGGCCATTTTCCTGAAGCCCCGGGAAGCAGAGCGCTCCATCTGCGCACGCGCGGCCTCCGGAAAATGGCCGCCACCACCGATAACAAGAGGATTCACCCGGCTCTGCTGCATACCGGGCCTGCTGCATCACCATACCGGGGAAAGGGACCCCGCTTACTGCGCCTCCTCTGCCGCCACACCCCCGCAACCGCACCTCTGCCACCGGACCTCTGCCACCACACCTCTGCCACCTAGGTAAGCCTGCATTGCGACTATTAGACGCACCCCCTATTTTCCCCCCTTTTTTTGGGGGGAAAAAGTGCGTCTTTTAGTCCGAAAAATACGGTACTTATATTTATCATGGAATTCTTGAAAATGGGCTATATACCTAAAACGCGATGTGATAGAGAAATTATAAGATCAGATTTGAATTCAGCACCCTCAAATTAGTCTAAAACTGCTCTTAAAGTCCATGCCAGAAATTTTTTTTTTGTAGACCAATGTTATCAACAGCACATCTCCGTGTGTAAATATGAGATGTGCTGCTGACAATATCTAGACTGTAAGGGTAGTGAGAAACCTTTTTAGCAATAGTTTGTACCCATACAGGTTGCTTTGATCTTGTAAAAGGCCCATCACCCACAAGCTATTTTCCGTTTTTGCATTTCTGTTTTTTGCTCACCTTCCCAGAGCCATAACTTTTTTTTTAATTTTTCCTCAATATGGCCGTGTGAGGGTTTGTTTTTTTTATGGGACAATTTGTACTTTTGAACAACACCATTACCATATAATGTACTGGAAGATTGACAGTGGCATTTAATATGTTAACAGACACAGGGTGGATTCCACCCGCGGCTGTTAGAGGCACATGTCAGGTGATGAAATCAGCTGACGTGCTGGAAAAGATGTGTGCTCAGCGCCAGGGCTTACATAAAAGGGGGAGAGACCTGACATACATGTACGGTGCATGTCGTGAAGGGGTTAAATGTGTTCTTTCTTTATTTTTTCTTTATTTTTTTACATAGCGCTAACATATTCCGCAGCGCTTTACAGTTTTGCATACATTATCATCACTGTCCCTGATGGGGCTCACAATCTAAATTTCCTATCAGTATGTTTTTGGAATGTGGGAGGAAACCGGGGAACCCGGAGGAAACCCACACAAACTCCTTGCAGATGTTGTCCAAGGTGGGATTAGAACCCAGGACTCCAGCACTGCAAGGCTGCAGTGCTATCCACTGAGCCACTGTGCTATCCACTGAGCCACTGTGCTATCCACTGAGCCACTGTGCTATCCACTGAGCCACTGTGCTATCCACTGAGCCACTGTGCTATCCACTGAGCCACTGTGCTATCCACTGAGCCACTGTGCTATCCACTGAGCCACTGTGCTATCCACTGAGCTACTGTGCTATCCACTGAAATGTGTTGATCATCTTGTTATATAGTTGATGACTGCTTGTTTTGGGAAGAAATCAGACTACATAGACAGTTTTAAACTGGGAACCCCATCGATGCATGACACTGTATGTAGAATTATTAAGCAGTTTGCATTTTTTGATGATTAGTTTTATTATTGTATATCTTCAGTGCTTTCGGTCAATCCAAAAACATGAATATTTAAGAAAGTAAAAACAAAGTTTTATTTTAGGAGAATATCTGTGTGCAGAATTACTATGCAACTAAATGAGAAACTTTAAAATTTCTATCAATTGTTTATTTTCATCTGTTACAGTGAGAATAATAACCAAACAATTCGCAGTGTACCAATATACAAATTTGACATATACAAAAAATATCAGTTACCACCATAGTAATATAGCCACCTTTCTATTTAATACCAGTCCGTTAGCTCCATCCACGGAGTCTTTCAGTTTTTTCATCTATTGACGATCAACCTTTAGGGCAGGACCAACTACAGTCTCCCAAGCACTGATCAGAGAGGTAACTGTTCCTCTTCACCATAAATCTCCCAACCACAAGTTCTCAATAGGGTTTAGGCCATTTCGTTATTTCTTGCTACTGGCAGCTAAGCAATGGAGGTTTTCATGCTTCAACCTGAAAAGGTCCAACTAGCTCATCTTTAATTATACCAGCCCATAGCAGTACCCCATCTCCACCTTCCTGGTGTGTGAGTGGAAGTTGAGGTCTGTGCCCGTTACTGATGCAGACATGGGCCAATCCACCTGGTCTGTCAAGAGTCATTTTTATCTCGTCAGTCCAAAAAAACCTTTGAACAATCTATATTCAGATATCTCTTGGCCCAGTGTTGAAATTTCCACTTCCGTGTCTTTCTTGGAGGTGGTCAAGTTTCAGCCTCCCAACCTCGGCCATGTCTCTGAGCACTGAACACCTTATACTTCTGTCTTTTGTTCAGTGGTGGACAGATTTCAACCTCCCTTACCTCAGCCATGTCTTTGACTACTGAACGTCTTGTACTTCTGTCTCTTGCTCAGTGGTGGACGGATTTCAGCCTCCCTTACCTCGGCCCTGTCTCTGAGCACTGAACATCTTGTACTTCTGTATCTTGCTCAGTGGTGGTCGGATTTCAGCCTCCCTTACCTCGGCCATGTCTTTGAGTACAGAACATCTTGTACTTCTGTCTTTTTCTCAGTGGTGGTCGGATTTCAGCCTCCCTTACCTCGACCATGTCTCTGAGCACTGAACATCTTGTACTTCTGTCTTTTGCTCAGTGGTGGTCGGATTTCAGCCTCCCTTACCTCAGCCATGTCTTTGAGTACTGAACATCTCGTACTTCTGTCTCTTGCTCAGTGGTGGTCGGATTTCAGCCTCCCTTGCCTCGGCCATGTCTTTGAGTATGGAACATCTTGGACTTTTGTGTTCCTCAGTGGTGGTCGGATTTCAGCCTCTCTTACCTCGGCCATGTCTCCGAGCACTGAACATCTTGTACTTCTGTATCTTGCTCAGTGGTGGTCGGATTAAAGCCTCCCTTACCTCGGCCATGTCTATAAGCACTGAACATTTTGTGCTTCTGTCTCCTGCTCAGTGGTGATCGGGTTCATCATTCTCAGCTCGACCCACGCCTTGTACCTCTTGCCTCCAGGGAAGTTGCAGTTCTGGAATATGACAGCACTTGAGGATAATGGGTTCCTGCACGTTTAATTCTTCTCAAATCATTTGCAGCACGTTCTGTGGTCGCGCTTCAATATCTTAGCAATTTTAGGAGTACCCCATCTCTTTGTAAGACTTAACTGATTCTGAAGAGTAAAAATGTTATCTCTTTTTGACCCATTTCGCCAAAGGAAAACAAGCTACCGTATATACTCGAGTATAAGCCGACCCGAGTATAAGCCGACCCCCCTAATTTTGCCACAAAAAACTGGGAAAACTTATAGACTCTAGTATAAGCCTAGGGTGGGAAATGCAGCAGCTACTGATAAATTTCAAAAGCAAAAATAGATACCTATAAAAGCAAAATTAATTGAGACATCAGTAGGTTAAGTGTTTTTGAATATCCATGTTGAATCAGGAGCCCCATATAATGCTCCACACAGTTCATGATGGGCCCCAAAGGATGCTCCAAACAAAATATGCCCCATATAATGTGATATTCACCTGTCCCCATTCCACCGCCACGCCGCTTTGTCTTTCGGCTCTCTGCAGTGACTGTTCAGGCAGAGGGCACGCACTAACCATGTCATCACGCCCTCTGACCTGAACGTCACAGCCAGAGGATGCAAAAGATGGAGCCCGGTGGTGAAATGGGGAGAGGTGAATATCGCATGGCTCACCCTTGCCCGTCATACCCTCCCGGCGCGGTCCCTGCTTCTCCGATTCGATGCTCTCTGATGCCAGCAGCTTGTTCCTGTGTTCAGCGGTCACATGGTACCGCTCATTAAAGTAATGAATATGCGCTCCACCCCTATGGAAGTGGAGTCACGTCCATATTCATTACTGTAATGAGCGGTACCAGGTGACCGCTGAACACAGGAACAAGCTGTCGGCGTCAGTGACAATCTGAGAAGCAGGGAGAGGGTGAGTATGATGTAATAGCCACCACTCCCCCTCCCCCGCCAACCCCCTGGGACAATGACTCGAGTATAAGCCGAGAGGGGCACTTTTAGCCTAAAAAAATGGGCTGAAAATCTCAGCTTTACTCGAGTATATATGGTAGTTTTTTTCTCCCATATCCTTGCAATAAGAGGCAATCAAAACATTGTATCTACCCCAAAATGATATCACCAAAAATGTTAACTTACAGTTGAAACAAATTAGCTGTCACACAGTCCTATATTCCGAAAATGACTTGTTTTTGCTTTTTTAAATGGTGATACGAGCAAAATTAGCTGTTATTTTTACATATCTCCAATTTTTTTTTCACACATTAAATAAAAAAATAATAATACAAGTTTGGTATCTGCTTTACCGTACTGACCTGCAGAATCCTATTGCAAGGTCATTTTTACAGTAAATGAAATATGGTCAGCGGGCTGCAAAGTATGTCCTAAAGGAAACGGTTAAAGGATCTGGGAATGTTTAGCTTGCAAAAAAAGAAGATGAAGAAGAGTCTTAAGAGCTGTCTACAAATACCTGAAGGACTGTCACAGTGTAGCAGGATCATCCTTATTCTCATTTGCATATGGAAACATAAGAAGCAATGGAATGGAATTTAAAGGGAGAAGATACAGATTATTTATTAGAAATTTTTTTTTGACAGTGAGCGTGATCAATGAGTGGAACAGGCTGCCACAAGAGGTGGTGAGTTCTCCTTCAATGGAAGTCTTCAATTATAGGCTGGACAGACATCTGGCTGAGATGGTTTAGTGAGTCCTGCTTTGAGCAGGGGGTTGGACACGATGACCCAGGAGGTCCCTTCCAACTCTAAGATTCCATGATTCTATGAAGTTCAACATTTCCTCTAATTTTCCATAAGTGTGTTCTTCTTGGAAGCACCATATCTAATTATTCTGCACACCTTGATAAAGGGCACTGTATTCTTAGCTTTCACCCTACCTCATTACACAAATACACATCATCTGATCTTCATCCAATAAGCTTTCAAGTTTATACACTGACAAGCAAAAGGGTAACAATGTTTTTGACTTTCAGGCCCCATATCTCACCATCCAATACTGCTTTGAACTTTAGACTACCATGATAGAATCAATGGTGCTATATAAATAACTAATAATAATAATAAGTTGTTCGACCCATTCAAATCCAAGAGGTGGATGTCCAGGCAACATATCGGAGTCAGTAAGCCTGCTTATCACAAGGTCTATCAGTTCTGGCGTGACGCATGTTACACAAGTCTTGAATGGTGGCTCGAATAAAGGTGGAGAAGCCTCGACTTCAATATCGTCATAAGAAGCGTTGGCTTGAGTTTGCAAAAAAGTATGAAAAGTGGACAGTAGAAGATAGGAAACGGGTGATTTGGAGCGATGAGACTAAAGTCAGTAGACTAGGCTTTGATGGGTGCAGATGGGTCTGGAAGAAACAAGGGGAAAAGGGGCTAAAGGTTTGAGAGATTAAAGAAACATTCAAGTTCGGAGGAGGAAGACTGATGATATGGGGTTGTTTCACACCCAAAGGCATTGGATACCTGACCAGGAGTGATGGTGGTCTTAACCCATTGCTTGCCAAATTAGCAATTTTCATTTTTTTTATGACAGATTTTTAATGATTTGGGTCCTAATGAATCAGAAACATAATTTGCAAAAATTTTTCAAGTACGGATTTTTCAGAAAAGGGCGTCCCAATATTCAATTAAAAATGACAATGACATGATTTCCTATTTTGTAAACATTCATTTTACAAACACAACACAAAAAATTGGACCTAATGATAAAAATTATAAAATCTTAGTTGCTAGAAGCTAAAGATTAGGCGTCCCAAAAAAAGGACATTGGTAGATAATGGGTTAATACTGAGCTATATGTGAGTAATAGTATCCTACAAGATGAGTTACTTTGTACATTTGAGTACTATGGGTATGAAAAGGACAACATATTGTTTCAGCAGGACAACAACCTGAAGCATGCATTGAGATTGTCAAAGAAGTGGTTCAATGACAATGAAGTGGAGGTGCAGGATTGGACCTCACAGTCCCCCAACCTCAATCCATCAAACAGCTGTGTGTAGAGTTGAAGAAAAAGCTGTATATGGAGCGCCCCCAGACACAGGGCGACAGGTTACTCGGTACCGGTCCTCTCTGTCTCAGTTCTGGGGTTGTCACGGTGGCTGGACCTGGTCCGTGACACTGCTAAGGGGCGTCCAATAAAATGGATGATGAAAGTCAGCTAAGGCTTCGTGACGCCACCTGTGGTATTCGGCCAGGGGTCCACTGGGGTGATGTGATGGCAGCTAGATGGTATACCTTCCCACAGGTGAAGTATGTCCCCAGGACTTCCCGATAATGTAGATGGCGATGATGTGAGGTTCAGTCAATAACGAGGACACAGGGTTGCAGTCTCTTTACCTCTTTACTGAAGGTTTCAGGATCCTCAATCCAGAGCACTGTCAACAGGGCTGTCTGAGACCGGCCGGTCCGAAGGCACATCCAGAGTTCCCTTTGCAGGTGTTAATCGTTGCCTACCACTAGCGCCTGTGTGTTGTTGTGCTTCCCTGCTGAGCATTCGGGATAGTCCTCACAACTTCTGTTCACGTTCTTTCTAGTTCTTTCTCGTTCTTTCTATTCTCCGTCCCCCAAGTTTGTTATAGCTAGGACGCACCCGTTTGACGGGTAGGCTCGGAGCTATTCTGGGACCCTAGAGACGCCCCTCTCCACGGTTGCCACCTATGTCTGCTTAGGTGATGTAAGGTAGACAGCCAACCTATAATTAACTGTCCTGCGGTATTTGAAGTAAGGCATAAAGTCAGTTACTTCCTCGGTGTTCCGGTCACCGGCTACGCGCCTCAGTAGGATGTTGCCGTTCTCGGGGCACGACTCCTACTGGCTCTCCTTTGTGCTTTGATCTCGTTTCTCACTGTCCACAATACCCTTCGCTTCGTGTCCTTTCTTTAGATGCCGCCGCAAGGTAGTGCAGGCGCGGCTCTGTAACGATCGGTCCTTGTCGCTAGGTGCCTGCCAGGTTCCCACGCCTGACAGGGACCCCCCTGAATCTTCCCCGCAACACCCCCTGCCACGGGATGTTGCCTGGACAAAACCCAGTCAGCTTCTGACTAACTTCCTATCCAACCCCTAGTATTACCAGTGTGAGGAGTGGCCTAATAAATAAAACCTTTTGCTCCCCCTAGTGGCCGGAGTGTGAAGTGTAATGTGTAGTCAGATGAACTCCTTTAGTGCCATCAGACGTACCATCACTCCCCTTAGCGGCAGAGCGACATTACTGCAACGACCAGGTCTCTGGGGCGCTGCATATACATACCCAAGCGAGTCAACCAGTATGCACCATTTTTGAGAACGTGTAGAAAAGACCTGAGATCAGATTTCGGTTGAAACATGTTTGAATCTGATCGAGAGCATGCCCAGAAGGATTCAGTCAGCCTTGAAAGCCAAAGGTGGATTTACAAAATACTAACAAAATAATAAATATTTACATTTAGATCTTTAGGAGCAAAACAGTAACAATGCAGTGACATGAAAAGAATCTGCATAACTAATCATATTCTAAATAGTTGCAAGTCATATTTATGTATGAGATATCCAAGATGATTGTCTATATGGAAGTCTCATGTTTGAGGCACTAATGGGTGGAGATATGGAGCCTGAAAGTCAAAGGTTCAAAACATTGTTACCCTTTTTCTCATCAGTGTAAAACTCAGAGGTAAAAAAAAACTGCAAAAAATTATAAAATACTCAGTGCCTAATAATTCTGAGCACAATTTAAATACTACATGTGAAATCAAATAGACCCTAGTAGCAGGATGAAGGATTAATTAATTGTTTTGCTATTTTATAAGTACCCTCATATCTGATGTTCCTAATTAATTGCATTTAAAGAGGTATTTCCCAATGGGTATATCATATGTCTGAGTAATGCTGGTCAAAACTCTGGGACCTATACCTATGTACAAAATAGGGGCTTTCAACTGTTGTCCCACGTGATAGTCCAACCTCCAGCTACCACACCTAGACATTAACTTAACGTTGAGGGTGGTCGCACCAGGCGCAGCATTATGGGACATTATGTGGAGCAAAATTACCATTCACATCCTTGTGCACATTGGTATTGTACAATAAATGTGGACACCTTATGTTGGAGTTCTTTGAAGACGATTGACATCATGTATTAAATTGAAGTTGTCTTCTAGATTTTTCATTTGGGAATGACTGGCGCCTCCATGTGAATTGTGGATTTAATTTGCAGTACTACCCTTTATGGTGATTCTAGATGATGACATGTCCAACCTGGAGCCTATAATGTAGGAACTCCATTATAATGAGCTCTTTCGTGTGATACCATGTACACCTCTGTCTATTTGAGGGTCGCTTCTACTTTTAATTTCCTTGACTTTGATATTGCTTCCTACACCACTAAAATATCTATCACCTTCCCCTGCCAGAGGAGATTAAATCTGTTTCTCTTCCTCTCATCTCCTCTGATTTGTATGACCGTAAACCTGTCAATGTCACTTCCTCCCAGTTTTCTGATTATCTGGGTTTCCTTACTGTCTTCTACTGGGGGAGTTATGTGCTGTTCAGTGATTGGAATATTGCTTAACTTGAAGGCCACATTATGCCCAACAAGGTACAATTAGCATTTTACTTGTCTCCTAAATTCTGCAATCTTGCATTGGCATCTATGAGCAAGCATAACCCATCAACTCGTGCCAGAGTGTAATGAGTTGGCACAGGTTTGGTCTCCATTGAAGCTCAAAAGCTGCCTACAGTTACTACCCCGACTCCTCCATATTTGTGCCAAGTGGTCTCAAGTCTCAATGGGAAAATATGTATGACACCTATAGGAGCAGCTTATCTTCCATAAGAACAGAGGATCAGCCATGTTGAAATCCAATATGGCTGATTTTTTTTAACCTGACATCTGCCGTTGGGGAAGTTGAGCCACTCCAAAAGTGCCAGCTTCTTGTAATGTGTATTGGCTGTAGTATGCAACTAGAGCATATGCTTTCGATAACTGTTGACCAAATGCTGATAGAGCCGATAGCCATTGCTCCTGACCCAATCATTCTCCTGCACACTCAGCCATGTATGCATGTGTTCTCAGTAGGGTAAGTGGTAAAAGCTGGTGCCAGACATCTCTAGTGGCTTATTTCTTGGGAGAACAAAGATGAGACATGTCAAAATCCAACATTCCCAATACATCTTTCTTCTGACATCTCTAATTCAGGAGAGTATGGACACCTTGATACATCTCTTAGGATTCTTTTCACATGGAAGCTGTTCGATGGCCCTGTCGAGGCTTACATCTGAACCCCTGGCAAAACGGGATTTGGATGTATGTGCTGAAAGGGCCATAGGCTATAATGATGCCGTCAGAGTTAATGCATGTTCTGAGGTGCATCATTTTCGGGTTTATAGGCCTACTAGAGGCAGACACTCAGACGCAGTCTACTACGTCTGAGTGTCCACCTTCAGTAGGCATACTTGAAAATGATGCACAGCAGAGCGCATGTTTGAGACGTAAGCCTCGAAGGGGCCACCGAATGGGTCCCGGAGTGAAATGTGAAAGCACCCTTACAAAAGTGGTATATTGTTGCAAAGCATGCATATATTCTCTGTGCAAAATTACAGCACAATTTCCGCTGCAGTGAATCCATTCTGTGGGAAAGCACCTTTAAGGAGCTACATGCTTAGGTTTAGCTTTTATAGGGCATAAAGGGAACTTTTCATGTAAGTGTATCGGTGCCTGAGCGACAGTGCTGAGAGGGACTCAAATACGGTACGGTAGACGATGAGGCAAAAACAAAACACTCGCTTTATTGAAAGACAGAGGTATACAGTATATACCAGAAAATAACGCTAACAGTTATTGAAAAGAAATAGCATTAAAAGATACAAAGAGAGATAGCTGGAGCGTGTCACACAAGCTGCGCTTTAGCTATGGCAATGCAAAGTTCAGTATACACAATTTCTACAAACTACTCTTTTTTAACTGCCTACCTGGCTTCTGATAATCTGGCCGCTTCTACAGCGCTGAAGCTATAGAAGCCTGTTCTACACCCTAACACAGTTGAACATCAGTGTCACACTTAAAGTTCTGTAACACTTTGAAGACGGTCTGGTAGCTGCTTTTTTGTCCTGATGAAGTAGAGCCGAGTTTGTTGTGTTGAGCTCTTCCTTCAGGTTAACTGATCCCTCATCTTCTGGATTTGGGCAAGTCTCGTTCCCACTTTGTGTTGAGAGATTACTGGTACCACGGTGCAGCGTTCTTTTCTCTCTCAGATTATAGGTGCTCGGGGAGAACTACTCTGGCTGTGCAATGTGACTCTTTTTCCTTCTGCCACAATTTTGGTGATTGATCCTGTGGTAAACGGGAACTATCTTCTCAGCTGAAGCCGTTAGTTCATTTACCAGTCTCTTGTTGTTAGGACACACTTATAGTCGAGCCTGTCTCTCAATGGCATGAAGTTCCCTCTTTTTTCTTCCTGAACCAACACACTTCCTGCTTCTTGTTCAAAACCAACACACAGGAAGCTACAGAGGAGAAAAGACTAGTCCAAGTGCACAAAAATGAAAGGGTAGCATTGTCTGTTAAGGTCACAGTTAGTGTTGAGCGATACCGTCCGATACTTGAAAGTATCGGTATCGGATAGTATCGGCCGATACCCGAAAAATATCGGATATCGCCGATACCGATATCCGATACCAATACAAGTCAATGGGACATCAAGTATCGGAATGTATCCTCATGGATCCCAGGGTCTGAAGGAGAGGAAACTCTCCTTCAGGCCCTGGGATCCATATTAAAGTGTAAAATAAAGAATTAAAATAAAAAATATTGTTATATTCACCTCTCCGGCGGCCCCTGGACATCAGCGGGAGGATCCGGCGTCCGGCACGGCTTCTTTCTTCAAAATGCGCGCCTTTAGGACCTGTGGAATGACGTCCCGGCTTCTGATTGGTCGCGTGCCGCCCATGTGACCGCCACACGACCAATCAGAAGCCGCGACGTCATTCCTCAGGTCCTAGAAGGCGCTCATTCTAGGACTTTAGCTGAGGAATGACGTCGCGGCTTCTGATTGGTCGCGTGGCGGTCACATGGGCGGCACGCGACCAATCAGAAGCCGGGACGTCATACCACAGGTCCTAAAGGCGCGCATTTTGAAGAAAGAAGCCGTGCCGGACGCCGGATCCTCCCGCTGATGTCCAGGGGCCGCCGGAGAGGTGAATATAACAATATTTTTTATTTTAATTCTTTATTTTACACTTCCGATACCGATACCCGATATCACAAAAATATCGGATCTCGGTATCGGAATTCCGATACCGCAAGTATCGGCCGATACCCGATACTTGCGGTATCGGAATGCTCAACACTAGTCACAGTGTAATTCAGTTTTTAGCAGGAGTTGACCCCCTACATGTTTCCCCTCTTAAAAGGCGGCCGTCCTTGGCCTTAATACATAGTCCAGGGAGAAGGATGAAAGACTCTATTGTACTGTTTATACAGCAGTGGTCTGTTGCCCACAATACATACAGGTGGACCAAATGAACTGACCAACATCCTACCTATTTAGTGGAACCCCTGCATTCGGCCTACTGGTTCTTCAGAGGTCTTGACTATCCTCTATGGGAACAAAAATGGTAGGACTGACCTCTTCAGCAGAAAAAATGGACAGAGCCTGAGGTTCATCTCCTCTGCGACCTGGCAATGGTTCTGTATCAGCATCCACGAACTGGGGACCTTTCTTCAGTCTCAGGAACGGTCCACTAGTATTCAGTAGAGTCACTGTCAGGGAAAGCCAGCCTTGATGAAGAAACAGGAGGAGTCGCTCTTGGGACAGATTTGGGATCTCCAGACCGGCATGGCCGTAACATATGCATGTGCAGAGTTCTCGGATCAGATTTGTCATTTTAAGCTTGTACTTCGTACACCGGGTCGTTGGAGTACACTCTCTTGATCATTTTGCATGGTTGCACCTTCCAACGTTAAATCAGCTTGCCTTTGGGACGTCTTTCCCTGCACCAGCAACCAGTCTCCAGGCTGGAGTGGAACTTCCTGAATTGGAAGTTGACTATTATAAGTCTTCTCTTGTAACCGCTGGCCTGCTAGCCGGTGTATGGTCTGAATCCGCCGCCAATATTCTTTCACCCATAAAGTGGTAGAACATTCGAATAGATCCTCTGGCTGTTCCATATTTAGTTTGAGGATTTCTTGGCTGGCTCTACCAAACAGTAGCATAAACCAATTGAAAGCCCGATTGACAAGTCTAAACATTGAAAATATGTAATAAAAAACCTTTATTTCACTGCATGATGGCAAAGAAAACAGAGCACACATATATAGAATATAAACATTGAACCATTCAAGGTTCTATAAAACCATTAGAGCCGCAGGACACATGCCAGGAAGGAATACAATGTAAACTGGTGTAAGTATTAATACAAAGGATGGTAGCCCTGATATACTGTTCTGGCAAAAATTAAAAGACCACCACATCAAAACCCTGTCATGGGCAGCCCAATCTCCAGACCTGAACCCCATTGAAAACCTCTGGAATATAATCAAGAGGATGATTGATAGTTCCAAGCCATCAAACAAAGAAGAACTGCTTACATTTTTGTGCCAGAAGCAGTGTGATAGACTGGTGGAAAGCATGCCAAGATGCATGAAAGCTGTGATTAAAAATCATGGTTATTCCACAAAATATTGATTTCTGAACTCTTCCCGAGTTAAAAAATTAGTATTGTTGTTTCTAAATGATTATGAACTTGTTTTCTTTGCATTATTTGAGGTCTGAAAGCCCTGTTTAGGTTTTTTGTTTATTTCTAACACTTTTCTTTGTCAGAAAAAAATACAAAATGTATTGCTTGGAAATTTGGAGACATGTTGTCAGAAGTTTATAGATTAAAAGAACAATTTACTTTTTTTTTCTTTTTTTATAAAACAGTCTTTATTGAACAATAAACACACATTCACACCTTCATAGCACAATATCAATCAAGCCCAACAGGAGTTCTGCCTTCCATTTGCTCTCATGTACCAGTCTGTAAAATGGAAGCAACCATGAATCTCCTGGTGTATAGATAATGTCTGGGCGTTAATAAAAGTTGACCATGTAAGGAAAAACCGTTCAGTGTATTTTTCTTTATCAGTATGGACTCTATCTAGTCCATCTTGAAGAGATAGGCTACCTTTGTATTAATTAAGCTCAAGGAAGGAGTATTATCTTGTGCCCATAAATGAAGAATACTTTTGCGGGTGGCTGCCACCCAGATGAATAAAATGCGGCGCTGCTGAACAGAAAGCCTCACCAACTGATGGTGGGAGAATGTTGAATATGGCCCACTCCAGAGAAAGAGAAATAGATACACCAAAGGTATTAGTGAGATGGTGCAAGAGTGTATCCCATACCTCCCATATTTTTGGACAGTCCCAGAAACAATGAAAAATATCAGCTGGAGAATGTAAGTATTTATGGCAGGGAAAATCACCTAAGGGGAACATTTTACATTTAACCTCTGGGGAGATATATGCTCTATGGAATATCATGAGAGTCATGGCTGTGTAACTCATATGGCAACATAGAGTTAATACGTATTGTGGCTTTCAAGAGGTCTTTTACCTGAGAGTCGGTTAGTTGACCCGGGCCCGGTGAAGAGTCTGACCACTGTATGGAAAGTTCCAGTGACTTGTATATAAAACTTAAAGAGTAATTCCCCGTATGGGCTTTAATGGAGATTAAGTTTAGAGGGTGCGTTCTAACGTTGTCCGGTATATCCCGGTACCGAGCCTACATAATGTCTAACTTGAGTAATAGTAAAAAGGCTATAAAGGCACAGATGATTGGCCTCGGGGAGACCAAAACATCCAACACCGCGGAGACACCATCACGTGTTTCTCAACGCAGTGATTCCAGAACACTGCCCCCATCCCTTATGGGAAATATGCAGATGCAAGTAAAGAAGCTGCGGAGACACCATCACGTGTTTCTCGACGCAAGCAGTGAATAGCCAGGCCTTTCCCCGGGAAGGAACAACCACGAGAAGGGCAGCATCCTATGAAGGAAAGCCACCTATGCCAAGCATGGTATCCATCCACAGACAGCTGTTTCGGGGTTTTTGCCCCTCATCAGTGTGGAGTAGGAATCTGGCTATTAGGAGCAGTGCCTAGTAAAAAGGCTATAAAGGCACAGATGATTGGCCTCGGGGAGACCAAAACATCCAACACCGCGGAGACACCATCACGTGTTTCTCAACGCAGGGATACCAGAACACTGCCCCCATCCCTTATGGGAAATATGCAGATGCAAGTAAAGAAGCTGCGGAGACACCATCACGTGTTTCTCGACGCAAGCAGTGAATAGCCAGGCCTTTCCCCGGCCAGGCCTTTACTCCACACTGATGAGGGGCAAAAACCCCGAAACAGCTGTCTGTGGATGGATACCATGCTTGGCATAGGTGGCTTTCCTTCATAGGATGCTGCCCTTCCCGTGGTTGTTCCTTCCCGGGGAAAGGCCTGGCTATTCACTGCTTGCATCGAGAAACACGTGATGGTGTCTCCGCAGCTTCTTTACTTGCATCTGCATATTTCCCATAAGGGATGGGGGCAGTGTTCTGGAATCACTGCGTTGAGAAACACGTGATGGTGTCTCCGCGGTGTTGGATGTTTTGGTCTCCCCGAGGCCAATCATCTGTGCCTTTATAGCCTTTTTACTAGGCACTGCTCCTAATAGCCAGATTCCTACTCCACACTGATGAGGGGCAAAAACCCCGAAACAGCTGTCTGTGGATGGATACCATGCTTGGCATAGGTGGCTTTCCTTCATAGGATGCTGCCCTTCCCGTGGTTGTTCCTTCCCGGGGAAAGGCCTGGCTATTCACTGCTTGCGTCGAGAAACACGTGATGGTGTCTCCGCAGCTTCTTTACTTGCATCTGCATATTTCCCATAAGGGATGGGGGCAGTGTTCTGGAATCACTGCGTTGAGAAACACGTGATGGTGTCTCCGCGGTGTTGGATGTTTTGGTCTCCCCGAGGCCAATCATCTGTGCCTTTATAGCCTTTTTACTAGGCACTGCTCCTAATAGCCAGATTCCTACTCCACACTGATGAGGGGCAAAAACCCCGAAACAGCTGTCTGTGGATGGATACCATGCTTGGCATAGGTGGCTTTCCTTCACAGGATGCTGCCCTTCCCGTGGTTGTTCCTTCCCGGGGAAAGGCCTGGCTATTCACTGCTTGCGTCGAGAAACACGTGATGGTGTCTCCGCAGCTTCTTTACTTGCATTTGAGTAATAGTAAAGCTATCTCCCTCCAGGACTGGGTATTTACAGACAGTGTATTCCAAAGCAAGAGGACATTGATTGTCCATCAACATGTCACAAACCAGTCTACATCCATTATTCCCAAGCACACGATAGATGGGAGGTGGCCTGCCCTGCAGAAAGGAGGGATTGCCTTTGAAGGGAAGAAACACCGAAATATGGGGGGTCAAGTCCACTAATTCGTCTAGCATGGCGCCATCACAAGATTACTGACCACACTAGGGGGTATCCCTAACCTCCACTGGGACCTCGGCTTGCCATAGGTGGAGCAGAGCAGGGAGACTAAAAGGTCTACACATCGCCTCATCTATTGGAGTATTGAAGCAGATGAAGGCATAGATCCAGTCCAGCGAGTGGCGGAAGACAGCCGCAATACTGTATAAATGTGTATTAGGGAGATTAAGGCCACCTAAGGATTTAGTTTGTTGCAGCTTAAAAATACTAATTCTAGAGCCCCAATTTGAGCCCCAATAAATTGACGGAAGACTTTTGTAAAAAACCTGTCATCAGCTTTAGATAATAGAACCGGCAGCGTCTGTAAGGGAAGTATTTTAGGGAAAGAGATTATTTTAATCAGATGGGCTTTGCCCGCAAAGGACAATTTAAGGGATTTCCGGGATTGTATTTCCTGTATAACCGCAGAAATGAGTGGTCGAACATTCAGTTTATAAATATCATGGGGGTTTGAGGGTAGGTAGACTCCAAGATAACTCAGGGAGTCCCTCCTCCACTGAAAAGGGGAAAGAGAATGGCCAAAAATTTACATTTTACTCAAAAATATACCTATAAAGAGAAAAATCAGACAAACTGAACATTTTGCAGTGGTCTCTTAATTTTTCGCAGGAGCTGTATGTATAAATAAATATGGCTCCAATAGTAGCTCAGACCATATTTATAAAGGAAGGTGTGTGATATCATAAACTGCACATACTCTTCATCAGGACTCACCGAAACCGCGTCAGGGTGAGCTCCACACTGCCTGCAGGACTCAAGAATCCAGGTGTTTCTCTAGCTAACATTCAGGCTTATCATCTGTTTATATATATATATATATATATACTAGCTGAAGAGCCCGGCGTTGCCTGGGCATAGTAAATATCTGTGGTTAGTTATAGCACGTCACTTCTCTTATTTTCCCATTACGCCTCTCATTTTCCCAATCACATCTTTAATTTTCCCCCTCACATCTCTCATTTTCTCCCTCACACCTCTCATTTTCTCCTTCACTCCTCTCATTCCCGCCTAACACTTGTCATTTCGACCTCACATCTGTCATTTTCCGATCACTACACTATTTTCCCTCACTCCTCTCATTTTGCACTCACACCTTTTCATTTTCACCTCACACCTCTCATTTTCACCTCAGTATATACATGTTTGTCATCTCCCTTATATATAGTATACACCTGTATGTCATCTCCTGTATATAGTATATACCTGTATGTCATCTCCCCTGTATATAGTATATACCTGCTGTGTGTCATCTCCCCTGTATATAGTATATACCTGTATGTCATCTCCTCCTATATATAGTATATACCTGTATGTCATCTCCTCCTATATATAGTATATACCTGTATGTCATCTCCTATATATAGTATATACCTGTATGTCATCTCCTTCTATATATAGTATATACCTGTATGTCATCTCCTCCTGTATATAGTATATACCTGTGTCATCTCCCCTGTATATAGTATATATCTGTGTGTCATCTCCTCCTGTATATAGTATATACCTGTATGTCATCTTCTATATATAGCATATACCTGTATGTCATCTCCTCCTGTATATAGTATATACCTGTAGGTAATCTGCTCCTGTATATAGTATATACCTGTGTGTCATCTCCTCCTGTATATAGTATATACCTGTATGTCATCTCCTCATGTATATAGTATGTACCTGTATGTCATCTCCTCCTTTATATAGTATATACCTGTGTGTCATCTCTCCTGTATATAGTATATATCTGTGTGTCATCTCCCCTGTATATAGTATATACCTGTGTGATCTCCTGTATTAGACCTCGTTAACACGTTATTTGCTCAGTATTTTTACCTCAGTATTTGTAAGATAAATTGGCAGCCTGATAAATCCCTAGCCAACAGGAAGCCCTCCCCCTGGCAGTATATATTAGCTCACACATACACATAATAGACAGGTCATGTGACTGACAGCTGCCGTATTTCCTATATGGTACATTTGTTGCTCTTGTAGTTTGTCTGCTTATTAATCAGAATTTTATTTTTGAAGGCTAATACCAGACTTGTGTGTGTTTTAGGGCGAGTTTCGTTTGTCAAGTTGTGTGTGTTGAGTTGTGTGTGGCGACATGCATGTAGCAACTTTTGTGAGATGAGTTTTGTGTGGCAACATGCGTGTAGCAACTTTTTGTGTGTCGAGTTGCATGTGACAGGTTAGTGTAGCAAGTTGTGTGCAGCAATTTTTGCGCATGGCGAGTTTTGCGCGTGGTGAGTTTTATGTCTGGTGCCTTTTGAGTATGTGCAAGTTTTGTGTGAGGCAACTTTTGCATGTGTTGCAAATTTTGTGCATATGGCAATTTTTCCGCATGTGCAAGTTTTGCGTGTGGCGAGTTTTCCATGAGGTGAGTTTTGCACTTGTGGTGAGTTTTGCGTGAGCCTATTTTTTGCATGTGGCGAGTTTTGCGCGTGGTGAGTTTTGAGCGGCGACTTTTGTGTTTCGACTTTTATGTGGCGAGGTTGGCGTATGTGTGGTGAAATGTGTGCTGAGGGTGGTATATGTGTTCAAGCACGTGGTAGTGTGTGGCGCATTTTGTGTGTGTGTTCATATCCCCGTGTGGTGAGTATCCCATGTCGGGGTCCTACCTTAGCAACTGTACGGTATATACTCTTTGGCGCCATCGCTCTCACTCTTTAAGTCCCCCTTGTTCACATCTGGCAGCTGTCAATTTGCCTTCAACACTTTTCCTTTCACTTTTCCCCATTATGTAGATAGGGGAAAAATAGTTTGGTGAATTGGAAAACGCGGAGTTAAAATTTCACCTCACAACAAAGCCTATGACGCTCTCAGGGTCCAGACGTGTGACTGTGCAAAATTTTGTTTCTGTAGCTGTGACGCCTCCAACACTTTTCCTTTCACTTTTTTCCCCATTATGTAGATAGGGGCAAAATTGTTTGGTGAATTGGAAAGCGCGGGGTTAAAATTTCACCTCACAACGTAGCCTATGACGCTCTCAGGGTCCAGACGTGTGGCTGTGCAAAATTTTGTTTCTGTAGCTGCGACGCCTCCAACACTTTTCCTTTCACTTTTTTCCCCATTATGTAGATAGGAGCAAAATTGTTTGGTGAATTGGAAAGCGCGGGGTTAAAATTTCACCTCACAACGTAGCCTATGATGCTCTCAGGGTCCAGATGTGTGACTGTGCAAAATTTTGTTGCTGTAGCTGCGACGCTTCGAACACTTTTCCTTTCACTTTTTTCCCCATTATGTAGATAGGGGCAAAATTGTTTGGTGAATTGGAAAGCGCGGGGTTAAAATTTCACCTCACAACGTAGCCTATGACACTCTCGGGGTCCAGATGTGTGACTGCGCAAAATTTTGTGGCTGTAGCTGCGACGGTGCAGATGCCAATCCCGGACATACACACACACATATACACACACACACACACACACACATTCAGCTTTATATAGTAGATATATATATATATATAGATATATATATATATATATCCTTCATGTGCAGTAATGATAGATCATGTACACCTGATATATTGAGCATGTGCAATATAACTTCGTCTTACGCTTTAATTATCACAGGTCCTAGGGTATGTGCAATTTATGATATCACACTACTTGTTTTATAGATATGGTCTGAGCTACTTTCAGCTAATATCAGAGTAGCGTCAAAGTTCAGGTCGCCCAGGCACTCCTTCACTAACCGCTGGAATGTACCCAGTGCATTGGATAATACGAATGGCATTCAGTTAAATTGAATCTCATGGCGAGTATGAACACTGTATTTGACTTGTCTTTTTCTGCCATCGGTACCTGCCAGTACCCGCTAGCTAGATCCAGAGTGGAGAAGTATTTAGCCTTCCTTAGGGCTGTTAAATGGCAGTGGGTATGAGTCTTGCACGGTGCATGCATTCAACCGCATGTAGTCCATGAAAAAAAAAAATGGCTCCATTCTTCTTTTTGACTTGCAACACTGAGGCATCTCAGGGGCTCCGAGTACTCTGCACCACTCCCGAATCCAACATCTGTTTCAGCAAGGTCTTCACCTCCTGGTACAGCTTTTGAGGTATCTGTCTATATCTTTCTCAGATTGGACAAGTGTCCCCGGTCAGTATCTCATGGGTGATGGCATCTGTGCAGCCTAAGTCGTCAGTGTGACGGGCAAGTGCAACCTGATTCTCCCACAGCATTGTATCAACTGCTTGTATATGATCTGGATCTAGAGCCGTCATATCCAAACCCCATTTGGGCCAAAATGGCTCGCCCATGATATTCCGGGGTCGGGGCGTCTTCCGTTTCAGCTGTGACTGCCAGGGTCCAGACCCCATCATCTACCGGGCCCAGGGTCACTTCTTTCTGACTCAGCACTTTGCTTCGATGCAGGTGCACATAAGCCATCTCCATAAATGGAGTTAAGCAGACTTCTCTCTGTCCCACATTCATGGCTCTGATGGTTACTCAACCATTATGGACCACTGCTGATGTATGGGCTACCAGGGCATTCTGACCTACCTTTCCTAGGCCCACCGGTTCGATGACCACCTCCACACCTTCAAGGTTGCAAAAGTCAGTGGCAGGAAGGTCTCCTGACAAGGATGGATGATGAAGGATACCCTTCCCATCATTCAGATATCTGCCACAGACTGGTGTACTGGGACACTCTTCTGTGTCCCACTGTCTTGGGTGTGTCAGATGCTGCAGACAGTTGCTCTGGACCCAGTGGCACCCTCTAATTGACACACCTGGACCAGGGTGTTTATAGACTCCCAGTCTACTGTTTGGAATCGCCAGTTATATTCATATTTCTCCGTTGTGAAGGCTTGGAGCTATAACAGTCTACTATCTTCCTCTCTGGTACTGATGGAGTAAGTTTGGTGTTATTTCTCTGAGTCTTTCCAAGATAAGTGTTCGCCTCGTTCGTCTACCCTGTCTTTAGTTGTTAGTGGGTACTGTCTTTAGTTGTTAATGGGTACTGACTAGTGCTTACCCCGTCCTCTCCCTAACCAGGGCTTATCGCTGGGTTAGGCAGGGATTAGATTCCTGCTTAGCGATAGGTGCACAACCTATATAGGGATGTTTAGGGCATACAGGGTGATTTTATATCTACCTAGGGGTCTCCACTCCCCACTTGCCTAGTGTTGGGCTCCCCCCTCCCTCTTCCCCTCGTGTTGCACTTAGTCTTCCCGCTCTATGCATGAAACCCACAGACACAGATCAGACGTTGGAATGCTTTCTATGTAGGTTTGTGTGGCGTGGCCTATTTGCAGTAGCCCCCGTTTAGTGAACATGTTCTGATCCAACTCTCGCAGGATATTCATGGCCATTATAACCGGTACATCTTCTTTGAATGGCTCGGGAACCAGCAGTATGCCTTTTATTCCCACATCTTGTCCACACATTATTATTATTATTATTTATTTATATAGCACCATTAATTCCATGGTGCTGTATATGAGAAGGGGTTACATCAAAATACAAATATCACTTACAGTAAACAAAACTAACAATGACAGACTGATACAGAGGGGCAAGGACCCTGCCCTTGCAGGCTTACATTCTACAAGATTATGGGGAAGGAGACAGTAGGTCGAGGGTTGCAGTAGCTCCAATGGTGTTGAGGTGGCTGTGTGGTCTTTACAGACTGTAAGCTTCCTTGAAGAGGTGGGTTTTCAGGTTTCTTTTGAAGGATCCAAAAGTAGTGGATAACCGGATGTGTTGGAGCACTGAATTCCAGAGAATGGGTGATATTCGGGAGAAGTCTTGGAGGCGTTTGGGTGAGGAGCGAATAAGCATAGAGGAGAGGAGGAGGTCTTGGGAGGACCGGAGATTACGAGAGGGAAGATATTTAGAGATTAGTGTGGAAATATACGGAGGAGAAAGATTATGGATGGCTTTGTAGGTCAGTGTTAGTAATTTAAACTGGATACGCTGGATACACACAAAACTGCACATTCATCCACACAACCCTGTGACAGGGATTGGTTACTGATTAGTTGTTTTTACCCTCTGGCTTGGCCATTGCTTGAAAGTAACGGTTGAAGTACAGCTGGGGCATGGTCGTGACCTGTGACCCGGTATCCACTAAGTGGTTCACTGTGATGCCTTCAAACCCAGCTCGCAGGATGGAACACCCTGGAACCAGATGTTCGGAGTTGTGCTGGGTGGTTTGTCCTACCTCCCCTGCAGTACGCCCCACTACTCCGGGAGCCAGAAGTTTAACGGCAATTCTGGGTTTCCTTGCAAATCCTCTGACACCCTCCAGCAAAGTGTCCTTTACTTCCACAACACCAACACTGTGTGTCCCGATGATCCTCTCTTCATCTGCGTGCAGAAGGCACCTTTGGAACCTGACTTGCTGGCCTTGGTGGAAGACACTGGGGTCCCAGATAGATCGGCTTAGTCTGCGGGCCCGCCGGTGGATGATATTGGTGAACTTGCAAGAACGGTCCACATGCAGGCGTAGTAGCTAAATTGTAGGAGTTTAACAAACTTGCCTGGGGAGCCTCAGGTTTGTGAGCCTGAGGGAAGGCCCAATAAATATTTTTTAGGGCTGGGTAGATGGCCTCACAGGCTTTGCCAAACCTCATCCTCTTTTTCAATTTGAATCAACTTTTATTGCATAACATTCACAGAACTACAGTAATGTTCAAAATAATAGCAGTGGGCTCAAAAACATGAGTTAATCACAAAATCATTATACTATTATTTTTATTTCCATGTATTGGGAACATTGCACACTGTTTTCTAATTAAAAACATGAAGAGAAATATGTATAATTTTTAATTACTTTAACCCTGCTGTTCTGTTGGTCAAAAATGACCGACTTTGAACTTCAATATTCTTTAAAATATTCAAGATGCGGCTCTGAAACCCGTGGCCGACCGACCCATCCTCATTTAAGTCAATCAACCACAAGTTTCAGAACCGCATCTTGAACACCCCAAAAAATACCAAAGTTCAAAATAGGTCTCCCCAGACCGAACAGAACAGCAGGGTTAGTAAGTAACAAAAAATGAACACTGGGCTGTTCTAAAAAATAGCAGTGTCTGCATTGTCTTTATAAACTTGCAATATGTACTTTTTTGTGGATTTAGCTTTTCAGTCAATCACTAACCTAATATTTAGTTGTATATTCACAGTTTTTTTTTTAGAATCCCTTCACATCTATGTTGCATAGAGTCAACCAACTTCTGGCACCTGTCAACTGTTATTCCAGCCCAGGATGCTTGGACTATATCCCACAATTTTATGGCATTTCTTGGCTTTAGAAAAAGAAAGAAATGTCCAGCTTCACCGAGTCCGTAAAAAAGCTTTTTCTTTATTAACAAACTTTGAACATGGAGGATACAGACTTCAGCACAACCATATGGGCAAGAATCTCAACGCGTTTCTGGAGACTAGGCTCCCTTAATCATGATCTTGGCTTTGCCTCAGAAACGGCATTTTTAATGTCACTCCACAAGTTTTCTATCAGATTAAGGTCCGGGATTGGGCTGGTCACTCCATAACCTGTTGGACTGGAACCAAGATATTGGTCGTGGACTGGAACAGAGATATTGGTCATTTAGGCTTGTTTTACATTTGTGTTCAGGAGGGCTGCGGATGGCTGAAGAAGGGAGGAAGTACGCAGCCATCCGCAGCCCTCCTGAACACAAATGTGAAACGAGCCTAACTGGAATGTTTAGGGTCGTTGTCTTGTTGAAGCACACATTTCAAGGGCATAGCCTCTTCAGCGTAAGGCAACATGACCTCTTCAAGTATTTTAATATATGAAAACTGGTCCATGATCCCTGGTATGCAGTAAATAGGTCTGGCACCATAGTAAGAGAAACCTGCCCATATCATGATGCTTGCACCACAATGCATCATTGTCTTCAGAGTGTACTGTGGCTTGAATGCAGAGTTTAGGGGTCGTCTGATGAACTGTCTGTAGCCCTTGGACCCAAAAAGAACAATTTTACTTTCCTCAGTCCACAAAATATTTCTCTTCAGGCCACTTGATGTTCTCTTTGGCAAATTGTATCCCCTTCAGTACATGTCTTTTTTTTAACAGTGGTACTTTGCAGGACTTCTTGCTAAGACATAAGCTTCACCCAGGCGTCTTAACTGTCACAGTACTCACAGGTAACTTGAAACTGTCTTTGATCATCCCATAGCTGAAGATTGGCTAAACCTTTGCCATTCTGGATATTCTTCTTTCCATTTGACTGATAGTCCTCTGTTTTCTTCCACGTCTCTCTGGTTTGGCTTACCATTTTAAAGCATTGGAGATCATTGGAGATCATTCACCCTTAAATTAAATAAGGGCCACCTGATTCACACCTATTTCTTCACAGAGTGATCAGAATGATTGACCTCACTAATTGAACTCCACTCTGCTATTATTTTGAACTCACTCACAGAAAAATCCCCAAACGAGAATTCCAAGGATACCATAAAAAATAACCTTTATTTCAAATATTAATAAAACCATATGTGTGCACTTGCAAAACCATCACCAAAAATACAAGCGTACAACAGGAAAGGCTGGGACAGTGCCAAGCCCTACACTTACTAGATGCACCCTACCTGCCTGCGGAGGTTGGCACCCTGTGTTCCTACGCCGTGGCGCCCCCGCTCCTCGCCGGCTCTCCCTGCTATCCCTATATTACCCTGCTGGGATAGGGGACAGAAATTTTCATATATACAGTGCGTGGATAGAAATAACTTGGGGAGATAAAGATATATCAGTATGACTATCTAACTAAAACTAATGTTCTAAACTAACTTGGTAAACTGTGTCCCTAGTTACTCATGATAGAGTTCTAGCCTTATTTTTCAAGCAAAAGTCTGATTTACCCCAAATAGTTATTTTTTGTCTGTGAAAGATTATTTTGAACTCACCCTTTCAATTACCATATTTTTCGCTTTATAAGACGCTCCGGATTACAAGATGCACCCCAAATTTTGATGAGAATAATAGGAATTTTTTTTTTAATAAAATGGTGGTGCGTCTTATAATCCATGCATCTTATTGCTTACCGGGGGTGGTGGCTGCGGTGAAGCAGGGTCTCAGGGTTGCTGCTAGAGGAGGTGGGTGTTGCCGTCGCTCTCTGTCCCATGCTGCCGGGTGCTGCCGCCATGCTGTGTTCCCGAAGCTTGCCATCGCACTCTGTCCCTTGCTGTCGGGTGCTGCCACCATCCTGTGTCCCCGATACTTGCTGCCACGCTCTTTTACTGGGTGCTGCTGCCGCGCTGTATCCCTGATGCTTGCTGCCGCGCTCCTTTACCGAGTGATGCTGCCATGCTGTGTCCCCGATGCTTGACGCCATGTTCTGTACAAAGCTGCTGGGTGCTGCCGCCACTCTCTGTCCCGTGCTGCATGGGGGAGCTCTGCAGTTCCATCCATGCTTTCCTGTGCAGAGGATTCCTTCCAGGAAAATGGCCGCCGGGAGGTGGCGCATGCGCAGATGGAGGTCTCGGCAACAAGATATCGGGAGATGAGATTTTAGCGCTGAGATCTCATCTCCCAAGACCTCCCGGTGGCCATTTTCCTGGAAAGAATCCACCGCACAGGAAAGCATGGATGGAACTGCAGAGCCCCCCACACAGCACGGGACAGAGAGCGGCAGCAAGCATCGGTGACACAGCGCAGTGGAAGCATCACACGGCAGCACCGGGGACACAGCGCGGCGTCAGCAGCACACGGCAGCGCTGGGGATAGTGTGACGGAAAGCATCGGACACCCGTAGCGGCAGCACCGATAAGTTATATCCACATTGTAAGACGCACCCCCCATTTTCCCCCCACATTTGGGGGAAAAAGTGTGTCTTATAAAGCGGAAAATATGGTAATTATTCTAATACGCAGACTCAAAAACATGCAGATCGTGAATGCTGAGTCTGTTGGTTTTCTTAGAATCTACTGCACCAACTGGTAAATTGTTTGACATGTGGTAATATAATTTATACCAAAACCAGTGATTAATCTGGTTAGTCTTATCAAACTGCTATTATTTTGAACAATACTGTATGCAGATCTTGTACTACTCTGATCAGAACCTTCATTCTTTGCGCCCCCGCCACCAGTTGTGACGGTCTGGGTCGGTACCACTCCAGAAGCATAGCTTTCTTCTATGCTTCGAGCCACCACCTCTGCTAGTATTTGTCGAAAGCTTAAGGCAGGATCTCCTCTAACTCCCTCACGGAGGACCTGCCTAAGGGGAGTATTGTTGACTGAGTCTCAGGATAAATTGTTCTCGTAGTATCCGGTCCACAGATCCTATGCCGACTACTCCGTCTACCTCTTTGTTTTACACTTCTGCTAGTACTTCCTGTAATTCTGTGGCATATTATGAGACCCCTTCCCACTGCAGGCATAGAAGAACTTTGATCGGAGGTCCCCCGCTCCAGCTGTTTCACCGTATATCTCCTACAGAAATTTCAACATCTCTTTCTAGGTTTTACGCGTAGCTTCTAGTTGCAGGAATATTTTTCAGAGAGCTTGACTCTCCAGAGCAGCACTCGGCAATCTGGTCATCCAGTCTGACATTGCCATATTCTGGCCCTCAAATTTTGGCAGCATGCTAAACAAAATGCTCATAGGGAGGGCCCTCGCAGGGGCACCACCATTGCCTGCGGTACTCACATTAACAACAAGACCATTGCTGTCAGCCACTTCCCTCTCTGATACTGTACCCTGCTGGCAGCACCACTTATAATGGTGCCTGAATGACACCGCAGGGTAGGACTCAAATATGGTTCAGTAGATGAAAAAGCAGAAACAAAACACTGGCTTTATTGAAAGACAGAGAATTTTATGCCAGAAAATTGTTATTGAAATGCTAATAACTAGTGTTGAGCATTCCGATACTGCAATATCGGGTATCTGCCCATATTCGCTGTATCGGAGTTCCGATGCTGAGTTCCGATACTTTTACAATATCGAATACCGGAATCGGAAGTTCCCATAATGCAATGAGCCAGTTTTATTCTATTCAGCCAATGAGGATCCTAAGAAGTGTGGGCACATCCTGTTAGGCATGTTAGCCATGTTAACTAATGGCATGGCTGTGATTGGCTGCTCAAATGATATCATGATGCACTATAATGGAGTGTGGGCGGTGCGTGGGCAGAGACTGCGTGTCTGTGTGTGCGGGGTCTGTGCGGGCCTGCCGTGGGTCTGTACGGGCCTCTCGGAGGTCTGTGCGGGCCTGCCTTGGGTCTGTACGGGCCTCTCGGGGGTCTGTGAGTGCCTGCTGGGGGTCTGTACAGGCCTCTCAGGGGTCTGTGCGGGCCTGCCGGGGGTCTGTACGAGCCTCTCGGGGTCTGTGCGGGCCTCTCGGGGGTCTTTGTGTGTGTGCAGGCATCAGCCGATGGAACTACAAGCAGCGTCGGACTGGAGCACCTTGGGCCCACCAGAGAAAATCATTCTTGGGGCCCACTATGTAGCTACATAGAAATAGATACAAGACCACCAATTGTGCGGTAAAAAGCGCTAATATCAGGGTATAATATAAGGTAGTTCACGTCTTAATAATGTAGCAAGGGTTGGGGTAGCCCCCTCACAGAATATAATGTAGCCTCCTCATAAAATATAATGCGGTCCCCTCTCATAGAATATAATGCAGCACCCCACAAAATATAATGCAACCCCCTCAGGTATGACACAGTCCCCATCACAGAATATAATGCAGCCCCCCATAGAGTATACTGTAACCCCTCATATAGTATGATGTAGCAACCCATAATATAATGTAGTACCCTGAGTATAATGCAGTCCCCCCACAGAATATAATGTAGCCCCCCCCAGGGCCGTATTTAGAGTTTCTGCTGCCCTAGGCACTTTTAATGCTGCCTCTGTTATGACCTGGTGGTCAGGACAACAATGGACCTGAAGGTTAAGAGCACACGGAATGACCTTATAGTTACTGATAATATAGGACGAGCTCTGGGACGTGGGAACTCTGCTGACCGCAATCCCTAATCCTATCAACCACACTAGAAATAGCCGTGGATTGCTCCTAACGCTCCCTATGCAACTCGGCACAGCCTAAGGAACTAGCTAGCCCTAAAGATAGAAAAATAAAGCCTACCTTGCCTCAGAGAAATTCCCCAAAGGAAAAGGCAGCCCCCCACATATAATGACTGTGAGTAAAGATGAAAATACAAACACAGAGATGAAATAGATTAAGCAAAGTGAGGCCCGACTTACTGAACAGACTGAGGATAGGAAAGGTAGCTTTGCGGTCAGCACAAAAACCTACAAAAAGACCACGCAGAGGGCGCAAAAAGACCCTCCGCACCGACTCACGGTGCGGAGGCGCTCCCTCTGCGTCCCAGAGCTTCCAGCAAGCAAGACAACAATCCGAATAGCAAGCTGGACAGAAAAATAGCAAACCAGAGAAAAACAAGCAGTCACTTAGCTTCTGCTGGGAAGACAGGTCACAAGAACGATCCAGGAGTGAACTAGACCAATACTGGAACATTGACAGGTGGCATGGAGCAAAGATCTAAGTGGAGTTAAATAGAGGAGCCAGCTAACGAATTAACCTCGTCACCTGTGGAAGGAAACTCAGAAACACCCACAGCCAACAGAGAAAGTCCATGGACAGAACCAGCCGAAGTACCATTCATGACCACAGGAGGGAGCCCGACAACAGAATTCACAATAGTACCCCCCCTTGAGGAGGGGTTACCGAACCCTCACCAGAGCCCCCAGGCTGACCAGGACGAGCCAAATGAAAGGCACGAACCAGATCGGCAGCATGAACATCAGAGGCAAAAACCCAGGAATTATCTTCCTGACCATAACCCTTCCACTTGACCAGGTACTGGAGTTTCCGTCTCGAAATACGAGAATCCAAAATCTTCTCCACCACATACTCCAACTCCCCCTCAACCAACACCGGGGCAGGAGGATCAACGGATGGAACCACAGGCGCCACGTATCTCCGCAACAACGACCTATGGAACACATTATGGATGGCAAAAGAAGCAGGAAGGGCCAAATAAAACGACACAGGATTGATAACCTCAGAAATCTTATACGGACCAATGAAACGAGGCTTAAACTTAGGAGAGGAAACCTTCATAGGAACATAACGAGATGACAACCAAACCAAATCCCCAACACGAAGTCGGGGACCCACACAACGCCGGCGGTTAGCAAAACGTTGAGCCTTCTCCTGGGACAATGTCAAATTGTCCACCACATGAGTCCAAATCTGCTGCAACCTATCCACCACAGTATCTACACCAGGACAGTCCGAAGACTCAACCTGCCCTGAAGAGAAACGCGGATGGAAACCAGAATTGCAGAAAAACGGCGAAACCAAAGTAGCCGAGCTGGCCCGATTATTAAGGTCAAATCAGTCAATGGTTTAGCAACACTAGAAAAATTAGCGATGAAGCGCCGATAAAAATTAGCATAGCCCAGGAATTTTGCAGGCTCTTCACAGATGTCGGCTGAGTCCAATCGTAGATGGCTTGGACTTTAACAGGGTCCATCTCGATAGTAGAAGGGGAAAAAATGAACCCCAAAAATGAAACCTTCTGAACTCCAAAGAGACACTTTGACCCCTTCACAAACAAGGAATTCGCACGAAGGACCTGGAACACCATTCTGACCTGCTTCACATGAGACTCCCAATCATCCGAAAAGACCAAAATATCATCCAAATACACAATCAGGAATTTATCCAGGTACTCTCGGAAGATGTCATGCATAAAGGACTGAAATACTGATGGAGCATTGGAAAGCCCGAATGGCATAACCAGGTACTCAAAATGGCCCTCGGGCATATTAAATGCTGTTTTCCATTCATCGCCCTGTTTAATACGCACAAGATTATACGCCCCTCGAAGATCTATCTTGGTGAACCAACTAGCCCCCTTAATACGAGCAAACAAATCAGACAGCAACGGCAAAGGATATTGAAATTTGACTGTAATTTTATTGAGAAGGCGGTAATCAATACAAGGTCTCAAAGAACCATCCTTCTTGGCCACAAAAAAGAACCCTGCTCCTAACGGTGATGACGACGGGCGAATATGGCCTTTCTCCAAGGATTCCTTTATATAACTCCGCATAGCGGCGTGTTCTGGCACAGATAAATTGAACAATCGGCCCTTAGGAAACTTACTACCAGGAATCAAATTAATTGCACAATCGCAATCCCTATGAGGAGGTAGGGCACTGGCTTTGGGCTCATCAAATACATCTCATAATCCGACAAAAACGCTGGAACTTCAGAACGAGTGGAAGACGAAATAGACAAAAATGGAACATCACCATGTACCCCCTGGCAACCCCAGCTGGACACAGACATAGATTTCCAGTCCAATACTGGATTATGAACCTGTAGCCATGGCAACCCCAAAACGACCACATCATGCAGATTATGCAACACCAGAAAGCGGATATCCTCCTGATGTGCAGGAGCCATGCACATGGTCAATTGGGTCCAGTACTGAGGCTTATTCTTGGCCAAAGGCGTAGCATCAATTCCTCTCAATGGAATAGGATACTGCAAGGGCTCCAAGAAAAAACCACAGCGCCTAGCATACTCCAAGTCCATCAAATTCAGGGCAGCGCCTGAATCCACAAATGCCATAACAGAATAGGATGACAAAGAACAAATCAGAGTAACGGACAATAGAAATTTAGACTGTACCGTACCAATGGTGTCAGACCTAGCGAACCGCTTAGTGCGCTTAGGACAATCGGAGATAGCATGAGTGGAATCACCACAGTAAAAACATAGCCCATTCCGACGTCTGTGTTCTTGCCGTTCAGCTCTGGTCAAAGTCCTATCACATTGCATAGGCTCAGGCCCATGCTCAGATAGTACCGCCAAATGGTGCACAGCTTTACGCTCACGCAAGCGTCGATCGATCTGAATGGCCAAAGACATAGACTCATTCAGACCAGCAGGCATGGGAAATCCCACCATGACATCCTTAAGGGCTTCAGAGAGACCCTTTCTGAAGATTGCTGCCAGGGCACATTCATTCCACTGAGTGAGCACAGACCACTTTCTAAACTTCTGACAATATATCTCCGCTTCATCCTGACCCTGACACAGAGCCAGCAAGATTTTCTCTGCCTGATCCACTGAATTAGGTTCGTCATAAAGCAGTCCAAGCGCCAGGAAAAACGCATCAACATCACGCAATGCCGGATCTCCTGGCGCAAGGGAAAATGCCCAGTCTTGAGGGTCACCACGTAACAAAGAAATAATGATCTTTACTTGTTGAACAGGGTCACCTGAGGAGCGAGGTTTCAAGGCAAGAAACAATTTACAATTATTTTTGAAATTCAAGAACTTAGATCTATCACCAAAAAACAAATCAGGAATTGGAATCCTAGGCTCTGACATAGGATTCTGAACCACAAAATCTTGAATGTTTTGTACACTTATAGTGAGATTATCCATCAAAGAGGACAGACCTTGAATGTCCATGTCTACACCTGTGTTCTGAACCACCCAGATGTAAAGGGGAAAAGAGAGACAAAACACACTGCAAAGAAAAAAAAATGGTCTCAGAACTACTCTTATCCCTCTATTGAGATGCATTAGTACTTTGGGCCACCTGTACTGTAATGACCTGGTGGTCAGGACAACAATGGACCTGGAGGTTAAGAGCACACGGAATGACCTGATAGTTACTGATAATATAGGACGAGCTCTGGGACGTGGGAACTCTGCTGACCCCAATCCCTAATCCTATCAACCACACTAGAAATAGCCGTGGATTGCTCCTAACGCTCCCTATGCAACTCGGCACAGCCTAAGGAACTAGCTAGCCCTAAAGATGGAAAAATAAAGCCTACCTTGCCTCAGAGAAATTCCCCAAAGGAAAAGGCAGCCCCCCACATATAATGACTGTGAGTAAAGATGAAAATACAAACACAGAGATGAAATAGATTAAGCAAAGTGAGGCCCGACTTACTGAACAGACTGAGGATAGGAAAGGTAGCTTCGCGGTCAGCACAAAGACCTACAAAAAGACCACGCAGAGGGCGCAAAAAGACCCTCCGCACCGACTCACGGTGCGGAGGCGCTCCCTCTGCGTCCCAGAGCTTCCAGCAAGCAAGACAACAATCCAAATAGCAGGCTGGACAGAAAAATAGCAAACCAGAGAAAAACAAGCAGTCACTTAGCTGCTGCTGGGAAGACAGGTCACAAGAATTATCCAGGAGTGAACTAGACCAATACTGGAACATTGACAGGTGGCATGGAGCAAAGATCTAAGTGGAGTTAAATAGAGGAGCCAGCTAACGAATTAACCTCGTCACCTGTGGAAGGAAACTCAGAAACACCCACAGCCACCAGAGAAAGTCCATGGACAGAACCAGCCGAAGTACCATTCATGACCACAGGAGGGAGCCCGACAACAGAATTCACAACATGCCTCCCCCTTTGGTGAGTATGACACTATCGGCAGTGACTTTGGCAAGAATCACTGATGTGAAAGTCGCATTTTGCAGCAGATCCGGCAGTTTTTCTGCATCTGCTGCGTAACGAATCACTTACAGCAACACTGCATTCGGCCTTATTCATTCCCTATGGGATTTGCGGCACTTGCCGTGATCTGGCAAATGCGGTACCATACCTCCCAACTTTTGAAGAAGGTAAGGCGGTATAAAGTTTGTGGCACGCGTAGTGTGCCGCGGCAAATTTTAGGCCACGCCACTGACCACACCCATTTCACAACTAGTCACACCCATATCCACGTCCCAACGACACCCATTTAGCACTGCTGATCACACTGTTTTATATACAATAATTATAAACAAAAAAAAATATGGCCACACATAATAGCCACACATGATTCTCAATACTGTATAACGGCCACCACACATGATGCTCCATATTGTATAATGCCCACACACAGTTCTCCATACTGTATAATGGTCACACACAGTTCTCCATACTGTATAGTGGACACACATGATGCTCAATACTGTATAATGGCCACACGTGATGCTCCATAGTGTATAATGGCCACACATGATGCTCCATAATGTATAATGGCCACCCAGTGCTCCATACTGTATAATGGCCACACATAGCGCTCCATACTGTATAATGACCACACATAGTGCTCCATACTGTATAACGGCCACACACAGTTCTCCATACTGTATAATGATCCCACATGATACTCAATACTGTGTAATGGCCACAAATGATGCTACATAGTGTATAATGGCCACACATGATGCTCCATAATGTATAATGGCCACACACAGTGCTCCATACTGTATAATGGCCACACATAGCGCTCCATACTGTATAATGGCCACACACAGTGCTCCATACTGTATAATGGCCACACATAGCGCTCCATACTGTATAATGGCCACACATAGTACTCCATACTGTATAACGGCCACACACAGTTTTCCATACTGTATAATGATCCCACATGATGCTGAAAACTGTATAATGGCCACAAATTATGCACCATACTGTATAACGGCCACACATGATGCTCCATACTGTATAACGGCCACACATGATGCTCCTTACTGTATAATGTCCATTGGCCACACATGATGCTCCATACTGTATAACAGCCACACATGATGCTCAATACTGTATAATGGCCACACACAGTTCTCCATACTGTATAATGATCCCACATGATGCTCAATACTGTATAATGACCCCCCCCCCTCCTCCTGTATGCATGGCTCATATCCCCCCTCCTGTATGCATGGCTCATATTCCCCCTCCTGTATGCATGGCTCATATTCCCCCTCTTGTATGCATGGCTCATATTCCCCCCCCCCCCTGAATGCATGGCTCATATTCCCCCCTGTATGTTTGGCTCATATTTCCCCCCTGAATGCATAGCTCATATTCCCAGTGGGCCAGTCTGAGCCTGACTACAAGTCCCATCGGGCTATGCCTGCTGCAATGACAGTGATTGACACATTAGCCAATGATGGGACAGTAGTAGTCCCATCATCCGGCTAATGTGTTGAATGTAAAAAAAACAAACATACATACATACTACTTACTACATACAACATATTACGTACATACTACATACATACAACACACATACTACATACATACATACAACATACTACATACATACAACATACATACAACATACTACATACATACTACATACATACAACATACTACATACATAACACATACATACTACATACAACATACATACAACATACATACTACACACATACTACATACATACATACATACTACATACATACAACATACATACTACATACATACTACATACATACAACATGCTACATACAGTACATACGACATACATACTACATGCATACATATAACATAAATACAACATACTAAATACATACAATATACATACAACATACTACATACAACATACATGCAATATACTACATACATACTACATACATACTACATACATACATACTACATACATTCTACATACACACTACATACAATACATTCATACATTACATACAATACATACATATAGACATAGAGTACATATAACATAGAGTACATACTCCCCATCACTTGTCACTTTGTTCCCCGAAGCCAGTGTCATCTGTAAAAAATATTAAAATAACAAACAAACAATATACTCCCTGATCTGCAGAAATCCACGAGTGTCCCACAACGATCTCCCATGGAGAACGGCAGCATCAGCTGATGCGACTGCTCTCTAGGGGCTCCAGGAATACAATGACGGGAGGAAAATATCCTTCTGCACTGTATTCCTCCGCCACTGTAAAAAATAGTCCCTAGTCTCACTTTTGGCATTGCTGTGTGAGAAAGCTCCCACGCAGCTTTTGCCATAATGTGAGACCAGTGAACTACAGTAACCTCTCAGTGATGCACTGCAATAGCCATTGTCTCCTGTCAGTGTGTCACTGGAGGTCCTATAGAGCAGTGCCATCACCCGATGTCACTGTTCTATAGGGGAGATCGTCGTGGGACACTCGTTATTAATTGGACTGTGTCAGACAGGGAGTATACGGTTTATTATTTTACGTTTTTTGCAGGCGCTGAAGTATGGTAAGTATGGTTAAATTAAGAATAATAAAATACTTTTTTCTGGCTGTGTCTTTATTTTGTTTTTAACTCTTTCACTACTCTAGGATTAATAATGGATAGGCGTCTTATTGACGCCTCTCAATTATTAACCCTGCTTAATGTCACCTTACAATAGCAAGGTGCTATTAACCCCTTATTACCCCATATCCCACCGCTACTCGGGAGTAAGAAGAGAGGGGCTAAGTGCTGGAATTGGCGCATCCTACCATTTCTGGGGCGGCTGTAGGCTGGTCTTTGTAGCCGGGGGGGGGGGGGAGGCAATATCCATGTCCCCTCTCTAGGCTATGAATATCAGCCCGCAGCTGTCTGCATAGTCTTTCTGGCTATAGAATATTTTTTTGGGGGGTCCCCTATTTTAATAGCCAGTAAAGGCTACGCAGACAGCTGCGGGCTGATATTCATAGCCTGGGAGTGGCCATGGGTATTAACCCCTTCCCAGGCTACAAATATTGGCCCGCGGCCGTCAGCTTTCCCCCTTTGGCGCAGAAAATTGCACAGGAGCCCACGCCATTTTTTTTCCCCATTTTTTTCTTTGTGTTCATTAATCAACATCGGCCTATGTATGGATATATCTATCTATAGATATATCTATAGATACATAGATGTTTATATCCATATATCTATCTGGCTAATTTCACACATCAGGTTTTTGCCATCAGGCACAATCCGGCGAGTTTTGAAAAAAAAAATCAGTTTTTTTTCTGCTGGATCCGTTTTTTCTCATAGAGTTGTGTTAGCGCCGGATTAAGCCAGTTTTGGGAAATAAATAAATAAAAGGAAAATATGCATGATTTGAATTGAAACATGCATGAAAAAACAGATTCGGAGGCCGTATTCATCATTTCACATCTCAGTTTCATACGTTTTTCGCCGAATCCGTCGCTGTGCGTTTTTTCACCGGACAGAAAAACTGTTCCTCTGTATGTGTTTTCTGTCCTGCGGAAACAGCTTTTTTGACGGATCGGCAAAAAAACGGATGAAACGTGTGGCCATCAGGCGCAGTCCAGCGCTAATACAACTCTATGACAAAAAATGAATCCAGCAGAAAAAAAACGGATCTTTTTTTTTAAAACTCGCCGGATTGTGCCTGACGGCAAAAACCTGATGTGTGAAATTAGCCAGATAGATATATGGATAGAAACATCTATGTATCTATAGATTTATCTATAGATAGATATATCCCTAGATAGGCCGATGTTGATTAATGAACATAAAGAAAAAAACGGGGGAAAAAATGGCGCCAGAGGGTGAAAGCCAACGGCCGGGGGCCAATATTTGTAGCCTGGGAAGGAGTTTATACCCATGGCCCCTCCCAGGCTATGAATATCAGCCCGCAGCTGTCTGCGTAGCCTTTACAGGCTATTAAAATAGGGGGACCCCAAAGATAAAATGACGTGGGGTCCCTCTATATTTTATAGCCAAAAAGGCTACACAGACAGATGCGGGCTGATATTCATAGCCTAGACAGGGGCCATGGATATTGGCTCCCCCTGGCTACAAATACCAGCCTGCAGCCGCCCCAGAAATGGCGCATCTGTAAGATGCGCCAATTCCGGCACTTAGCCCCTCTCTTCCCACTCCCGTGTAGCGGTGGGATATGGGGTAATAAGGGGTTAATGTCACCTTGCTATTGTAAGACGCCTATCCATTATTAATCCTAGAGTAGTGAAAGAGTTAAAAACAAAATAAAGACACAGCCAGAAAAAAGTATTTTATCATTCTTAATTTAACCATACTTACCATACTTCAGCGCCTGCAAAAAACGTAAAATAATAAACCGTATACTCCCTGTCCGATGCAGTCCAATTAATAACGAGTGTCCCACGACGATCTCCCCTATAGAACTGTGACATCTGGTGATGTCACTGCTCTATAGGACCTCCAGTGAGACACTGACAGGAGACAATGGCTCCTGCAGTGCATCACTGAGGTTGCCTTAGTTCACTGGTCTCACTTTATGGCAAAAACTGCGTGGGAACTTTCTTACACAGCAATGCCAAAAGTGAGACTAGGGACTATTTTTTCAGTGGTGGAGCAATACAGTGCAGAAGGATACCTTCCTCCTGTCTTTGCATTCCTGGAGCCCCTAGAGAGCGGTCGCATCAGCTGATGCTGCTGCACTCCACGGGAGATCGTCGTGGGAGACTCATGGATTTCTGCGGATCAGGGAGTATATTGTTTGTTTGTTATTTTAATATTTTTTACAGATGACACTGGCTTCGGGGAACAAAGTGACAAGTGATGGTGAGTATGTACTCTATGTTATATGTACTGTATGTCTATATGTATGTAATGTATGAATGTATTGTATGTATGTAGTATGTATGTAGTATGCATGTATGTTGTATGTATGTAGCATGCATGTATGTTGTATGTATGTATGTAGTATGTATGTAGTATGTTGTATGTATGTTGTATGTAGTATGTTGTATGTATGTTGTCTGTAGTATGTTGCATGTATGTTGTATGTATGTATGTAGTATGTATGTTGTATGTATGTAGTATGTATGTAGTATGTATGTTGTATGTATGTAGTATGTATGTATGTACAGTGGGGCAAAAAAGTATTTAGTCAGTCAGCAATAGTGCAAGTTCCACCACTTAAAAAGATGAGAGGCGTCTGTAATTTACATCATAGGTAGACCTCAACTATGGGAGACAAACTGAGAAAAAAAAATCCAGAAAATCACATTGTCTGTTTTTTTAAAATTTTATTTGCATATTATGGTGGAAAATAAGTATTTGGTCAGAAACAAAATTTCATCTCAATACTTTGTAATATATCCTTTGTTGGCAATGACAGAGGTCAAACGTTTTCTGTAAGTCTTCACAAGGTTGCCACACACTGTTGTTGGTATGTTGACCCATTCCTCCATGCAGATCTCCTCTAGAGCAGTGATGTTTTTGGCTTTTCGCTTGGCAACACGGACTTTCAACTCCCTCCAAAGGTTTTCTATAGGGTTGAGATCTGGAGACTGGCTAGGCCACTCCAGGACCTTGAAATGCTTCTTACGAAGCCACTCCTTCGTTGCCCTGGCGGTGTGCTTTGGATCATTGTCATGTTGAAAGACCCAGCCATGTTTCATCTTCAATGCCCTTGCTGATGGAAGGAGGTTTGCACTCAAAATCTCACGATACATGGCCCCATTCATTCTTTCATGTACCCGGATCAGTCGTCCTGGCCCCTTTGCAGAGAAACAGCCCCAAAGCATGATGTTTCCACCACCATGCTTTACAGTAGGTATGGTGTTTGATGGATGCAACTCAGTATTCTTTTTCCTCCAAACACGACAAGTTGTGTTTCTACCAAACAGTTCCATTTTGGTTTCATCAGACCATAGGACATTCTCCCAAAACTCCTCTGGATCATCCAAATGCTCTCTAGCAAACTTCAGACGGGCCCGGACATGTACTGGCTTAAGCAGTGAGACACGTCTGGCACTGCAGAATCTGAGTCCATGGTGGTGTAGTGTGTTACTTATGGTAGGCCTTGTTACATTGGTCCCAGCTCTCTGCAGTTCATTCACTAGGTCCCCCCGCGTGGTTCTGGGATTTTTTCTCACCGTTCTTGTGATCATTCTGACCCCACGGGGTGGGATTTTTCGTGGAGCCCCAGATCGAGGGAGATTATCAGTGGTCTTGTATGTCTTCCATTTTCTAATTATTGCTCCCACTGTTGATTTCTTCACTCCAAGCTGGTTGGCTATTGCAGATTCAGTCTTCCCAGCCTGGTGCAGGGCTACAATTTTGTTTCTGGTGTCCTTTGACAGCTCTTTGGTCTTCACCATAGTGGAGTTTGGAGTCAGACTGTTTGAGGGTGTGCACAGGTGTCTTTTTATACTGATAACAAGTTTAAACAGGTGCCATTACTACAGGTAATGAGTGGAGGAAAGAGGAGACTCTTAAAGAAGAAGTTACAGGTCTGTGAGAGCCAGAAATCTTGATTGTTTGTTTCTGACCAAATACTTATTTTCCACCATAATATGCAAATAAAATGTTAAAAAAACAGACAATGTGATTTTCTGGATTTTTTTTTCTCAGTTTGTCTCCCATAGTTGAGGTCTACCTATGATGTAAATTACAGACGCCTCTCATCTTTTTAAGTGGTGGAACTTGCACTGTTGCTGACTGACTAAATACTTTTTTGCCCCACTGTATGTAGTAAGTATGTAGTATGTATGCTGTATGTGTTTCTTTTTTTTACATTCAACACATTAGCCGGATGATGGGACTAATATTGTCCCATCATTGGCTAATGTGTCAATCACTGTCATTGTAGCAGGCATAGCCTGATGGGACTTGTAGTCCCATCGGACAATGCCTGCACACAGACACAAAGACCCCCGGCAGGCCCGCACAGACCCCGGCAGGCCCGCACAGACCCAAGAGAGGCCCGTAAAGACCCCCAGCAGGCCCGCACAGACCCCCGAGAGGCCCGCACAGACCCCTGGCAGGCCCGCACAGACCCCCGAGAGACTCGTACAGACCCCCGGTAGGCCCGCACAGACACCTGAGAGGCTCGTACAGACCCCGAGAGGCCCATACAGACCCCCGGTAGGCCCGCACAGACCACTGAGAGGCTCGTACAGACCCCCGAGAGGCCCATACAGACCCCGCACACACAGACACGCACAGTCTCCGCCCATGCACCGCCCACACTCTTCCCCCTTCCCAAACTGGATGTGCAAGGAAAGAAAGGGTTTATTTTCATTCCGATATTTGTGTCCCATTGACTTGCATTGGTTTCTGGTATCGGACTCGGCGATATCCGATATTTTTTGGGTATCGGTCCGATCCAATCCAATCCGATATTTCCCGATATCGGAAGGTATCGCTCAACACTACTAATAACAATTATAGATACATAAAGAGATAGCTGGAGCATGTCACGCAATCTGCGCTCCATCTATGGCAATGCCTAATTGAATACAAGCCATATAAACAAATTCAACAGACTACTAGGTTCATATTGCGTTAGTGCAATCCGTTTAGCGCCTAGCGCTAGGAGATTGTGCTAACGCAATGTTGTTTTATGGGGTCGCGTTAAACGTCCCCGCGGGGAACGGAACTCGGGCGCACCGCGGATGCTGCTTGCAGCGTCCGCGGCGCACCACAAAACACCGGCACATCGCTAGCGCGTGCCGAAAATGGCACGCGCTGGTGATGCGCGTCCCCATTGCTGTTAATGGGCACGCTAACGGACGCGTTGCACGGCGTTAATTTCGCCGTGCAACGCTGTCCGTTAGCACGGTCACATTAACGCAATATGAACCTAGCCTAAAGGCATAACAACTTAAATAAAATTAACAAAGCGCGTGTAAAGATAAATAATATACATAATAATAGAGTGTACATCCTAAAAAAGTTGAATGGCAGACCATTCGAAATGTGAAAAACCAAAGAAACCGCTAGTCATGGATTGGAGAAGAATGGTTATGGGACAAAGTTAGTGAAGTAAAACATCTTTATTAAACAGTATGTGGCAAAAATTGGCACTGTGCTCAACAGAGTGCCCGCACAGGTACAATGATTGAATTAAAAGAGCATATTAAAAACAAGATGTACATACAGGGTGGGCCATTTATATTGATACATCTAAATAAAATGGGAATGGTTGGTGATATCAACTTCCTGTTTGTGGCACATTACTATATGGGAGGGGGAAAACTTTTCAAGATGGGTGGTGACCATGTTGACTATTTTGGATCCAACTTTATTTTTTCCAATGGGAAAAGGGTCATGTGACACATTAAACTTATTGAGAATTTCACAAGAAAAACAATGGTGTGCTTGGTTTTAACCCCTTCCCGACCTGTGACACAGCGTATGCGTCATGAAAGTCGGTGCCAATCCGACCTGTGACGCATATGCTGTGTCACAGAATGATCGCGTCCCTGCAGATCCGGTGAAAGGGTTAACTCCCATTTCACCCGATCTGCAGGGACAGGGGGAGTGGTAGTTTAGCCCAGGGGGGGTGGCTTCACCCCCCCCGTGGCTACGATCGCTCTGATTGGCTGTTGAAAGTGAAACTGCCAATCAGAGCGATTTGTAATATTTCACCTATTATAACTGGTGAAATATTACAATCCAGCCATGGCCGATGCTGCAATATCATCGGCCATGGCTGGAAACATTGATGTGCCCCCACCCCACCCCACCGATCGCCCCCCCCAGCCCTCCGATCTGTCCTTTACGCTGCTCCGCTCCCCTCCGTCCTCCTGTCCGCTCCCCCCCGTGCTCTTGTCCGCTCACCCCCGTGCTCCAATCACCCCCCCGTGCTCCAACCACCACCCCTGCACTCCGATCCACCCCCCCTGCAGTCCGATCCACCCCCCCTGCAGTCCGATCCACCCCCCGATGCTCCAATGCACCCCCCCGTACTCCGATCCACCCCCCGTGCTCCGATTTACCCCCCCATGCTCCGATCCACCCCCCCGTGCTCCCCCCCACCCCATCATACTTACCGAGCCTCCCGTGGTCCGTGGTCTTCTTTCCTGGGTGCCGCCATCTTCCAAAATGGCGGGCGCATGCGCAGTGCGCCCGCCGAATCTGCCGGCCGGCAGATTCGTTTCAAGTGCATTTTGATCACTGCGATAAAACCTATCGCAGTGATCAAAATAAAAAAAATACTGAATGACCCCCCCCTTTGTCACCCCCATAGGTAGGGACAATAATAAAATAAAGATTTTTTTTTTCTTCCACTAAGATTGGGGTAAGAATTAGGGGTAGGGTTAGGGGTAGGGTTAGGGTTAGGGGTAGGGTTAGGGGTAGGGTTAGGGGTAGGGTTAGGGTTAGGGGTAGGCATAGGGTTAGGGGTAGGGTTAGGGGTAGGGTTAGGGGTAGGGTTAGGGTTAGGGGTAGGGTTAGGGTTAGGGGTAGGGTTAGGGTTTCGGTATGTGCACACGTATTCTGGTCCTCTGCGGATTTTTCCGCTGTGGATTTGATAAATCCGCAATGCTAAACCACTGCGGATTTATGGCAGATTTACCGCGGTTTTTCTGCGCATTTCACTGCGGTTTTACAACTGCGATTTTCTATTGTAGCAGTTGTAAAACCGCTGCGGAATCCGCAGAAAGAAGCGACATACTGCGGAATGTAAACCGCTGCGTTTCCGTGCAGTTTTTCTGCAGCATGTGTACAGCGATTTTTGTTTCCCATAGGTTTACATTGAACTGTAAACTCATGGGAAGCTGCTGCGGATCCGCAGCGTTTTCCGCAGCATGTGCACATACCTTTAGAATTAGGCCATGTGCACACGGTGCGGATTTGGCTGCGGATCCGCAGCAGTGTTCCATCAGGTTTACAGTACCAAGTATACCTATGGAAAACCAAATCCGCTGTACCCATGGTGCGGAAAATACCACGCGGAAACGCTGCGTTGTATTTTCCGCAGCATGTCAATTCTTTGTGCGGATTCCGCGGCATTTTACACCTGTTCCTCAATAGGAATCCGCAGGTGAAATCCGCACAAAAAACACTGGAAATCCACAGTAAATCCGCAGGTAAAACGCAGTGCCTTTTACCCGCGGATTTTTCAAAAATGATGCTGAAAAATCTCACACGAATCCGCAATGTGGGCACATAGCCTTAGGGTTAGGGTTGGGTTGGAATTAGGGTTGTGGTTAGGGTTAGGGGTGTGTTGGGGTTAGGGTTGTGGTTAGGGGTGTGTTGCGGTTAGGGTTGTGATTAGGGTTATGGCTACAGTTGGGATTAGGGTTAGGGGTGTGTTGGGGTTAGTGTTGGAGGTAGAATTGAGGGGTTTCCACTGTTTAGGCACATCAGGGGTCTCCAAACGCAACATGGCGCCACCATTGATTCCAGCCAATCTTGTATTCAAAAAGTCAAATGGTGCTCCCTCACTTCCGAGCCCCGACATGCGCCCAAACAGTGGTTTACCCCCACATATGGGGTACCAGCATACTCAGGACAAACTGCGCAACAATTACTGGGGTCCAATTTCTCCTGTTACCCTTGTGAAAATAAAAAAATGCTTGCTAAAACATCATTTTTGAGGAAAGAAAAATGATTTTTTATTTTCACGGCTCTGCGTTGCAAACGTCTGTGAAGCACTTGGGGGTTCACTACTTCACTTCCGAGCCCCAACGTGTGCCCAAACAGTGGTTTACCCCCACATATGGGGTTTCACCGTACTCAGGAGAAACTGGACAACAAATATTGGGGTCAAATTTCTCCTGTTACCCTTGGGAAAATTAAAAAATTCTGGGCTAAATAATTATTTTTGAGGAAAGAAAACATATTTATTATTTTCACGGCTCTGCGTTATAAACTTCTGTGAAGCACTTGGGGTTTCAAAGTGCTCACCACACATCTAGATAAGTTTCTTTCGGGGTCTAGTTTCCAAAATGGGGTCACTTGTGGGGGGTTTCTACTGTTTAGCCACATCAAGGGCTCTGCAAACGCAACGTGACGCCCGCAGAGCATTCCATTAAAATCTGCATTTCAAAACGTCACTACTTCACTTCCGAGCCCCGGCATGTGCCCAAACAGTAGTTTACCCCCACATATGGGGTATCACCGTACTCAGGAGAAACTGGACAACAACTTTTGGGGTCAAATTTCTCCTGTTACCCTTGGGAAAATAAAAAATTGCAGGCTAAAAATCATTTTTGAGAAAATAATTTTTTATTTTATTTTCATGGCTCTGCGTTATAAACTTCTGTGAAGCACTTGGGGGTTCAAAGTCCTCACCACACATCTAGATTAGTTCCTTTGGGGTCTAGTTTCCAAAATGGGGTCACTTGTGGGGGAGCTCCAATGTTTAGGCACACAGGGGCTCTCCAAACGCGACATGGTGTCCGCTAACAATTGGAGCTAATTTTCCATTTAAAAAGCCAAATGGCGTGCCTTCCCTTCCGAGCCCTGCCGTGTGCCCAAACAGTGGTTTACCCCCACATATAAAGTATCGGCGTACTCGGGAGAAATTGCCCAACAAATTTTAGGATCCATTTTATCCTATTGCCCATGTGAAAATGAAAAAATTGAGGCGAAAATAATTTTTTTGTGAAAAAAAAGTACTTTTTCATTTTTACAGATAAATTTGTGAAGCACCTGAGGGTTTAAAGTGCTCACTAGGCATCTAGATAAGTTCCTCGGGGGGTCTAGTTTCCAAAATGGGGTCACATGTGGGGGAGCTCCAATGTTTAGGCACACAGGGGCTCTCCAAACGTGACATGGTGTCCGCTAACGATGGAGATAATTTTTCATTTAAAAAGTCAAATGGCGCTCCTTCCCTTCCGAGCCTTACCATGTGCCCAAACAGTGGTTTACCCCCACATGTGAGGTATCGGTGTACTCAGGAGAAATTGCCCAACAAATGTTAGGATCCATTTTATCCTGTTACCCATGTGAAAATGAAAAAAATGAGGCTAAAAGAATGTTTTTTTTTTTTTAAAAAGTACTTTTTCATTTTTACGGATCAATTTGTGAAGCACCTGGGGGTTCAAAGTGCTCACTATGCATCTAGATAAGTTCCTTGGGGTGTCTAGTTTCCAAAATGGGGTCACTTGTGGGGGAGCTCCAATTTTTAGGCACACGGGGGCTCTCCAAACGTGACATGGTGTCCGCTAAAGAGTGGAGCCAATTTTTCATTCAAAAAGTCAAATGGCGCTCCTTCCCTTCCAAGCCCTGCCGTGCGCCCAAACAGTGGTTTACCCCTATATATGAGGTATCAGCGTACTCAGGACAAATTGGACAACAACTTTCGTGGTTCAGTTTCTCCTTTTACCATTGTGAAATCAAAAAAATTGTTGCTAAAAGATAATTTTTGTGACTAAAAGGTTAAATGTTCATTTTTTCCTTCCATGTTGCTTCTGCTGCTGTGAAGCACCTGAAGGGTTAATAAACTTCTTGAATGTGGTTTTGTGCACCTTGAGGGGTGCAGTTTTTAGAATGGTGTCACTTTTGGGTATTTTCAGCCATATAGACCCCGTAAACTGACTTCAAATGTGAGGTGGTCCCTAAAAAAAATGGTTTTGTAAATTTCGTTGTAAAAATGAGAAATCGCTGGTCAAATTTTAACCCTTATAACTTCCTAGCAAAAAAAAGTTTTGTTTCCAAAATTGTGCTGATGTACAGTATACATGTGGGAAATGTTATTTATTAACTATTTTGTGTCACATAACTCTCTGGTTTAACAGAATAAAAATTCAAAATGTGAAAATTGCGAAATTTTCAAAATTTTCGCCAAATTTCCATTTTTATCACAAATAAACGCATAATTTATTGACCTAAATTTACCACTAACATGAAGCCCAATATGTCACGAAAAAACAATCTCAGAACCGCTAGGATCCGTTGAAGCGTTCCTGAGTTATTACCTCATAAAGGGACACTGGTCAGAATTGCAAAAAACGGCAAGGTCTTTAAGGTCAAAATAGGCTGGGTCATGAAGGGGTTAATGTAATTATATTATTTCATAAGTTGTTTACAAGTTTATGACCACTTATAAAATGTGTTCAAAGTGCTGCCCATTGTGTTGGATTGTCAATTCAACCCTCTTCTCTGACTCTTGACACATTAATAGCAACACCGCAGAAAATATGCTAGCACAGGCTTCCAGTACCTGTTGTTTCAAATGCTGATGTAATAGAGCCGAGTTTGTTGTGGTGAGCTCTTCCTTCAAGCCAACTGATCAGTCTTCTTCCAGACCTGGGCAATTCTCGTTCCCACTTTCAGTTTTCAGAGATTACTGGTACCACAGTGTTGTTTTCTCTCTCAGTTTACAGGTGCTCAGGTGAAACTACTCTGGCTGTGCAATTCGACTCTTCTGACACGGTCTTGGTGATCGATCCTGTGGTAAATGGGCACTATCTTCTCCCTTGAAGCCGTTTCTTCATTTACCAGTTTCTCGTTGTTAGGACATACTTATAGTACTGCCTGTCTCTCATAGGCACGAGGCTCCCTCTTTGCTTCCTGAACCAACATGCTCCCTGCTTCTTGTTCAAAACCAACACACAGCAAGCTGCAGGTTAGAACGGAAGTTCGAATGGACTAGTACAAGTGTACACAAATGAGAGGGGAGCATTGTCTCTTAAAGTCACAGTGTAATTCAGTTCTTAGAAGGGGCTGACTCCCTACAAAAAGATTACAGTAGAGCTGTTAAATTGCATATGCTGAGTGTGCATTTGGAGTGTCACGATCAGGTCTTTCGCATCGGACTCACTTCATTTTCTCAGTGTTGGGGATTTTTGAAGATTATTGAAGATGATTTATACTGGTAGCCATTATCTGATCACCCATCCTTACATTGTCAACTGCGCGTTGTGTGGTCATGTACAAGGAATAGGAGATATACTGATTTGGGATAATGTTTAATTTGTCTTGCTGCTGAATGTTCCCACAGGTGCATTGCAGGCCCATACGTCTCCTTATGCCAGCTTGGTACTCTCCACAAGTAGAGATATTACACCATAGACCCTCATCAGAGGTTTCTCACCTAGCCAAGTCAGATCTCCTTCATTGCACTGATGAGGGGCAAGCACTCCAAAACACTTGTCTGCAAATAGAGTCTCTGGTTTGGCTTTTATACTAAGTTATGTAGCAAGGCTCAGTTTGATGTGAACTTTTAGGATTGCTACTTCCAATAGGTGGCACTTGAATTTCTGTCCTTTTTCTCTCAGAAGAGATGATTGACTGTATATAAAGCACAGACGTAAATTCTGGTATTCTAAAGACCAACCGTATCCATCCATCCAGTGATTTATCACTTCTTGTTTTTCTTTTCTCTGAGGTATTACCTTTCTATTTCCCACTGGTGGATATAGTGTATAGTGTTATCCATTCCTGACCTGTAGTAAATGCCTGGGATTACATCCTTTCCAACAGGCCAGCTATGCATCACTCCAGGGAGAGAGGTATCTTATCTTCAGTTACTTGACAGGTCTGCAATGTGTTGCTGCATCTGCCCTACAGTGGAGGGAGAAATCTCCATTGATCAGTAGGAGAACAAGATAAATAAGATTTTCACCACCAGAAGGTGTGAAATTCCCATTTTGTTAAACTCAGTAGTGTAGGATGCCTGGGTTACCTCTTGTAACACTTCCATCACCCTCTGCCACCATCCCAGGGAGACTTATCAGGACACTTGATGGTTCAAGAGCCAAAATGCCAACACTCTGCTTGCATTCACTATGATTGCAGCCCATCAAGAAGTCTTTACACGAGGGACTATGTCAACGCCTGTCCTCACTTTCTCAGAACACTTGTGATCAAGGTGGGAAAATAGTTTGGAGTCCAAGAAAGATAGAAAATAGATAGCATAAACAGGTAGAGAGAAACATAAGTGACGGAGCGCACGATTACATTCATTCACCATGTAAATATTCAGATTTCTTGTGTTTGGACGGATCAGCAATAAATGGGTTTATAATAGTTACCTTGACATTAATGTATCAAACAATCTGTAGCTCTCCAGAGAGATCTACAGCTGTAATCAGCCCAGAAACATATATACTGCCAATACTAAGCATGTCAGGTCGGCAAATCCCTCTGAATTCTGTCAAAAACTTGGGGGTCGGGAACATAGATTTTTCTTGGCAGAGTATCATTATTACTAACCGCTTTTAATGATGATATACGGTAATTACAAGACTTTTTTAATGTACTTTTTCGTAGCTACGGATGAAAATGAACTATATGAACCAAAAAGATCATTTGATGGGTAAAATGATCGAAAATTACAGACCAATCATCATCATCTGAAAGAAAGTCGGCTATGTTTTGTTTTATTGACTAATAGTTGGATGAAGTTTCTTTTATTAAGTGAAAGAAATTTTGTTGAAAGAATTTTACCAAAAAACGACCAGTGTCATTGAACATGTTTGACCAGGTTGAATAACTGTAAGGTCCAGTAGAGGTGAAATATGTAAGGCTGCATTAGCGCAGTGATCAACCATCAAACTATTTGTGTATGGCCACCTGACAGGATCGGAAATAGTAAGAAACTGCAAAAATTTGGGGAATTTAATTTTTTTTGCAATATGCTGACCCGGCAAAGGTCATCCAAAGTCCATCAAATAAGGCCACAATATAGTCACCTGCTTGCTGCAGCTAATCACAGGACACAGGAGTCAGGTGACCGAACAAGGAGATGTCATCAATTTCAGGCCCAGGGAAGCACAAATTAGGACCACTGTTGGATGCATGGGGTTTAAGTTGGTGAGTATACCATATTTTCTTATCTTATTTGCTGCTTGGAAATTTTCTTTTGAGGCTTACAGTCCTATTTAGGAATAATGTCTGTAAAGCGCTGTGGAATTATTGGTTCTATATACAGTACAAATCAAAAGTTTGGACACATCTTCTCATTTAAAGATTTTTCTGTATTTTCATGACTATGAAAATTGTACATTCACACTGAAGGCATCAAAACTATGAATTAACACATGTGGAATTATATACTTAACAAAAAAGTGTGAAGCAACTGAAAATATGTCTTATATTCTAGGTTCTTCAAAGTAGCCACTTTTTGGTTTGATGACTGCTGTGCACACTCTTGGCATTCTCTTGATGAGCTTCAAGAGGTAGTCAATGGAAATGGTCTTCCAACAATCTTGAAGGAGTTCCCAGAGATGCTTTTTACTTGTTGGCCCTTTTGCCTTCATTCTGCGGTCCAGCTCACCCCAAACCATCTCGATTGGGTTCAGGTCTGGTGACTGTGGAGGCCAGGTCATCTAGCGTAGCACCCCATCACTCTCCTTCTTGGTCAAATAGCCCTTACACAGCCTGGAGGTGTGTTTGGGGTCACTGTCCTGTTGAAAAATAAATGATGGTCCAACTAAACGCAAACCGGATGGAATAGCATGCCGCTGCGGTAGCCATGCTGGTTCAGTATGCCTTCAATTTTGAATAAATCCTTAACAGTGTCACCAGCAAAGTACCCCCACACCATCACACCTCCTCCTCCATGCTTCACTGTGGGAACCAGGCATGCGTCGCACAAAGAAACGGTGGTGGGAACCAAAGATCTCAAATTTGGACTCATCAGACCAAAGCACAGATTTCCACTGGTCTAATGTCCATTCTTTGTGTTCTTTAGCCCAAACAAGTCTCTTCTACTTGTTGCCTGTCCTTAGCAGTGATTTCCTAGCAGCTATTTTACCATGAAGGCCTGCTGCACAAAGTCTCCTCTTAACAGTTTTTGTAGAGATGTGTCTGGTGACTCGGATAAACTTATCCTCAGAAGCAGAGGTGACTCTTGGTCTTCCTTTTCTGGGGCGGTCCTCATGTGAGCCAGTTTCTTTGTAGCGCTTGATGGTTTTTGCAACTGCACTTGGACACTTTCAAAGTTTTCTCAATTTTTCAGACTGATTGACCTTCATCTCTTAAACTAATGATGACCACTCATTTTTCTCTTTACTTAGCTGCTTTTTTCTTGCCACAATACAAATTCTAACAGTCTATTCAGTAGGACTATCAGCTGTGTATCCACCAGACTTCTGCACAACACAACTGATGGTCCCAACCCCATTTATTAGGCAAGAAATCCCACTTATTAAACCTGACAGGGCACACCTGTGAAGTGAAAACCATTTCCGGTTACTACCTCTTGAAGCTCATCAAGAGAATTCCAAGAGAGTGCAAAGCAGTCATCAAAGCAAAATGTGGCTACTTTGAAGAACCTAGAATATAAGACATATTTTCAGTTGTTTCACACTTTTTGGTTAAGTATATAATTCCACATGTGTTAATTCATAGTTTTGATGTCTTCAGTGTGAATTTACAATTTTCATAGTCATGAAAATACAGAAAAATCTTTAAATGAGGAGGTGTGTCCAAACTTTTGATGTGTGCTGTATGTGCGTAAAAAAATATATACAGTGGGGCAAAAAAGTATTTAGTCAGTCAGCAATAGTGCAAGTTCCACCACTTAAAAAGATGAGAGGCGTCTGTAATTTACATCATAGGTAGACCTCAACTATGGGAGACAAACTGAGAAAAAAAAATCCAGAAAATCACATTGTCTGTTTTTTTTTAACATTTTATTTGCATATTATGGTGGAAAATAAGTATTTGGTCAGAAACAAAATTTCATCTCAATACTTTGTAATATATCCTTTGTTGGCAATGACAGAGGTCAAACGTTTTCTGTAAGTCTTCACAAGGTTGCCACACACTGTTGTTGGTATGTTGGCCCATTCCTCCATGCAGATCTCCTCTAGAGCAGTGATGTTTTTGGCTTTTCGCTTGGCAACACGGACTTTCAACTCCCTCCAAAGGTTTTCTATAGGGTTGAGATCTGGAGACTGGCTAGGCCACTCCAGGACCTTGAAATGCTTCTTACGAAACCACTCCTTCGTTGCCCTGGCGGTGTGCTTTGGATCATTGTCATGTTGAAAGACCCAGCCACGTTTCATCTTCAATGCCCTTGCTGATGGAAGGAGGTTTGCACTCAAAATCTCACGATACATGGCCCCATTCATTCTTTCATGTACCCGGATCAGTCGTCCTGGCCCCTTTGCAAAGAAACAGCCCCAAAGCATGATGTTTCCACCACCATGCTTTACAGTAGGTATGGTGTTTGATGGATGCAACTCAGTATTCTTTTTCCTCCAAACACGACAAGTTGTGTTTCTACCAAACAGTTCCAGTTTGGTTTCATCAGACCATAGGACATTCTCCCAAAAGTCCTCTGGATCATCCAAATGCTCTCTAGCAAACTTCAGACAGGCCCGGACATGTACTGGCTTAAGCAGTGGGACACGTCTGGCACTGCAGGATCTGAGTCCATAGTGGCGTAGTGTGTTACTTATGGTAGGCCTTGTTACATTGGTCCCAGCTCTCTGCAGTTCATTTACTAGGTCCCCCCGCGTGGTTCTGGGATTTTTGCTCACCGTTCTTGTGATCATTCTGACCCCACGGGGTGGGATTTTGCATGGAGCCCCAGATCGAGGGAGATTATCAGTGGTCTTGTATGTCTTCCATTTTCTAATTATTGCTCCCACTGTTGATTTCTTCACTCCAAGCTGGTTGGCTATTGCAGATTCAGTCTTCCCAGCCTGGTGCAGGGCTACAATTTTGTTTCTGGTGTCCTTTGACAGCTCTTTGGTCTTCACCATAGTGGAGTTTGGAGTCAGACTGTTTGAGGGTGTGCACAGGTGTCTTTTTATACTGATAACAAGTTTAAACAGGTGCCATTACTACAGGTAATGAGTGGAGGAAAGAGGAGACTCTTAAAGAAGAAGTTACAGGTCTGTGAGAGCCAGAAATCTTGATTGTTTGTTTCTGACCAAATACTTATTTTCCACCATAATATGCAAAAAAATGATAAAAAAACAGACAACGTGATTTTCTGGATTTTTTTTTCTCAGTTTGTCTCCCATAGTTGAGGTCTACCTATGATGTAAATTACAGACGTCTCTCATCTTTTTAAGTGGTGGAACTTGCACTATTGCTGACTGACTAAATACTTTTTTGCCCCACTGTATTTGGAATGTATGCAAGAAACACATTAGATTTTTCTGTACTCTTCATTGGTAGGGCGGAGCACTATATAGGACCCCCTGATCAAGATGTCACAGACAGAGTAAAAGTTAAACAATATGTTTGTTTGAACTTCTTCCAAAAGCAGACACTTAGCTTGAAATATAGCAATAAAGGAAGTATTTACAGAGCTGTAGAAACTTGCATTCCCTGTAGGGCGCGCCTGCGCTCATGTCATCCTGTACATTTACTGGTGTGGTCTTCTCTGCTCTACTCAGACATAGTCAGGCTGCACTCCAGATTCACAAGTCTTCATCTCTGCTCCCTTATTCCCAGCAAAGGTGTTGTAATACTGACCAGGGGCACTTCTGTTGTGAATTCTGTGGCAGAGCTCCCTCCTGTGGTCACAAGTGGTACTTCGGCTGATTCTCTCTGGGAGCTTCCGTTTGTGGAGGAAAGTGGTACTGCGGCTTCTGAGTTTCCTCCCTCAGGTGATCTGGTGAGGTCGTTAGGTGCTTCTCTACTTAACTCCACCTAATGCTTTGATCCATGCTTCCTGGCAATGTTCCAGTGTTGGACTTGTTTTTCCCTGGATCATTCCTGTGGCCTGCTGCTCTGCATAGCTAAGTTCTTCTTTGTTATTTGTTTGCTATTTTTTCTGTCCAGCTTGTCTAATTGTTTTGCTGGAAGCTCTGGGACGCAAAGGGTGTACCTCCGTGCCATTAGTTCGGTACGGAGGGTCTTTTTGCCCCCTTTGTGTGGTTTTCTTTAGGGTTTTGTGTAGACCGCAAAGTTATCTTTCCTATCCTCGCTCTGTTAAGAAAGTCGGGCCTCACTTTGCTGAATCTATTTCATCCCTACGTTTGTCTTTTCATCTTAACTCACAGTCATTATATGTGGGGGGCTGCCTTTTCCTTTGGGGTATTTCTCTGAGGCAAGGTAGGCTTATTTTCTATCTTCAGGCTAGTTAGTTTCTCAGGCTGTGCCGAGTTGCATAGGTAGAGTTAGGCGCAATCCATGGCTGCCTCTAGTGTTGTTTGGAGAGGATTAGGGATTGCGGTCTGCAGAGTTCCCATGTCTCAGAGCTCGTTCTATTATTTGGGGTTATTGTCAGATCACTGTATGTGCTCTGACCGCTATGTCCATTGTGATACTGAATTGCCTATCACAACAGTACAGGAAGCCCAAAGTGCTAATGATTCTCAATAGAGGGAAAAAAGAAGTTCTGAGACCTTTTTTTTTTCTTTGCACTGTGTTTTGCCTTTTTTTTCCCCTAGACATTTGGGTGGTTCAGGACACAGGTGTAGCAATGGACATTAAAGGTCTGTCTTCATGTGTGGATCTGCTCACGGCAAGAGTTCAAAATATTCAAGATTTTGTGGTTCAGAAGTCTTTGTTAGAACCGAGAATTCCTATTCCAGATTTGTTTTTTGGAGATAGAACTAAATTTCTGAGTTTCAAAAATAATTGTAAACTATTTCTGGCTTTGAAACCTCGCTCCTCTGGTGACCCAGTTCAACAGGTTAGGATCGTCATTTCTTTTTTGCGTGGCGACCCTCAGGACTGGGCATTTTCTCTTGCGTCAGGAGATCCTGCATTAAGTAATATCGATGCGTTTTTCCTGGCGCTTGGATTGCTGTACGATGAGCCTAATTCAGTGGATCAGGCAGAAAAAAATTTGCTGGCTCTTTGTCAGGCTCAGGATGAGATAGAGGTATATTTCCAGAAATTTAGAAAGTGGTCCGTGCTCACTCAATGGAATGAATCTGCGCTGGCAGCTATATTCAGAAAGGGTCTCTCTGAAGCCCTTAAGGATGTCATGGTGGGATTTCCTATGCCTGCTGGTTTGAATGAGTCTATGTCTTTGGCCATTCAGATCGGTCGACGCTTGCGTGAGCGTAAATCTGTGCACCATTTGGCGGCATTACCTGAGATTAAACCTGAGTCTATGCAGTGCGATAGGACTATGACCAGAGTTGAACGGCAAGAACACAGACGACTGAATGGGCTGTGTTTCTACTGTGGTGATTCCACTCATGCTATCTCTGATTGTCCTAAGCGCACTAAGCGGTTCGCTGAGTCTGCCACCATTGGTACAGTACAGTCAAAATTTCTTCTGTCCGTTACCTTGATCTGCTCTTTGTCATCGTATTCTGTCATGGCGTTTGTGGATTCAGGCGCTGCCCTGAATTTGATGGACTTGGAATATGCTAAGCGTTGTGGGTTTTTCTTGGAGCCCTTGCAGTGTCCTATTCCATTGAGAGGAATTGATGCTACGCCTCTGGCCAAGAATAAGCCTCAATACTGGACCCAGCTGACCATGTGCATGGCTCCTGCACATCAGGAGGTTATTCGCTTTCTGGTGTTGCATAATCTGCATGATGTGGTCATGTTGGGGTTGCCATGGCTACAAGCCCATAATCCAGTATTGGATTGGAAATCCATGTCGGTGTCCAGCTGGGGTTGTCAGGGGGTACATGGTGATGTTCCATTTCTGTCAATTTCGTCATCCACCCCTTCTGAGGTTCCAGAGTTCTTGTCTGATTACCGGGATGTATTTGATGAGCCCAAGTCCGATGCCCTACCTCCGCATAGGGATTGTGATTGTGCTATCAATTTGATTCCTGGTAGTAAATTCCCAAAAAGTCGACTGTTTAATTTATCCGTGCCTGAGCACACCGCTATGCGCAGTTATGTGAAGGAATCCCTGGAGAAGGGGCATATTCGCCCGTCATCGTCGCCATTAGGAGCAGGGTTCTTTTTTGTAGCCAAGAAGGATGGTTCGCTGAGACCTTGTATAGATTACCGCCTTCTTAATAAGATCACTGTTAAATTTCAGTACCCCTTGCCATTGTTATCTGATTTGTTTGCTCGGATTAAGGGGGCTAGTTGGTTCACCAAGATAGATCTTCGTGGTGCGTATAATCTGGTGCGAATCAGGCAAGGCGATGAATGGAAAACTGCATTTAATACGCCCGAGGGTCATTTTGAGTATCTAGTGATGCCATTCGGACTTGCCAATGCTCCATCAGTGTTTCAGTCCTTTATGCATGACATCTTCCGAGAGTACCTGGATAAATTCCTGATTGTGTACTTGGATGACATTTTGATCTTCTCGGATGATTGGGAGTCTCATGTGAAGCAGGTCAGAACGGTTTTTCAGGTCCTGCGTGCTAATTCTTTGTTTGTGAAGGGATCAAAGTGTCTCTTTGGTGTGCAGAAGGTTTCATTTTTGGGGTTCATCTTTTCCCCTTCTACTATCGAGATGGATCCTGTTAAGGTCCAAGCCATCCATGATTGGACTCAGCCGACATCTCTGAAAAGTCTGCAAAAGTTCCAGGGCTTTGCTAATTTTTATCGTCGCTTCATCTGCAATTTTTCTAGTATTGCCAAACCATTGACCGATTTGACCAAGAAGGGTGCTGATTTGGTCAATTGGTCTTCTGCTGCTGTGGAAGCTTTTCAAGAGTTGAAGCGTCGTTTTTCTTCTGCCCCTGTGTTGTGTCAACCAGATGTTTCTCTTCCGTTCCAGGTCGAGGTTGATGCTTCTGAGATTGGAGCAGAAGCTGTTTTGTCGCAGAGAGGTTCTGATTGCTCAGTGATGAAACCATGCGCTTTTTTTTTCCAGGAAGTTTTCGCCTGCGGAGCGAAATTATGATGTGGGCAACCGAGAGTTGCTGGCCATGAAGTGGGCATTCGAGGAGTGGCATCATTGGCTTGAAGGAGCTAAGCATCGCGTGGTGGTATTGACTGATCATAAGAACTTGACTTATCTCGAGTCTGCTAAGCATTTGAATCCTAGACAGGCTCGTTGGTCGCTGTTTTTTCCCCTTTTTGACTTTGTGATTTTGTACCTTCCGGGCTCTAAAAATGTGAAGGCGGATGCTCTGTCTAGGAGTTTTGTGCCCGACTCTCCGGGTTTATCTGAGCCGGCGGGTATCCTCAAGGAAGGAGTAATTGTGTCTGCCATCTCCCCTGATTTGCGGCGGGTGCTGCAAAAATTTCAGGCTAATAAACCTGATCGTTGTCCAGCGGAGAAACTGTTTGTCCCTGATAGGTGGACGAATAAAGTTATCTCTGAGATTCATTGTTCAGTGTTGGCTGGTTATCCTGGAATCTTTGGTACCAGAGAGCTAGTGGCCATCTCTGTAGCGGGATGTGCGTACTTTTGTGCAGTCCTGTGGGATTTGTGCTCGGGCTAAGCCCTGCTGTTCTCGTGCCAGTGGGTTGCTTTTGCCCTTGCCGGTCCCGAAGAGGCCTTGGACACATATCTCTATGGATTTTATTTCAGATCTTCCCGTTTCTCAAAAGATGTCAGTCATTTGGGTGGTCTGTGATCGCTTTTCTAAGATGGTCCATCTGGTACCCTTGTCTAAATTGCCTTCCTCCTCTGATTTGATGCCATTGTTCTTCCAGCATGTGGTTCGTTTGCATGGCATTCCAGAGAATATCGTTTCTGATAGAGGTTCCCAGTTTGTTTCGAGGTTTTGGCGAGCCTTTTGTGGTAGGATGGGCATTGACTTGTCTTTTTCCTCGGCTTTCCATCCTCAGACTAATGGCCAGACCGAACGAACCAATCAGACCTTGGAAACCTATCTGAGATGCTTTGTTTCTGCCGATCAGGATGACTGGGTGTCCTTTTTGCCTTTGGCTGAGTTCGCCCTTAATAATCGGGCCAGCTCGGCTACCTTGGTTTCGCCATTTTTCTGCAATTCTGGGTTCCATCCTCGTTTCTCTTCAGGACAGGTTGAGTCTTCGGACTGTCCTGGTGTGGATACTGTGGTGGACAGGTTGCAGCAGATTTGGACTCATGTAGTGGACAATTTGACCTTGTCCCAGGAGAAGGCTCAACGTTTCGCTAATCGCAGACGCCGTGTGGGTCCCCGACTTCGTGTTGGGGATCTGGTTTGGTTATCTTCTCGTCATATTCCTATGAAGGTTTCCTCTCCTAAGTTTAAACCTCGTTTCATTGGTCCGTATAGGATTTCTGAGGTTCTTAATCCTGTGTCTTTTCGTCTGACCCTCCCAGATTCTTTTTCCATACATAACGTATTCCATAGGTCATTGTTGCGGAGATACGTGGCACCTATGGTTCCATCTGTTGACCCTCCTGCCCCGGTTTTGGTGGAGGGGGAATTGGAGTATATTGTGGAGAAGATTTTGGATTCTCGTGTTTCAAGACGGAAACTCCAGTATCTGGTTAAATGGAAGGGTTATGCTCAGGAAGATAATTCCTGGGTTTTTGCCTCTGATGTCCATGCTCCCGATCTTGTTCGTGCCTTTCATGCGGCTCATCCTGGTTGGCCTGGGGGCTCTGGTGAGGGTTCGGTGACCCCTCCTCAAGGGGGGGGTACTGTTGTGAATTCTGTGGCAGAGCTCCCTCCTGTGGTCACAAGTGGTACTTCGGCTGATTCTCTCTGGGAGCTTCCGTTTGTGGAGGAAAGTGGTACTGCGGCTTCTGAGTTTCCTCCCTCAGGTAATCTGGTAAGGTCGTTAGGTGCTTCTCTACTTAACTCCACCTAATGCTTTGATCCATGCTTCCTGGCAATGTTCCAGTGTTGGACTTGTTTTTCCCTGGATCATTCCTGTGGCCTGCTGCTCTGCATAGCTAAGTTCTTCTTTGTTATTTGTTTGCTATTTTTTCTGTCCAGCTTGTCTAATTGTTTTGCTGGAAGCTCTGGGACGCAAAGGGTGTACGTACCTCCGTGCCGTTAGTTCGGTACGGAGGGTCTTTTTGCCCCCTTTGCGTGGTTTTCTTTAGGGTTTTGTGTAGACCGCAAAGTTATCTTTCCTATCCTCGCTCTGTTAAGAAAGTCGGGCCTCACTTTGCTGAATCTATTTCATCCCTACGTTTGTCTTTTCATCTTAACTCACAGTCATTATATGTGGGGGGCTGCCTTTTCCTTTGGGGTATTTCTCTGAGGCAAGGTAGGCTTATTTTCTATCTTCAGGCTAGTTAGTTTCTCAGGCTGTGCCGAGTTGCATAGGTAGAGTTAGGCGCAATCCACGGCTGCCTCTAGTGTTGTTTGGAGAGGATTAGGGATTGCGGTCTGCAGAGTTCCCACGTCTCAGAGCTCGTTCTATTATTTTGGGTTATTGTCAGATCACTGTATGTGCTCTGACCGCTATGTCCATTGTGATACTGAATTGCCTATCACAACACACTTCATCTGGTCTGCTTCTAGGTGGGTTACTTGGATCTATCTCCAACCAGTCTCCTTACATCTTTACACAGTCCTCAGAGGTTCTCTAACTTCACCTCATCATTAGCGGCCTTAGGTCTCATGCAGATGAGCGTAGTAATCGTATGAGTGGTATTCGCAGTTTTAACAGATGGCACTCTTCCCAATGTTAATCTATGGGACAGAGCACATGTCCAATTTTTTCCTTGGAGAGAGTCTATATGAGGAATAAATTGCAGCATATCCAAATTTTATCCGATATTCGAATCAAGTCAATGAGTGTGTGGAAAACATCGGACTGCACTGGGATGACATCTGAGTGGAGTCCGATTTCCAAGCACTGACACGATGGAGAATTTTTTTCTCCATCTTCTCCTCATCTGGGAGAATCAGATCACACTCTAATCAAACTATGGTCAGAGTTTGATCAGAGTGTGATTTGCATAATCCACCCGATTTTTTAGGATGAGAGTATACATGGTTATGTGACCCTGACCTTACTCTCCCTAGTGATGACCTCTTACTTGGTCTCTTGTTCTTCCTTTGCATGCAACAAAATGTCAACCCCAAAATTGGCCACACTTTCCATTCACTCAGTGGCTTTTTCTCCTGAAACAGTCGGTCTCAAATACCCGAGACCGTCACGGAGGCAACTTTCCTTCTAACAACTTAGCTAAGGCCAAGTGTTCTCGTTCACAGGGTACTAGTTACAACATTTCACAGTGTAGCTTTCCCCTGTGTATCTTCTGAACCTGTCAATCCAACGTGCCTTGTTCAGACATTACACACTCATACCCACAGGTTAACACCAATCACACTATGTGTACATTCAGTGGTCCAGGATCTTCACCCAGGAATACTTACCCGGGTCACTAACTGGGCGACCCTCCAACACATTGTGTCATTCTCCCCATCCCTGTGCATGTACCCACATCCACACACCTACAGTACATAAGGCAAAATAATAAATATATATGCATATGTTGTACAAGAATATGGGCGTAACAGAAACAGTAATACACAGCACTCAGGGAGGTGGTCTCGCCCAACAAATTGAAAACACAGTTCGGTATGGGGGGAGGACAGTAAAATTTCTAGCTTTTACAAAATATAGTCTAAAATAAAGTCTCTGACTGTGATGTGTACAAGGCCCAAGGTGGAGATTTTCCTGCTGTTGGATACATTAGGTATTATAACTGGAAAATTTACCTCATTTTAGTTTTGAAAGCCGTTTAGATGGCATGAATGTCCTTCAGGACCCTCTCCATTTGCCATAGCGGAGATTCTTTGACAAAGAGCAACTCTTGCACTGATGGATCCAGCTCATCCATATATTTTTCATCCAGTTTACCAGCAATAAAAATGCATGGTCCTTTACAACTTCCACCAGTGATCAGTAGATAGGAATACTTACTGCAGGGTGAGACAAGCCTTTTAAGCTGGTAATACACATAAGATGCTTTGGCCAACAACCATCTCTTCCAAGCATAGGAGCTTTTGTTCGGCTGTGCTCTCCTGTATTTTCTATGAGAAAGCCACTAACTGACACATAGACAGGCAGCATATCTCCAGGAGAACAAAGCAATCAGTAGTCCGAAATCCGACAAATCCGATTGATATCTTTTCCAACCATCATTCGGTCGGCGCCCCCATACACATTAGACCAGTGTTCCCCAGCTCGGGTCCTCAAGAGCCACCAACAGGTCATGCTTTCAAGATTTTCTTAGTATTACCCAGGTGATAATTGCATCACCTTCACAGGCAATAATTCCATCACCTGTGAAATACTAAGGAAATCCTGAAAACATGACCTGTTGGTGGCTCTTGAGGACCGGAGTTGGGGAATACTGCATCAGACCTTTGGTCTAACTCGTTGATATCACTTGGTTCAGCACACATTAGCCTAATGTGTTTTGGAGCCTTTAGTCTCAGGACATTAATTTATTTTATTTTAATGGCCTTTGGCTCCATCCTGAGCCAGGTTGACTTGATGGAAGAACGATCTGTCTTCTCTGCCATTTTCTTGATTGTATCAAGCCATCGGGTTGCTGATCTTCCTCTTTGCCTTGTTCCTTCTACTCTTCCGACCATGATGTCCTTCTCCAGTGATTGCGCTCTTCGTATGATGTGTCCAAAGTAGACAAGTCGAAGCGTGGCGATTCTTGCTTCGAGTAACATGTCTGGCTTGATTTGTTCCAAAATTGATTTGTTTATTCTCCTTGCCATCCATGACCTTGAAAGCATCCTTCCCCAGCAGCCACATTTTAAAGGCGTTGATTCTTCTTCTGTCTTGTTTCTTTATCGTCCAGGTTTTGCATCCGGGACATTAAATGACTTCTCAAATATTGTAATTGATGATAATCACGCTATATCTATGGTCATATATCTAAACCCACCACACCACTGGTCCATTTTTGTAAATGGGAAAAAAAAGGTTGTGGACAACCTATTTAACAATAAGAGATTTTTAGAGTAGTCTGATTTATCAAAACATCAATGTGTAGCTGTAGCATTGGAGGCACACCTAGACATACCTAGATATGGTCCTCTATTGGATATAGAAAAGAGGTTCTTCCACAGGTGTAATCAGTCAAGTTTATGGTAAGAACATGAAGATCTTCCCCAATAAAGTGAATTTACTGCAGTTTAGAAATACTCCCATCTGGTGTACAATGTGAATAGATACCAAGACCTTCCAGTGTGCTGGTCCTGGTCACTGTTACATGTCAGCCACATCAGCAGTATAGCGCCCCTTTATGTCTGCCTCGTTATCCTGTCACAGCTTCATAAAAATAAAACATGAAGCCAGATGAAAGAGCAGAAGATCACATTTTACAAATGGTGTCTGGCCAGTAGCTGGTACACAAATCCTCCCTATCTCCTGCCTTGTCTCATTAACCTCTAGGAGGTGGCAATCCCGGCTTTGCACTCTTGTTATTGTGAAGGATTTTCAGAAGGATGTCTGGAGACAGAAGAGGAATTACAGCTAAGACCATTAGCTTTTAAAAGGTGCACTTACACCTTCCACATGGATGATGGGAATTCCTCCGCTGAAGCAGAGAAACAGAATACCTTTATGTTGCGGGAGCTTAAATTAGGCATATCATTATATAATCTCCCCCAAAAAGTTCTGGTTTCACTGGCTTATCCGCTGTGGTTGGGAAAGGTCAGGTAACGGGTGTGGTATTAAAATATTAATGTACGCCAATTCTGCCCCCCACCTCAAACACTGCACCTATTCACAAAGGGCCGTTCTATCATTGTTGCAATTGAAGAACTATAACTCTTTTCTATTTGTACATTTGTTATAATTTATTCATATCAAATGTAAAAAAAGAAAAAGAAAAATTTTCTTTTTTACATTATATCCAGCATGAACATGGTAACTTCATCCTGCGGGTCATTAGGTTTGTGGCGGAACCACATATGTATTTTTTTATGGTGAACTAATTGTAAAAATATAATTTTTATTTTCTTATTTTTTTAATACATGTACAGAAGTTGTCCCATATAAATTCCGTTAGTAGTAAAAAAAAATTTGTGCTGTACATACCTTGCGCAGGGTTCAGCACTGAGCCTCTGACACTACTTCTGGTGTCTGTTTTTGTCTACAACGCTGAGGTCACATCAACAGTGCTGCAGACAAGTGGCTCTGCCCGAGTAGACGGCACGAGCCACAGAGCACACTGATTGGCTGCAGCTACAACGGCTCTGGGTAGCTTGTGCTGTCTGCAACGGAAGAGTTTAGTTGACTGTAGAGCTGTCTTTGTGATATATCTTCAGCACTGTTGGCGTCAGAGCTGCAGACCACAACAGGCATCGGGAGCATTTTTCGGAGAATCAGTGTTTGACCCTGGAAGGATGAGCAAAATATAGTTGGTTGCTTTTTTTCTACTGTCAGAACTTATGGGAAACTTTTCGGAAAGGGTATAATGTCTTTAATATTACACAGACAAGCATCCTGTTAGGCCATGAAAATGACCTGGGCCCCCATTCAAAAGCTTCAAGACTTAGGGGCCTTTGTGAGGCCTCCAACTGCCATCTTAACTTATCAGTGCATTTTAGGGTGCTGATAGTGACTGAGGGAGGCCCACCTTATACCAAACACCTTAGATGCTGCAGCTGCTATTGACCATAGCATCTAAAAGGGTAGCCATGGGCTACCAGGTAAATGTTTATTTCAGACCTAAGGGCCTTTGTCAGGCCTCTAACTACTATTGTAACTCATCAATGAGTTAATGTGACAGAGGCAGCTCCCACTTTTTGTCAAACATTTTAGACTCTGTGGCTGCTATTGACCATATCATTTAAAGGGATTAACTTCGTAAAGATGGTGTTCTTCTCAAACTTCTGCATTGGGTGTTGAGTAGGGTTGAGCAAAACGGATCGTTCATTTTCAAAAGTCGCCGACTTTTGGCAAAGTCGGGTTTCATGAAACCCGACCCGATCCCTGTGTGGGGTCGGCCATGCGGTACGCGACTTTCGCGCCAAAGTCGCGTTTCGTATGACGCGCTTGGCGCCATTTTTTCAGCCAATGAAGGAACGTGGGCAGAGTGATGATATAGGTCTTAGGGGCGTGGACGCCTATCGTCATCTTGTCGATTGTGCGCAGTAGCGATCTGCAATGTGTAACACCAGCTTTTCTGTTCAGGGATGGAGGGGAGAGAGAGAGAGAGAGAGAGAGAGGGAGAGGGAGAGGGAGAGGGAGAAAAAAAAATAAAATAAATAAAACAAAAATTAAAAAAAAATTAAAAATTCCCATTGACTTTGCATTGGGTTTCGTGTTTCGGTCGATCCCCGACTTTTCGCCATAATCGGCCGATTTCACTCGACTCGACTTTAGTGATAGTCGGGTTTTGCGAAACCCGACTCGACCCTAAAAAAGTAAAAGTCGCTCAACCCTAGTGTTGAGATATTGTTGTGGGGCACATTGGGTGGGTTAGTTGCTGTGCAGCTGTCAAAGGCATTGCAGGTATCATTCATACAGTCCATTCTAAAGACGTGTGCATAAACCTGTTGGTTGTCAGATAATTGCGTCGACAACTGTCCTACCCCATCATGTAGTAGTGTTTTTTAGTGCCTGATACGTAAATGAGAGGTGCTGCACCATGCTTTGTGTTAAAGCAATGGTGTCCGCACCTGGTGTCTGCACCAGCTCTTATAAAGTCTAGTACAATCACTTGTGAAAGCCTGGGAATGTCTGACTGCTATAATGACCATTTTAAGAGAAACCTCTCAACCTGTTTATTGGCGGCTTAAATGAAGGTGCCACGTTTGTATATCATTGATAAATCAATGTAATGTAGCATAACATGCTATTGTAACCAAGTTTTGAATGTATTTGAAACATTTCGTGTGTTATAGGAGTTTAAAGAAGGCACTGGAGGCTGTCATCTTGTTTTCACAGTAGCAGCACAACACTATCAGTGTCCTAATACGGCACCCCATGGTCATAGGAGATAACAGATGAATTCCGACCCTATCTATTGTAATAGAACTGTCACTGCTGTGCACTGGGCACGCCTCTGTGGGCTGCACAATTCACAGTAGTGGGAGTGTTCTGCTGCCATATTCATGGAGCCCTTGGATCTGCTAAGTAAACATAAGCAGCACTGCTTCCAGCAGAACAGATCCTAGCTTGAGGGCTGACAGTAGTAAAATACAGGAGAAAAGCATGCAGAATAGCAGAAACATTAAAAAGGAATAGTGTACCTTTAGCATAAGGTACCTTCACACATAACGATATTGTTAACGATATCGTTGCTATTTGTGACGTAGCAACGATATCGTTAATGAAATCGTTCTGTGTGACAGCGACCAACGATCAGGCCCCTGCTGGGAGATCGTTGGTCGCTGAACAAAGTCCAGAACTTTATTTCGTCGCTGGACTCCCTGGAGACATCGCTGGATCGGCGTGTGTGACACCGATCCAGCGATGTCTTCACTGGTAACCAGGGTAAACATCGGGTAACTAAGCGCAGGGCCGCGCTTAGTAACCCGATGTTTACCCTGGTTACCATGCTAAAAGTAAAAAAAAACAAACACTAGATACTTACCTACCGCTGTCTGTCCTCCAGCGCTGTGCTCTGCACTCCTCCTGCACTGGCTGTGAGCCGCAAAGCAGAGCGGTGACGTCACCGCTCTGCTTTCCGGCTCACAGCCAGTACAGGAGGAGAGCAGAGAAGCAGAGCGCAGCGCTGGAGGACAGACAGCTGTAGGTAAGTATCTAGTGTTTGTTTTTTTTTACTTTTAGGATGGTATCCAGGGTAAACATCGGGTTACTAAGCGCGGCCCTGCGCTTAGTTACCCGATGTTTACCCTGGTTACCGGCATCGTTGGTCGCTGGAGAGCGGTCTGTGTGACAGCTCTCCAGCGACCAAACAGTGACGCTGCAGCGATCCGGATCGTTGTCGGTATCGCTGCAGCGTAGCTTAATGTGAAGGGGCCTTTATTGGAACAGGAGCTGTCAGCTGCTAGGCAGAAGCTGTGACCTCATCCCTCAGTAAGATAAGATAAGGAGCTGCAGGTCTGCAAGTGAATGGTCAGGCATTGTGGAGGGGGGTGAGAGAATCATGTCATCTGGGTGAGAGAGACTGATGGGAGAGAGAAAAACAGTAACTGCTTGTGATAGCAGATCACAGGGCAGTCGCCCTTCAAAATGAGTGTGATACTACTCTTTATTCTGCCCCAAAAGGGGAGGGAAATGGTGATGTCAGCAGTTTCTGCCCCAATTTTGTTGCTAACAGAAAGTAAAACTGATAAGTCTTACTATAACTGCTTAAGGTGTAAAACGGAAAATGCTCCCCCTAGTGGTAAATATATATACAGTGGGGCAAAAAAGTATTTAGTCAGTCAGCAATAGTGCAAGTTCCACCACTTAAACAGATGAGAGGCGTCTGTAATTTACATCATAGGTAGACCTCAACTATGGGAGACAAACTGAGAAAAAAAATCCAGAAAATCACATTGTCTGTTTTTTTAACATTTTATTTGCATATTATGGTGGAAAAGAAGTATTTGGTCAGAAACAAACAATCAAGATTTCTGGCTCTCACAGACCTGTAACTTCTTCTTTAAGAGTCTCCTCTTTCCTCCACTCATTACCTGTAGTAATGGCACCTGTTTAAACTTGTTATCAGTATAAAAAGACACCTGTGCACACCCTCAAACAGTCTGACTCCAAACTCCACTATGGTGAAGACCAAAGAGCTGTCAAAGGACACCAGAAACAAAATTGTAGCCCTGCACCAGGCTGGGAAGACTGAATCTGCAATAGCCAACCAGCTTGGAGTGAAGAAATCAACAGTGGGAGCAATAATTAGAAAATGGAAGACATACAAGACCACTGATAATCTCCCTCGATCTGGGGCTCCACGCAAAATCCCACCCCGTGGGGTCAGAATGATCACAAGAACGGTGAGCAAAAATCCCAGAACCACGCGGGGGGACCTAGTGAATGAACTGCAGAGAGCTGGGACCAATGTAACAAGGCCTACCATAAGTAACACACTACGCCACCATGGACTCAGATCCTGCAGTGCCAGACGTGTCCCACTGCTTAAGCCAGTACATGTCCGGGCCCGTCTGAAGTTTGCTAGAGAGCATTTGGATGATCCAGAGGCGTTTTGGGAGAATGTCCTATGGTCTGATGAAACCAAAATGGAACTGTTTGGTAGAAACACAACTTGTCGTGTTTGGAGGAAAAAGAATACTGAGTTGCATCCATCAAACACCATACCTACTGTAAAGCATGGTGGTGTAAACATCATGCTTTGGGGCTGTTTCTCTGCAAAGGGGCCAGCACGACTGATCCGGGTACATGAAAGAATGAATGGGGCCATGTATCGTGAGATTTTGAGTGCAAACCTCCTTCCATCAGCAAGGGCATTGAAGATGAAACGTGGCTGGGTCTTTCAACATGACAATGATCCAAAGCACACCGCCAGGGCAACGAAGGAGTGGCTTCGTAAGAAGCATTTCAAGGTCTTGGAGTGGCCTAGCCAGTCTCCAGATCTCAATCCTATAGAAAACCTTTGGAGGGAGTTGAAAGTCCGTGTTGCCAAGCGAAAAGCCAAAAACATCACTGCTCTAGAGGAGATCTGCATGGAGGAATGGGCCAACATACCAACAACAGTGTGTGGCAACCTTGTGAAGACTTACAGAAAACGTTTGACCTCTGTCATTGCCAACAAAGGATATATTACAAAGTATTGAGATGAAATTTTGTTTCTGACCAAATACTTATTTTCCACCATAATATGCAAATAAAATGTTAAAAAAACAGACAATGTGATTTTCTGGATTTTTTTTTCTCAGTTTGTCTCCCATAGTTGAGGTCTACCTATGATGTAAATTACAGACGCCTCTCATCTTTTTAAGTGGTGGAACTTGCACTATTGCTGACTGACTAAATACTTTTTTGCCCCACTGTATATTTATAAGAAAATATATAATATTTTTCATATAGAAATGTCTGCAAACAGTGTAAACATTGCATTAATACATTTTAATTACTATTTTAAGCTTAATTTCACACAAAAAAAACAAACTACAAGAAAACTGGTGGCACCTTCCCTTTAAATAAAGGGAGCAATTTTAATAAAGAATTCCTTGTGATAAATGTTATATCATTCTAATTCCTTGTGATAAATGTTATATCATTCTAATTCCTTGTGATAAATGTTATATCATTCTGCTAACTAGGAACTGACCAGCCACCAGAATGGGGAACCACAATCTCCTGTACCTCTGCACCAGAGATGCACAACCATTACTGGTCTGATGACCACACTGTATGACTAAATAAAGTTTAGGCTGCACCTACACTAGCAAATAATGTAGTGAATGTTCAGAATGCTCGTTTCACAATCATCTTTCTCTTAAAAGTAGGAGCAGAGCACTTGTTTACTATTTAGTGGAATGAGTTTTTGTGCAGCACATAAGATCATCGTTGTCTGGGATGCATTGTCCTGTGTAAACTGGACTTTCATGAAAACAATGGCAACCTGCATGCACTATTACCTTACCACGGCTTGCTGATTGGTAAATGTGATTAGCGGTTCCTTTCTGAGAGTCGCACTTCGTAAAGAAGACCATGCATGTTTCTTCCCCATTGTTGCATTAGATGATAAAGTGGCTGCTTTTATCTATACTTCCGTAAAACTAACTGCACGCATGTGTGGCTACCTCTCCACCTCGCTTCTCTTTATTGGAGTGCTAAATAGGGAGCAAGAATACTGACCCGTCCAGCTCCGGCCTCTGAGCCGCTCCTCTTCAGACTGACAGTGAAACTACATAGTTCTCCGTCACATGAGTCATGGAGAATGGCAAAGTGTATCAACCCTTCTTTACATCAGCATGTCCACAATAGAGATATGGTTTTGGGAGTAGTGGCCCGGCCACTGTATACTGTATGCCCCTCATCCTGGCCCAGTCCAATCCTGGTATATATGTCCCTTATCCTGGACCCCATCCTGGTATATATATCCCCCCGTCCTAGTATATTTGTCCATTATCCTGGGTCCCATCATGATATATATCCCCCATCCTGCTATATATGTCCCTTATCCTGGGTCCCATCCAGATATATATCTCCCATCCTTGTATATGTCCCTTATCTTGGGCCCATCCTCATATATATCCTATCCTGATATGTATGTCCCTTATCCTGCGTCCCGTCCTGATATACAGTATATCCCCCATGATATGTATATGTCCCTTATCCTAGGCCTATCCTGATATGTATCCCCCATCCTGGTATATATATCCCTTTTCCTGGGCCCCATTCTTACATATATATCCCCCATCCTGCTATGTATGTCCCTTATCCTGGGTCCCATCCAGATATATATCTCCCATCCTTGTATATGTCCCTTATCTTGGGCCCATCCTGATATATATCCTATCCTGATATGTATGTCCCTTATCCTGCGTCCCGTCCTGATATACAGTATATCCCCCATGATATGTATATGTCCCTTATCCTAGGCCTATCCTGATATGTATCCCCCATCCTGGTATATATATCCCTCTTCCTGGGCCCCATTCTTACATATATATCCCCCATCCTGGTATATATGTCCCTTATCCTGGGCCCCATCCTGATATATATGCCCTCCATCCTGGTATATGTCCCTTATTCTGGGTTCCATCTTGATATATACAGTGTATCCGTAAAGTCATGGTGCACTTTTGATAAGTCAATGGAAAGCAACAAAAAACGATAGAAATGTGAAATCTGCTCCAAATAAAAGAAAAACTCTCCCAGTTTCATACCTATTCAGTGCAGTTCGATGTGGGCTCCATTTGTTGTCCTACACACATCCAAACAATAGTGAAGTTCTTACCACACACGGGTAAGGACGTCTGGTGTAACATGAGTGAATAACGTCTGTGATTCTCTGTTTTAAGTGGTTAATGTCGTTGATACGTTCAATGTACACATGGAAGCTTTCCTCATCGCTAAACACAATCTTCTGCAAAAATCTTGCATTATTGTCGATCTCATGAAGCATACAGTACAGACCAAAAGTTTGGATACACCTTCTAATTTAAAGATTTTTCTGTATTTTCATGACTATGAAAATTGTACATTCACACGGAAGGCATCAAACTATGAATTAACACGTGGAATTACTGTATATACTTAACAAAAAAAGTGTGAAACAACTGAAATTATGCCTTATATTCTAGGTTCTTCAAAGTAGCCTTTTACTTTGATGACTGCTTTGCACACTCTTGGCATTCTCTTGATGAGCTTCAAGAGGTAGTCACCGGGAATGGTCTTCCAACAATCTTGAAGGAGTTCCCAGAGATGCTTAGCACTTGTTGGCCCTTTTGCTTTCACTCTGCGGTCCAGCTCACCCCAAACCATCTCGATTGGATTCAGTTCTGGTGACTGTGGAGGCCAGGTCATCTGGCGCAGCACCCCATCACTCTCCTTCTTGGTCAAATAGCCCTTACACAGCCTGGAGCTGTATTTGGGGTCATTGTCCTGTTGAAAAATAAATGATGGTCCAACTAAACACAAACCGGATGGAATAGCATGCCGCTGCAAGATGCTGTGGTAGCCATGCTGGTTCAGTATGCCTTCAATTTTGAATAAATCCCCAACAGTGTCACCAGCAAAGCACCCCCACACCAACACACCTCCTCCATGCTTCACGGTGGGAACCAGGCATGTAGAATCCATTCTTTCACCTTTTCTACGTCGCACAAAGACACGGTCGTGTGTTCTTTAGCCAAAACAAGTCTTTTCTGCTTGTTGCCTGTCCTTAGCAGTGGTTTCCTAGCAGCTATTTTACCATGAAGGCCTGCTGCACAACGTCTCCTCTTAACAGTTGTTGTAGAGATGTGTCTGCTGCTAGAACTCTATGTGGCATTGACCTGGTCTCTAATCTGAGCTGCTGTTAAACTGCGATTTCTGAGGCTGGTGACTCGGATAATCTTATCCTCAGAAGCAGAGGTGACTCTTGGTCTTTCTTTCCTGGAGCGGTCCTCATGTGAGCTAGTTTCTTTGTAGCGCTTGATGGTTTTTGCCATTGCACTTGGGGACACTTTCAAAGTTTTCCCAATTTTTCAGACTGACTGACCTTAAAGTAATGATGGCCACTCGTTTTTCTTTACTTAGCTGCTTTTTTCTTGCCATAATACAAATTCTAACAGTCTATTCATTAGGACTATCAGCTGTGTATCCACCAGACTTCTGCACAACACAACTGATGGTCCCAACCCCATTTATAAGGCAAGAAATCCCACTTATTAAACCTGACAGGGCACACCTGTTTAGTGAAAACTATTCCTGGTGACTACCTCTTGAAGCTCATCAAGAGAATGCCAAGAGTGTGCAAAGCAGTGATCAAAGCAAAAGGTGGCTACTTTGAAGAACCTAGAATATGACATAATTTCAGTTGTTTCACACTTTTTGTTAAGTATATAATTCCACATGTGTTAGTTAATTCATAGTTTTGATGCATTCCATGTGAATTTACAATTTTCATAGTCATGAAAATACAGAAAAATCTTTAAATGAGAAGGTGTGTCCAAACTTTTGGTCTGTACTGTATCTGTAGCAAACGCACATCGTTTGGGTCTATCCGCTGGTTTGATAGCGTGCAACAGCCGCAATTTGTACCCCGTAAAACAGAGATTTTTCTTTAACACTTTATGAACTGTAGTCTTGCTTAAGGTACCGTCACACTTAGCGACGCTGCAGCGATACCGACAACGATCCGGATCGCTGCAGCGTCGCTGTTTGGTCGCTGGAGAGCTGTCACACAGACAGCTCTCCAGCGACCAACGATGCCGGTAACCAGGGTAAACATCGGGTTACTAAGCGCAGGGCCGCGCTTAGTAACCCGATGTTTACCCTGGTTACCATCCTAAAAGTAAAAAAAAACAAACACCACATACTTACCTACAGCCGTCTGTCCTCCAGCGCTGTGCTCTGCACTCCTCCTGTACTGGCTGTGAGCACAGCGGCCAGAAAGCAGAGCGGTGACGTCACCGCTCTGCTTTCCGGCTGACCGACGCTCACAGCCAGTACAGGAGGAGTGCAGAGCACAGCGCTGGAGGACAGATGGCTGTAGGTAAGTATGTAGTGTTTGTTTTTTTTTACTTTTAGGATGGTAACCAGGGTAAACATCGGGTTACTAAGCGCGGCCCTGCGCTTAGTTACCCGATGTTTACCCTGGTTACCAGTGAAGACATCGCTGAATCGGTGTCACACACACCGATTCAGCGATGTCTACGGGGAGTCCAGCGACCAAATAAAGTTCTGGACTTTCTTCCCCGACCAGCGACAGCACAGCAGGGGCCTGATCGCTGCTGCCTGTCACACTGGACGATATCGCTAGCGAGGACGCTGCAACGTCACGGATCGCTAGCGATATCGTCTAGTGTGACGGTACCTTAACTGTAGGTGTAATTGTCAAGCACACGCACGCATAGATTTTTTTTAAGGCTCCTTAGGTAGCTATCCCATATAGCCTCTACAGACTCATCACTGACTGATGGTCTACCAGAGCGGGGTTTCTCCACCAAACTGTCGGTTTCCTTCAACTGGTTATCCCACCGAGTAATGTTATTCCTATGTGGTGGCGATTCGTTATAAATGCACCAATATTCACGTACACTTTGGTCACGGATTCGAATTTAGCGAGCCATAGAACTCACTGAACTTTCCTCTGTACCCTCCACATCTCGACTGGCATGGAAAACCACACAGCTGGCATAATCTTGTGGTTACATGATGTCACAGACCTGGCAGTGTATTACGCAGAGTTCAGTTTATCAGGGGTTAATCTGACTGGGGGCTCAGCAACAGCTGAAATGAGTTTGTGTTGTTTTATTGGTTCTTGTTATCTCTCCTCATGAACAGGTCTGATATGATTGGGCCAGAGAAAGGGTGCCAAAATGTAAACTATAAATAGATCCTGTGACTGGTCAAAAGTGCACGATGACTTTACGGACACACTGTATATCTCCCATCTTGGTATATGTCCCCCGCTCTGATGCTGTTTTTTAATGTATAGAAGAAAAAAAAAACATTTACTCCCCTTCCCTACTCTCCCGTGCCGTGCGGCATTCTCTTTTGAAGCCGTCAGCTGACTCCAGTGTGCAGATGACAGGAGCGCATGAGGTCACTGCCATGTACCCCCAGTAATGTGCACGCTAACGTCAGCATGTATTGCTGCGCATGGACCCGACGGGTCTGTGCACCGTAATACACTTCAGCTGAATGTGCGTTGGAGGACGCACATCTAGCTGAAGTATTTGCTGTTGTTGGCGGGCCCCTCACCTGCCATGCCCTGTCGCCCTGGTGGCGACCTCTGGGACTAAGATGGTTATGCTCCCAGGAACACCCCTTCATTGAATATGAGTGAAGGTTTGCGAGCCTAAACCTTCTGAGCAATTACTGAATGAAGAGTCCTTGGTGCTCAGTAATCACCTGAATGCCTCTTGTTTGGCTTGGAGGTTTCCATAACTTAGAAGCTCTGATGTTGGATTTTTACACCAGTAAGGTTTCGTGGTGCCTTACTTTGCCCACTACTGCATATGTCACAAAAGTCCCCATCCCATTCTATTCATTGTAGGGATCAGCAGTTCTCCATCACAGGACATGACTTGTCATTGACACAGCACAATATAACCAGAGCTGTCCTGGTCAAAATATCACTTATGGCCTAATGTCTCTGCTGGGTACATACAGTTGAAACCAGGAGTTTACGTACACTATATAAAAAGACATATGGTCTGTTGAAGCGCTCGAGTAGAAACGGTCGTCGTTTTACCTGCACACTTCTCTGTAAATATGCACCCCCGAGCCGTGAAGAATATGCACCAATAAAGTATTACCTGCCGTCAAGACTGGTGAGTGCTGCCGTTTCTTTTTCCTTTGGATTATGCTAAAGAAGTTCAATTTTAGTTTAATCAGACCACAGGACATGTCTCCAAAAATGTAAGGTCTCTGTTCCTGTGTGCATTTGCAAACATTAATCTGTTTTTTGTTTCTTTTGGAGTAATGGCTTCTTCCCGCAGAGTGGCCTTTTAGCCCATGTTGATACAGTACTCGTTTCACTGTAGATATTGACACAACCTTACCAGCTTCCGCCATTATCTTCACAAGGTCTTTTGCTTTTGTCCTCGGGTTGATATGCACATGTCGGACCAAAGCACATTCATCTCTGGGACACAGAACCCATCTCCTTCCTGAGCGGTATGATGGCTGGACATTCCCATCTTGTTTGTACTTGGTATAATTGTTTGTTCATATGAACGAGGCACCTTCAGGTATCTTGAAATTGTACCCAAGGATGATGCAAGTCCACAATTCTCTTCCTGATGTCTTTGCTGATTTCTTGAGACTTTACCATGATGTTACACAAAGAATCAGTGTGTTTCAGCTGTGCAATAAATACATCCACATGTGTGTCTTTAATTAACTGAGATGTTGCCAAAACACTATTAGAAGCTTCCAAACACATGACCTCATCGTATGGGCAGTCCAGAATTGTTTAAAGGCATAGTAATCTTAATGTATGTAAACTTTTGACTTTGCAGTAAGTAATAAAAATAACTTAAAACTTTTTCTCTCTCTGATTATTCTGGCTTTTGGAAAATATTAATAACTAGATGGAGGCCCAATTCAATGGGAGGGCGGTAATGTCACGATGGGGGCTGGCTTTGCAGCATTGAGAATTTCTCCCCCATGTGCTCACCCACCTATCCACTCTCCCTTTCCCCATGTGCTGACTTCTCCCGTCTGTGCTCTCTTGTTTGACCTGTCTACCCCATGTGCTATCCTCCTTGTCTGTTGTCTCCCTCCTTCCTGTGCTGTGTTCTCCCCTCATGTGCTGTCCCGTTTGAGCTGTCTCCCCCCTGTGCTCTGTCTCTCTCGAGCCTGTGCGCTTTGATCGCAGAGGATACATTTTGTGAGGTAAAATATTATTTAAAAACAGTCAGTGAAATATTTTACCTGACAAAATTAATCCTCTGTGATCTCCTGCTGTAATGTCAGTATTGTCTTTTGCTTCCTCCCCTGACCAGGAGATGTGGTATGCTCCGTGCACGGTCAGACACAGTCAATTTTTAAAATAAATTTCCGCTTGTGGGAAAACCCCTTTAATCTGACCGGCTTCCCCTGCCTGTAGACACGTTGCGCATCTGCCGCCGGGATCAGCGGAATGATTCACTGCGCCTGAGCGGAATTCACGCAGGTGCAGTAAATCAGACCACCACCATCTTTGTGCAGACAGATAGCGGTGGTCACATTAAAACTGCACATGTGGTCCTCCTGCACAAAGATGGCAGCGGTCAGTGAATCATTCGGCTGATCCCGGCGATGGTGTGTTGGCAGCGGTGTTCTGCTGGTACCACGCAAGAGGCTGCATATGGCATATACAGTGTGTGTGTGTGTGTGTTTGTGTGGTGCGTATGGCGTATACAGTGTGTGTGGTATGTACGGCGTATACAGTGTGTGTGTTGCATATAGCTTATACAGTGTGTGTTTGTGTGTGTGGTGCGTATGGTGTATACAGTGTGTGGGTGTGTGGTGCGACGGTGTTCCACTGGTGGTGGCGGTGGTGGCGGTGGCCTTAGGCTAGGGTCACATTGCGTTAGTGCAATCCGTTTAGCGCTAGCGGATTGCGCTAACGCAATGTTTTCTATGGGGCTGCGGTCGGGGTCGCGGTAACGTCCCCGCTCTCGCAGATCCCCGATCTGCGAGAGCGGGGAACGGACCGCGGGCGCGCCTCGGACGCTGCAAGCAGCGTCCGCGGCGCGCCAGGAATCACCATGTTCGGCACGCGCTAGTGAAGCGCGTTCCCATTAGCGTGAATGGGCGCGTTAACGGCCGCGTTGCACAGCGTTAATTTCGCCATGCAACGCTGTCCGTTTAACGCGGTCCCATAACGCAATGGGAACCCAGCATAAGAGGCTGGTACCACCAACAGTTTCCATATTGAGACACGCATCACTTGGGTGTCCCAATATGGAGGTCGGTGAACTTCTGCCGCTTGGAATTCTGGGATCCGGACACATCTGGACAGAACAGGATGTGAATACATTACAAGGTAAATACAGGTCCTTCTCAAAAAATTAGCATATAGTGTTAAATTTTATTATTTACCATAATGTAATGATTACAATTAAACTTTCATATATTATAGATTCATTATCCACCAACTGAAATTTGTCAGGTCTTTTATTGTTTTAATACTGATGATTTTGGCATACAACTCCTGATAACCCAAAAAACCTGTCTCAATAAATTAGCATATTTCACCCATCCAATCAAATAAAAGTGTTTTTTAATAACAAACAAAAAAAACCATCAAATAATAATGTTCAGTTATGCACTCAATACTTGGTCGGGAATCCTTTGGCAGAAATGACTGCTTCAATGCGGCGTGGCATGGAGGCAATCAGCCTGTGACACTGCTGAGATGTTATGGAGGCCCAGGATGCTTCAATAGCGGCCTTAAGCTCATCCAGAGTGTTGGGTCTTGCGTCTCTCAACTTTCTCTTCACAATATCCCACAGATTCTCTATGGGGTTCAGGTCAGGAGAGTTGGCAGGCCAATTGAGCACAGTAATACCATGGTCAGTAAACCATTTACCAGTGATTTTGGCACTGTGAGCAGGTGCCAGGTCGTGCTGAAAAATGAAATCTTCATCTCCATATAGCATTTCAGCCGATGGAAGCATGAAGTGCTCCAAAATCTCCTGATAGCTAGCTGCATTGACCCTGCCCTTGATGAAACACAGTGGACCAACACCAGCAGCTGACATGGCACCCCACACCATCACTGACTGTGGGTACTTGACACTGGACTTCAGGCATTTTGGCATTTCCTTCTCCCCAGTCTTCCTCCAGACTCTGGCACCTTGATTTCCGAATGACATGCAAAATTTGCTTTCATCAGAAAAAAGTACTTGGGACCACTTAGCAACAGTCCAGTGCAGCTTCTCTGTAGCCCAGGTCAGGCGCCTCTGCCGCTGTTTATGGTTCAAAAGTGGCTTTACCTGGGGAATGCGGCACCTGTAGCCCATTTCCTGCATACGCCTGTGCACGGTGGCTCTGGATGTTTCCACACCAGACTCAGTCCACTGCTTCCTCAGGTTCCCCAAGGTCTGGAATCGGTCCTTCTCCACAATCTTCCTCAGGGTCCGGTCTCCTCTTCTCGTTGTACAGCGTTTTCTGCCACATTGTTTCCTTCCAACAGACTTACCATTGAGGTGCCTTGATACAGCACTCTGGGAACAGCCTATTTGTTGAGAAATTTCTTTCTGGGTCTTACCCTCTTGCTTGAGGGTGTCAATGATGGCCTTCTTGACATCTGTCAGGTCGCTAGTCTTACCCATGATGGGGGTTTTGAGTAATGAACCAGGCAGGGAGTTTATAAAAGCCTCAGGTATCTTTTGCATGTGTTTAGAGTTAATTAGTTGATTCAGAAGATTAGGGTAATAGGTCGTTTAGAGAACCTTTTCTTGATATGCTAATTTATTGAGACAGGTTTTTTGGGTTATCAGGAGTTGTATGCCAAAATCATCAGTATTAAAACAATAAAAGACCTGACAAATTTCAGTTGGTGGATAATGAATCTATAATATATGAAAGTTTAATTGTAATCATTACATTATGGTAAATAATGAAATTTAACACTATATGCTAATTTTTTGAGAAGGACCTGTATATATTAAGATTATAGTAATCCTAATTGACCTAAAAGGGGTAAGGTTTATTCTGATTTCATGTCAGATATTGAGAAAAATATGCATATGTGTCTTTTTATATGGTGTATGTAAATTTCTGGTTTCAACTGTATACATATGGTCATTTTACACCTCCTGTAAAATACTGTATATATTCCTTTTTTAATGGTGTTACTGAAAATGACTTTTACAGTCATCAGCATCGTAAACCATTTTTACAGGCTCATATATAATGAATACAGATATCTTCACAGGACTGAGAGCAGAGCTCCTCAGGAGATTATTGAGAGCAAAGCCTTGACCTTTTATTTTTACATCAAACAATAGTTTTTCCTCCATGAAAACCTTTCTCTACGAGGGTCAGGTGAGTTTTCAGTGAGTATTGTAGACAGCAGGAATAGCATGGTACGCAGGTCTGGATTCTGAAAAACTGACAGACCCCCATTAAAATGAATGGGATCTGTTTGGAACTGCAGAAAATGAATTGGTCATGGTTAGTGTTGACTGGTTTGAGCATGGCTTGTGAGCTTTGTAAAGTTTATAAGCCAGGACACGCACTGCATTTAAAACACCCTATACATTTTTGTCTGTGGGTGTGCAGATGTATTTCCCCCTTGTCAGAACACTTATGTTCCTGAGAAAACTCCTCATCCTCCCACACTGTATGTAAGAGACAAGCTCTCAAAATCTTCCCTGATAATGTACTCTCCCTGGAGACAGACAGGAGTTTTCAGATACTTTGCAGACCTGGTTGGAATTAACACTTTCCCAGCTGTGGCAGCGCCTGATCTGGCATGCATCGTATTTCCGCTGACAGAAATCGCTATAGAGCATATATATCTATGGTTATAGTATGCAGACATTTGGCTCAGAGACTTGCAGAACAGTCCTAGATATTGGCCAGAACTTGGTACTGGAATTACTTTGTCCTTTCCTAACCCAAACTGGAATAAGGGTTGCCTGAGATGGCATTTGGGGCCACCGCATATCAAATGGTCCTTGTCCATATGAAGCAACCCCTTTTAAGGTCTCCTTTATTACTGTGGTGTTCTAATAAGTTTTATGACTGCTTAAATAAGTTTTCCTGTTTTTTTTAAGGGGTTGTGCAATGCTTAACAAAAGATTGTTAAAAGTTGTGTCCCCCCAAAAAGACCTATACTCGACTACCGGACCTTTGGCCACTTTTTCCTCCTCTGTCCTGTGTCAACCAATCGTCTTCTGGCTATCTTTTGAAGTGAGGGGGGGGACACTGACAGGCAGGGGCAGGCTGGGCCGTGAGGCTGGAATGCATATGCCCCCCGGGACGATGCCTAAGCAGCTGCACAGGGCCGCTGGGGGACCAGCAGTGATTTTAATACATAGTGCACTTGTAGTGCGCGGGCGCATCATTCCGCCAGCCGTCCTGATATCCAGCCTGCAGTAGTATGTGATGAGCAGGCCCAGGGGGAGCACGCGCAGCATGCACCTGTGGCTGGAGCCATGGCCGGCTTCAGTAATGTGCACGCAGTGGTGAAGGGGGCAGCTCCTGGCACACAACGGAGAAGAGGAGGGTGCGTTGCTAAAATAGTGATCGCACGCAGCATCCTCCTTTTCTGTGTGCACATCTGTATCCGATGTCCATCAGCCAGGACCTGGAGGGGGAGGAGCATCATCCTTCAGTGCAGCAACACAGGATGGCAGGACATGGACAAGATGAGAGGTAGGCTTCCCTGTGTGCTCACTGCCCAGCACATTCCAGGCAACCTCTCCAGCTGCCCATCTCAACTTTTGCTGTGCTAAGTAGCAGAGGGAAGGGGGCATTTTTTTCTGTGTGTGTGTGTTTTCCTCTGTGTGTGTGTTTTCCTGTGTGTGTGTTTTCCTATATGTGTGTATGTGTTTTCCTATATGTGTGTGTGTTTTCCTGTATGTGTGTTTTCCTGTGTATGTGTGTTTTTTTCCATGTGTGTGTTTTCCTATGTGTGTGTGTGTGTGTGTGTGTGTGTTTTCGTGTGTGGGGTTTCCTGTGTGTCTGTTTTCCTATGTGTGTATGTGTGTTTTTCTGTGTGTATGTGTGTTTTCCTGTGTGTGTTTTCCTTTGTGTATGTGTGTTTTCCTGTGTGTGTGTGTGTGTTTTTCCTATGTGTGTTTGTTTTCCTATGTGTGTGTGTGTTTTCCTGTGTGTGTCATTATACAGTGGGGCTGTGCGTGTGTGTGTCATACAGTGGAGCTGTGTGTGTGTGTCATACAGTGGGGCTGTGTGTGTGTGTCATTATACAGTGGGGATGTGTGTGTCATTGGTGCATTCACTCTGTCATTCTATGTGACTGTAGACTTGTGAATCCTCACATTGCTCGCAGTTGTGGTTATTCGGCGGGTGTGTGACTGCAAGTTTGTGATTTGCATACATGCGGTCACATTCTGATTAGCCTAATGCAACTGTATTGAACAAGGCCAGAAACAGTCCAGTCGGAATGTGGCTGGGAATATACACTGCTCAAAAAAATAAAGGGAACACTTAAACAACAGACTATAACTCCATATAATTCAAACTTCTGTGAAATGAAACTTTCCACTTAGGAAGCAACACTGTTTGACAATCAATTTCACATGCTGTTGTGCAAATGGAATAGACAACAGATGGAAATTATTGTCAATTAAGACACTAGATTGTGGCCCGATTCTAACGCATCGGGTATTCTAGAATATGCATGTCCCCGTAGTATATGGACAATGATGATTCCAGAATTCGCGGCAGACTGTGCCCGTCGCTGATTGGTCGAGGCAACCTTTATGACATCATCGTCGCCATGGCAACCATTATGACATCTACGTCGATACTGTGCCCGTCGCTGAATCAGAAACGTGAGATGTCTACGTCCATTATGACATCATCGTCGCTGTGCCCGTTGCTGATTGGTCGAGGCCTGGCAGCCTCGACCAATCAGAGACGCGGGATGTCTACGTCCTTTATGACATCGTCGCTGTGCCCGTTGCTGATTGGTCGAGGCCTGGCGGCCTCGACCAATCAGAGACGCGGGATTTCCAGGACAGACAGACAGAAAGACAGACAGAAAGACAGACAGACAGACGGAAAAACCCTTAGACAATTATATATATAGATACTCAATAAAGGAGTGTTTCTGCAGGTGGGGACCACAGACCACATCTCAGTACTAATGCTTTCTGGCTGATGTTTTGGTCACTTTTGAATGTTGGTTGTGCTTTCACACTTGTGGTAGCATGAGACAGACTCTACAACCCGTACAAGAGTCTCAGGTAGTGCAGCTCATCCAGGATGGCACATCAATGCGAGCTGTGGCAAGAAGGTTTGCTGTGTCAGCGTAGTGTCCAGAGGCTGGAGGCGCTATCAGGAGAAAGGCCAGTACACCAGGAGATGTGGAGGGGGCCGTAGGAGGGCAACAACCCAGCAGCAGGACCGCTACCTCAGCCTTTGTGCAAGGAGGAACAGGAGGAGCACTGCCAGAGCCCTGCAAAATGACCTCCAGCAGGCCATAAATGTGCATGTGCCTGCACAAATGGTTAGAAACCGACTTCATGAGGATGGTCTGAGTGCCCGCCGTCCACAGATGGGGGTTGTGCTCACAGCCCAACACAGTGCAGGACGCTTGGCATTTGCCACAGAACAACAGAATTGGCAAATTCGCCACTGGCGCCCTGTGCTCTTCACAGATGAAAGTAGGTTCACACTGAGCACATGTGACAGACGTGCAGGGTCGGACTGGGGCACCGGGACACCGGACAATCCTCCGGTGGGCCCCGCCCCCAGCTCCTGCCTCCTTCATTTGTGCCTGTCCGGCCCCTGCATCATGCTCATAGTGTAAACCCTGCCGGCACCGCATTGTATAGCCGGCACCGCAGCAGCTGGCAGACTGCACAGGTGATGGGAAGTACAGGAGCAGCTCCTTCACATCACCTGCTGCCGCTGCCATTCCTCTGCCAGGAGAGCTGTGTGTGTGTGCCGACCCTCAATACAGCCAGCAGTCAGAGGAGAGCAGAAACCACACAGCTGACCTGCAGTCACCTGTTTCCTGTGCTCCACGGCTCTGCTCCTCTTCAAAAATGCCCTGGGCAGCAGTGTAAACGCTGCTTGGCTGCAATTCAGCCAATCAGCGTTAGTTTTCTTTGTGTGAGCTCACAGCACAGCTCAGGCAAGGAGCTGTGCTGTGATTGGTCAGCAGTCCTGCCCAAGCAGCAGTGGAGCAGAGGGAGTCTGATGGCTGCAGTCAGTGTGACTGTAAGTAATAACTCTATGATGCCGGCACCCTGAACAGATCTCCGGCCACAGAGGCAGTTAGGGGAGGGGGCCCCATGCATCCTATAGGTGACATGGGGAGGGGGCCCACAGTGATATTCTTATTTTCTTGTGGGCCCCCTCCCCTTCCTCTATTTTAGGGTATGTGCACACGTATTCTTGGTCCACTGCGGATTTTTCTGCAGCGGATTTGATAAATCCGCAGTGGAAAACCGCTGCGGATTCACCGCGATTTTTCTGCATTTTCCACTGCGGTCTTACAACTGCGGTTTTCCGTAAGGGCAGTTGTAAAACCGCTGCGGAAAACGCAGAAAGAAGTGACATGCTGCGGAATGTAAACCGCTGCGTTTCTACGCGGTTTTTTCCACAGCATGGGCACAGCGTTTTCTGTTTCCCATAGGTTTACATGGTACTGTAAACGCATGGGAAACTGCTGCGGATCCGCAGCTGCGGAAATACTGCGGATCCGCAGCAAAATCTGTATCGTCTTACTGTGGCTTCCCTTTCACTCTCTGAGCAGGCCCACAGGAAAATAGAGGTGAAACAGTGGGGGAGGGGGCCACAGGAAAATAGAGGTGAAACAGTGGGGGAGGGGGCCACAGGAAAATAAAGGTGAAACAGTGGGGGAGGGGGCCACAGGAAAATAGAGGTGAAACAGTGGGGGAGGAGGATATTGGGTGACATAGTGGGGGAGGGGGCCCATAGGAAATTAGAGGTGAAACAGTGGGGGAGGGGGCCCATAGGATACTGGGTGACACAGTGGGGGAGGGGGCCCATAGGATATTGGGTGACACAGTGGTGAAGGGGGTCCTCAGGTGATTAACACCCTTACGACATCTGCCTTACATGTATGGCGCGTGTTAAATGCCAGTGTCAATCTCTGACTGCAGTATATAACACATGCCAGCGTGCGTATCATTCTCTCACCCATTGGTGCCCATGAGGTGATCGTGGGTCGCCGATGGGTTTTAATGACAGCCAGGGGTCTTCTTTCTGTAGCCGAGCTTTAAAGGAGACCATAATTTCTTCTATATACAGGGATGCTGTGGCATCACTGTATATAATAGCACATGCGATCGGATGATCGCATCTTCATGTCCTCGAAGGCTATGTGCACATGTTACGGATTAGGCTTAGGAATATATGGTACGTATTCAGCCTCTCCTGGCAGAAAACGCACCTGCGGATTTGTCGCATTTTTTTGTGCAATTCCGCAGCGTTTTTTGTGCGTTTTTGATGCGGTTTTCTTGCGGATTTGCTGCGTTTTTAACCCCTGCGGTTTTCTATAATGGAATGGGTACAAAAACGCTGCAGTTTCACAAAAAAGAGGTGACATGCTACTTCTTTTAAACCGCAGCGTTTCCGCAGCGGATTTTCCACAAAGTGTGCACAGCATTTTTTTTCTCATTGATTTACATTGTACTGTAAATCAATTGCGGATCTGCAGCGTTTCTGCACCGCAAAAAATGCTGCGGATCCGCAGAGAATCCGCAACGTGTGCACATAGCCTAAGGGGGCTAACTGTACCAGTGAAAGGTAAAAAGAAAATAAAAAAATTCCTAAAAGTTCAAATCACCCTTTTTATCCCATTGAAAATAAATATATTTTAAAAATAAAAAACAACAAATATTTGGTATTGCAGGGTTCAGAAAAGTCCGATCGATAAAACTATAAAAAACAATTAACTTGATCAGAAAACACCATAAAAAGAAACAAATGCCAAATGTCCTTTTTTCTGTTCACCACAATTCCACAAAAAAAGCTATAACAAATGATGAAAACATTACATCTATCCCAAAATCGTACTACTAAAAACAATGTCTCGCCCCCAACAGAAAGCTTCCCTGTCTGTAATAAAATATGCAGCAGTCGCCGTCTTCTGCCGCTGTGTCGTTGCTTGTTTCTTCATTGCAGTGGAATATGGCCACCGGTAAGTATTTTACTACATATACTGGACCTACATTACTGCGCTCCTCTGTGGTGTAGTATATAGATGATCTGTCAGCTCTCCTGTGTGGTGTAGTATATAGAGGATCTGTCAGCTCTCCCATGTGGTGTAGTATATAGAGGATCTGTCAGCTCTCCTGTGTGGTGTAGTATATAGAGGATCTGTCAGCTCTCCTGTGTGGTGTGGTATATAGAGGATCTGTCAGCTCTCCTGTGTGGTGTAGTATATAGAGGATCTGTCAGCTCTCCTGTGTGGTGTAGTATATAGAGGATCTGTCAGCTCTCCCGTGTGGTGTAGTATATAGGGGATCTGTCAGCTCTCCTGTGTGGTGTAGTATATAGAGGATCTGTCAGTTCTCCTGTGTGGTGTAGTATATAGAGGATCTGTCAGTGCTCCTGTGTGGTGTAATATATAGAGGATCTGTCAGCTCTCCTGTGTGGTGTAGTATATAGAGGATCTGTCTGCTCTCCTGTGTGGTGTAGTATATAGAGGATCTGTCAGCTCTCCCGTGTGGTGTAGTATATAGGGGATCTGTCAGCTCTCCTGTGTGGTGTAGTATATAGAGGATCTGTCAGCTCTCCTGTGTGGTGTAGTATATAGAGGATCTGTCAGCTCTCCTGTGTGGTGTAGTATATAGAGGATCTGTCTGCTCTCCTGTGTGGTGTAGTATATAGAGGATCTGTCAGCTCTCCCGTGTGGTGTAGTATATAGGGGATCTGTCAGCTCTCCCGTGTGGTGTAGTATATAGGGGATCTGTCAGCTCTCCTGTGTGGTGTAGTATATAGAGGATCTGTCAGTTCTCCTGTGTGGTGTAGTATATAGAGGATCTGTCAGTGCTCCCGTGTGGTGTAGTATATAGAGGATCTGTCAGCTCTCCTGTGTGGTGTAGTATATAGAGGATCTGTCTGCTCTCCTGTGTGGTGTAGTATATTGAGGATCTGTCAGCTCTCCCGTGTGGTGTAGTATATAGGGGATCTGTCAGCTCTCCTGTGTGGTGTAGTATATAGAGGATCTGTCAGCTCTCCTGTGTGGTGTAGTATATAGGGGATCTGTCAGCTCTCCTATGTGGTGTAGTATATAGAGGATCTGTCAGCTCTCCTGTGTGGTGTAGTATATAGAGGATCTGTCAGCTCTCCCGTGTGGTGTAGTATATAGAGGGTCTGTCAGCTCTCCTGTGTGGTGTAGTATATAGAGGATCTGTCAGCTCTCCTGTGTGGTGTAGTATATAGAGGATCTGTCCGCTCTCCTGTGTGGTGTAGTATATAGAGGATCTGTCAGCTCTCCTGTGTGGTGTAGTATATAGAGGATGTGTCAGCTCTCCTGTGTGGTGTAGTATATAGAGGATCTGTCAGCTCTCCTGTGTGGTGTAGTATATAGAGGATCTGTCAGCTCTCCCGTGTGGTGTGGTGTAGTATATAGAGGATCTGTCAGCTCTCCTGTGTGGTGTAGTATATAGAGAATCTGTCAGCTCTCCTGTGTGGTGTAGTATATAGAGGATCTGTCAGCTCTCCTGTGTGGTGTAGTATATAGAGGATCTGTCAGCTCTCCTGTGTGGTGTAGTATATAGAGGATCTGTCAGCTCTCCTGTGTGGTGTAGTATATAGAGGATCTGTCAGCTCTCCTGTGTGGTGTAGTATATAGAGGATCTGTCAGCTTTCCCGTGTGGTGTAGTATATAGAGGATCTGTCAGCTCTCCTGTGTGGTGTAGTATATAGAGGATCTGTCAGCTCTCCTGTGTGGTGTAGTATATAGAGGATCTGTTAGCTCTCTTGTGTGGTGTAGTATATAGATGATCTGTCGATCTCCTGTGTGGTGTAGCATATAGAGGATCTGTCAGCTCTCTTGTGTGGTGTAGTATATAGAGGATCTGTTAGCTCTCTTGTGTGGTGTAGTATACAGAGGATCTGTCAGCTCTCCCGTGTGGTGTGGTATATAGAGGATCTGTCAGCTCTCCTGTGTGGTGTGGTATATAGAGGATCTGTCAGCTCTCCTGTGTGGTGTAGTATATAGAGGATCTGTCAGCTCTCCTGTGTGGTGTAGTATATAGAGGATCTGTCAGCTCTCCCGTGTGGTGTAGTATATAGGGGATCTGTCAGCTCTCCTGTGTGGTGTAGTATATAGAGGATCTGTCAGTTCTCCTGTGTGGTGTAGTATATAGAGGATCTGTCAGTGCTCCTGTGTGGTGTAATATATAGAGGATCTGTCAGCTCTCCTGTGTGGTGTAGTATATAGAGGATCTGTCTGCTCTCCTGTGTGGTGTAGTATATAGAGGATCTGTCAGCTCTCCCGTGTGGTGTAGTATATAGGGGATCTGTCAGCTCTCCTGTGTGGTGTAGTATATAGAGGATCTGTCAGCTCTCCTGTGTGGTGTAGTATATAGAGGATCTGTCAGCTCTCCTGTGTGGTGTAGTATATAGAGGATCTGTCTGCTCTCCTGTGTGGTGTAGTATATAGAGGATCTGTCAGCTCTCCCGTGTGGTGTAGTATATAGGGGATCTGTCAGCTCTCCCGTGTGGTGTAGTATATAGGGGATCTGTCAGCTCTCCTGTGTGGTGTAGTATATAGAGGATCTGTCAGTTCTCCTGTGTGGTGTAGTATATAGAGGATCTGTCAGTGCTCCCGTGTGGTGTAGTATATAGAGGATCTGTCAGCTCTCCTGTGTGGTGTAGTATATAGAGGATCTGTCTGCTCTCCTGTGTGGTGTAGTATATTGAGGATCTGTCAGCTCTCCCGTGTGGTGTAGTATATAGGGGATCTGTCAGCTCTCCTGTGTGGTGTAGTATATAGAGGATCTGTCAGCTCTCCTGTGTGGTGTAGTATATAGGGGATCTGTCAGCTCTCCTATGTGGTGTAGTATATAGAGGATCTGTCAGCTCTCCTGTGTGGTGTAGTATATAGAGGATCTGTCAGCTCTCCCGTGTGGTGTAGTATATAGAGGATCTGTCAGCTCTCCTGTGTGGTGTAGTATATAGAGGGTCTGTCAGCTCTCCTGTGTGGTGTAGTATATAGAGGATCTGTCAGCTCTCCTGTGTGGTGTAGTATATAGAGGATCTGTCCGCTCTCCTGTGTGGTGTAGTATATAGAGGATCTGTCAGCTCTCCTGTGTGGTGTAGTATATAGAGGATGTGTCAGCTCTCCTGTGTGGTGTAGTATATAGAGGATCTGTCAGCTCTCCTGTGTGGTGTAGTATATAGAGGATCTGTCAGCTCTCCCGTGTGGTGTGGTGTAGTATATAGAGGATCTGTCAGCTCTCCTGTGTGGTGTAGTATATAGAGAATCTGTCAGCTCTCCTGTGTGGTGTAGTATATAGAGGATCTGTCAGCTCTCCTGTGTGGTGTAGTATATAGAGGATCTGTCAGCTCTCCTGTGTGGTGTAGTATATAGAGGATCTGTCTGCTCTCCTGTGTGGTGTAGTATATAGAGGATCTGTCAGCTCTCCCGTGTGGTGTAGTATATAGGGGATCTGTCAGCTCTCCCGTGTGGTGTAGTATATAGGGGATCTGTCAGCTCTCCTGTGTGGTGTAGTATATAGAGGATCTGTCAGTTCTCCTGTGTGGTGTAGTATATAGAGGATCTGTCAGTGCTCCCGTGTGGTGTAGTATATAGAGGATCTGTCAGCTCTCCTGTGTGGTGTAGTATATAGAGGATCTGTCTGCTCTCCTGTGTGGTGTAGTATATTGAGGATCTGTCAGCTCTCCCGTGTGGTGTAGTATATAGGGGATCTGTCAGCTCTCCTGTGTGGTGTAGTATATAGAGGATCTGTCAGCTCTCCTGTGTGGTGTAGTATATAGGGGATCTGTCAGCTCTCCTATGTGGTGTAGTATATAGAGGATCTGTCAGCTCTCCTGTGTGGTGTAGTATATAGAGGATCTGTCAGCTCTCCCGTGTGGTGTAGTATATAGAGGATCTGTCAGCTCTCCTGTGTGGTGTAGTATATAGAGGGTCTGTCAGCTCTCCTGTGTGGTGTAGTATATAGAGGATCTGTCAGCTCTCCTGTGTGGTGTAGTATATAGAGGATCTGTCCGCTCTCCTGTGTGGTGTAGTATATAGAGGATCTGTCAGCTCTCCTGTGTGGTGTAGTATATAGAGGATGTGTCAGCTCTCCTGTGTGGTGTAGTATATAGAGGATCTGTCAGCTCTCCTGTGTGGTGTAGTATATAGAGGATCTGTCAGCTCTCCCGTGTGGTGTGGTGTAGTATATAGAGGATCTGTCAGCTCTCCTGTGTGGTGTAGTATATAGAGAATCTGTCAGCTCTCCTGTGTGGTGTAGTATATAGAGGATCTGTCAGCTCTCCTGTGTGGTGTAGTATATAGAGGATCTGTCAGCTCTCCTGTGTGGTGTAGTATATAGAGGATCTGTCAGCTCTCCTGTGTGGTGTAGTATATAGAGGATCTGTCAGCTCTCCTGTGTGGTGTAGTATATAGAGGATCTGTCAGCTTTCCCGTGTGGTGTAGTATATAGAGGATCTGTCAGCTCTCCTGTGTGGTGTAGTATATAGAGGATCTGTCAGCTCTCCTGTGTGGTGTAGTATATAGAGGATCTGTTAGCTCTCTTGTGTGGTGTAGTATATAGATGATCTGTCGATCTCCTGTGTGGTGTAGCATATAGAGGATCTGTCAGCTCTCTTGTGTGGTGTAGTATATAGAGGATCTGTTAGCTCTCTTGTGTGGTGTAGTATACAGAGGATCTGTCAGCTCTCCCGTGTGGTGTAGCATATAGGGGATCTGTCAGCTCTCCCGTGTGGTGTAGTATATAGAGGATCTGTCAGCTCTCCTGTGTCGTGTAGTATATAGAGGATCTGTCAGCTCTCCCGTGTGATGTAGTATATAGAGGATCTGTCAGTTCTCCTGTGTGGTGTAGTATATAGAGGATCTGTCAGCTCTCCTGTGTGGTGTAGTATATAGAGGATCTGTCAGCTCTCCTGTGTGGTGTAGTATATAGAGGATCTGTCAGCTCTCCCGTGTGGTGTAGTATATAGAGGATCTGTCAGTTCTCCTGTGGGGTGTAGTATATAGAGGATCTGTCAGCTCTCCTGTGTGGTGTAGTATATACAGGATTTGTCAGCTCTCCTGTGGGGTGTAGTATATAGAGGATCTGTCAGCTGTTCTATGTGGTGTAGTATATAGAGGATCTGTCAGCTCTCCTGTGTGGTGTAGTATATAGAGGATCTGTCAGCTCTCGTGTGTGGTGTAGTATATAGAGGATCTGTCAGCACTCCTGTGTGGTGTAGTATATAGAGGATCTGTCAGCTCTCCCGTGTGATGTAGTATACAGAGGATATGTCAGCTCTCCTGTGTGGTGTAGTATATAGAGGATCTGTCAGCTCTCCTGTGTGGTGTAGTATATAGAGGATCTGTCCCCTCTCCTGTGTGGTGTAGTATATAGAGGATCTGTCAGCTGTTCTATGTGGTGTAGTATATAGAGGATCTGTCAGCTCTCCCGTGTGGTGTAGTATATAGAGGATCTGTCAGCTCTCCTGTGTGGTGTAGTATATAGAGGAACTGTCAGCTCTCCAGTGTGGTGTAGTATATAGAGGATCTGTCAGCTCTCCTGTGTGGTGTAGTATATAGAGGATCTGTCAGCTCTCCTGTGTGGTGTAGTATATAGAGGATCTGTCAGCTCTCCCGTGTGATGTAGTATACAGAGGATCTGTCAGCTCTCCTGTGTGGTGTAGTATATAGAGGATCTGTCAGCTCTCCCGTGTGGTGTAGTATACGGAGGATCTGTCAGCTCTCCCGTGTGGTGTAGTATATGGAGGATCTGTCAGCTCTCCCGTGTGGTGTAGTATATAGAGGATCTGTCAGCTCTCCCGTGTGGTGTAGTATATGGAGGATCTGTCAGCTCTCCTGTGTAGTGTAGTATATAGAGGATCTGTCAGCTCTCCTGTGTGGTGTAGTATATAGAGGATCTGTCAGCTCTCCTGTGTGGTGTAGTATATAGAGGATCTGTCAGCTCTCCCGTGTGGTGTAGTATATAGAGGATCTGTCAGTTCTCCTGTGTGGTGTAGTATATAGAGGATCTGTCAGCTCTCCTGTGTGGTGTAGTATATACAGGATTTGTCAGCTCTCCTGTGTGGTGTAGTATATAGAGGATCTGTCAGCTGTTCTATGTGGTGTAGTATATAGAGGATCTGTCAGCTCTCCTGTGCGGTGTAGTATATAGAGGATCTGTCAGCTCTCCTGTGTGGTGTAGTATATAGAGGATCTGTCAGCTCTCGTGTGTGGTGTAGTATATAGAGGATCTGTCAGCACTCCTGTGTGGTGTAGTATATAGAGGATCTGTCAGCTCTCCCGTGTGACGTAGTATACAGAGGATCTGTCAGCTCTCCTGTGTGGTGTAGTATATAGAGGATCTGTCAGCTCTCCTGTGTGATGTAGTATACAGAGGATCTGTCAGCTCTCCTGTGTGGTGTAGTATATAGAGGATCTGTCAGCTCTCGTGTGTGGTGTAGTATATAGAGGATCTGTCAGCACTCCTGTGTGGTGTAGTATATAGAGGATCTGTCAGCTCTCCCGTGTGATGTAGTATACAGAGGATCTGTCAGCTCTCCTGTGTGGTGTAGTATATAGAGGATCTGTCAGCTCTCCTGTGTGGTGTAGTATATAGAGGATCTGTCCCCTCTCCTGTGTGGTGTAGTATATAGAGGATCTGTCAGCTGTTCTATGTGGTGTAGTATATAGAGGATCTGTCTGCTCTCCCGTGTGGTGTAGTATATAGAGGATCTGTCAGCTCTCCTGTGTGGTGTAGTATATAGAGGAACTGTCAGCTCTCCAGTGTGGTGTAGTATATAGAGGATCTGTCAGCTCTCCTGTGTGGTGTAGTATATAGAGGATCTGTCAGCTCTCCCGTGTGATGTAGTATACAGAGGATCTGTCAGCTCTCCTGTGTGGTGTAGTATATAGAGGATCTGTCAGCTCTCCCGTGTGGTGTAGTATATGGAGGATCTGTCAGCTCTCCCGTGTGGTGTAGTATATAGAGGATCTGTCAGCTCTCCTGTGTGGTGTAGTATATAGAGGATCTGTTAGCTCTCTTGTGTGGTGTAGTATACAGAGGATCTGTCAGCTCTCCCGTGTGGTGTAGTATATAGAGGATCTGTCAGCTCTCCTGTGTGGAGTAGTATATAGAGGATCTGTCAGCTCTCCCGTGTGGTGTAGTATATGGAGGATGTGTCAGCTCTCCCGTGTGGTGTAGTATATAGAGGATCTGTCAGCTCTCCTGTGTGGAGTAGTATATAGAGGATCTGTCAGCTCTCCCGTGTGGTGTAGTATATGGAGGATCTGTCAGCTCTCCTGTGTAGTGTAGTATATAGAGGATCTGTCAGCTCTCCTGTGTGGTGTAGTATATAGAGGATCTGTCAGCTCTCCTGTGTGGTGTAGTATATACAGGATTTGTCAGCTCTCCTGTGTGGTGTAGTATATAGAGGATCTGTCAGCTCTCCTGTGTGGTGTAGTATATAGAGGATCTGTCAGCTCTCCTGTGTGGTGTAGTATATAGAGGATCTGTCAGCTCTCGTGTGTGGTGTAGTATATAGAGGATCTGTCAGCACTCCTGTGTGGTGTAGTATATAGAGGATCTGTCAGCTCTCCCGTGTGATGTAGTATACAGAGGATCTGTCAGCTCTCCTGTGTGGTGTAGTATATAGAGGATCTGTCAGCTCTCCTGTGTGGTGTAGTATATAGAGGATCTGTCCCCTCTCCTGTGTGGTGTAGTATATAGAGGATCTGTCAGCTGTTCTATGTGGTGTAGTATATAGAGGATCTGTCAGCTCTCCCGTGTGGTGTAGTATATAGAGGATCTGTCAGCTCTCCTGTGTGGTGTAGTATATAGAGGAACTGTCAGCTCTCCAGTGTGGTGTAGTATATAGAGGATCTGTCAGCTCTCCTGTGTGGTGTAGTATATAGAGGATCTGTCAGCTCTCCTGTGTGGTGTAGTATATAGAGGATCTGTCAGCTCTCCCGTGTGATGTAGTATACAGAGGATCTGTCAGCTCTCCTGTGTGGTGTAGTATATAGAGAATCTGTCAGCTCTCCCGTGTGGTGTAGTATATGGAGGATCTGTCAGCTCTCCCGTGTGGTGTAGTATATAGAGGATCTGTCAGCTCTCCTGTGTGGTGTAGTATATAGAGGATCTGTTAGCTCTCTTGTGTGGTGTAGTATACAGAGGATCTGTCAGCTCTCCCATGTGGTGTAGTATATAGAGGATCTGTCAGTTCTCCTGTGTGGAGTAGTATATAGAGGATCTGTCAGCTCTCCCGTGTGGTGTAGTATATGGAGGATCTGTCAGCTCTCCCGTGTGGTGTAGTATATAGAGGATCTGTCAGCTCTCCTGTGTGGTGTAGTATATAGGGGATCTGTTAGCTCTCTTGTGTGGTGTAGTATACAGAGGATCTGTCAGCTCTCCCGTGTGGTGTAGTATATAGAGGATCTGTCAGCTTTCCTGTGTGGAGTAGTATATAGAGGATCTGTCAGCTCTCCCGTGTGGTGTAGTATATGGAGGATCTGTCAGCTCTCCTGTGTGGTGTAGTATATAGAGGATCTGTCAGCTCTCCTGTGTGGTGTAGTATATAGAGGATCTGTCAGCTCTCCCGTGTGATGTAGTATACAGAGGATCTGTCAGCTCTCCTGTGTGGTGTAGTATATAGAGGATCTGTCAGCTCTCCCGTGTGGTGTAGTATATGGAGGATCTGTCAGCTCTCCCGTGTGGTGTAGTATATAGAGGATCTGTCAGCTCTCCTGTGTGGTGTAGTATATAGAGGATCTGTTAGCTCTCTTGTGTGGTGTAGTATACAGAGGATCTGTCAGCTCTCCCGTGTGGTGTAGTATATAGAGGATCTGTCAGCTCTCCTGTGTGGAGTAGTATACAGAGGATCTGTCAGCTCTCCCGTGTGGTGTAGTATATGGAGGATCTGTCAGCTCTCCTGTGTGGTGTAGTATATAGAGGATCTGTCAGCTCTCCTGTGTGGTGTAGTATATAGAGGATCTGTTAGCTCTCTTGTGTGGTGTAGTATACAGAGGATCTGTCAGCTCTCCTGTGTGGTGTAGTATATAGAGGATCTGTCAGTTCTCCTGTGTGGTGTAGTATATAGAGGATCTGTCAGCTCTCCCGTGTGGTGTAGTATATAGAGGATCTGTCAATTCTCCTGTGTGGTGTAGTATATAGAGGATCTGTCAGCTCTCCCGTGTGGTGTAGTATATAGAGGATCTGTCAGCTCTCGTGTGTGGTGTGGTACATAGGATCTATCCTGGGTGGTATTTTTAAACTGCGTGGTGGGCCCCAAGAATGATTTTTCTCTGGTGGGCCCAAGGTACTCCAGTCCGACGCTGCAGACGTGACAGAAGAATCTGGAGATGCCGTGGAGAGTAGGGTTGAGCGAAACGGGTCGAACATTTTCAAAAGTCGCCGACTTTTGGCTAAGTCGGGGTTTCATGAAACCCGATCCGACCCCTGTGCGGGGTCGGCCATGCGGTACGCGACTTTCGCGCCAAAGTCGCGTTTCAATGACGCGAAAAGCGCCATTTCTCAGCCAATGAAGGTAAACGCAGAGTGTGGGCAGCGTGATGACATAGGTCCTGGTCCCCACCATCTTAGAGAAGGGCATTGCAGTGATTGGCTTGCTGTCTGCGACGTCACAGGGGCTATAAAGAGGCGTTCCCGCCGACCGCCATCTTACTGCTGCTGATCTGAGCTTAGGGAGAGGTTGCTGCCGCTTTGTCAGAAGCAGGGATAGCGTTAGGCAGGGTCCATTAACCACAAAACCGCTTGTGCTGCAGCGATTTGCACTGTCCAACACCACCCTCGGTGTGCAGGGACAGTGGAAGTTTTTTTTTTTTTTTTTTTCCCCTCAGCGCTGTAGCTCATTGGGCTGCCCTAGAAGGCTCCCTGATAGCTGCATTGCTGTGTGTACGCCGCTGTGCAAACCAACTGCTTTTTTCAAAGCACAAATCCTCTTGTTCCTTCCTTTCTGCACAGCTATCTTTTTTGTTTGTCCACACTTTTTATTTCATTTGTGCATCAGTCCACTCCTTATTGCTGCCTGCCATACCTGGCTGAGATTACTGCAGGCAGGGAGATAGTAGCTGCCTGCCATACCTGGCTGAGATTACTGCAGGCAGGGAGATAGTAATTGTAGGACATTCCCTGTTTTTTTTTTTTTTTTTTTTTTGGTGGGAGATTAAGATTGGCAATTTGGCATTTCTGCTAGAGTGCCATCCCTGTGTGTGCCATCTCTCTCACATAGTGGGCCATAGAAAGCCTTTTCATTTTTCTGTATTTTTTTTTGTGGGGTGTATAAATTCTCCCTGATAAAAATACAGTGGGAGATTAATATTGGCCTTTGGGCTTGTGTGCCAGTCCTGAGTGTGCCATCTCTCTCACAAATAGTGGGCCATAGAAAGCCTATTTTATTTTTTTTTGGGTTTTATAAATTCTCCCTGAAAAAAAGGGAGATTAATATTGGCCTCTGGGCTTGTGTGCCAGTCCTGAGCGTGCCATCTGTGCCAGCCCTGAGCGTGCCATCTCTCTCACAAATAGTGGGCCATAGAAAGCCTATTTAATTTTTTTTTTGGTTTTATAAATTCTCCCTGAAAAAAAGGGAGATTAATATTGGCCTCTGGGCTTGTGTGCCAGTTGTGAGCGTGCCATCTGTGCCAGTCCTGAGCGTGCCATCTCTCTCACAAATAGTGGGCCATAGAAAGCCTATTTAATTTTTTTTTTTGTTTTATAAATTTTCCCTGAAAAAAGGGAGATTAATATTGGCCTCTGGGCTTGTGTGCCAGTTGTGAGCGTGCCATCTGTGCCAGTCCTGAGCGTGCCATCTCTCTCACAAATAGTGGGCCATAGAAAGCCTATTTAATTTTTTTTTTGGTTTTATAAATTTTCCCTGAAAAAAGGGAGATTAATATTGGCCTCTGGGCTTGTGTGCCAGTTGTGAGCGTGCCATCTGTGCCAGTCCTGAGCGTGCCATCTCTCTCACAAATAGTGGGCCATAGAAAGCCTATTTAAATATTTTTTTGGTTTTATAAATTCTCCCAGAAAAAAAGGGAGATTAATATTGGCCTCTGGGCTTCTGTGCCAGTCCTGAGCGTGCCATCTGTGCCAGTCCTGAGCGTCCCATCTCTCTCACAAATAGTGGGCCATAGAAAGCCTATTTTTTTTTTTTTTTGGGTTTTAGAAATTCTCCCTGGAAAAAAAAAGGGAGATTAATATTGCCCTTTGGGCTTGTGTGCCAGTACTAAGCGTTCCATCTCTCTCTCTCTTTCTCAGTCAGTGGGCCATAGAACGCCTATTTTTGGTTTTATTTGTTTTCTAAATTCTCCCTGAAAAAATCATTTTATTTTATTTGGTTTCTAAATTCTTCCTGATAAAATCATATTTTTTTTATTATTTTTTTTTCTAAAGTCTCCCTGAAAAAAAAAAAAAAAAAAAAAAAACAGTGGGAGATTAATATTGGCCTTTCTGCTTGTGTGCCAGTCTTGACTCCTGGGTGCGTCATCTCTCAGTCAGTGGGCCATAGAACGCCTATTTTTGTTTTTATTTGTTTTATAAATTCTCCCTGAAAAAATCATTTTATTTTATTTGGTTTCTAAATTCTTCCTGATAAAATCATATTTTTTTTATTATTTTTTTTTCTAAAGTCTCCCTGAAAAAAAAAAAAAAAAAAAAACAACAGTGGGAGATTAATATTGGCCTTTCTGCTTGTGTGCCAGTCTTGACTCCTGGGTGCGTCATCTCTCAGTCAGTGGGCCATAGAACGCCTATTTTTGGTTTTATTTGTTTTATAAATTCTCCCTGAAAAAATCATTTTATTTTATTTGGTTTCTAAATTCTTCCTGATAAAATCATATTTTTTTTATTATTTTTTTTTCTAAAGTCTCCCTGAAAAAAAAAAAAAAAAACAACCAAAAAAAACAGTGGGAGATTAATATTGGCCTTTCTGCTTGTGTGCCAGTCTTGACTCCTGGGTGTGCCATCTCTCTCTCTCTCTCTCTCTCTCTCTCTCCAATTGTGGTCCATGGAAAGCCTATATTTTTTTTCCTTGATTTGGGTTCCAAAATCTACCAGAGAAAATAACTACATCAATCATTGGTAGAAAAATATTGGCCTCTGGGCTTGTGTGCCACTCCTGACTCCTGTGTGCGTCATCTCTCAGTCAGTGGGCCATAGAACGCCTATTTTTGTTTTTATTTGTTTTATAAATTCTCCCTGAAAAAATCATTTTATTTTATTTGGTTTCTAAATTCTTCCTGATAAAATCATATTTTTTTTATTATTTTTTTTTCTAAAGTCTCCCTGAAAAAAAAAAAAAAAAAACAACCAAAAAAAACAGTGGGAGATTAATATTGGCCTTTCTGCTTGTGTGCCAGTCTTGACTCCTGGGTGTGCCATCTCTCTCTCTCTCTCTCTCTCTCTCCAATTGTGGTCCATAGAAAGCCTATATTTTTTTTCCTTGATTTGGGTTCTAAAATCTACCAGAGAAAATAACTACATCAATCATTGGTAGAAAAATATTGGCCTCTGGGCTTGTGTGCCACTCCTGACTCCTGTGTGCGTCATCTCTCAGTCAGTGGGCCATAGAACGCCTATTTTTGTTTTTATTTGTTTTATAAATTCTCCCTGAAAAAATCATTTTATTTTATTTGGTTTCTAAATTCTTCCTGATAAAATCATATTTTTTTAATTATTTTTTTTTCTAAAGTCTCCCTGAAAAAAAAAAAAAAAAACAAACAAAAAAAACAGTGGGAGATTAATATTGGCCTTTCTGCTTGTGTGCCAGTCTTGACTCCTGGGTGTGCCATCTCTCTCTCTCTCTCTCTCTCCAATTGTGGTCCATAGAAAGCCTATATTTTTTTTCCTTGATTTGGGTTCCAAAATCTACCAGAGAAAATAACTACATCAATCATTGGTAGAAAAATATTGGCCTCTGGGCTTGTGTGCCACTCCTGACTCCTGTGTGCGTCATCTCTCAGTCAGTGGGCCATAGAACGCCTATTTTTGTTTTTATTTTTTTTATAAATTCTCCCTGAAAAAATCATTTTATTTTATTTGGTTTCTAAATTCTTCCTGATAAAATCATATTTTTTTTATTATTTTTTTTTCTAAAGTCTCCCTGAAAAAAAAAAAAACAAAAAAAAAAAAACCCCCAAAAAATGGGAGATTAATATTGGCCTTTCTGCTTGTGTGCCAGTCTTGACTCCTGGGTGTGCCATCTCTCTCTCTCTCTCTCTCTCTCTCTCTCTCTCCAATTGTGGTCCATAGAAAGCCTATATTTTTTTTCCTTGATTTGGGTTCCAAAATCTACCAGAGAAAATAACTCCATCAATCATTGGTAGAAAAATATTGGCCTCTGGGCTTGTGTGCCACTCCTGATTCCTGTGTGCGTCATCTCTCACTCAGTGGCCCATAGAAAGCATATAGTTTGTTACATTTGTTTTCTAAATTCTCCCTGCAAAAATCTATTTTTTTTTTTTTGGGGGGGTTTCTAAAGTGTTCCTGAAAAAAATAAAAATAAAAAAAAAATAATAGTGTGACATTAATATTAACATTTGTGCTTCAGTGACAGTCCTGCGTGTGGGGCATCTCTCTAATTTGCAGCCACCAAAAAAAGAGTGTGTAACATTGGGCCTGATTTTCGCTGTGGTCTCACCAACCTGTAAAGGGGTAGCTAAATCATACTGAAGTTATAGCTCACCGTGTAAGTTGTGTGACTGCAACAAATAACGTTAGTTTGGTTACGTTTTTAAAACAATGAGGAAGTCTAGTGGAAGAGGTCGTGGCCGGGGGCGTTCATTGTCAGCTGGTAATGAGGGTAGTGGTAGTGGTGGAGCATCAGGTGGTCGTGGGGAAAAAAATATTGCACCTAAGTCTGGAGCTGTGGAGCCAGGTTCGTCGTCCGGCTACACAAGGCCTCGAACGCTCCCTTTTCTGGGATTAGGAAAACCGCTTTTAAAGCCGGAGCAGCAAGAGCAAGTTTTGGCTTATCTTGCTGACTCAGCCTCTAGCTCTTTTGCCTCCTCTCGTGAAACTGGTAAAAGTAAAAGCAGCGCGTCGTTAGTGGATGTTCACGGTCAGGGACAAGTCACTTCCTTGTCCTCTTCAGCAAAAACAACAACAGAGAAGAATGCAGCAGGCGACACAACGGGTTACTCCATGGAGCTCTTTACACATACCGTCCCTGGCTTAGAAAGTGAAGCAGTTAACAGTCCATGCCCATTACAAATTGAATCTGACATGGAGTGCACTGACGCACAGCCACAGCCAGACTACTATGCTGGTCCTTTGACTCAGACCACAACATTGCCCTCGCAGGGTGCTGATCAAGAATCAGACCCTGATGAGACTATGTTGCCCCATCACGAACGCTATACCACCGAACGACACGGTGACACAGACGAAGTTGCGCAGGAGGTACAAGAAGAGTTATTAGATGACCCAGTTCTTGACCCCGATTGGCAGCCATTGGGGGAACAGGGTGCAGGCGGCAGCAGTTCTGAAGCAGAGGAGGAGGAGGGGCCGCAGCAGGCATCAACATCGCCACAGGTTCCATCTGCCGGGCCCGTATCTTGCCCAAAACGCGTGGCAAAGCCAAAACCTGGTGGAGGACAGCGTGGCCATCCGGTTAAAGCTCAGTCTGCAATGCCTGAAAAGGTATCCGATGCTAGAAAGAGTGCAGTCTGGCATTTTTTTAAACAACATCCAATTGATCAGCGCAAAGTCATCTGTCAAAAATGTTCTACTTCCTTAAGCAGAGGTCAGAATCTGAAAAGTCTCAATACTAGTTGCATGCATAGACATTTAACCACCATGCATTTGAAAGCTTGGACTAACTACCAAACGTCCCTTAAGGTTGTTGCACCCTCGGCCAATGAAGCTAGTCATCAACGCAACATCCCTTCCGGCAGTGTAGGACCACCATTTAGCGCACCACCTGCTGTATCTGTGCAGGTATCTTTGCCAGGCCAAAGCAGTCAGGGTCAGGGAATCACCAGTTTCGTAGTAGGAAACACTGCATCTAGGGCACCGGCGGCAACAATACCATCTCCCACCGTCTCTCAGTCTGCCATGTCCACCGGCACCCCCGCTAGTTCCACGATCTCCAGCTCTCCAGTCCAGCTCACCCTACATGAGACTATGGTTAGAAAAAGGAAATACTTAGCCTCGCATCCGCGTACACAGGGTTTGAACGCCCACATAGCTAGACTAATCTCGTTAGAGATGATGCCCTACCGGTTAGTTGAAAGCGAAGCTTTCAAAGACCTGATGGACTACGCTGTACCACGCTACGAGCTACCCAGTCGACACTTTTTTTCCAGAAAAGCCATCCCAGCCCTCCACCAGCATGTTAAAGAGCGCATCGTCCATGCACTCAGGCAATCTGTGAGCACAAAGGTGCACCTGACAACAGATGCATGGACCAGTAGGCATGGCCAGGGACGTTACGTGTCCATCACGGCACACTGGGTAAATGTGGTGGATTCAGGGTCCACAGGGGACAGCAAGTTTGGGACAGTTCTGCCTAGCCCACGGTCTAGTAAACAGTTGTCTGTAGCCGTTCGCACCCCCTCCTCCTCCTCCTCCTCCTCGTCCTCCTGCAGAAGCAAGAGCTCGTCCACAGACCGCAGTCGCACAAACACTCCATCCGCACCTGCCACTGTTGCACACCAGGTCTCCCATTATGGGGCAGCTACTGGCATACGTCAGCAGGCTGTATTGGCTATGAAGTGTTTGGGCGACAATAGACACACCGCGGAAGTTCTGTCCGAGTTCTTGCAGCAAGAAACGCAGTCGTGGCTGGGCACTGTAGATCTTGAGGCAGGCAAGGTAGTGAGTGATAACGGAAGGAATTTCATGGCTGCCATCTCCCTTTCCCAACTGAAACACATTCCTTGCCTGGCTCACACCTTAAACCTGGTGGTGCAGTGCTTCCTGAAAAGTTATCCGGGGTTATCCGACCTGCTCCTCAAAGTGCGTGGACTTTGCGCACATATCCGCCGTTCGCCTGTACACTCCAGCCGTATGCAGACCTATCAGCGTTCTTTGAACCTTCCCCAGCATCGCCTAATCATAGACGTTGCAACAAGGTGGAACTCAACACTGCACATGCTTCAGAGACTGTGCGAACAGAGGCGGGCTGTTATGTTTTTGTGGGAGGATACACATACACGGGCAGGCAGTAGGATGGCAGACATGGAGTTGTCAGGTGTGCAGTGGTCGAAGATTCAAGACATGTGTCAAGTCCTTCAGTGTTTTGAGGAATGCACACGGCTGGTTAGTGCAGACAACGCCATAATAAGCATGAGCATCCCCCTAATGCGTCTGCTGATGCAAAGTTTGACGCACATAAAGGATCAGGCGTCTGCACCAGAGGAAGAGGAAAGCCTTGATGACAGTCAGCGATTGTCTGGTCAGGGCAGTGTACATGACGAGGTACCGGGCGAAGAGGAGGTGGAGGATGAGGAGGATGATGGGGATGAGTATATTTTTAATGAGGAAGCTTTCCCGGGGGCACGGGAAATTGGTGGCGTGGCAAGGCCGGGTTCTGGTTTTTTGAGGGACACAAGTGACGTAGATTTGCCTGCAACTGCCCCTCAACCAAGCACAACCGCAGATTTGACAACGGGAACTTTGGCCCACATGGCGGATTATGCCTTGCGTATCCTCAAAAGGGACACACGCATTACAAAAATGATGAACGATGACGATTACTGGTTGGCCTGCCTCCTTGATCCTCGCTATAAAGGCAAATTGCAAAATATTATGCCACATGAGAACTTGGAACTAATATTAGCAACAAAACAATCAACTCTTGTTGACCGTTTGCTTCTGGCATTCCCTGCACACAGCGCCCGTGATCGTTCTCACACGAGCTCCAGGGGCCAGCAGACCAGAGGTGTTAGAGGGGCAGAAATCAGAAGTGGCGTTGGCCAGAGGGGTTTTCTGACCAGGTTGTGGAGTGATTTTTCTATGACCGCAGACAGGACAGGTACTGCAGCATCAATTCAAAGTGACAGGAGACAACATTTGTCCAGTATGGTTACAAACTATTTTTCATCCCTTATCGACGTTCTCCCTCAACCGTCATTCCCATTTGATTACTGGGCATCCAAATTAGACACCTGGCCAGAATTGGCAGAATATGCATTGCAGGAGCTTGCTTGCCCGGCAGCTAGTGTCCTATCAGAAAGAGTATTCAGTGCTGCAGGTTCAATACTAACAGAAAAAAGGACTCGTCTGGCTACCCAAAATGTAGATGATCTAACCTTCATTAAAATGAACCACAACTGGATTTCAAAATCTTTTGCCCCACCCTGCCCGGCTGACACCTAGCTTTCCTATGAAAAGGTCTTGCCTGTGGACTATTCTGAATGACTTTTCCAATCTCGTAATTTTCTTCACCTGATTGTCCAGCATACGACATGTTTCCACCTCACGAAATGGCCAAACTCCCCACACGGGGCCGTGCTATCGCCACTTTGCGCTTGGACCCTTGAGAGTGCTGTTTGTCTGAAGAGGTGGGTGTGGCCGCTTTTGGTCGACGGCACTGCCACTGGGTCCCTCATAGTACAATAAAGTGTCTCTGTCGGTGGTGGTGCGCACCCAACGTCAGACACACCGTTGTAATATGAGGGGCCCTGTGCCTGTACCGCCGGCCACAAGCCAGTTCCCCCCCCAGCTCAAACAGTGCTCTACCACTAGCAAAATTATCTCTCACAGCTTCACCAATGTGTAGTCTAGGCGCTGACATCCTTCAATGCCTGGCACTGACAATACCATTGTTTTGACATTTTTGTTATGTTAGGCCTTCGAAGCCTGTCTGCGGTCCCTTCTTTCTACAACTACTACACTGACCAGGCCACTGCTGGCCGTGTTACCCTGGAACCAATTTAAAAGTGCCTACAGTCAGCCCAATTTTGTTATGTTAGGCCTTCGAAGACTGTCTGCCGTCACTCCTTCCACTAGACTTCCACTGACCATACACTGCTGCCCATGTACCCCTGGAACCAATTTAAAGTGCCTACAGCCAGCCCAATTTTGTTATGTTAGGCCTTGGAAGCCTGTCTGCGGTCACTCCTTCCACTAGACTTCCACTGACCAGACCACTGCTGCCCGTGTACCCCTGGAACCAATTTAAAAGTGCCTACAGCCAGCCCAAGTTTGTTATGTTAGGCCTTGGAAGCCTGTCTGCGGTCACTCCTTCCACTAGACTTCCACTGACCATACACTGCTGCCCATGTACCCCTGGAACAAATTTAAAAGTGCCTACAGCCAGCCCAAGTTTGTTATGTTAGGCCTTGGAAGCCTGTCTGCGGTCACTCCTTCCACTAGACTTCCACTGACCATACACTGCTGCCCATGTACCCCTGGAACAAATTTAAAAGTGCCTACAGCCAGCCCAAGTTTGTTATGTTAGGCCTTCGAAGCCTGTCTGCGTCCCGTTCTTTCAACTACAACTACACTGACCAGGCCACTGATGGCCGTGTTCCCTTGGAACCAATTTTAACTTGCCTACAGCCAGCCCTATGTTATTATGTTAGGCCTTGGAAGCCTGTCTGCGGTCACTCCTTCCACTAGACTTCCACAGACCAGACCACTGCTGCCCGTGTACCCCTTGAACCAACCTAATAAAATATTTAAAAAATTAATTTGATTATAAAAAATAAGATCGTGTTGAGATCTCAAATGCAGACATTTTAACAATCAAAACAAACACACAACAAATATCTGGAACTGTACTACAAAGGTCCAACAGCTACAATTTCTTTCTCCTGCAAGAAGTTAACTGAAAGTTTTTTGGAGTTGTTAACACAGATATGGCATCCACCGAGTGTTGTCCTGTCGCGTCTCCTTTAAATTATTTCCAATAAGATGTTAAACTATTAATTTAATAAAATCAATAATTAAAAAAATAATTGAGTAAGTCAAAAGCACATTGCAAATAAACATTAATTACAAATCAAGAAGCATGGCGCGTCCGAGGGTGAGTAGATACCGAATAAGAATATAATCACCCTCGGACGCGCAATGCTTATTTACAACAGCCTTCCTTCCTAAGAATCAGCCCTTTCGTGGTGTAGAGAGAGGTTGTGTTACACTCCAAGGTGTTCCCCGGGTTGCCTTTCATGAGCTTCGATCTTCCGGCTCTCGTTTAGTAGTTGGTGGAAACTACGCTGCATTAGGCCTACAAATTTGGTATGGGGTGTAGAGACAGGTTGTGTTACACTCCAAGGTTTTCACCAGGTTGCCTTTCCTGAGCTTCGATCTTCATGCTCTCGTTTAGTAGGTGTCGGAAAGTAGGCTGCATTAGGCCTACAAATTGGGTATGGGGTGGAGAGAGATGGTGTGTTACACTCCAAGGTGTTCCCCAGGTTTCCTTGCCATTGCTTCGGTCTTCCGACTCTCGTTTAGTAGTTGTAGAAAAGTACACAGCATTAGGCCTACAAAATGGGTATGGGGTGGAGAGAGATGGTGTGTTACACTCCAAGGTGTTCCCCAGGTTGCCTTTCCTGAGCTTCGATCTTCATGCTCTCGTTTAGTAGGTGTCGGAAAGTAGGCTGCATTAGGCCTACAAATTGGGTATGGGGTGGAGAGAGATGGTGTGTTACACTCCAAGGTGTTCCCCAGGTTTCCTTGCCATTGCTTCGGTCTTCCGACTCTCGTTTAGTAGTTGTAGAAAAGTACACAGCATTAGGCCTACAAAATGGGTATGGGGTGGAGAGAGATGGTGTGTTACACTCCAAGGTGTTCCCCAGGTTGCCTTTCCTGAGCTTCGATCTTCATGCTCTCGTTTAGTAGGTGTCGGAAAGTAGGCTGCATTAGGCCTAAAAAATGGGGAATGGGGTGGAGAGAGATGGTGTGTTACACTCCAAGGTGTTCCCCAGGTTTCCTTGCCATTGCTTCGGTCTTCCGACTCTCGTTTAGTAGTTGTAGAAAAGTACACTGCATTAGGCCTAAAAAATGGGTATGGGGTGGAGAGAGATGGTGTGTTACACTCCAAGGTGTTCCCCAGGTTGCCTTTCCTGAGCTTCGATCTTCATGCTCTCGTTTAGTAGGTGTCGGAAAGTAGGCTGCATTAGGCCTACAAATTGGGTATGGGGTGGAGAGAGATGGTGTGTTACACTCCAAGGTGTTCCCCAGGTTTCCTTGCCATTGCTTCGGTCTTCCGACTCTCGTTTAGTAGTTGTAGAAAAGTACACAGCATTAGGCCTACAAAATGGGTATGGGGTGGAGAGAGATGGTGTGTTACACTCCAAGGTGTTCCCCAGGTTGCCTTTCCTGAGCTTCGATCTTCATGCTCTCGTTTAGTAGGTGTCGGAAAGTAGGCTGCATTAGGCCTAAAAAATGGGGAATGGGGTGGAGAGAGATGGTGTGTTACACTCCAAGGTGTTCCCCAGGTTTCCTTGCCATTGCTTCGGTCTTCCGACTCTCGTTTAGTAGTTGTAGAAAAGTACACTGCATTAGGCCTAAAAAATGGGTATGGGGTGGAGAGAGATGGTGTGTTACACTCCAAGGTGTTCCCCAGGTTGCCTTTCCTGAGCTTCGATCTTCATGCTCTCGTTTAGTAGGTGTCGGAAAGTAGGCTGCATTAGGCCTACAAATTGGGTATGGGGTGGAGAGAGATGGTGTGTTACACTCCAAGGTGTTCCCCAGGTTTCCTTGCCATTGCTTCGGTCTTCCGACTCTCGTTTAGTAGTTGTAGAAAAGTACACAGCATTAGGCCTACAAAATGGGTATGGGGTGGAGAGAGATGGTGTGTTACACTCCAAGGTGTTCCCCAGGTTGCCTTTCCTGAGCTTCTATCTTCAGGCTCTCATTAAATTGTGGTTAAATGGAACAACTGCATTTGGCGTACTAGTTGGTTTGGGGCCTACTATCGGTGTCTGCCACTCCTTGCTGTTCTCCTGGTTTCCTGTCCTGAAATACCATTTTCAGCCTCTCGTTAAGTAGTTGTTAATGTTAGACTGCATTTGGCCTACTAGTTGGGTTGGGGCCTACTATCGGTGTCTGCCACTCCTTGCTGTTCTCCTCCACTGAACAAAGCTGTGCCGCCTGTTTACTACGGTTGCCAATTTTGAACTGCATTTCGACTACTTACTGATTTGGCCCTACTCTCTGTGTCAGCCTCTCATTCCAGTTGTCCTCCACTGCAATGCCCCCTGGTTATTCCTGTGTTACCAATTTTGAACTGCATTTAGCCCACTTTCTTCTTTGGGCCTATATCTGTGTTTCCACTTCATCGTGCCCATTGCCCAGCCAGTGATAGATGAGTCTGCTGGTACATTGACCCATAACGCAACATTCCCCGTGCACGCTACACAACAACATTGTGACCCTGCTGAAAGTCAGGTTGCTCTTCCCGCATACCATACCACCTTACACGGGGACAAAGAGGAAGGTGCAGATGAAAGTGCAGGTTCCTTCATCAGGTGGGGGGAGGAATACTAGTTGGCGACGTCACTGGCACAGGGCCTCTCATAGTACGCAAAAGTGTTGCTGCCGGTGGGAGGCGCCCCCGCCGTGCAAACACACCGCTGTACTTTGAGGGGCCCTGTGCCAGTGCCAATGCCAACGAGTGGGCCCCCCCTGCTTGCTCAGGTTCACAGCACTTGCAAAGTTGAAATACTTACCTCTCCCTGCTCCACTGCCGTGACGTGGTCCAGATTTCCTGGGCCCACTAATTACTTGAACCAGCCCTACCCCCCACAACTTTAGCCAAATGACCCCCAATTTCAAATGCCTTCCAATTATTATAAGGTAAATTACGCTTGACAAGCTTCATTAAGAAGAATGGATGGTTTTGACATTAAAATGGGCACTCTAGGTGTTTTCCTGGCCCCCACTCACTGCCGACTATGCTGCCCCATTGACTTGCATTGGGTTTCGTGTTTCGGTCGATCCCGACTTTACGTCATAATCGGCCGATTTCACTCGACCCGACTTTGGACATAGTCGGGTTTCGCAAAACCCGGCTCGACTCTAAAAAGGTCAAGGTCGCTCAACTCTAGTGGAGAGCGATCTGCCTGCAACATCCTTCAGCATGACTGGTTTGGTTGTGGGTCAGTAATAGTGTGGGGTGGCATTTCTTTGGAGGGCCGCACAGCCCTTCATGTGCTCACCAGAGGTAGCCTGACTGCCATTAGGTACCGAGATGAGAACCTCAGTCCCCTTGTGAGACCATATGCTGGTGTGGTTGGCCCTGGGTTCCTCCTAATACAGGACAATGCCAGACCTCATGTGGCTGGAGTGTGTCAGCAGTTCCTGCAAGATGAAGGCATTGAAGCTATGGACTGGCCCGCCCGTTCCCCAGACGTGAATCCGATTGAACACATCTGGGACATCATGTCTCGCACGATCCACCACTGTCACGTTGCACCACAGACTGTTCAGGAGTTGGAGAATGCTTTAGTCCAGGTCTGGGAGAAGATCCCTCAGGAGACCATCCACCGCCACATCAGGAGCATGACCAGGCATTGTAGGGAGGTCATACAGGCACGTGGAGGCCACACACAAAACCGAGCATCATTTTTACTTGTTTGAAGGACATTACATTCCACTTTAATTTTGTGTGTGACTCCAAATCCAGGCCTCTATTGGTTAATAAATTTGATTTCCATTGATGATTTTTGTGTGATTTTGTTGTCAGCACATTCAACTTTGTGCAGAACAAAGTATTCAATGAGAATATTTCATTCATTCAGATCTAGGATGTGTTATTTGAGTGTTTCCTTTATTTTTTTGAACAGTGTACATATTGCATGCTTGCGGTCACAAGACCACCTGTTCTCGGCGCTGGCAGAATCTTCACAGCGCATAGTGCACACGATATGTGGATTCACACAGTGACTGTAGACATGTAGCTTAAGATACGACAACCCCTTTAAGGATGGGCCGCCACTCATGGGTCACTGCTGTGTGCTTGACCCCAGGCTAAAATTTGCCAGCCTGTCCCTGCTGGCAGGTATGCACTTCAGGCAGTCCACAGCCTTTGAATGGCTAAAAATGTCAAATTTTGTCTGAGAGAGAAAAGAAACTTTCTATCTCATTTTAAACTAGTGGACAATCCTTCTAATATGCTAATTATGCAAATTGTCTCTTCAGAGAGGAAGAGAACTAGAACTCTAGTGCCACCTATTGGAAGGTAGCAATCCTACAAGTCAATGTCGACCCTTTAACAAGCCTTGTCACATGATAATAGCCAAACCAGAATCTCAATTAGCAGACACTGTGTTCGGGGTTCTGCCCCTCGTCAGTGCGAAGTGGAGATCTGGTTTGGCTGTGTGAGGGGCTGTACCCTGAAACACAGTGTCTGCAAATTGAGATTCTGGTTTGGCTATTATTCTAAGTCATGTGACAAGGCCCGTTAAAGGGTCGACATTGACTTGTAGGATTGCTATCTTCCAATAGGTGGCACTAGAGTTCTAGTTCTCTTTCTCTCTGAAGAGACAATTTGCATAATTAGCATATTTCCCAGTGGAGCATTGCAGCTTTAAGTCTCCTCATTTCGGCATGCTTAGCATGTCAATCTCCGCAAGGTGAAATTATATACTTTTAATACTAATGGTTCTAAGGAAAAGTCTTTCATGTTGGATCATAGGAGGTCCTGCTCTTGGTATCCACATCGATCAGCTGTAAGAAGAGGGTCTCGATGCTGATTTTCACTTTCAATGTGCCGGTGCCTTGTAGTGATTTGACATTGATGGCTTATTCTAAGAACAAATTATCAATATTAAATAACTGGAAAAACCCTGAGCAGCTCCTCTCTCTTCTGCCCAATCTGCTACACTAGATTACACAGTTGCCAAGAAGTTTGTCCAATGAACATCAGGATTTGTGCACATGTCCTAATCCAAAATGTTATTTCTGCATGGAGCAACAAGCATCTCTCCGTGCCCAATGTCAGGTCATGAAATAGAATCTGTCACCCCATTTGGCCTATCTAAACTATTAATATTGGCAAACAGGCTATAGACTGCTGAAAACAGGCCTCCCTGTGTGTCTCATATCAGATGCCTTATTGGGGAGAAATCATATTTTATCACTTTATATAAATGACCTCTTCCAGGCTCTGGGGAGGATGCTGCCTGGAAGATAACTCTGCCTCCAGAGATTATGTTACATGAGGGGGAGTTACCAGTGTGATGTGAGATGGTTTCCAGTGTAATGTGTGATGTGTAATGGCCGCTCCCTGCTCTTCTGGTCTCACTGCTGAGCTGTGTGTGATTATACCTGACACTTCGGCAGGTTCCTCTTAGCTTCGGCTTCCATCTCACAGGCAGACAGGCCTGCAATATTGTTACAATACAGCAGAGCTGAGAGAAGCAAAACTTGTTTGCAAGAAGACACATTTCATTGCTCCTGTTCTGTGTTAGCTTCATGTCTCACGGGTAACTCCCCTTCATGTAAAATAAGCTCTGGAGGCAGAGTTATCTTCCAGACACCATCCTCCACAGACCCTAGAAGAGGTCATTTATATAAAGTGATAAAAGATTATTTCTCAACACCACCAAGGCATCTGACATGTAGGACTGTTTTCAGTATTCTATTGCCTGTATGCCCATATTATAATAGTTTAAGTAGGTCAAACAGATGGCGACAGATTCCCTTTTTAAGAGAGAGGATCTGCACAAGCTCTTTAACCAATCAATGCAATAGCATTTCCTAAATATTTTTTGCATGATTTTTTTCAATTCTATACAAGTATGATCATGCCCTAAATCTAGCTCTAATTGTATCAATGATGAATAATTGTATTTTAGGTTGAGATATCCTTTGTGAAATTTATTTTTGGGTGAATAAAATTCCGGATACATTTTCAATATCTGTCTTATGAGACAGAGCAATGTATCTTATCTGGCAGCGAAGCAGATTCTCCTGTTTAATGTTTGCCGGTTACCCCTTGAGACTTGTGCATTCCTTCACAACTTGACCCAATTAGCTCCTCTCCTTATCTTCCAACGTTTTAAGAGCCTTCCCTCGCCACCTGCCCATTGCCATCCTCGGCCTCTCTAGCGGCTCTCCTCAGAATTTTTCTCTATCTGGTTTAAATTTAAGCAATTCTGTCCGAAGAATAAAAATCCCACACCTAAAAGTAAACCAGTCGTCTTAATGTAAACCTCGTAAAGTCCATCCAGTCCCCTTATAAAAAGGCTCAAAGTTTTCCCTGTGTTTCATTAGCCGGACAAGTTTACGATGAAAGCTTTACCCTGACATTCCTGGGTTTTTCCTTAAGTGGTGATGAAGATAATTCCTAAGGTGGCCTTGAGGAGAAAAGCTTGTAAATTCCTCAGTTTCGAAAGACACAAGGTTTGAGCTTTGCCAACACCACCAATTAAAAAGGACGTTATATATATGGGATCGTAAGGCAAATTTATGCATTGTGTATGTCAAGGGCTTCGTTTACTTAATAATCCACAGTTAGGAGAGAAGACTTAGACTGCCGGCATGAAGTATGTGTTCTCTACCAGAAATGACTCTTTACTGGTGGCCATAAAGAGGAGCATAGCTGCTAAAATCAACTGGACAGATTGGTATCCTTCACGCCACATCAACTTTTACTATTTCTATTGTAATTTAAGGTTTTCTCCACTCCATTATACTTAGATAAGGAGAATATAGTATAGCAATAATCAATGAACACGTTAGATCTCTTCTTGGTCAATTTATGTGGCAGATTTTCTTTGCAGTGAATAAGATTTGGTTGAATCTTTTGCGTATTCTGCCTATGAGAACACACCTCTTGGCAGGAATGGACTGGGGATGAAATTCAGCCCTGGCATTTGAAATTGCAGAGGCCCAAGTTTTCCCCATCCCCAAGAACCAGATAGGATATATTACTAATTTTTCTTTGGAAGATTTTCTACAAGACCAAAATTTCTAATGATACCCATGGCCTGCCGGGGTAAGTGACAGAGTCAGCCACTTTGTGCTCCGTCACAACTCTTAACAGTATGAGTGTTTTGAGAACTCCGATTCTGTTGACAACGTAGCAGACAAGGCAGCCCACGACCAGACAGGCCCTTCTGGCATTTGCCAGAATTGCCAGATGGCCAGTCCGGCCCTGCCTCTTGGGTATGTTCAGACAATATTTTTTTCAGGTATTTGTTGAGCAGGTCCACTCTGAATGCTTGAAGGACTTTTGGATCTATTAAAAAAAGTATTTGCTGTTCATACATTTATGCTTTTGAGCATCTTTTAACCGCATCAGAGTTTTGAAACGCCAAGCAGTTAAAAGAATTGAGTTGTCCTTTGTCCAGGCATTTTCTGCTATGAAGTCGCTTTATTCTTTACAATAGATATCAATGGGAAGGCTAAAAATAAAATGCCTGGGTGTCTTTTTAAGCTTTCTACAAGCATTTTCGCCTAAAAAAATACTAACATTTTGTTCTTTATCAAAAGAACACTAAAACACATAAGTTTACAGAAAACATGAAGGCAACCTTTACCAAAACGCTTCTGAAAATGTAAAAAAAAACTCTCCAGGTTAACAAACCACCTGCATTTCTTGAAATGGTTTCCTTCTGAAAAAAATTCATCCATTTTGCCTGCCTGAGAATAACATAACATGAACAAACCCTAAGGATGCCAAAACACATTATGGTCAAACCATGGTAAATGCACATGATTTTACACTAATTGCCGTTCTGCACTTGCAGCTTGAAACCATAGCATGTACAGGTGCAATTATTAATACTTTCCATGCTGTCACTCCAACTTGACTGCAACATATACTGGTTGCTGTCCAGCTGCAAAACAAAATAGCATGGCAGAAAGGTCACAGCTGACACATACACACATGGACAACATTTTTGGTACTTCTTAGTAAAGTAAGAAAACCCCACAGTGGTCACTGGAATAACTTAAAACTGACAAAAGTAATTTTCATGTATCCTGAGAAAATAGTGGAGCTAGTATATTTGGGCATTCTTCGGCTGAAAATGCAATGACAATAATGATGGTTCCCTTAATTTATTATTTTGTTGCCCAACCTTTTGAGACAGTCACTGCAAGCAAAAAATTCTGCGAATCTCAATGAAACCTCTGTACCCATTCACAAGTGTTTTGGCTGCTCCTCGTGAGCAAACTGCTCCCACTATCTCATGTGTGACAATGCCTTTTCCAGACTGCAGGTTTCAGCTCCGTCCACAGATGATCAATAGGGTTTAGATCAGAGCTCCTGGAAGTCACTTCAGAAGAGTCCTATGCTTTGCTCTTTGCCATTCTTGGATGTTTTTAGCTGTGTGTTTTGGGTCTTTATCCTGTTGGAAGAACCATGACCTGTGACTCAGACCAAGCTTTCTGACACTGGGCAGCACATTTCTCTAGAATGCCTTGATAGTCCTGAGATTTCATTGTACCATGGACAGATTTGACACCCAGTGCCAGATGCAGCAAATTGGCCCCAAATCCTACCTGGGCCTCTTCTGTGTGTCACAGGAGGTACAATGTTATTTTCTTTGCTTCATTTTTGCATGTTTACACAGAGCTGATGTAATTTGCCACAACGCTCCAGTTTTGTATCTTCTGTCCAAAGGATATTATCCCTGGAGCTTTGTAGCTTGTTAATATATACCGTATGGGAATAAACACACTAGAAATAGGAGGAAACCAATATGGCTAAATAGAGCTGTAAGGGGCGCAATAAGTGACAAAAAGAAAGCATTTAGAGAATTAAAGGAAGTAGGTAGTGAGGAGGCATTAAATAAATACAAAAAATTAAATAAATTCTGTAAAAAGCAAATCAAGGCAGCAAAGATTGAGACAGAGAGACTCATTGCCAGGGAGAGTAAAAATAATCCCAAAATATTCTTTAACTACATAAATAGTAAGAAACTAAAAAATGATAGTGTTGGCTCCCTTAAAAATAGTCTGGGTGAGATGGTGGATGAGGATGAGGAAAAAGCCAATATGCTAAATGACTTTTTTTTCATCAGTATTTACACAAGAAAATCCCATGGCAGACAAAATGACTAGTGATAAAAATTCCCCATTAAGTGTCACCTGCTTAACCCAGCATGAAGTGCGGCGGCGTCTAAAAATCACTAAAATTGACAAATCTCCGGGCCCGGATGGGATACACCCCCGAGTACTGCAGGAATTAAGTACAGTCATTGATAGACCATTATTTTTAATCTTTAAAGAGTCCATAATAACAGGGTCTGTACCACAGGACTGGCGTATAGCAAATGTGGTGCCGATATTCAAAAAGGGGACAAAAACTGAACTCGGAAATTATAGGCCAGTAAGCTTAACCTCTACTGTGGGTAAAATCCTGGAGGGCATTCTAAGGGATGCTATACTGGAGTATCTGAAGAGGAATAACCTCATGACCCAGTATCAGCACGGGTTTACTAGGGACCGCTCATGTCAGACTAATTTAATCAGTTTCTATGAAGAGGTAAGTTCCCGACTGGACCAAGGGAACGCAGTGGACATAGTGTATATGGACTTTTCAAAAGCTTTTGATACGGTGCCACACAAAAGGTTGATACATAAAATGGGAATAATGGGGATAGGGGAAAATATGTGTAAATGGGTTGAGAGCTGGCTCAGGGATAGGAAACAAAGGGTGGTTATTAATGGAGCACACTCGGACTGGGTAGCGGTTAGCAGTGGGGTACCACAGGGGTCAGTATTGGGCCCTCTTCTTTTTAACATATTTATTAATGACCTTGAAGGGGGCATTCAGAGTAGAATTTCAATATTTGCAGATGACACTAAACTCTGCAGGGTAATCAATACAGGGGAGGACAATTTTATATTACAGGATGATTTATGTAAACTAGAAGCTTGGGCTGATAAATGGCAAATGAGCTTTAATGGGGATAAATGTAAGGTCATGCACTTGGGTAGAAGTAATAAGATGTATAATTATGTGCTTAATTCTAAAACTCTGGGCAAAACTGTCAATGAAAAAGACCTGGGTGTATGGGTGGATGACAAACTCACATTCAGTGGCCAGTGTCAGGCAGCTGCTACAAAGGCAAATAAAATAATGGGATGCATTAAAAGAGGCATAGATGCTCATGAGGAGAACATAATTTTACCTCTATACAAGTCACTAGTTCGACCACACTTAGAATACTGTGTACAGTTCTGGTCTCCGGTGTATAAGAAAGACATAGCTGAACTAGAGCGGGTGCAGAGAAGAGCGACCAAGGTTATAAGAGGACTGGGGGGTCTGCAATACCAAGATAGGTTATTACACTTGGGGCTATTTAGTTTGGAAAAACGAAGACTAAGGGGTGATCTTATTTTAATGTATAAATATATGAGGGGACAGTACAAAGATTTTTCTGATGATCTTTTTAATCATAGACCTGAAACAGGGACAAGGGGGCATCCTCTGCGTTTGGAGGAAAAAAGGTTTAAGCATAATAACAGACGCGGATTCTTTACTGTAAGAGCAGTGAGACTATGGAACTCTCTGCCGTATGATGTTGTAATGAGTGACTCATTACCTAAATTTAAGAGGGGACTGGATACCTTTCTGGAAAAGTATAATGTTACAGGGTATATACACTAGATTCCTTGATAGGGCGTTGATCCAGGGAACTAGTCTGATTGCCATATGTGGAGTCGGGAAGGAATTTTTTTCCCCAAGGTGGAGCTTACATTTTGCCACATGGCCTTCCTCTGGATCAACATGTTAGGGCATGTTAGGTTAGGCTATGGGTTGAACTAGATGGACTTATAGTCTTCCTTCAACCTTAATAACTACAGTATGTAACTATGTAATATGCATATTGGTAAATTCCTGTATAGCTTTTATATGATTTTCTTTCAACAGGGAATTCCTCCTCAGTCGTCTTCCATGAAGTCCACTTTGGCCAAAACAGGAAGTTGTTTGGGCTCTTTGGTTAGCATTCGAATTATCCATCTTTTCAATTTGACATCAGTTTTCCTCTTGCTGTGACCTTCATAGAAATCTGCTACAGTCCCATACACCTTAAACTTCGGAATAATATGTGCAACTGTAGTAAGAGAAACATCAAGCTGTTTGGACATGGGCTTATAGCCTTAACCTTTAACATGGTTGTCTTGACTTTCTTTCTAATCTCCTGACACAACTCTCTCCTTAGCTTTCTTTACTCAATGCTCAGTGTGGTAGACACCATGATACCAAACAGCACAATGACTACTTTTCACCCTTTAAATAAGCAACTGACTGATTACAAGTTTGTAGACACCTGTGATGCTAATTACAGGACACACTATAGTTTCACAAGTCCATGTGGTGAATTTATTTTCAATTTTTTTCTAGGGAACCATCATTTGTGTTCAAGCCAGTTTCATTATTTATTTATTTATTTTACATTGCTTTTGAAATTTGTTTTCACAGAAAAATGTCTGATTTTCATTAGTTGATATTCAGTAAATTTAAATTGAAAATTACTTTTGTCAGTTTCAAGTAATTTCAGTGACCATTGTTGGGTTTCATTTTCATTGTGGTACCAGCAATTTTGTCCATTTGTGTGTATGTGCACGAGGTCTAAAAATCTTTTTGTAGTATTTCTGTGGAGAGCGGATGGCAGCTTTCACTTTTGGGTTATTTTAATAGGTTGAAGAAGCTGCTGACAAATATTATTATTATGTCTAGTAGTGTTTATCTCCCGGGGAACCCACTATCCTTCTTTCTACATCTGACAATATTGTGGGTCGTCTAAGAGCTGATCACACTGAAAACTAGAGGCATCAACCAACAATTTTGTAATGGATATTGCCAACTTCGAGAGCTTCCAGGTACACATGAATTGGCCAATTTATGCGCTAAGCATTCTTCGTAATTTTTTCATATTTCTAGTGCGGTAATGCAATTAAATTTTCATATTTCATATTTGCACGCTATGGTGCTACAGAGTGCTGCTTTATTTGTTTGATTGTATTTGAGTTGGTGACTCTAGATAAGCACCTGTTCAGACCTAGTTTATGTTTGGAAGTGACGGTACGTTTTTTGAAATTTGTATTCAATAGCCTTCTGACTGAGCACTCCGCCCTTTAGGCTCAGGTGTTTTTAATCACAGCAGGACCCTACCCCTCCACTGAGATATACTATAGATTTCAGTCGTAGAGAGGATTCACATTAAGTTCCCATACAGATGAAGACTTTATTCTGAGAGGATTAGCATTGTTAGGTCCTGGAAACGAGAACTGCCTTAACGTGGCTTCCAGGTACATATGAATTGGCCAATTTATGTGCTAAGCTTTCTCAATTTTTCATATTTCTAGTGCAGTCATGCAATTCAATTTTCAGATTTGGATGCTATGGTGCCACAGAGTGCTGCTTTATTTGTTTGATTGTATATGAGTTGGTGAGTCTAGGTAAGCACCTGTTCAGACCTAGTTTATGTTTGGATGTGATGTTCAGTTTCTTGAAATTCGTATTCATTAGCCTTTCGACTGAGCACTCTGCCTTTTAGTCTCAGGCATTTTTAATCACAGCAGGACCCTACCCCTCCACAGAGATATAGATTTCAGTCATAGAGAGGATTCACATTAAGTTCCCATTCAGATGAAGACTTTATTCTAAGAGAGGATTGTCATTAAGTTAGGTCCTGGAAACGAGAAACGCCTTAACCTGGCTTCCAGGTACACATCAATTGGCCAATTTATGCACTAAGCTTTCTCAATATTTCAGATTTCTAGTGCAATAATGCAATTCAATTTTCATATTTGGATGCTATGGCGCCACAGAGTGCTGCTTTATTTGTTTGATTGTATATGAGTTGGTGACTCTAGGTAAGCACCTGTTCAGACCTAGTTTATGTTTGGATATGATGGTCAATTTTTTTTTAAACTGGTTTTATTCCATAACCCCCTTACAGAGCAATAGAGTTTACTGACATAGGATTCCCAGAATAGTCATGGAATAGCGGCAATAGTGTTGATTGCACAGTGGTCAGCAATGGAGCAGAGGGTTGTCAAAAACAGGTCAATCTGAATGAAACAGGTCAGAAGTAACGAGATAAATCAGAAAACTAGTCAGGAGGAAGCCAGAGGGCAAAGCCAGAAGTAGACCAGCATATACCAGGCAATCAATCCAAAGGGCAAGGGAAGTCAAATGCAGTAGCATACACAACAGATGAAAAAGAGTCAGGACAGTATAAACCTTAATCAGCAGGTAAAGCATGAATGAAACCTATTTAAATACGCTGCTAGATGTCAACTTTGTGTAATGATAATGTTAACAACTTAACGCCGCTTAACGCCAATCTGAGCAGGATAGCCACAGCCCAAATCAGCAGGGACTACGACAGCTTCTCGAAACTTGGTAAGGTGCGTAACCCCACAATGTTTCCAACAGGCACTTGTTCTCTTATCTTAAACATTGTGCATTGTGGTCAGCGATATTATTAGCAATACAGAAATAAATGAGCAGACTAGAAACAGTACAGGCCCTGTGTGATTGCATGTGCACGCCTGACAGTAATCGTTAAATATGAGCATTAATAAGAGTTTACACTCAGGAGCCTTAATCATGACGAACGCAGCAGATCCTGGCAAGATTCACGAACAGGATGCAAGATTACTGTGGACGGCTCCATGTGAATGACGAGGAGGGGGTCTGTGGTTTTAACCACACAAGTCTCCAGAGGATGTATCTGTGCCTGTCTTCCAGTAAATTATCCACAGGACTCCGCCTGATCTCCCAATTTATCAGCAATCCAATCAAGCATGTGCTGTAACACAAGAGCCTCCCATCAACTCAGAGCTTCACGCATGAAACTGGTACAAAACAGAAGAGGGACATAAAAAAACAAAACAAGAACTGATTTTTCCTGCTGGACTCTCTTTTATATGTATTGAAAATGATGGTGGGGATTCCTGCTTTATGTTCCGTTTTGTCTTGAGCTTGGGCTTAAGGATGGATAAACAGATTTTAGGCCCAGTATTACTTTTATTTTATGATAACTCATGGGGGAAGAGCACAAACCCATCTAGCAATTACTAACCATCCATTAGATAGGTGATTATTTATGGAGAAAGAATCATAAACATATATCCCTAAAATATTTGACCAGGAAAGACCTCACTGAAAGCACATCCAAAAGCTGCAACTGGAATGGTCATCTCCCATCATGCCAAATGGCTGGCATTTAATGTAAAAACTAAATTCAGCACTCTAAGGTCGATGCAAAGAGCGTATGAGTATTTTATGAGTACAGCGTCATCCACTGCATAAACAATATATTAGATGTTTCGGGCAGTTGCATGGCCTTCACGAGAACAGGGAATCCATACAAAAGCCTGACACGGCACCAGAGATATGTACTACTGTGCAGGAGATGTGGCACCATTTTAAGTCCTGGCTTTACAGAAGAAAGAACCCTCGTTTTATGTAATTGGTTACCTGTTCTTGGTCACACGTGACCCTTAAAATTTTTTCATTCTGTTACAAATACAGAAAATGAATACAGTGCTTGAATGTACTCCACAACGACTTTTCATTATGTGACGGATCCTTTCTCTACAACAACCCACACAGTTGCCAATATTGGCAATTTAGGGTTGTTTTAGCCAACGTCGTCCTGTCTTAATTCTTACCAGGAACACCCATTTGTGGGTGAGGGTTGTTTGAATCCTGTCTCTTTTTGTTCTTGGACATTCTGAAATTTGACAGGTCTGTTTCTGAAAAAACATTACAGTATCAGCAAATACCAGGTTCTCGACAACTATGTATCCAAAGACAATCTTGCAAACTGAGATGTCACCCGAGATATCATCTCCATGATGGGAGCAGGCACCAAAGAATCACTTTACGTCCTATAGTGCTGGCTCCAAACAATTGATTTACTCAGCACCCTATAAACTGTGATTTTATGCTAACTTCATTTTGACACATATGGGTCTCTGAACAGTCCCGTGTTATTTAGAATACCTAGATCTGCTTGGCTTGTTACTGGGGTGTTTTAATGTTGGACGCTCCCCAACCATTGGTAGAGATGGATTAGCAGTCTTCATTTTCATGGCAAGTCACCCATTAAAGTCAATGGAGGTCCATTCCCGTATGCTACTGGGGAAGGCCGAACAAATTTTAGTCAAGAGAAGTTAGTGAGTTGGATCCTCTATAAATTGCCCTAAAAGTGTAAGAAAAGCAAATACAAAGAATATAATCATTGCAGTATAACAGATGTAATAAATGTGTCACTGGGATGAGAGAGATGAGTCAGTAAATGGTGAAGGGCAAGATCATGGCTGTATCATTATTTTTACTCCACACTTAAAGGGAACCTGTCACCCTCAAAATCGAATGTGAGCTAAGCCCACTGGCATCAGGGGCTTATATACAGAATTCTGCAATGCTGTAGATAAGCCCCGATGTATCCTGAAAGATGAGAGATAGAGGTTAGATTATAATCACCTGGGCAGGCGGTCTGATCCGATAGACGTCACTGTCCGGTCTGTGGCCTCCCATCTTTATAGGATGACATCCTCTTCTTGTCTTCACGCTGCGGCTCCAGCGCAGGCGTACTTTGTCTGCCCTGTTAAGGGCAGAGCAAAGTACTGCAGTGCGCAGGTGCCGGGAAAGGTCAGAGAGGCCCGGACCCTGCGCATTGCAGTACTTTGCTCTGCCCTCAACAGGACAAAGTACGCCTGCGCTGGAGCAGCAACGTGAAGACAAGAAGAGGACGTCATCGTAAGAAGATGGGAGGCCCCGGACCGCGACACCCATCGGACCAGTCCTCATCGGGACCACCCCTGGGTGAGTTTAATCTAACCTCTTTGTTTCATCTTTCAGGATACATCGGGGGGGCTTATCTACAGCATTACAGAATGCTGTAGATAAGCCCCTGATGCCGGTGGGCTTAGCTCACCTTCGATTTTGGGGGTGACAGGTTCCCTTTAAGAAATTCAAATTTTGCTCTAGAATTGGTATATATTTCCTTATAATCAGAAATCTACGCTCGTTCTCTCATGCCATATTAACAGAATGGGTGATTGGGCGTCAGACTTTGTGACCAGCGATCTGTAAATGGACGCATCCATGCTGGTTGACCTTTTAGACCACTGTAAAAATAACAAGGTGTAACGTCTGTTATAAACAAATCACCCTCACTACAAGAATAGATCATGACAATTGGACACGGCATCAGTAATCCTGAGCCATTGCCTCTCCGCCCAGTGGTATGTGAATCAACCACATTGCAGGTTACTCACAGAAATGTCTCCAGTTTATCGGTGACCCCGACGGGGCAGGCATCAGTTAATGAGGAATATGAGATGTTGCTGTACATTCTTATGGTCACGGGTCAAACAAGCTTGTCATATAATTGGAATTAAAAAGTTATGTCATGTAGGAATCATAATTATGGTGAAGGATGTCTAGACGCCAACGTTATCACACCATGAGTCCCATAAAAGAACATAAAAATTCATCATATGGACTGGGAGGAGGCAGCCATTTTGTAAACTGAGGGAATATTTATACATTCATCAAAAAGTGGTGACATCAGTGGGGTCTGGAAATAGAGAATTCAAGATTACTAGATAATATTGACAATACTGTGAAATACATTCTTGTGAAGTTGCAACTACAGACAAATAAAAATTGTGTACCAAGGTCCACATTCTCACCCATAGTGGGCAGTACTATAGTAGTTATATTCTAGTACATAGGGGCAGTATTATAGTAGTTATATTCTTGTACATAGGGGCAGTATTATAGTAGTTATATTCTTGTACATAGGGGCAGTATTATAGTAGTTATATTCTAGTACATAGGGGCAGTATTATAGTAGTTATATTCTTGTACATAGGGGGCAGTATTATAGTAGTTATATTCTTGTACATAGGAGCAGTATTATAGTAGTTATATTCTAGTACATAGGGGCAGTATTATAGTAGTTATATTCTTGTATATAGAGGGCAGTGTTATAGTAGTTATATTCTTGTACATAGAGGCAGTATTATAGTAGTTATATTCTTGTACATAGTCAGCAGTATTATAGTAGTTATATTCTTGTACATAGGAGCAGTATTATAGTAGTTATATTCTAGTACATAGGGGCAGTATTATAGTAGTTATATTCTTGTACATAGGGGCAATATTATAGTAGTTATATTCTTGTACTTAGGGGCAGTATTATAGTAGTTGTATTCTTGTACATAGGGGCAGTATTATAGTAGTTATATTCTTGTACATAGTGAGCAGTATTATAGCAGGTATATTCTTGTACATAGGGGCTGTATTATAGTAGTTATATTCTTGTACATAAGAGCAGTATTACAGTAGTTATATTCTTGTATATAGGGGCAGTATGATAGTAGTTTTATTCTTGTACATAGAGGCAGTATTATAGTAGTTATATTCTTGTACATAGGGGGCGGTATTAAAGTAGTTATATTCTTGTACATGGGGCAGAATTATAGTAGTTATATTCTTGTACATAGGGGCAGTATTATAGTAGTTATATTCTTGTATATAAGGGCAGTATTATAGTAGCTATAGTTTTGCATATAGGGGCAGAATTATAGTAGTTATATTCTTGTACATAGGAGCAGTATTATAGTAGTTATATTATTGCATATAGGGGCAGTATTATAGTAGTTATATTCTTGTATATAGGGTCAGTATTATATTCTTGTACATAGGGGCAGTATTATAGTAGCTATAGTTTTGCATATAGGGGCAGTATTATAGTAGTTATATTCTTGTACATAGGAGCAGTATTATAGTAGTTATATTCTTGTATATAGGAGCAGTATTATAGTAGTTATATTCTTGTATATTGGGGCAGTATTAGAGTAGTTATATTCTTCTATATAGGGGGAAGTATTATAGTAGTTATATTCTTGTATAAAGAGGGACATATTATGGTAGTTATATTCTTGTACAAAGGTGCAGTATTGTAGCAGATATAGACCTGAATATGGGGGCAGAATTAGTAGTTGTCATAATTTTCGCACATGGGATGGAGATGAGTGGCTGTCAGCCAAATAAGCTACTGAACCACAGCTATCCTAGGTGTATGAGCATAAATGCAAAATTTGAATCATTTGCACATTGGATGTGAGTGAGATGCGGGCTGAGAGGAGTGGGTGAAGGCATGTTAGACATTTGCTGAAGTTCTGTGGGAGTCAGAGATCGCTCTGCTTCGTTACCTCTCCGATTATGATGGAGAGCGTGGTGTTATCGCTGTGTCCTCAGACGTCTACCTCACTGAAAGATCTGCCTTCATTTTGACCTGAGAAAATAAGACATTATGTTAAGAGTCATCAGAGCAAGAGAGCGTCTTTAATCTTAATCACAAATCTGGATTGTAGGGAAGAGAATAATACACAAGTCAATTATTATTTAGCATTTTTTTACTATGGCACACTGACACATTTTGCTGTACAGTTGGTATTATATGTTTGTAATATAGAAACTAAAAACCAATATGAAGTTATATAGGCAATATGCCAATATAAGATTATCTTAGTAGGGTTCTTAACCAGAAAAGGAACAATTTTCAGTTCTTACCAAATACTTTGAGTGTTAATGCCTAACAAGCTTTGCCCTCAAGATGGTCGTAGTCTCTCCTCTGAACTGTCCCGCTTACTGATAAACACTAGTGTCCTGTTACCCAAGTATCTCCCACTTGGCATTTGGCGATAACAGACGCCAAGTAATTTGCTGCTTCATTCGTTGAATTACTCCAAGGAGAAGAAAAATCACCATTGCAGATTTCATCAGGCTCATTAATTTCACGCTAGTGGTGTCAACGAATGCAAGCAGCCCTCGCTTGTAGAACACGACAGGTGACGAAACAGCTGCCCTATATACCCTGCACCTAGTGGTCTGCTGAGAAGCATCCACCCTTTATAGGTCTCAGACCGTGAGCTCGAGCATTGGCATCTGGTACCATATTAATAGATTCACATGCTGCACTCATGTTTGACTTGTGCAATTTCATTAATTCTTAATGTGATTTTTGTAGCTTAGACACTAATCATCGCGGTTACACATCAAAATTGACAAAACTTGATTGTTGCACATCCAACTTGAGACACAGAACTTAATGCATAAACATCCGAATTGACACACAGAGCATAGCGTTTAGATAACTAGCCCCCGTATGAGCTCACCAAGGAGAGGTATGAGGGCGTAACCTTAATGTAATAAAAAGTAGAATTTGAGGTTTTCTATTTTGTCAGTCCTGGAAGGTACAGCTTGCTGTTGGTTCTGTCCACAGTCTCGACCTCCCTCCGCTAAGCTCTGAGCCAGTTCATTGACATCAGGTTTAGTAATTCTCTTTTGTTATCCATTTTAATTTATGTATTCTTTTGTTCCCATTTTGTATCGTCTTTGTATATTTTTTATAAACACTGCCTAGTTTTCAAAGTTAAATATATAAAAATGAATAACTCTGTTCCTCTTGCTCTGTAAACCGCACATCTGAAGCCATATGCTAAATGTGAGGGGGCCAAGTCAGCCTATATAAACAATTGGTGGTGGCAACTAGTAGTTACGTTTGTTATTGTTGAGTTGGCAGTGATTGTACCGGGGTCTATATATAACATATTTGCTTGGTCTGATGTTATTCATCTAATCTAGGGCATACCAGGTTTGTACTTGCCCATGATATCAGCTATACTGTAGGTAGAAAGTGGTCCATATCGACCTGCAGTATCCAGGCCCCCCTAGGAAGTAACAGCAGTTGCTAATCCTTTTTGGAGGCCCTTGTCACAGCTCTAGTACAAAACAAGTGTATATTGGCTTGCTACACAGTTTTCAATATGCAAGTTACACTGTCCAATATGCAAGTTCCACTTTTTTTTATGGCTATATTATGGTAATAGTACACTTTTTAGCTGGTTTCTTAATGTATTTTGCAAAACTTTCTATTATTTTGCGAAATAATATGTTATAGGGTGCAGTGCCGGTAGCAAAATTACATGCAAAACGGAATATGTTCGAATAAGACAACAAGTGATTCAATGCCGCTGACAGTCATAATTTGAACAGTCCTTTCCTAGCTGTTTGAAGGATCGCCAAGTACAGAAGTCTGATTACGTGGTTACCTTATAGTAGTTCTTCGTGGTCTCATATTTCTTTGTTTTTTTCCCATTTCTATTATACCTAATCTAGCAGATTTAATCGAAGTATGACATAGCATAGCCAGGTTGGACTAGATAATGTGATTTTTCTCCTGAAGGAAGACAGTGGCCACCTTTAAAAGCTCTGGACTTGTGTTTTTTTTTCTCCTTTAAATCCCAGTAATCGACAATTACCCCAGCTCTGGGCTCCTGCTACATTCCTGCCACATTATCCTTTAATTAGAAATTCATACAATTGATTCAAATCCAATAATGGCTCTTAAAAGGCTTACTCCTGTGTTACAGGGCAACTGGAGAGGTGTTGATGGAGAGAAGATTATCTACTTCCCTGCTGGGACTCTGCTCTGTAGGAAAGGAGCTTGTCAATGCCGCCGGGCAGCAAATACCGCACATCTCCAGGACCTTCTATGTAGCAATATCCATAATAATGTACCTGATTGCAATTGACTGGGAAGATTTTCCCAATTTCTGAAAAAAATATTATATATATATATATATATATATATATATATATATATATCTACTATATAATTGTCTAAGGGTCACTTCCCTCTATCCTTCTGTCTGTCTGTCACGGATATTCATGGGCCGCTGCCTCTGTCTGTCATGGAAATCCAAGTCGCTGATTGGTCGCGGCAAAATAGCCACGACCAATCAGCGACGGGCACAGTCCGGAAGAAAATGGCTGCTCCTTACTCCCCACAGTCAGTGCCCGGCGCCCGCATACTCCCCTCCAGTCAGCGCTCACACAGAGTTAATGCCGGCGGTAACGGACCGCGTTATGCCACGGGTAACGCACTCCGTAACCGCTGCTATTAACCCTGTGTGTCCCCAACTTTTTACTATTGATGCTGCCTATGCGGCATCAATAGTAAAAAAATGTAATGTTAAAAATAATAAAAAAACAAAAAAACTGCTATTCTCACCCTCCGTTGTCCGCCGAGCCGCACGCGCCTGCCGCCATCTTCCGTTCCCGGCGATGCATTGCGAAATTACCCAGAAGACTTAGCGGTCTCGCGCATCCTGTGAAGGGAAGATAGCAGCAGCTGTGCGCATATCGCCGGAGCTTCGCTGCATCCCAGGGGTGAATATATAACTACTTTTTATTTTAATTATTTTTTTAACAGGGATATGGTGCCCACACTGCTGTATACTACGTGGGCTGTGTTAGATACCGCCTGGCTGCTATATACTACATAGGCAGTGTTATATACTATGTGGGCAGTGTTATATACTATGTGGGCAGTGTTATATACTACGTGGCTGTGCTATATACTACGTGGGCTATGTTCTATGATGCGTGCTATATACTACGTGGCCACTGTTATATACTGCGTGGGCAGAGTTATATACTACGTGGCTGCTATATACTGCGTGGTCAGTGTTATATACTATGTGGCTGCTATATACTGCGTGGGCTGTGCTATATATTACGTGGCCAGTGTTATATACTGCGCGGCCTGTTGTATACTACGTCGGCCTGTGTTATATACTGCGTGGCTGCTATATACTGCGTGGGCTGTGTTATATAGTACGTGGCTGTGTTATATATTGCGTGGCCTGTATTAACGCATCAGGTACTCTACAATATGTATGTATATAGCAGCCACATAGTATATAGCAATCCAAAAAAAGAGAAAAAAATCCAGCTTCCAAAAACTTACAAATTTATTCAGGATAAAAGGCAAAGTCCAGTCCAATCCAATAAATTACATAGTGAAGAGTAGCAAGCTACGTGTTTCGAACAATGGTATGTTCTTTCTCAAAGTGTTCGAAACGCGTAGCTTGCCACTCTTCACTATGTAATTTATTGGATTGGACTGGACTTTGCCTTTTATCCTGAATAAATTTGTAAGTTTTTGGAAGCTGGATTTTTTTCTCTTTTTTTGGATTGCTTGCTCACGTGATGACTACACGTTATCCGTGCTTCCCCACAACACATGCCGACAGGTGAGCTGGTATATATTTTTTTCTTTTTTCTGCTACATAGTATATAGCACAGGCCACGTAGTATTTGTCTGCTATATACTACATGGCTCTTATATACTATGTGGCCTGTGCTATATACTATGTAGCTGCTATACACATACATAAATACATATTCTAGAATACCCGATGCGTTAGAATCGGGCCACCATCTAGTGTATATATATATATATATATATATATATATATATATATACGCATTTAAAATCTGCGCTCGATTTCTAAAACTTAAAAAGGACAAAACAGAATTCATCATTCCGCTATCTCACTTAACCCACCCAACAGACCTATCCATCAATATCAACGGCTGCCCACTCTTCCCAGTCCCACAAGCTCACTGCCTCTGGGTAAACCTTGACTCTGATCTCTCCATCAAACCACACATCCAAGCCCTTTCCACCTCCTGCTGACTCCAACTCGAGAATATTTCCCGAATCAGCACATTCCTTAACCAAGAATACACAAAAACACTATTGCATGCCCTCATCATCTCCCGTCTCGATTACTATAACCTCCTGCTCTGTGGCCTCCCTTATAGCAGTCTCGCACCCCTCCAGTTTATCCTAAACTCTGCTGTCCGACTAATCCACCTGTCCCCCCGCTATTCCCCGGCCTCTCCAGTTTATCAATCCCTTCACTGGCTCCCCATTACCCAGAGACTCCAGTACAAAACCCTAACCATGGCATACAAAGCCATCCACAACCTGTCTCCTCCATACATCTGTGACCTCGTCTTTTGATACTTACAGTGAGGTTCAAAATAATAGCAGTATGTTCAAAAACATGAGGTAATCACAAAATCTTTATACTAGTTTTTATTTCCATGCATTGGGAACATTGCACACTGTTTTCTAAGGCTAGGTTCCCATTGCGTTAATGGGAACGCGCTAACGGACAGCGTTGCACGGCGAAATTAACGCCGTGCAACGCGTCCGTTAGCACGCCCATTCACGGCAATGGGAACGCGCAGCACTAGCGCGTGCCATGTTCGGCATGCGCTAGCGACGCGCCGGTGTTTTGTGGCGCGCCGCGGACGCTGCTTGCAGCGTCCGAGGCGCGCCCGCGGTCCGTTCCCCGCTCTCGCAGATCGAGGATCTGCGAGAGCGGGGACGTTACCGCGACCCCAGAACGCGGCCCCGGTAAAAACATTGCATTAGCGCAATCTGCTAGCACTAGCGCTAAACGGATTGCACTAACGCAATGTGACCCTAGCCTTACTCAAAACATTAAGAGAAATGTATATAATTTTTACCTACTTTACAGAAAATAACAAAAATGGGCTGTTCTAAAAAATAGCATCTGCATTTGTCTTTACAAACTCGCAATATGTACTTGGAGTGCCCCCGTGGGCAGTGGGGTACTCGGTACTGGGTCCTTCGGTCCTCAGGGGGAAATGTCACGGTGGCTGACCCGGTCCGTGTCCCTCGGGAGGGGAAAGGTCTTTAAAGGGGAAATGTTCATGACGCCACCTGTGGTATTCGGTCCGAGTGTCCGACGCTGCTTAGGGGTCCGCTGGGGTGATGTTATAGCAGCTAGATGGTATACCTTCCCACAGGTGAAGTATGTCCCCAGGGCTTCCCAGTGTGTAGATGGTGGATGGTGTGAGGCGCAGTGAAGAACGAGGACACAAGGTTGCAGTCTCTTTACCTTTTACTGAATGCTTCAGCATCAACAGTCCAGAGCACAGATCACAGGGCAGGCAGAGTCCGGCCAGTTTGGAGGCAAATCCAGAGTCCCCTTATCCAGGTGGAAATCAGTAGCCTTCCTCTAGCGCCTTGGGGTTGTAGTACCTTACTGCTAAGCCTCTCATAAGGTCCTCACATTTGTTGTAGATGTTATCGATGTTATCTCTCTCTCTCTGTTCCCCAGATGGATAGGACAAACCTGTATGACCAGTGGCTTGAGGCTTTTTACAGGGACTCTATCATGCCCCAGCCTCTCGTGGGTGCCACCTTGCCTCCTGGGTATAGGGCAGATCAGTAACTTGCAATTAGCTGTCCTGCCGGTCTTTCGAGCAAGGCATAAACAACTGTTGCTCCCTCGGTGTTCCGGCTACCGGGATCCAGCGCCTCGGAAGGAGGCAGCCTGTGCAGGGCAGAACTCCTTCTGGTTTCCACTCCTTTGCTATGACTTCTTCTCACTCTCTACAATACAGTTCTTAGGAACTGCCGCACGTGGGGCAGGCGCAGCTCCGTGACCTTCTGTCTAGGCCTCTGACAGGATCCCAAAGCTCAGCCAGCAACTGCCTAACTTCCTCTCCAGGCTGCCAGTTTTACCTAAGTCTGAAGAGTGCCCTAATAATCAGGAGCATAGCTCCCCCTGGTGGACTGGAGTAGGAAATGTGTTGTATGTTTGTGATACCTGGTAAAGAGATCTCCATTATTGCCTCCAAATGTAACATTACTCCCCCTGGAGGAGAATGATATTACTGCAATGACCAGGACCCTGGGGCGCTGCATACTTTTTTTGGATTTAGCATTCCTGTGAATCGCTAACCTAATATTTAGTTGTATACCTACTGTTTTTTTAGAACTGCTTCACATCTACAGTATGTTGCATAGAGTCAACCAACTTCTGGCTCCTGTCAACTGTTATTCCAGCCCAGGATAATCCCGAAATTTTTTGGCATTTGTTGGTTTTGCCTCAGAAATGGCCACTCCATAACTTCAATTTTATTGGACGGGAACCAATGTTTTGCTTGTTTGTGTTTAGGGTCGTTGTCAAGTTGAAACACCCATATCAAGGGCATATCCTCATCGGCGTAAGGCAACATGACCTCTTCAAGTATTTTAATATATGCAAATTGGTCCATGATCCCTGGTATGCGGTGAATAGGTCCGGCACCATAGTAAAGGTACCGTCACACTTAGCGACGCTGCAGCGATACCGACAACGATCCGGATCGCTGCAGCGTCGCTGTTTGGTCGCTGGAGAGCTGTCACACAGACAGCTCTCCAGCGACCAATGATCCCGAGGTCCCCGGTAACCAGGGTAAACATCGGGTAACTAAGCGCAGGGCCGCGCTTAGTAACCCGATGTTTACCCTGGTTACCAGCGTAAAAAAACAAACAGTACATACTTACATTCAGCTGTCTGTCCCTTGCCGTCTGGTTCCTGCACTGACTGCTGGCCGTAAAGTGAAAGTGAAAGCACAGCACAGCGGTGAGTCACACAGCGGTGACTCACCGCTGTGGCTGTGCTCTGCTTTCACTTTACGGCCAGCAGTCAGTGCAGGAACCAGACGGCAAGGGACAGACAGCTGAATGTAAGTATGTACTGTTTGTTTTTTTACGCTGGTAACCAGGGTAAACATCGGGTTACTAAGCGCGGCCCTGCGCTTAGTTACCCGATGTTTACCCTGGTTACCAGTGAAGACATCGCTGAATCGGTGTCACACACGCCGATTCAGCGATGTCTACGGGGAGTCCAGCGACGAAATAAAGTTCTGGACTTTCTTCCCCGACCAGCGACATCACAGCAGGGGCCTGATCGCTGCTGCCTGTCACACTGGACGATATCGCTAGCGAGGACGCTGCAACGTCACGGATCGCTAGCGATATCGTCTAGTGTGACAGTACCTTTAGAGAAACATGCCCATATCATGATGCTTGCACCACAATGCTTCATTGTCTTCAGAGTGTACTGTGGCTTGAATGCAGAGTTGGGTGGTCGTCTGATGAACTGTCTGTGGCCCTTGGACCCGAAAAGAACAATTTACTTTCCTTAGTTAACAAAATATTTTTCTTTAGGCCAGGTGATGTGCTCTTTGACAAATTGTATCCGCTTCAGTAAATGCCTTTTTTTAACAGTGGGACTTTGTGGGGACTTCTTGCTAAGAGATAAGTTTCACACACAGACGTCTTCTAAGGCTATATACACAAGTTGCAGATTTTGTTGCAGATCTGCAGCGTTTTTGGACACTCGGAATTGCACCAAATCCACAGTGTAGTGCACAAGCAATGTTAATGGGAATCCAGAATTGGTGTGCACATGCTGCTGAAAAATCCACTCTGATTTGAAGAGATTTATTTTCCGCAGCATGTCAATTCTAGCTACCGATCTGCAGTCTTCCTGCACCTATTGACTTCCATTGAGTCAGTCAAATCCGCAGCAAAACCGCAGGTGTTAAAAGGTTTGCATATTTATGTGCAAAAAATGCTGCAGAAAGGAAGGAGGAAGAGTGTGTGGGCAGAGACTATGTGTGAGCAGAGAAGATGTGCGTGTGTGCGGGTGTCTGTGTGTATCTGTGTGAGTCTGCAGGTGTGTGCGCAGCTTTGAGCGGGTCTGTGTGTGTGTGCGGGTGTCTGCGTGTAGGCAGGCATTGTCTGAAGGGCCTACTACTCCTATCCGGCTATGTCTGCTGTCAAATATAACAGTGACAGCATTAGCCGATGACGGGATAGTAGTCCCATCATCCGGCTACTGTGTTTAATAGTAAAAAAACAAAACATTCATGCTCACAAAACAGCTAATCCCCCCCAAAAAATAAATAAATAAACCAACACAAATACTACCTGTTCTGATATAATCCATTTAATAGCGAGTGTCCCACGACGATCTCCCATGTAAATTCTCACACTGCAGTAATTCCGTAAAGTGAGAGCACAAACTCAGATGAATTCTGATACACTGCAGGAGCGATTATCTTCTGTCAGTGTATCGGAGGCCGGGTCGGGTAGGGCAATCACATTTCCCGATGTGACTGCTCTACACGGGAGATTATTGTGGGACACTCATTTTTAAATGAATTACATCGGAACAGGGAGTATTTGTGTTGTTTTATTTTTTTTGTAGGAGATCGAGGGCGTTGTATGGATTAGGAGTAATAATAAAAATGGCAAACTGTTGTGTTTTATTTCATTAAAATACTTTATTCTGGCTGTGTATTTAACTTGTAACAACTATAAGATTAGTAATGGATAGGTGTCTTATTGACACCTCTTCATTACTTAGCCGTGGGGTTGATGTCACCAAACAATACAAAGGTGACATCAACCCCCCATCTATTACCCCACTTGCCACCGCTATGGGGCAAGTGGAATGAGTGAGGCTAAGTGCCGGAAATGGCGTATCTTAGGGTGGTTTCACACTTGCGTTTTTGTCTGCAGCGTTTTTTTTCAAAAAAACGCATGCTTTTTTTTCCTATATTTAACATTGAAAATGCATGCGTTTTTGTTTGTACGCGTTTGGTCGCGTTTTTTTACTGCATGCGTTCATTTTCAAAAATTTTTGAGAGGCGTTTTTTGGACCAAAAAAAACGCATGCGTTTTCATGCGTTTTTTTGGGGGGTCAAAAAATACATTGGAGTCAATGGGGACGCATGCGTTTTTTTGTGCATGCGTTTTTTTGCGTTAAAAACGCATGCGTTTTTATATTACAAAACCAGAAAACACACTGATATGCCACCCCCCAACATAAAGGTGATAAATGGATCCTAACCCTAACCATAACCCTACCCCTAACCCTACCCCTAACCCTACCCCTAACCCTAAGGGATCCTAACCATAACCCTACCCCTAACCCTACCCCTAACCCTAACCCTACCCCTAACCCTAAGGGATCCTAACCCTACCCCTAACCCTACCCCTACCCCTAACCCTAATCCCTTTAGGGGTAGGGTTAGGGTTAGGATCCCTTAGGGTTAGAGGTAGGGTTAGGGTTAGAGTTAGGGGTAGGGTTAGGGTTAGGATCCCTTTAGGGTTAGGGTTATGATCCCTACCCCTAACCCTACCCCTAACCCTAACTATTTCTGTTTATAGTGGGTTTTTTACTTTATTTTGATGATTGGCAGCTGTCACACATTTCTCAGCATGCGTTTAAAAAACGCAAACGCATGAAAAAACGCCGCGTTTTTTTCACCACATGCAAAAACGCATGCGTCAAAAAAACATAGCGTTTGCACACGTTTACATGCGTTTTTTCACCATGTGTTTTTTTGCGTTTTTTACCGCAAAAACGCACCCAAAAAACGCAAATGTGAAACCAGCCTTAGAGATGCGTCTTTTCTGGGGCAGCTGAAAGCTGATGTTTTTAGCCAGGGGGGCCAATAACCATGGTTCCTTCCTAGGCTATTAATATCAGCCCGCAGCTGTCTGTATAGCCTTTGCTGGTTATTAATTATAGGGGGACCCATGTCATTTTTTGGGGGGCTCCCCTATTTTAACAGCCACAAAGGCAGAGTATACAGCTGTGAGCTGATATTAATAGCCAGGGTAGATCCATGGGTATTAGCCCCTTCCCAGGCTATGAACATCTACCCCCAGTCGCTGGCTTTCCCTCTGGTGGTTAAGAAAATTATGCGGGAGCCCACACAATTTTTTTTCCATTTTTTTTTTAATTAAACATATTGCATTTCATGCAGATTTCGTGTGTGTGTGTCTTTATTTAACTCTTTATGTACAATTTTATTATGTTCATTACTAAACATCGGGCTTGGTATTATCAATCTATCTATATATATAATATTCACTTATATTTGTTTTGTGTGTGTAAACATTATTTAAGGTATGTAATGATATTATGGTCTTCCATGGAGTATGTAAAGGAAGAGGTTGGATAAGGAAATGACATCACAATTTTTTTTGTTAAATAATATATCTTTATTTAACTTACAAAAGCGCATACAAATCCGCATGAAAAAAATGCATCTAATCCGCACGGATTTTCAACTGCGTTTTCTCCCAAGATAGGAAGAATCTGCGCAGAAAATTCCACAGGCAAATCCGCAACGTGTGCACATACCCTAACTGGGACAGTACTCACAGGTAACTTGATACTGTCTTTGATCATCCTGGAGGTGAACATTGGCGGAGCCTTAAAGGCACAATGTCACCTGAATTTGGAGGGAACAATCTTCAGCCATGGAGGCGGGGTTTTCGGGTGTTTGATTCACCCTTTCCTTACCCGCTGGCTGCATGCTGGCTGCAATATTGGATTGAAGTTCATTCTCTGTCCTCCATAGTACACGCCTGCGCTCTGCAAGATTGCCTTGTGCAGGCGTGTACTATGGAGGACAGAGAATGAACTTCAATCCAATATTGCAGCCAGCATGCAGCCAGCGGGTAAGGAAAGGGTGAATCAAATACCCAAAAACCCCGCCTCCATGGCTGAAGATTGTTCCCTCCAAATTCAGGTGACAGTGTCCCTTTAAGGCCGGCTTCACACTTGCGAGTTTTACGGACGTAAGAGCGCAGAAACTACGTCCGTAAAACTCGCAAAAAATACGGCACAATTATTCTCTATGCCTCTGCTCCTATCTGCCGTATTTTACTGATCAGTATTATACGGCTTTGTACGGCCGTACAAAATCGCAGCATGCTGCGTTTGTCACCGTACTGCGCAAGAAATACGCCAATGAAAGTCTATGGAAGCGTGAAAAACACGGATTACACACGGACAAGCAGTGTGACTTGCGAGAAATACGCAGCGCTGTTAGAGAGAAAAGCCGGCAATTCAGTGCGGTGTACAGTAAAATCACACTGACAGCTTACAGTAGAATAGGTAGAATAAATGTGTACACATAGAATAGGTATATATATATATATATATGTCAGTGAGACACATATATGTATATATATTAATATTTATTCCAGCGCTATACAGCTTGAAAGCCGGTAATTCAATTACCGGCTTTTTATTTCTCCTTCCTAAAACCCGACATGATTTGAGACATGGTTTACATACAGTAAACCATGTCTTCTCTCCATTTTTTTTGCAGATTCCACACTACTAATGTCAGTAGAGTGTATCTGCAAAATTTGGCCGTTCTAGCTCTTAAAATAAAGGGTTAAATGGCGGAAAAAATTGAAGTGCGCTCCCGCGCAATTTTCTCCGCCAGAGTAGTAAAGCCAGTGACTGAGGGCAGATATTAATAGCCTGGAGAGGGTCCATGGTTATTGGCCCCCCCCGGCTAAAAACATCTGCCCCCAGCCACCCCAGAAAAGGCACATCTGGAAGATGCGCCTATTCTGGCACTTGGCCACTCTCTTCCCATTCCCGTGTAGCGGTGGGATATGGGGTAATGAAGGGTTAATGTCACCTTGCTATTGTAAGGTGACATTAAGCCTAATTAATAATGGAGAGGCGTCAATTATGACACCTATCCATTATTAATCCAATTGTAGTAAAGGGTTAAATAAAACACAAACACATTATTTAAAATTATTTTAATGAAATAAAAACAATGGTTGTTGGAGTATTTTATTCTACGCCCAATCCAGTCACTGAAGACCCTCGTTCTGTGAAAGAAAAAACATAATAAACCAACAATATCCTTACCTTCCGCAGATCTGTAACGTCCAACGATGTAAATCCATCTGAAGGGGTTAAAACATTTTGCAGCCAGGAGCTTTGCTAATGCAATGCTACTCCTCGCTGCAAAACCCCGGGGAATGAGTCTAAATATAGATCAATGAGCTATATTTAGCTTCATTTGCGGTGAGGCGCCCTCTGCTGGATGTTCATAGATCGTGGGAACTTACCTAGAAAGCTCCCAGGCTCCCAGCTCCCAGGCTTTCTAGGAAAGTTCCCACGATCTATGAACATCCAGCAGAGGGCGCCTCACCGCAAATGAAGCTAAATATAGCTCATTGATCTATATTTAGACTCATTCCCTGGGGTTTTGCAGCGAGGAGTAGCATTGCATTAGCAAAGCTCCTTGCTGCAAAATGTTTTAACCCCTTCAGAAGGATTTACATCGTTGGACGTTACAGATCTGCGGAGGGTAAGTATATTGTTGGTTTATTATGTTTTTTCTTTCACAGAACGAGGGTCTTCAGTGACTGGATTGGGCGTAGAATAAAATACTCCAACAACCATTGTTTTTATTTCATTAAAATAATTTTAAATAATGTGTTTGTGTTTTATTTAACCCTTTACTACAATTGGATTAATAATGGATAGGTGTCATAATTGACGCCTCTCCATTATTAATTAGGCTTAATGTCACCTTACAATAGCAAGGTGGCATTAACCCTTCATTACCCCATATCCCACCGCTACACGGGAATGGGAAGAGAGTGGCCAAGTGCCAGAATAGGCGCATCTTCCAGATGTGCCTTTTCTGGGGTGGCTGGGGGCAGATGTTTTTAGCCAGGGGGGGCCAATAACCATGGACCCTCTCCAGGCTATTAATATCTGCCCTCAGTCACTGGCTTTACTACTCTGGCGGAGAAAATTGCGCGGGAGCTCTCCTCTGCTCTGCACTACTAGCGCTCAGGATCCAGCGCCGTTACTCCCTCCAGGCTTTGTGCCTCTCCTCTGGCGTTCCACCTTCCTTTGTGATCCTGCAGCAGACTGCAGCTCCTATATCCCGTGCTCTGGCTGACGCTCATTAGCTTCCTCATCCAGTCAATGTCTAAGAAACGCTCTGACGAAGGTCCGGTGTGGACCGAAAACGTTTAACGGTTTTGTTAGTCTGGATGCATCAATAAACTAAGAAGCTTTTCTTCTCAAAAATTGAGTGCCAAGTTTCATTCATCTTTAATATACGGGGTGGACACCCTACTTGAGCACCGCCAACCCTCATATCTACTGAGTGCCGTGTTTCCTTACCGTAACCTGTTCATTATTAATCCAATACTAGTAATGGGTTAAAAAACACACACACATTATTAAAAATTATTTTAATGAAAAAATCACAAAGGTTGTTGTAATAATTTATTCTACGCTCAATCCACTCACTGAAGACCCTCGATCTGTAACAAAGTCAAAATAATAAACCAACAATATACATACCTTCCGAAGATCTGTAAAGTCCCACGATGTAACTCCATCTGAAGGGGTTAAAATATTTTGCAGCCAGGAGTTCTGCTAATGCAGCGATGCTCCTTGCTGCAAAACCCCGGGGAATGAAGGTAAAGTTGGTCAATGACCTATATTTACCTGCATTTGCGGTGAGGCGCCCTCTGCTGGCTGTCCCTAGATCGTGGGAACTTTCCTAGAAAGCTCCCAGGCTCGAGTTCATAAGAGGGCGCCCTCTACTGGTTGTGGCCAAGTGACGGTCACACTAGCAGTATTTGGTCAGTATTTTACATCAGTATTTGTAAGCCAAAACCAGGAGTGGGTGATAAATACAGAAGTGGTGCATATGTTTCTATTATACTTTTCCTCTAATTTTTCCACTCCTGGTTTTGGCTTACAAATACTGATGTAAAATACTGACCAAATACTGCTAGTGTGACGGCAGCCTAAGGCTGGAGTCACGCTAGTCTGTAATACGGACGAGTGCTATGCGATAAAAAAAATCACATAGCACTCTGACCAGTATTTCTCTATGAGGCAGCTCACATCTTCCGTTTTTTTTCTCGTTTGTATTACACTTGCGAGTGAAATCGCAGCATGCTGCGATTGTCTGCGTATCTCAGCTGAGAAACGCCAATGCAAGTCTATGGGGGCGAGAAAAAAAAATCGCACAGCACACGGACCATCAGTGTGACTTGTGAGAAATTCTCAGGCATTGGGCAGGTGACAGGAAAGGCTCAGCCATTATTTGCTCATTTTGCAAGTGTGTGAGAAAATCTCACCATACGGATGACACATGGATACTTTTTGGAGAAAAAAACGCATCCTGGCATTGCACACGGATGAGATACGGAGAACATTTGTGTGATTCTCAGCAGACAAAATCAGACAGATTTTTTTATACATTGTGTGTGACTCCAGCCTTATTGTGAACACACCCTTTCAATTAACCCCTTAATCCCATATGACGCTTTATCCCGAGGTGACCTGGGACTTAATTCCCAGTGACTGAATAGTACGTCATATGCGATCGGCCACGCTCACGGGGGGAGCGCAGCCGATCGCAGCCGGACGTCAGCTGACTATCGCAGCTGACATCCGGCACTATGTGCCAGGAGCGGTCACGGACCGCTCCTGGCACATTAACCCCCGGCACACTGCGATCAAACATGATCGCAGTGTTCCGGCGGCATAGGTAAGTATCACGCAGGGAGGGGGCTCCCTGCATGCTTCCCTGAGACTTAACTCCTCCTCCCTGCAGGCCCCGGATCCAATATGGCCGCGGGGCTGCTTCCAGGTCCTGCAGGGAGGTGGCTTGCAAGCGCCTGCTCAGAGCAGGCGCTTGCAAGCCTGCAGCACTGCCTGTCAGATCGCTGATCTGACACAGTGCACGGCAAAGTGTCAGATCAGCGATCTGACACTATAACATGATGTCCCTCCCTGGGGCAATGTAAAAAAGTAAAAAAAAAATATTCACATGTGTTAAAAAAAACTAAATAAAAAAAGTATATATACCTGTTTTTTCCGGCGTATAAGACTACTTTTTAACCCCTAAAAATTGTTCCAAAAGTCGGGGGTCGTCTTATACGCTGGGTACGGCTGCCGGGTACGGATGGTTCCCAGGGTCTGAAGAAGAGGAGGCTCTCCTTCAGGGCCTGAGATCCATATTCATGTAAAAAATAAAGAATAAAAAAAAAAATATATGGATATACTCACCCTCCGACGGACCCTGGCTCTCAGCGGTGCAAGCGTCTGCCTCCGTTCCTAAGAATGCAGTGAGTGAAGGACCTTCGATGACGTCGCGGTCATGTGAGCGGTCGAGTGACCGCGACGTCATCGAACGTCCTTCATGGAGTCTCCTCCAGACCCTGGGAACCATACGCACCGCACACGCCGTATAAGATGACTGGGCGTATAAGATGACCCCCGTCTTATACGGCGGGTATATCCCAAATTCCATATTTTATATGGAGAAGTTGGGGGTCGTCTTATACGCCCAGTCATCTTATACACCAGAAAATACGGTATATTGTTCCCATAAATACATTTCTTTATAAAAAAAAAAAAAAAAACAACAAAAGTACACATATTTAGTATTGGCGCGTCCGTAAAGACCCGACCTATAAATCTGTCCCACTAGTTAACCGTGATCACTGTAAAAAAAAAAAAAAGAGGCAAACAAACAACGCTTTATTATCATACCGCCCGAACAAAAAGTGGAATAACACGCGATCAAAAAGACAGATATAAATAACCATGGTACCGCTGAAAACGTCATTTTATCCCGCAAAAAACGAGCCACCGCACAGCGTCATCAGCGAAAAAATAAAAAGTGATAGTCCTTAGAATAAAGCGATGCAAAAATAATTATTTTTTCTATAAAATAGTTTTTATCGTATAGAAGCGCCAAAACATAAAAAAATTATATAAATGAGGTATCGCTGTAATCGTACTATCCCGAAGAAATTCATGAATAGCTGGTTTTTGATCATTCTGCCTCACAAAAATCGGAATAAAAAGCGATCAAAAATGTCACATGCCTGAAAATGGTACCAATAAAAACGACAACTCATCACGCAAAAAATAAGACCTCACATGACTCTGTGGACCAAAATATGGAAAAATTATAGCTCTCAAAATGTGGAGATGCAAAAACTATTTCTTGCAATAAAAAGCGTCTTTTAGTGTGTGACAGCTGCCAATCATAAAAATCCGATAAAAAACCCGCTATAAATAGTAAATCAAACCCCCCTTCATGACTCCCTTAGTTAGGGAAAAATAGTAAAATAAAAAAAATTATTTATTTCCATTTTCCCATTAGGGTTAGGGTTGGGGCTAGGGTTTTAGTTAGGGCTAGGGTTGGGGCTAGTGTTAGGGTTGGGGCTAGGGTTTAGGGTTGAGGCTAGGGTTAGGATTGGGGCTAGGGTTAGGGCTAGGGTTAGGGTTGGGGCTAGGGTTAGGGTTGGGGCTAGGGTTAGGGTTTGGGCTAGGGTTAGGGCTAGGGTTGGGGCTAGGGTTAGGCTTGGGGTTAGGGCTACAGTTAGGGTTGGGGCTAAATTTAGGGTTACGATTTGGATTACATTTACAGCTGGGATTAGGGTTAGGGGTGTGTCAGGGTTAGGGGAGTGGTTAGGGTTATGGTTGGGATTAGGGTTAGGGGTGTGTTGGAGTTAGGGGTGTGGTTAGGGTTGGGATTAGGGTTAGGGGTCTGTTGGGGTTAGGGGTGTGTTGGTGTTAGGGGTGTGGTTGGGGTTAGGGGCGTGATTGGGGTTAGGGTTAAGGGCATGTTTGGGTTAGGGGTGTGGTTAGGGTTATGGGTAGAGTTGGGATTAAGGTTAGGGGTTGTGTATGGGTAAGGGTTTCAGTTAGAATTGGGGGCTATCACTGTTTAGGCACATCAAGGGCTCTCCAAACGTGACATGGCGTCCAATCTCAATTCCAGCCAATTCTGCTTTGAAAAAGTAACACAGTGCTCCTTCCCTTCTGAGCTCTCCCGTGTGCCCAAACAGGGGTTTACCCTAATATATGGGGTATCAGCGTACTGAGGACACATTGGACAACAACTTTTGGGGTCCAATTTCTCTTGTTACCCTTGAAAAAATAAAAATTTGGGGGGCTAAAAAAACATTTTTGTGGAAAAAAAAGATTTTTTATTTTCACGGCTCTGCGTTATAAACTGTAGTGAAACACTTGGGGTTCAAAGTTCTCACAATACAGCTAGATAAGTCCCTTTGGGGGTCTAGTTTCCAATATGGGGTCACTTGTGGGGGGTTTCTACTGTTTAGGTACATTAGGGGCTCTGCAAACGCAATGTGACGCCTGCAGACCATTCCATCTAAGTCTGCATTCCTAACTGCGCTCCTTCCCTTCTGAGCTCTGCCATGTGCCCAAACAGTGGTTCCCCCCCACATATGGGGTATCAGCGTACTCAGGACAAATTGGACAACAACTTATGGGGTCTAATTTCTCCTCTTACCCTTGGAAAAATACAAAACTGGGGGCTAAAATATAATTTTTGTGAAAAAAAAGGAATTTTTATTTTCACGGCTCTGCATTATAAACTGTAGTGAAGCACTTGCGGGTTCAAAGCTCTCAAAACACATCTAGATAAGTTCCTTAGGGGGTCTACTTTCCAAAATGGTGTCACTTGTGGGGGGTTTCAATGTTTAGGCACATCAGGGGCTCTCCAAACGCGACATGGTGTCCCATCTCAATTCCAGTCAATTTTGCATTGAAAAGTCAAATGGCGCTCCTTCCCTTCCGAGCTCTGCCATGCGCCCAAACAGTGGTTTACCCCCACATATCATGTATCAGCATACTCAAGACAAATTGCACAACAACTTTTGGGGTCCAATTTCTTTTCTTACCCTTGGGAAAATAAATTGGGGGCGAAAAGATCATTTTTGTGAAAAAATATGATTTTTTATTTTTACGGCTCTACATTATAAACTTCTGTGAAGCACTTGGTGGGTCGAAGTGCACACCACACATCTAGATAAGTTCCTTAGGGGGGTCTACTTTCCAAAATGGTATCACTTGTGGGGGGTTTCAATGTTTAGGCACATCATAAGACTCAAAATACCATCCCTTAAATTGGGTCCAAGGTTTATTGGTCCGTTTAGGGTCACTGCCATCATTAACCCGGTAGCCTACCGTTTGGAGCTCCCTACAGTATATAAGATTCACAATGTGTTCCACAGGTCTTTATTAAAAGAGGTGGTGGGTTCTGTGGACGCGGCGCCGATGCCACCTCCAGTTTTGGTGGATGGCAATTTAGAGTTTGAAGTCTCCAAGGTGGTTGACTCTCGAGTAGTGCGCCGCACTTTACAATACCTGGTACACTGGCGTGGTTATGGGCCTGAGGAGAGGTCTTGGGTACCAGCCTCGGACATTCATGCGGACCGGCTGGTCAGTATGTTTCACCGCCGCCATCCGGACAAGCTGGGTCCTATAAGTCGTGAGGGCCCTGGGGTCCCTCGTAGAAGGCGGGGTATTGTCATGTCGTATGCTATTCACACTAGGGCGTCCGACAGACAGTGGTAATTTTGCATTCGTCCACTATGCGCTCAGTGGCGCCAGCTAAATTTTATCTAGGTTGTCCGGGGTTAATCTAGCTGGTACTCGGATTGGAGGCTGGGTCACACCCACGGCCTTTAAATAGTTCTTCTGAACTTTGGGCGTCGCCGATTATAGCTTGTATCTTGTACCTGGTGATCTCGGTTCGGAGTGGTGGTCTTGGAGTGGAAATATCATATCTGGTGGTGTATGATCCTTTGTCATATTTCTCCTTCCTATATTTGTGTTTTGTTTTGCCCTGTGCACATCATAGTGTATTCCTGAGTGTGTTTGCGGCGTGGTGCGTTTTTGGTTTTCCCTGTCTGTGCTTTCTGTAGGGGTTGGTGTGAGGAATTATCACTGGGTGGAGGGTGGAGGTTTCAGATTAGTACTGAAACAGGAGTCAGGGTCAGGCCTGGCGGCCCAGACAAGCACACCATCAGTGTAATCTCTGGGAGAGGAACAGACAGGGTTTCCCTATGTTGGTTCCAAAATTGTGCTGATGTAAAGTAGACATGTGGGAAATGTTACTTATTAATATTTTGTGTGATATATCTCTGTGATTTAAGGGCATAAAAATTAAAAGTTGGAAAATTTCGAAATTTTCAAAATTTGACAAATTTCCGTTTTTTTCACAAATAAACGCAGGTAATAGCAAAGAAACGTTACCACTTTCATGAAGTACAATATATCACGAGAAAACAATGTCAGAATCATCAGGATCCGTTGAAGCGTTCCAGAGTTATAACCTCATAAAGGGACAGTGGTCAGAATTGTAAAAATTGGCCTGGTCATTAACGTGCAAACCACCCTTAGGGCTTAAGGGGTTAATCTAAGGCTGGAGTCACACTTACCGTATAAAAAAAATCGGTCCGATTTTGACGGCCGAAAATCGCACAAATGTTCCCGAACAGTGCTCAGTATGTAATCTGTGTGCAATGCGAGGATGTGATTTCCTCGCATCTAGTAACAGTGTCACATCTGTATGCAATGCGATTTTTAACATGAGCTTTAACATACAGCAGTTCTCTCTATGTAAAAGCTCATGTTAAAATCGCATTGCATACGGATGTCATACTGATGGTCCGTGTGCTGTGCGAGTTTTTCTCGCACCCATAGACTTGCATTGGCGATTCTCGGCCGAGATACGCTGACAATCGCAGCATGCTGCGATTTCACTCGGATCCTGAATACGGCCGGGAAAACAACTGATGATGGGAGCAACCCCATAGATTAACATTGGTCCGAGTGCTATGCGTTTTTTTATCGCATAGCACTCGTCCGTATTACGGTCTGGTTTTCTTAAAATCTACTGCACCAACTGGTAAATTGTTTGACATGTGGTGGTAATATCATTTATACCAAAAACAGTGATTAATCTGGTTAATCATATTGGACTGCTATTATTTTGAACACAACTTTACCTACACGCAACCTCTGATCCTCACTTCTCTTCGCCCCTCTTATCTCCTCCTCCCACAATCGTATACAAGATTTCTCCCACGCATCACCCCTCCTATGGAACCCTGTACCACAACATATCAGACTCTCACCTTCCATTGAAACCTTCAGGGTATGTGCACACGTAGGTTGGATCTCTGCGGATTTTTCCGCACCTGTTTTTGTAAATCCGCAGGTAAACCCCACTGCGGATTACCTGCGGATTACCTGCGGATTTACCACGGTTTTTGTGCGGATTCCACCTGCGGTTTTACTCCTGCGGATTCCTGTTGAGGAGCAGGTGTAAACTGCAGTGGAATCCGCACAAAGAATTGACATGCTGCGGAATAAACAATGCTGCGTTTCCGCGCGTTTTTTTCCGCAGCATGTGCACAGCGGATTTTGTTTTCCATAGGTTTATATGGTACTGTAAACTCAGGGAAAACTGCTGCGAATCCGCAGCATCAAAACCGCTGCGGATGCGCAGCAAAATCCGCAGCGTGTGCACATAGCCTTAAAAGGAACCTGGAGACCTACCTCTACTAAGAAGACTACAACCTACAGTAACCACCAAACCGCTGCACGACCAGCTCTATCCTCGCCTACTGTATTCTCACCCATCCCTTGTAGATTGTGAGCCCTCGCGGGCAGGGTCCTCACTTCTCCTGTACCAGTTGTGACTTGTATTGTTTAAGATTATTGTACTCGTTTTTATTATGTGTACCCCTCCTCACATGTAAAGCGCCATGAAATAAATAAATAATAAATAATAATAATACTATATACAATTAATAAATGCAATAAACAATAATGATAAAATAATACATATAAATTCTGTATAAAAAAATAGGGGTGCAGTAAACTGAAATGTACGAGTTTTATAGTAAGGGCGTTCCGGTTACTTTTCATATCAAAAGCCCCTTACAATGAAATTTAGTACAATTACATAATTGGAATTCATAGGCCCCGATTTATCGTTGTCTCTGTGCCCTTTTTTATGGCTTTTTTGATTACTTTTATGCTTGTGTTGCATTCGTTATTTAAATTTGCGGGGTTTTTTGTAAGCTTAACACTTGGTTTTGTCTTTTTTTGTTTGTTCAACAATGTGGACGCAGTTTTCCTTATCCAGATGTTTAGCCTAAATCATCTTTTAGAATTTTTTGAAAGGTCTTGATAGCTTTGCGCAGATGCTCTCCTGCACCTTACTGCCTTGTCTTTCTGCAGTTGAAGACTAAAGGTACCGTCACACTCAGCGACGCTGCAGCGATACCGACAACGATCCGGATCGCTGCAGCGTCGCTGTTTGATCGCTGGAGAGCTGTCACACAGACAGCTCTCCAGCGACCAACGATCCCGATGTCCCCGGTAACCAGGGTAAACATCGGGTTACTAAGCGCAGGGCACTCTGCTTCTCTGCTCTGGCTGTGAGCGCCGGGCAGCCGGAAAGCAGAGCAGTGACGTCACCGCTCTGCTTTCCGGCCGCTGTGCTTACAGCCAGACCAGAGAAGCAGAGCGCCGAGGACAGACAGCGGTAGGTAAGTATGTAGTGGTTGTTTTTTTTACTTTAACGATGGTAACCAGGGTAAACATCGGGTTACTAAGCGCGGCCCTGCGCTTAGTAACCCGATGTTTACCCTGGTTACCAGCGAAGACATCGCTGAATCGGTGTCACACACGCCGATTCAGCGATGTCTACGGGGAGTCCAGCGACGAAATAAAGTTCTGGACTTTCTTCCCCGACCAGCGACAGCACAGCAGGGGCCTGATCGCTGCTGCCTGTCACACTGGACGATAACGCTAGCCAGGACGCTGCAACGTCACGGATCGCTAGCGATATCGTCTAGTGTGACGGTACCTTAACGTGAGACATATTTAAAGGACTTTGCGACAATTTGCTCTTAAAAGGTGCAAAAAAAAGGAAAAGAAACATCTTTTGATTTTGTGCAAAATTCTTCAACCCGCTTGCGCCATTTTGAAGAAACTTAGTAGAAAAACAGCAAATTCCACAAAAGAAAAGTAAGAAATGACTTAGGGTATGTGTCCACGTTCAGGAAACGCTGCGTGTTTGACGCTGCATAGAGACGCAGCGTCAAACACGCAGCGTCCAGATGTTACAGCATAGTGGAGGGGATTTCATAAAATCCCATCTCCACTATGCATTAAAAGACGCACGCGGCAGACCCGCGGAAACGGACATGTGGCGCATCTTTTAAGAACGCAGCATGTCCTTACATTGCTGAAACAACGCAAGGACAACACAGGTGACCTGCCAGTGGCCTCAAGGGTATGTGTCCACGTTCAGGAAACGCTGCGTGTTTGACGCTGCATAGAGACGCAGCGTCAAACACGCAGCGTCCAGATGTTACAGCATAATGGAGGGGATTTAATGACATCCCGTCTCCACTATGCGTGGTAACACGCATCCGGCGGCCCTGCGATTCCGGACATGCGGCGCGTCTTTTTAAATCGCAGCATGTCCGTTTACTTTGCGGCGCCGCTGCGCCGCCGCAAGGTAAATCACAGGGCCCTATGGTGGGGAGCGATGATACCGGATGTGTGCAATGAACACATCCGGCATCATCGCGTCTCCAGAAGGGGGCGGAGCGATTTTGCCGCTCCGTCCAAACCGCCGGCCATCCTGAACCTGGACACATACCCTAAGTGCTCTGTCATAGTCTGAGACTGTGCCACAGATGATAAGCTTAGATACAACGGCTCAACGGGTAGTCACACACGATAGGATAAGATACACGGCTCAGCAGACAGTATCACACAGGATAGGATTAGATACACAGCTCAGCAGACAGTATCACACATGATAGGATTAGATACACAGCTCAGCAGACAGTATTACACAGGATAGGATTAGATACACAGCTCAGCAGACGGTATCACACAGGATAGGATTAGATACACAGCTCAGCAGTCAGTATCACACAGGATAGGATTAGATACACGGCTCAGCAGACAGTATCACACAGGATAGGATTAGATACACAGCTCAGCTGACAGCATCACACGTGATAGGATTAGATACACAGCTCAGCAGACAGTATCACACATGACAGGATAAGATACACAGCTCAGCAGACAGTATCACACATGATAGGATTAGATACACAGCTCAGCAGACAGTATCACCCAGGATAGGATTAGATACACAGCTCAGCAGACAGTATCACCCAGGATAGGATTAGATACACAGCTCAGCAGACAGTATCACACAGGATAGGATTAGATACACGGCTCAGCAGACAGTATCACACAGGATAGGATTAGATACACGGCTCAGCAGTCAGTATCACACAGGATAGGATTAGATACACAGCTCAGCAGACAGTATAACACAGGATAGGATTAGATACACAGCTCAGCTGACAGCATCACACGTGATAGGATTAGATACACAGCTCAGCAGACAGTATCACACAGGATAGGATTAGATACACAGCTGAGCAGACAGTATCACACAGGATAGAATTAGGTACATTGGCTCAGTAGATACAGAATCATGCATGATAGGATTAGATACACAGGCTCAATAGATACAGAATCACACATGATAAGGTCAGCTACACAGGCACCAGTAGATACAGAATCACACGATAGGATTAGATACATAGGCTCAATAGATAAAAAATCACACATGATAGTATTAGATACACTGGCTCAGTGTATACAGAATCACACATAAGGTCAGCTACACAGGCTCAGTAGGTACAGTGTCACACAAGATATGATTAGCTACACAGGCTCAGTATATACATAATCACACATGATAGGATTAGATACACCTGCATAGTATATACAGAATCACACACGATAGGATTAGACACACCAGCTCAGTGTATACAGAATCACCCATGACAAAGTCAGATACACAGGCTCAGTAGGTACAAAAGCACACATGATAAGATTATATACACAGGCTCAGAAGATGCAGATTCACACATGATTGGATTAGAAACACAGGCTCAGTAGATACAGAATCTCACATTATAGGATTAGATACATTGGCTCATTAGATACAGAATCCCACAAGTTAGGATTAGATACCCAGGTTCAGTAGATACAAAATAATGCATGATAGGATTAGACACACAGACTTAGTGGATACAGAATCACACATGATAGGATTAGATACACAGGCTCATTAGATACAGAATCACATATGATATACAGCTCAGTAAATACAGAATCATGCATGATAGGATTAGATACACAGGCTCATTAGATACAGAATCACACATATACAGCTCACTAGATACAGAATCACGCATGATAGGATTAGATACACAGGCCAGTGGATGCAGAAACACGCATGATAGGATAAGATACTCGGCCTCAGTAGATACAGAATCACGCATGATAGGATTAGATACACAGGATCAGTAGTACAGAATCACACATGATGGGATTAGATACACAGGCTCAGCAGTACACAATCGCACATGATGGGATTAGATACACAGGCTCAGCAGTACACAATCACACATGATGGGATTAGATACACAGGCTCAGCAGTACACAATCGCACATGATGGGATTAGATACACAGGCTCAGCAGTACACAATCGCACATGATGGGATTAGATACACAGGCTCAGTACATATTGAGTCACACATGATGGGATTAGATACACAGGCTCAGTACATTCTGAGTCACACATGATGGGATTAGATACACAGGCTCAGTACATACTGAGTCACACATGATGGGATTAGATACACAGGCTCAGTACATACTGAGTCACACATGATAATAATAATAATAATAATTTTTATTTATATAGCGCCAACATATTCCGCAGCGCTTTACAAATTATAGAGGGGAATTGTACAGACAATAGACATTACAGCATAACAGAAATACAGTTCAAAACAGATACCAGGAGGAGTGAGGGCCCTGCTCGCAAGCTTACAAACTATGAGGAAAAGGGGAGACACGAGAGGTGGATGGTAACAATTGCTTTAGTTATTCGGACCAGCCATAGTGTAAGGCTCAGGTGTTCATGTAAAGCTGCATGAACCAGTTAACTGCCTAAGTATGTAGCAGTACAGACACAGAGGGCTATTAACTGCATAAAGTGAATGAGAACATGATGCGAGGAACCTTTTTTTTTTTTTTTTTTTTTATTATAAATAGGCCACACAGGGACATGATAGGATTAGATACACAGGCTCAGTACATACTGAGTCACACATGATGGGATTAGATACACAGGCTCAGTACATTCTGAGTCACACATGATAGGATTGGATACACAGGCTCAGTACATACTGAGTCACACATGATAGGATTAGATACACAGGCTCAGTACATTCTGGGTCACACATGATAGGATTAGATACACAGGCTCAGTACATACTGAGTCACACATGATAGGATTGGATACACAGGCTCAGTACATACTGAGTCACACATGATAGGATTGGATACACAGGCTCAGTACATACTGAGTCACACATGATAGGATTAGATACACAGGCTCAGTACATTCTGGGTCACACATGATAGGATTAGATACACAGGCTCAGTACATACTGAGTCACACATGATAGGATTGGATACACAGGCTCAGTACATACTGAGTCACACATGATAGGATTAGATACACAGGCTCAGTACATACTGAGTCACACATGATAGGATTAGATACACAGGCTCAGTACATACTGAGTCACACATGATAGGATTAGATACACAGGCTCAGTACATTCTGAGTCACACATGATAGGATTAGATACACAGGCTCAGTACATACTGAGTCACACATGATAGGATTAGATACACAGGCTCAGTACATACTGAGTCACACATGATAGGATTAGATACACAGGCTCAGTACATACTGAGTCACACATGATAGGATTGGATACACAGGCTCAGTACATACTGAGTCACACATGATAGGATTAGATACACAGGCTCAGTACATACTGAGTCACACATGATAGGATTAGATACACAGGCTCAGTACATACTGAGTCACACATGATAGGATTAGATACACAGGCTCAGTACATTCTGAGTCACACATGATAGGATTAGATACACAGGCTCAGTACATACTGAGTCACACATGATAGGATTGGATACACAGGCTCAGTACATACTGAGTCACACATGATAGGATTAGATACACAGGCTCAGTACATACTGAGTCACACATGATAGGATTAGATACACAGGCTCAGTACATACTGAGTCACACATGATAGGATTAGATACACAGGCTCAGTACATACTGAGTCACACATGATAGGATTAGATACACAGGCTCAGTACATACTGAGTCACACATGATAGGATTAGATACACAGGCTCAGTACATACTGAGTCACACATGATAGGATTAGATACACAGGCTCAGTACATTCTGAGTCACACATGATAGGATTAGATACACAGGCTCAGTACATACTGAGTCACACATGATAGGATTGGATACACAGGCTCAGTACATACTGAGTCACACATGATAGTATGTACTGAGCCTGTGTATCTAATCCTATCATGTGTGACTCAGTATGTACTGAGCCTGTGTATCTAATCCTGAGTCACACATGATAGGATTAGATACACAGGCTCAGTACATACTGAGTCACACATGATAGGATTAGATACACAGGCTCAGTACATACTGAGTCACACATGATAGGATTAGATACACAGGCTCAGTACATACTGAGTCACACATGATAGATTATGCTTTTTCACCCTGAATATCCTCATGAATATATAATGTCCCTTTTCCAGAATGGAAGAGGTCCCTGCAATAAACAGTTTGGCCTTTTTTGTATGATGCATTTCCCTTGTACGGCGATATTTTTGCATTGCATGTTTTGTACACGGCAGACCTGTAAATTCTCGCTCAGCCGTTATAGATGGAAGTGATACGGTGGGCCGCCTATATTGACTAATTTCCATGTATCTGACAGTAAGCCCATAAATCCTTCACGCAGATGGTTTTGTTTGAGGCGTCGGCGCCTCTACAGATGGAAATGAAGGCCTACGTCTCTCGCTCACCAACGTTCACAAAGGCAATATGCTTCAATATTTTAACACCGCGCAAGGCTCTGTTTGCAGATTCCCAGCTATGGCAGACAGGATTCATATTGCTCCATTGATCTGCCGCCTTCTTCCAGTGTAATACTATTATTTTTCTTTCTTTCAGTAAATGGAAATTTTAATGGGAGGGTGATATATTCCAGATTAGAAATAAGAAAGGAAAACCCATCCTGAGGGTGTGAGATGAAGCAGATAAGAAGGGGCTGGGTTACACATAGAAGAATAGTGGAGCGCGTTCTCTTTAAAGTCAATGAGGCCTATCTCAGCAGCTCCACCAGAAATCAGAGACGTACTTAAAAGAACACGCTGGCTTCAAAGTCTTTCTAAAATCCATTCTCATGTTTACCCGGTGTGGTTTCGACGCGAGCCTTGAAGTATTGTTTTATCTTCCTGCTCATTAATATCTACCTGTCTCCTACCGGTCGGTGAACTTAGTACAAATGGCGGCATCATTAAAATTATTACTGAAGGCGGCGCAGCATTCCTCAATGTAGGACTACATTTTTGTTTGTTAGTAAAGATCAGTGCAGAAAGTGCAGCAGATTTTTACCCACACAAGGTTGTATACTGGAGGCCTAATGCATTTCTATGACTCCTACATACTGCTCTGATGCTTTCCATTAAATCTCTGAAATCAACGGTTGACTTTAATTTGGAAGAGGAAAAACTGTTTTTAGTGTAATTACTTTTGTCATGTGTCACCATTTTCCCAGTCTCTGCACTGATCATGTGACATTTCTTCTACGATTTTCCCACTTTCAGTTACATCTTGAGCATTATTTTTGGTCTCCACCTTTCTCTTTTCGTTCTCTCTTTTCATTACTCTCTTTTTCTCTTTCCTTTCGCTCTTTTTTTCAGTTCCTGCTTTCCTCTCTCTTCCTCTCTATCTAATCTTCTTTTCCTCTCTCTTTCTCCTCATTCTTTCCCATTTTCCCTAGTTCTCTTTCATTGTCCTTTCCTCTAACTTTCCTTTCTCACCTTCTGCTTTGCATTTTCTCTTCCTCGCTTCAGGTATTTATTTTCCTCCTTTACCTTCTCTTATCTCTTCCTCCATTCCTCTTTCTTTCTCTTTCATCTTTTTTCTTCCTTATTTCCTTCCTTTTCCCCTTATTTCTTACATCCTCTCTTTCTCTTCCTTGTTTCTTTTTCTACTTAACTCTCTATTTTCCCTTTTTCTTCTTCCTTCCATATTTTTCTGTACATCATTTCTCCTCTTCATTCTCTTCCTCATTCCTGTCTCTATTTCGCTCTTCCTTTTTGTTTTCTTTAATTTCTTTTTTCTTTCCAATCTTTCTCTTTTTAAAATTTCTACTCACTTTCCCTCCCTTTTATGTTTCTACTCCTCTCTTCCTAACTCTCTTGTTCGTTCCTTTTCTCTTTCCACTCTCTTTCTCTCCCTACTTTCCTGGTTATTTATCTTTCTTCCTTTTTATTTTTTTTCCTTCTTTCTTTCTCCTACTTTTTTGCTCTTTTTGACTCTTTCTCTTACCTATTTTCTTGTTTTTACTACTTTTCTTTTTCTGTCTCTTCTTGCTTTCCTCTCTTTATTTCAAAGCCCATTCAGACGTGTGCAATGATTTTTACGCAGGCTTAAAACTCGACATTATTAGAAGCTCTTTACTCTGTGTAAACAGGATGATCATGTTAATAAATGACCACTGATCACATTGCATATAGCCAATCAGACATTGTTTAGCAGACTCTTTCTTCTCCCCCTTTCCTCTCTCTTCTTCCTTTCTTCTCTCTTTGTTCTCCATTCTTATTTCATTCTTCCTTCTTCTCTTTCTCTCCTCTTTTCGACTTTGTTTCTCTTTATTAATTTTCTCTCTCTTCTCTCCTTCTTTCTTTCTTTTTTCATCAAGTTCTCTCTTACTCTTCCCCTCTATTTTTTCTTCATTTCATCTCTTTTCCGTTCTTTTTCTCTCTGTTTTTCCTTTATTTCATTCTCACTCTCTCATCACCATTTTTGGATCTCTCCACCATTGCCTGTAGTCGGCGGCATTATTTTATGAGCTGTGGGCACATGATGTTCAGCTTGACTCTTCTTCATCTTCACTAGGTACATTTCGTGATTCCCAGTTCCTGGAGCTCCTAAGACAGTCGATATAAGGAAAATCAGTCATACGTTAGTGGGTATTTCTAACAACCAGCAACTTCTGTTACCCATTCACCTATGAGTGTAGAAGAAAAGAGCTAGCATCGCATGTCATTTCTCTTCTGCCTCGTGAAAGTCTCCAAGGTATAAAGTCCCAATGTATTTACATAATGTGCATGTGAAATACACGCCTAATGTAAAGGCTAAGACCCGGATTAAGGGTCTTTGTTGAGATCATTCATCATCCTATGATGCAGGATGACGGCTCAGACAATGGAAAATGATCACACAAAGGAGAGGTAGCATGGTAAATAAGTGATAGCGGGCAAGACAGAAGTTAGGTGCAGGTCTGACGACTACTACATTGTGATAATTAGACTGAGGAGATCAATTCACCATGAAACATTTTGTCTTAATATCTTTATCTTTTTTTTTTAATGTAGCCATAAAAATCCAAAAAGTCACAAGATTAGTATATGCAAAAATGTGCAACTTTTATTTACCACAAAACTGGTGAAAAGACTTTGATGACTTCACAAAGTCCTTGGTCTCTGATAATCAAAAATGTAAAATGCTGCCCCCCTGATTAGAAGTTGACTAGTTACAGACTAACGTATCCCCAACTTCTGCAGATTTGTATAGCTATGGATACAGGCCTGTACTATGATCGTGTGTGGGACTAGCAATGGACTTTATTAACACAGGATGGTGATAGTCGACATGTTTCACTTCCTTTTGTAATTTTTCAGTCTCGGATTTATATAATCAGACAGTTGTTTATGACCTTCCTCTTGGGTTACCGCAAAACTCGAGTTGCAGTTGTACCAGATGTAGAGGAGCGCTGCCGACGTGTGCTGTATGCAAATGAAAACTCATACCTTAAATCACCCTTACCCAGGCCTAACGAGTGTTTGTAAGAACCTTTAGGCTGTGTGCCCACGATGAGCTTTTATTGCGTTTTTGACGCTGTGAATTTTTGCTCCATCAAAAGCGCTGCGTGGTACAGTACCAGAGAACAATTATGGAAACAGGAACACATGGGCTACTTGCACAGTGAACAAGTCTGTATGATCATGTTCACACACCACCAAGAAACCTGAAGACACAAAAGAGAATAGTAAAACCAAAAACACTCAGTTTGAAAAAATGTTGCAGTAATCCGCAAGTGCTAGTAAAAGATGTAAAAAACAGGGTATTTGGTTGATACGTTTTTTGCAAAAAATGTATACTAAGCTGCTCTACCAATCTTCACGGTATACCCTTATCAGAGCAGTCCTAACTAATGTATGCAATCCCTATCTGATGTATTTAAAAACCTGATCATCTGTATATAACCTGTGTGAACAGGGTTCAGAGAGGACAAATCCATGTGTGCATACAGGGTAGAACAGCTTTTGTGCAGATAGCCCAAGAGGAGTGGTGGAACTCCCCAGTCTTGTAGACACAAGAGAACAATTATGGAAACAGGAACACATGGGCTACTTGCACAGTGAACAAGTCTGTATGATCATGTTCACACACCACCAAGAAACCTGAAGACACAAAAGAGAATAGTAAAACCAAAAACACTCAGTTTGAAAAAATGTTGCAGTAATCCGCAAGTGCTAGTAAAAGATGTAAAAAACAGGGTATTTGGTTGATACGTTTTTTGCAAAAAATGTATACTAAGCTGCTCTACCAATCTTCACGGTATACCCTTATCAGAGCAGTCCTAACTAATGTATGCAATCCCTATCTGATGTATTTAAAAACCTGATCATCTGTATATAACCTGTGTGAACAGGGTTCAGAGAGGAAAAATCCATGTGTGCATACAGGGTAGAACAGCTTTTGTGCAGATAGCCCAAGAGGAGTGGTGGAACTCCCCAGTCTTGTAGACACAAGAGAACAATTATGGAAACAGGAACACATGGGCTACTTGCACAGTGAACACACCTACAGTGTGTTTTTCCAATCCACAGCATGTCAATTTCTCTTGCAGTTACGCTGAGTTTTCTGTGCGTGAATTTCCCCATAGACTTGCATTAAATGCTGAAAATCTGCAGTTAAAAAAACGCACATGAATTTTTAGTGCTTTGATGCAGCGTAAAAGCATCCAAAATGCATGCAATCCGCACTTTAAAGGAACCTGTCAGTTCCCCAGTGCCCCCAGAACCACCAGCAGTTATGTCTACCTATCTAAATTCCCTGCCTAACATTTACTGTGTTACATTGCATACATAAACAGATCTTTAGAAAAAGTATTTCTAAAGTCCATTTATGATATGTAAATGAAGCCTTTGACTAGTCGATGGGGCATTAGGTTCCCCAGACTAGTCGGCCCACTTAGATGTTATCACTCCTCTGTGACACCCTCAACCCTTCTGGCAAAGCCTACAGCCCATGTCGAAACAACAACTTTTTGTCTGGGACTCTCTACGTTTGCTGAAATTCAGTATCAAAATTCTGCAAAATCCTAGTAAATTTGAGACAGGTGACAGGGACAAAGTTGCTATGTATTGTAATCATGCCCATCTGATATTGATGATCTTCGCGGAAGATAGGTCATCAATACATAAGCCATGGACAAACCCATTAACCTCTTTTAGTCAAAGGCAGTTTGAATTAGCTGTGCAAGAAGGCCATTTATTGAGCAATGATCAGCTTGAGTATTGTAATATTTGTCAGACACCATAGGCTCAAGAAGGATACCTCTGACAGACGTAGCGCTAGCTGCTCCATCCAGTAGATTCCAGATGAATCCCTGCCTTTACCTCTTAACTGCTGTACAGGGATCTAGTCTTAGAATGGGATCCACTGAATTGCTTCCTCGGAAGGGTTACTAGCCAGATAAGCGAATCAAAGGGGAGAGAAGTCAAGGTAGCTGGGTCAGAGCCAGAAAGGTAGCAAAGGTACAAAATGAGTAGGAAACAGACTGCGGTCAGATGACAGGAATTCAACGAACAACATAGGAGACAAGACAAGAACTTTAACTGGCAGTGAGTGTTAGATTTTCAGGGGTTTAAATACACGAGAGCCAACCCCCAACTCTCACAGAAAGAACAGAAAGGAGCCTAGAGTATGCACCATAGCTCCTTGACTGAGCATCACTGCAATATCCCCACAACAATGGTGCGGCACCTCTGAGCTTGTGAAATGGAAACGAGACAGACACTAGCCTGGATGTTACAGGTATATTGCCAATCATCGTTCGTTATGGGCAGAAGTACTCGCGTTCAAACCCATCTTTAACAAGGAGGTGACATTTCATGGCTAAGCACCTCAGATGTTCAGCAATGAGGGACATTTATCAGTTTCTTTCCAATTTGATACTGTAGTTCAATGTACAAAATGTCTCCATTTTGGGGCATATGGCTGATGTGATGAGTGGGTACATATGTCTTGCCACAGCTAGTGGCAAATTGCTCTACACCTTCAGAAACCGGCTGCATTTTGATATGTACTATATTATGTGTTGAAGACTAATCGAGTTCCTGCATCACATGGACATCGTCTTCCATCTCTCAGTCATACTCCAGTCATGCTCCTGTGTCATACATCCTTTTTAAAGCTCGCTTACTGAGACTCCGGATTTTTTTTTAATAACATCCCGTAGAATATTATTACATTTGCCTTCTTGCTTTAAATGATGGCTTTTTGCCTCAAAACCATCCCCCTCTTTAAATCAATTTTTTTTCCCTTTGACCCCAAGAGTTAACCTGTTGAAATGCGCATTTTAATAAATAACGAATCCGCCGCGATCAGGTCCCAACTTATAAAAGGAAAAAAATATTACACTAGCAAATTTACCCTGGAAATCTATAAATAAGGTGGGTAATTCTCAATCTCGGGCATCTATAAGGTCCATGTTAAAATTAGGTCACAGCACTGGAACCCCTCTCCATTGATCATTGTGTCAGCTGACAGCGAGATTACAGCATTGTCGGGGTGGATGATGAATATTCCTTCCTTGCACCTGCACGCCTGACTCCAGCGCTAATTCTGACACCATGATACGGTGTATTTAGTGCTCTATTCACAGCACGACCCTACGCTATTTATTATCCTCACAATATAATATTATCCTCAGCACGTATCCATGCAATATAATATTCGCTGCATACAGTAGGACCCGGCGAAACGCAATATTATGCTCAAGATGTGTTATGCCGTATGCAGCACGGCTGCAGATCTCATAAGACCTTAACACAACAAAATATCCCTTTCCCTCCATAATTTAGCCTTGACATTCAGGGCGGAAGTCGAGTGACTCGAGGGTTGTGTTTCTTGGTGCAGGTTCTGCATCGTTTTAATATTTAGTCATTTTTCATATAGGAGCGTTGATACGGAACAGGTGGTGGGGTCTGACACAGTAGTGCACGAGGAGGGAAAATGAAGAAATATTTAATGAGTTTTATATATTTTTTTTATTTCTAAAAATACAAAAAGTCATCTATATGTTGTGAAAACTTTTATGTGCCCATTTTGTGTTTCTCTCAGCCATCACCATTGGCAATTTAGTCTGAGAAAAGGCAATGAACTGCTACGGTTTTATGGATTCGTGTTCAGACATAGGGGATTGTCCGAATATAGCGGGCAGATGCTAAGGATTCTGGGGCATGTTCGTCAAGTACAGGAGACAACTGACTTAAGAGTTTTAGGATGATGGTCTAGCAAAGACGATTCTAAAACACATTGGTCAACATCGGGATTCTTTACTACTGATTCATGGAAATAGCTGTTGACACAGGATTGTTTGATAGTGCTCTCACACGTAGTTCTGTGGGTTATAAGTGGTCTGGGACAAAGGATTCTGGGAGTAAAGTGCTCTGGCACAGGATTGTGGAAGTACGGTGGTCTGGCACAAAGGATTCTGGAACAATAGTGTTCTGGCACAGAGGATTCTGGGAGTATAGTGGTCTGACATATAGGATTTTTAGAGTAAATAGGTCTGCCACAGGATGTTGGGAGTATAGTGGACTGACATATAGCATACTGGTAGTATACTGGTCTGGAACTTAGGATTCTGGGAGAATAATGGTCTGACATAGAAGATTTCAGGAGTATAGTAGTCTAGCACAGAGGACTTGGGGAGTATAGTGGTCTGGCACAGAGGATTCTGGGAGAATAATGGTCTGACATAAAGGATTCTGGGAGATTAGCGGCCTGCCTCAGAGGATTCTGGGAGTATAGTGGTCTGGTACAGAGATTTCTTGGAGTTTAGTGGTGTGACACAGAGGATTCGGGGAGAATAATGGTCTGACAGAGAATCCTGGATGTATAGTGGTCTTACACAGGATTCTGGGGGTATAGTCGTCTGGCATAGAGGATTCTGGAGGTATAGTGGTCTGGCACAGGGTATTTTGGGAGTATAATTGTTTGACATTTAGAACACTCGTAGTATAGTGGTGTGGAACTTAGGATTCTGGGAAAATAGTGCTCAGGCATAGAAGATTTTAGGAGTACAGTAGTCTACCATAGAGGATTTGAGGAGTATAGTGGTTTGGCACAAAGCTTTCTGGGAGAATAGTGGTCTGGCACAGAGGATTCTGGGAGAATAATGGTCTGACAAAAGATTCTGGGAGAATAGTGGTCTGGCTCAGGATACTGTGGGTATAGTGGTCTGACACAGAGGATTTTAGAGGCATAGCAGTCTGGGATGGGATTCAGGGAGTAGAGTGGTCTGGCATAGAGGATTCTGGGTGTATAATGGACTGGCATAGATGATTTCAGAGGTATAGCAGTCTGGCACATGGGATTCTGGGAGTATAGTGGTCTGGAATAGAGGATTCTGGAAGTATAGTGGTCTGGCACAGGGGAATCTAGAGGTATAGTTGTCTGGCACAGGGGATTTGGGGAGTATAGTGGTCTGGCACAGAGGAATCTAGAGGTATAGTTGTCTGGCACAGGAGATTCTTGGAGTATAGTGGTCTGTCACAGAGAATTCTTGGAGAATAATAAAGTAACTTAGAGGATTCTGGAGGTATAGTGGTCTGACACAGGATTCTGGAGGTATAGAAATCTGGGATAGGATTCTGGGAGTATAGAGGTCTGAAAAATAGCAAAATGGGCAGGAGATGCTTACCTGCCTAGGCCTCCAAACAAATGCACTATCAGGATGCAGTGGACCCATGTGGTTAAGATGGCGGCAACACAGGTGCAGAAATACCGATGAGGCAGCCACTCACAACCTACCAAATTAATGGAGAGGGTGGCTGCTTGGCATATGACTGCACAGTAGAGACTTGTATGTGGTGCTGTTCACACAATGGGAATGCACAGCATCCAGGTTAGCAGCCTATTAGTGACGCCCTTCTATTAGCTCAGGCGGGCTGCCCAGCGCTATTAAGATGCATCCCATGTGAACAGACACCACAGTTTACAAGACAGAATGGGCCCAACTGCACCCCGAAAAAATGCAAAAAACGCATATATAAAAAAAATATGTGAGGTATTAGTTTATATTCTGGCCAAAATATGTAAGCTCGTAACCCAACGTCACGGGTCCTGTTATGAATAGGTAATTCAGAACCACAATGGACCTTGAAGTTCAGAGCACACAAGTGACCTGACAAAAACCACAAAACATAGGACGAGCTCTGAGACATGGAAACTCTGCTGACCGCAATCCCTAAACCTATCAAACCACACTAGAGGTAGCCGTGGATTGCGCCTAACGCTCCCTATGCAACTCGGCACAGCCTGAGAAACTAGCTAGTCCTGAAGATAGAAAAATAAGCCTACCTTGCCTCAGAGAAATTCCCCAAAGGAAAAGGCAGCCCCCCACATATAATGACTGTGAGTTAAGATGAAAATACAAACACAGAGATGAAATAGATTTAGCAAAGTGAGGCCCGACTTACTGAATAGACCGAGGATAGGAAAGATAGCTTTGCGGTCAACACAAAAACCTACAAACAACCACGCAGAGGGGCAAAAAGACCCTCCGCACCGACTAACGGTACGGAGGTGCTCCCTCTGCGTCTCAGAGCTTCCAGCAAGCAAGCAAAACCAAAAAAGCAAGCTGGACAGAAAATATAGCAACAAAAGTAACACAAGCAGAACTTAGCTTATGCTGAGCAGACAGGCCACAGGAACGATCCAGGAGGAAGCAAGACCAATACTAGAACATTGACTGGAGGCCAGGATCAAAGCACTAGGTGGAGTTAAATAGAGCAGCACCTAACGACTTAACCTTATCACCTGATGAAGGAAACTCAGAAGCCGCAGTACCACTCGTGACCACAGGAGGGAGCTTGATCACAGAATTCACAACAGTACCCCCCCTTGAGGAGGGGTCACCGAACCCTCACCAGAGCCCCCAGGACGACCAGGATGAGCCATATGAAAGGCACGAACAAGATCGGCAGCATGGACATCAGAGGCAAAGACCCAGGAATTATCTTCCTGACCATAACCCTTCCACTTAACCAGATACTGGAGTTTCCGTCTCGAAACACGAGAATCCAAAATCTTCTCCACTATATACTCCAACTCCCCCTCCACCAAAACCGGGGCAGGAGGATCAACAGATGGAACCACAGTCCGCAACCACGTATCTCCGCAACAATGACCTATGGAATACGTCATGGATGGAAAAAGAATCTGGAAGGGTCAAACGAAAAGACACAGGATTAAGAACCTCAGAAATCCTATACGGGCCAATGAAACGAGGCTTAAACTTAGGAGAGGAAACCTTCATAGGAATATAACGAGATGACAACCAAACCAAATCCCCAACACGAAGTCGGGGACCCACACAGCGTCTGCGATTAGCGAAACGTTGAGCCGTCTCCTGGGACAAGGTCAAATTGTCCACTACATAAGTCCAAATCCGCTGCAACCTGTCCACCACAGTATTCACACCAGGACAGTCCGAAGACTCAACCTGCCCTGAAGAGAAACGAGGATGGAACCCAGAATTGCAGAAAAACGGTGAAACCAAGGTAGCCGAGCTGGCCCGATTATTAAGGGCGAACTCAGCCAACGGCAAAAAGGACACCCAATCATCCTGATCAGCAGAAACAAAACATCTCAGATATGTTCCCAAGGTCTGATTGGTTCGTTCAGTCTGGCCATTTGTCTGAGGATGGAAAGCTGAGGAAAAAGACAAATCAATGCCCATCCTAGCACAAAAGGCTCGCCAAAACCTCGAAACAAACTGGGAACCTCTGTCAGAAACGATGTTCTCTGGAATGCCATGTAAACGAACCACATGCTGGAAGAACAATGGCACCAAATCAGAGGAGGAAGGTAATTTAGACAAGGGTACCAGATGGCCTCTTCGGGATCGGCAAGGGCAAAAGCAACCCACTGGCACGAGAACAGCAGGGCTTAGCCCGAGCACAAATCCCACAGGACTGCACAAAAGAACGCACATCCCCCGACAGAGACGGCCACCAAAAGGATCTAGGCACCAAATCTCTGGTACCAAAGATTCCAGGATGACCAGCCAACACCGAACAATGAACCTCAGAGATAACTTTATTCGTCCACCTATCAGGGACAAACAGTTTCTCTGCTGGGCAACGATCAGGTTTATTAGCCTGAAATTTTTGCAGCACCCGCCGCAAATCAGGGGAGATGGCAGACACAATTACTCCCTCTTTGAGAATACCCGCCGGCTCAGGCAAACCCGGAGAGTCGGGCACAAAACTCCTAGACAGAGCATCCGCCTTCACATTTTTAGAGCCCGGAAGGTACGAAACCACAAAGTCAAAACGGGAGAAAAACAGCGACCAACGAGCCTGTCTAGGATTCAACCGTTTGGCAGACTCGAGATAAGTCAAGTTCTTGTGATCAGTCAAGACCACCACGCGATGCTTAGCTCCTTCAAGCCAATGACGCCACTCCTCGAATGCCCACTTCATGGCCAGCAACTCTTGATTGCCAACATCATAATTTCGCTCAGCAGGTGAAAACTTCCTGGAAAAGAAGGCGCATGGCTTCATCACCGAGCAATCAGCACCTCTTTGCGACAAAACAGCCCCTGCTCCAATTTCAGAAGCATCAACCTCAACCTGGAACGGAAGCGAAACATCTGGTTGACACAACACAGGGGCAGAAGAAAAACGACGCTTTAACTCTTGAAAAGCTTCCACAGCAGCAGAAGACCAATTGACCACATCAGCACCCTTCTTGGTCAAATCGGTCAATGGTTTAGCAATACTAGAAAAATTACAGATGAAGCGACGATAAAAATTAGCAAAGCCCAGGAACTTTTGCAGACTCTTCAGAGATGTCGGCTGAGTCCAATCATAAATGGCCTGGACCTTAACAGGGTCCATCTCGATGGTAGAAGGGGAAAAAATGAACCCCAAAAATGAAACCTTCTGAACACCAAAGAGATACTTTGATTCCTTCACAAACAAAGAATTAGCACGCAGGACCTGGAACACCATTCTGACCTGCTTCACATGAGACTCCCAATCATCCGAGAAGACCAAAATATCATCCAAGTATACAATCAGGAATTTATCCAGGTACTCTCGGAAGATGTCATGCATAAAGGACTGAAATACTGATGGAGCATTGGCAAGTCCGAATGGCATAACTAGGTACTCAAAATGGCCCTCGGGCGTATTAAATGCAGTTTTCCATTCATCGCCCCGTTTAATACGCACAAGATTATATGCACCACGAAGATCTATCTTGGTGAACCAACTAGCCCCCTTAATCCGAGCAAACAAATCAGATAGCAGCGGCAAGGGGTACTGAAATTTGACTGTGATTTTATTTAGAAGGCGGTAATCAATACAAGGTCTCAGCGAACCATCCTTCTTGGCCACAAAAAAGAACCCTGCTCCCAATGGCGATGACGACGGCCGAATATGACCCTTCTCCAAGGATTCTTTTACGTAACTCCGCATAGCGGCGTGCTCAGGTACAGATAAATTAAACAGTCGACCCTTAGGAAACTTACTACCAGGAATCAACTCGATAGCACAATCACAATCCCTATGAGGAGGTAGGGCATTGGACTTGGGCTCATCGAATACATCCCGGTAATCAGACAAGAACTCTGGGACCTCAGAAGGGGTGGATGATGAGATAGACAGAAATGGAACATCACCATGTACCCCCTGACAACCCCAGCTGGACACAGACATTGATTTCCAATCTAATACTGGGTTATGGACTTGTAGCCATGGCAACCCCAACACGACCACATCATGCAGATTTTGCAACACCAGAAAGCGAATATCCTCCTGGTGCGCAGGAGCCATGCACATGGTGAGCTGGGTCTAATACTGAGGCTTATTCTTGGCCAAAGGTGTAGCATCAATTCCTCTCAATGGAATAAGACACTGCAAGGGCTCCAAGACAAACCCACAGCGCCTAGCAAACTCCAAGTCCATCAAATTCAGGGCAGCGCCTGAATCCACAAATGCCATGACAGAATAGGAAGACAAAGAGCAGATCAAAGTAACGGACAAAAGAAATTTCGACTGTACCGTACCAATGGTGGCAGACTTAGCGAACCGCTTAGTGCGCTTAGGACAATCGGAGATAGCATGAATGGAATCACCACAGTAGAAACACAGCCCATTCTGCTGTCTGTGTTCTTGCCTTTCAGCTCTGGTCAAAGTCCTATCGCACTGCATAGGCTCAGGTTTATGCTCAGATAATACCGCCAAATGGTGCACAGATTTACGCTCACGCAAGCGTCGACCGATCTGAATGGCCAAAGACAGACTCATTCAGACCAGCAGGCATAGGAAATCCCACCATGACATCCTTAAGGGCTTCAGAGAGACCCTTTCTGAAGATTGCTGCCAAAGCACATTCATTCCATTGAGTGAGCACAGACCACTTTCTAAACTTCTGACAATAAATCTCTATCTCATCCTGACCCTGACACAGAGCCAGCAAATTTTTCTCTGCCTGATCCACTGAATTAGGTTCATTGTACAGTAATCCGAGCGCCAGAAAAAACGCATCAATATTACATAATGCAGGATCTCCTGGCGCAAGGGAAAATGCCCAGTCTTGAGGGTCGCCACGTAACAAAGAAATAATAATCTTAACTTGTTGAACTGGGTCACCAGAGGAGCGAGGTTTCAACGCCAGAAACAATTTGCAATTATTTTTGAAACTCAGAAATTTAGCTCTATCTCCAGAAAACAAATCAGGAATAGGAATTCTTGGTTCTAACATAGAATTCTGAGCCACAAAGTCTTGAATATTTTGTACTCTTGCAGTGAGAAGATCCACACATGAAGACAGACCTTTAATGTCCATCACCACACCTGTGTCCTGAACCACCCAAATGTCTAGGGGAAAAAAAAGGCAAAACACAGTGCAAAGAAAAAAAAATGGTCTCAGAACTTCTTTTTTCCCTCTATTGAGAAGCATAGTACTTTGGGCCTCCAGTACTGTTATGAATAGGTAATTCAGAACCACAATGGACCTTGAAGTTCAGAGCACACAAGTGACCTGACAAAAACCACAAAACATAGGACGAGCTCTGAGACGTGGAAACTCTACTGACCGCAATCCCTAAACCTATCAAACCACACTAGAGGTAGCCGTGGATTGCGCCTAACGCTCCCTATGCAACTCGGCACAGCCTGAGAAACTAGCTAGTCCTGAAGATAGAAAAATAAGCCTACCTTGCCTCAGAGAAATTCCCCAAAGGAAAAGGCAGCCCCCCACATATAATGACTGTGAGTTAAGATGAAAATACAAACACAGAGATGAAATAGATTTAGCAAAGTGAGGCCCGACTTACTGAATAGACCGAGGATAGGAAAGATAGCTTTGCGGTCAACACAAAAACCTACAAACAACCACGCAGAGGGGCAAAAAGACCCTCCGCACCGACTAACGGTACGGAGGTGCTCCCTCTGCGTCTCAGAGCTTCCAGCAAGCAAGCAAAACCAAAAAAGCAAGCTGGACAGAAAATATAGCAACAAAAGTAACACAAGCAGAACTTAGCTTATGCTGAGCAGACAGGCCACAGGAACGATCCAGGAGGGAGCAAGACCAATACTAGAACATTGACTGGAGGCCAGGATCAAAGCACTAGGTGGAGTTAAATAGAGCAGCACCTAACGACTTAACCTTATCACCTGAGGAAGGAAACTCAGAAGCCGCAGTACCACTCTTGACCACAGGAGGGAGCTTGATCACAGAATTCACAACAGGGTCCCCACGCTTACGAGTCCTACTCTAACCAATGCTAGCACAAAAACAGGATTCAAAGATCCTCCAAAAATTCAAAAAAATAGCAAAAAGGGCAGGAGATGCTTACCTGCCTAGGCCTCCAAACAAATGCACTATCAGGATGCAGTGGACCCATGTGGTTAAGATGGGGGCAACACAGGTGCAGAAATACCGATGAGGCAGCCACTCACAACCTACCAAATTAATGGAGGGGGTGGCTGCTTGGCATATGACTGCACATTAGAGTAGGACTCGTAAGCGTGGGGACCCGTGACGTTGGGTTACGAGCTTACATATTTTGGCCAGAATATAAACTAATACCTCACATATTTTTTTAGATATGTGTTTTTTGCATTTTTTCGGGGTGCAGTTGGGCCCATTCTGTCTTGTAAACTGTGGTGTCTGTTCACATGGGATGCGTCTTAACAGCGCTGGGCAGCCCGCCTGAGCTAATAGAAGGGCGTCACTAATAGGCTGCTAACCTGGATGCTGTGCATTCCCATTGTGTGAACAGTGCCACATACAAGTCTCTAATGTGCAGTCATATGCCAAGCAGCCACCCCCTCCATTAATTTGGTAGATTGTGAGTGGCTGCCTCATCGGTATTTCTGCACCTGTGTTGCCGCCATCTTAACCACATGGGTCCACTGCATCCTAATAGTGCATTTGTTTGGAAGCCTAGGCAGGTAAGCATCACCTGCCCTTTTTGCTATTTTTTTTTAAATTTTTGGAGGATCTTTGAATCCTGTTTTTGTGCTAACATTGGTTAGAGTATAGTGGTCTAGCATAGAGGATTCTGGAAGTATAGTGGTCTGACAGGATTTTGGAGGCATAGCCGTCTGGGATGAGATTCACGGAGTAGAGCGGTCTGGCATAGAGGATTCTGGTTGTATCATGGACTGTCATAGATGATTTTAGAGGTATAGCAGTCTGGCACATGGTAGTCTGGGATTATAGTGGTCTTGCATAGAGGATTCTGGGAGTATAGCGGTCTTTCACAGAGGATTCTGGAAACATAGTGGTCTGGCACACATGATTCTGGAAGTATAGTGTTCTAGCTCAGAGTATTCTGGGGGTATAGTGGTCTGGCACACAGGATTCTAGAAGTATAGTGTTCTGGCTTAGAGTATTCTGGGGGTACAGTGGTCTGGCACACAGGATTCTGGAAGTATAGTGTTCTAGCTTAGTGTATTCTGGGGGTATAGTGGTCTGGCACACAGGATTCTAGAAGTATAGTGTTCTGGCTTACAGTATTCTGGGGGTACAGTGGTCTGGCACACAGGATTCTGGAAATATAGTGGTGTGGCTTAGAGGATTCTGGTGGTATAGTGGTCTGGCACACAGGATCCTGGGAGAATAATAAGCTGACAAAGAGGATTCAGAAGGTATAGTTGACTGGCACAGGGGATTCTGGGAGTATAGTGGTCTGTCACAGAGAATTCTGGGAGAATAATAATCTAAGTAGAGGATTTCGGAGGTATAATTGTCTGGCACAGGGGATTCTCTAAGTATAGTGGTCTAGCACAGAGGATTCTGGGAGTATACTGGTCTGGCATGGAGGATTCTGGGGTATAGTAGTTTGTCGCAAAGGATTCTGGTAAAATAGTGTTGTGGCACAGAGGATTCTGGCAATATAGTGGTATGACAGGATTCTGGGAGTTTAGTGGTCTGACACAGGATTCTGGGAGTTTAGTGGTCGGACACAGGATTCTGGGAGTTTAGTGGTCTGACACAGGATTCTGGGAGAATAGAGGCACAGAGGATTCTAGAAGTTTAGTTGGACAGGATTCTGGAAGAATAGTGGTCTGGCATAGAGAATTCTGGTAGTACATCAGTCTGTCATAGGGGATTCTGGGAGTATAGTGGTCTGGCACAGAGGAATCTTGGAGAATAGTGGTCTGGCATAGAGAATTCTGGTAGTACATCAGTCTGTCATAGGGGATTCTGGGAGTATAGTGGTCTGGCACAGAGGATTCTGGGGGTATAGTAGTCTGGCACAGAGAATTCTGTGAGTGTGGTGGACTGACAGGATTATGGGAGTAAACACTCGAGTAGCAACAGGTTAGTGGTAAGAGAGCACTAGGCTGTGTATTCTAGGGAAATCTTTCACAAATTAATTAATATTTTGTTCTATGTGCTGTATGACGTGATGTCTACCTAACACTTGGGCACAGAAAATCATGTAGACTAGTTGCCTGATCGCCTTGTTAATTATCTCGTCTTCTGCAGCCACGCTCGGGGTCACATGTGGACGCCTTTCCCGTTTGTGTAATCTTGTGGGCAAACACCATCCATTATGACTGGAATACAAAGAATGAACATGATGTGTTACTTCTACAAGAAAATAATTAAGTCCTGTGTCAATACCATTATTTGTCGAGGTCCCGAACAAGCCAGCGCCACGTTTATTTAACTACAATTAAATAGTAGTTTCGCATTCACCCTATAGACTGTTTGAGCAAGGCCCGTTTGCGTAACATTGACTTATTTCCACTAAACGCCTGAGATGCATTGTCTCGGGGGCTCAATAAAGACCCTGCCTATTTTACTAATCCATATTGACTCTCAACATCAATAAATCTTAAAGCTGGATCCAGTTGGAGTAAATGCTCGCTAATTGTTCTCTACTCGGTAATGATTAGCTGGCCGTATTAGTGAACATTTGTACATTATTACAGCCATCAAACCTGAGGAAGAAGAACTTTCTCCTAAACCAAAAAAAGAATATTAAAGGAAACCTGTTACCAGTTTTGGGCGATATAAGTTACGGCCACCACCTTTCAGGGCTGATATACAGCATTCTATATTGCTGTATATCTGCCCCAACCAGTCCTGCAAGAGAAAAAAAATAACTTTTATTGTACTCACCTGCGGGGCAGTACAGTTCGATGGGTGTCGCTCTTCTTGGTCCGGCGCCTCCCATCTTCTTGCTATGCCACCCTCCTGCTTGCCTTGTGTGGATGACCCAACCCTGCATCATCCTCACTGGCTCCCCGACATTGGCGCTTCTGCACAGGCGTACTTCTCTGCCCTGTTTAGGACAGAGCAAAGTACTGCAGTGCGCAGGTGCTGGGGCTCTTTGACCTTTCCCAGCACCTGCGCAATGCAGTACTCTCAACAGGGCAGATAACTACGCCTGCGCAGGAGCGCTGTGCCAAGGAGTCTGTGTGGATGACGCAGGGACACGTCATCCACACGAAGTAAGCAGGAGGACGGCATAGCAAGAAGACGGGAGGCGCCGGACCAAGAAGAGTGACACCCATCGTACACTTTCTCCTGAACGATGAACTTCTGGTTTGTCCTGTTGGTCTTGAGCTTCAAGAAGAAATGTGGCCACATTACATGTCTATGCCTTTTGCTTTGCAGCTGTCCAGCCTCAAATGTTGTTTAGCAAGCTGAGCTCTCACTTGGATTTTTAATTATGGAGGCTGAATGATTCCTTTGTGAATAGCTACAGTAGAAAACTCTTGGAATATCTACTTGAAAATACGACTTCAAAAAATGAGAAATGCTCTAGGGGATGTCTTTTCACAATGAAATTCATTACCTTTGATGCAAGGTCTACCAGGTGTGATGTAGATCCATTCAGTTGCTATGGATTTGGCCTTGATCAAAATTGAGTCTAAAGAATCCCTAGGTTTCGTCTATGCCGGGAGACCCTGGTCTCTATTCGAAATATCTCATGTTTGGAAGACTTCAATACATGGTACTAAAGTAAAAGATGGAAAGTGTTGTCAGACGATTTAGAGTCAGGAAAGGCATAATTTTATGACAAAGATATAACGATGTACAGGCGGAAGGTTAGAGCTGGCAGGAACAAGGAAGACATAGTCAGAATGAGTTGACTTAGCATTAGGAAAAATGAGCATAGCACATCTTCACAGAGCTCAAAATCCAAATGAAACTAATTGCTTAGGAAAACAAAGCTCAGGGATGGCTGTTTAAGATGTCAGGAACACAAGTGCATTGGTTGAAGACAGGTTCAGTTACCAAGCACTGGCCCCTTTAAGAGACTTGTAGCTGCACACATGAAGAAGAGAAAGCTGTTGAAAGGTGAAGTAGCTGTGATGGGAACTTGGTCAATGGTAAGAGAGTGAGGAATTGCAGCACCTTACCTATGCAAGTAGTAATCTTATGCACACACATTGCTTTTTCTCATAAGTATATTGTGCTTTGCTTGTTTTTTTGGGGGGACATAGAGCATATCACTGCATTCAGCAATTTTTCAGTGTTTTTCACCCATTGAATGCAATGGGTAATGAAAAAGCAAGTACAGCAGTATATGAAACCCATTTATTTTTGTGATTTTTCCAGGTTTACTATTTTGTCTTCGTCACCTCAGATTGCAGTTTGGATTAGTACAGTTTAATTAAATTAGAAATGCCTACAAAGAAAACATTGGCCAACAAAGGTGTGAGATTGAACAGTGCATGTGGCTGACCAAGGTGTGAGATTGCACAATGCCTGAGCAACTCAAAGGCATACTAAATTGTGAAAGCTAAACGGTGTCCTACAAACTCAATGCTCTGCCAATGTCTTAGGCAGGGGCGCAACTTGAAACTCATGGTCCCCAATGCGAAAGCTCCAACGGGGCCCCCAAATATTTTAAATCTTTAATAGCAATAGTCTTTTTCTATAGGCCAAAGGGACTTTTAGGGCCCCCAAGGCTCCAGGGCCCGGGTGAGAGTGCAACCCCTGCACCTGTTGTAGTTACGCCCCTGGTCTTAGGTAAATTATTTCAGACAAATTCACCTCCCTCAGCTGTTACATTTGTATATTTATTTTTTCATGAACATATGTATTGTATTGGTGACATGTGTTCATACTTCTGTGGTGGAAGCAAAGCTAAACTTTGGGTTCCTGAAAAAGGCACAAAAATGCATCATAATATGCATTTTTGACACTGCTTCTCTTCTGCCGAGTGCAGAAAAAAAACGCAGCAAAAACGCCTGTGAACTTAAAAGTCTATGTTGACCTATGAAGACCTAGGATAAGATGCTAAACCAGAAGGTCCATTTGTAGACACATGTTTCTTATGTGTTTGCTAGAGATGAGTGAATCTTTAAAGGTACGGCTCAGTGAACGCCCTGATGTTTGCCGGACCATTCGTCGAACAAATCCGGACCCCATTGAATTCAATGGGGGGCAAAACCAAACGCATTGACAACACTTTTTTGTAGGAGCCAAAAAGCTGCCAAAACAGCTCAAATTAGAGGCAGGCACCAGGAAAAGTGATGTCAATTGACCCAGTTCACAAATAGTATAATTGCTTAGCATGGATGCATGGAACAGGGCTTGGACCAGTATTTCAAGTATTTGTATTTGTTTAAGTGATCAGTAACAAGTAGATGAGTGACTGGTGTAGGCCTGGTGGTCTGAAAGCCCTGCCAAGTTCAGGCAACACACATGAAGGAGATCCAACTTGGAGTCCAAACATTTCCAAAAATTAGGGACAGACACCAGGCAAAGTGGCATCAATTGACCACAGTAGAAATTTGATAATAGCACAGCAGCAGTCAGCCATGAGCCATACATGAGGCTAGCATTTAGAGCTTTAAATTTAAGTTTAAATTAAGACGAGGAGGGTGATGAACCTATATAAGCCTGCTGTGCTGGGAGCACTGATACCTCATGCAACAGCTCAAACTTCTTTTCTGCTCAGCAACTCTCAGGGGGCACAAATATCAGCTTGGTAGGCCACTAATCTTAGAAAAAATTAAGAATAATAACATAGGTTGTTGGCTGATCAATTTGACCCACAGTAGAAATTTGATAATGGCACAGCAGGAGTCAGATGAGGTATCAAGGTCTGTACCAGCTTTTAAAGTTTAGAATTGAAGTTTAAGGCTATGTTCACACGCTGCAGACTTTGCTGCAGATCCGCAGTGTTTCCCATGCGGACTTTGCTGCAGATCCACAGTGGTTTCCCATGCGTTTACAGTACAATGTAAACCTATGGGAAATGCAATACGCAGTGCACATGCTGCGGAAAAAGCAGCGCGGAAACGCAGCGGTTTACATTCCACAGCATGCCAATTCTTTGTGTGGAATCTGCAGCGGTTTTACACCTGCTCCATAATAATAAAACCGCAGGTGTAAAACCACAGTGGAATCCGCACAAAAAACGCGGTAAATCCGCAGTAAACCCGCAGGAAAAACGCAGTGTTTTTGCCCTGCGGATTTATGAAATCCGCTGCGGAAAAATCCGCAGTGGACCATTCTACGTGTGCACATACCCTAAGACAAGATGGATGATGGACCGCTGTAAGTCTGCTGTGCTGGGAGCCCTGATACCTCATGCAACATCTCAAACTGTTTCCGCTTAGTCACACTCAGGTGGCACAAATATCAGCTTGGTAGATGACTATTATTAGAAACAGTTAAGGATAGTAAGTCAGCTAGTTGATTGAAAGTAAGTGCACGCCTGCCGGTTTGAGTGCCCTACTGCTACAGACAACAACCATGAAGGAGACCCAACTTGGAGTCCACACATTTAAAAAAATAGGGGCATAAACCACTAAAGTGGCATCAATTTTACAATAGTAGAAATAGTATAATGGGGCTCTTATACCCCTTCCACTACAGGCAAGCCACTAGATGGAGACCCAGCTTGGAGTCTCCACATTTCAAAAAAATTGTAACATAAGCATCAGTAGCAACAGAAGGCACAGAAGCCACAACAAAGTTGTCACAGACTGCAATAACGCAAGATCAATGCAGCACACTAACATCTACACCATCGTCTTGTCTGCCCAGTCTGCAACTGGGTTCAAAAATCATTGGAGATCCATGACTTGTTCATCTTGATGAAAGTTAGGAGGTCTACACTTTCAGTGGACAGCCAAATGCTCTTATCTGTCATGACACCACCAGCAGAGCTGAAGACGTTCTGAGAGAAAGCTGGCTGCCAGTCATGACAAAACCTCCAAGACATAACGGATGAGCTAAGGCCACTCTTCCATTTTTGAAGACCAAAATGCAAAAGGATCCAAATTCACCATGAAAACATTGATATTGAGCTCGAGATACTCCTCCACCATCCTCTCCAGTCGCTCACAACGTGCCAGCCTTGTACTCTGTTCTGCTGGTCCACAGGTTGGTCTAAAAAATGTGTGAAATGACTCACAGAAATTGCTTCTGCCACTTAGGCTACTTTCATACTAGCATCAGTTCGGGGCCGTCGCCATGCGTCGGCCTGACGTACCGATGCAAACTGCGAAAAAAATGAACAAAGGGGGCAGCGGATGTAGTTTTACAACGCATCCGCTGCCCCATTGTAAGGTCCGGGGAGGAGGGGGCGGAGTTCCGGCCGCACATGCGTTGTCGGAAATGGCGGACTCGACGCACAAAAAAAGTTACATGTAATGTTTTTTTGTTCCGACGGTGCGCCAAAACACGACGCATCCGTTGCACGACGGATGCGACGTGTGGCAATACGTCGCAATGCATCGCTAATGCAAGTCTATGGAGAAAAAACGCATCCTGCGGGCACGTTTGCAGGATGCATTTTTTTCTCCAAAACTATGCATTGCGACGTACGTCACACGACACTAGTGTGAAAGTAGCCTTACACTGCTGCTGCTAATGTTTTTGTGTTGGCGACTCGACGTTCCTGGGCTTGAGAGTCTATAACTTGCATGTACACTGTGTGCCTCACTGCTGTCTTGGGGAAAACCACTGTTAAGATTGTCTACAAGCGTGTTTCCATAATCCAGCATGCACGCATCGTTCCTTTCTATGGGGGTAAGCATATGGAAAACTTTACTCTTGTACCGTGGCTATAACAGAGTGGCAACCCAGTAGTGAGCACTATTTCTAATCCTAACAAGATAGGGCAGCAAGAAGGCGCTCATGTGTCGGGCGCTTCCGTGAGGTTCAAGTCCTAGGTGTGTTGGTGACGAGATAACACTCAAGCTTGCTTCTTCTGTCCCCTCCCTCCAACTATGGACAATAGAGAAGGGATAATTACTCTTCCTCTCCTGACTGTTGCGCGCCCATCACCTCTTCATCTTTCTCTATTTGTTCCTCAGCTCTTGCACCTTCAGTAACAGTTTGTCTGGTACCATGAGCCCCCCTCGATCGCTACAATCTACCCTCCTTAGGCACCCACCTGTGCGACTACAGTCCGGAACTTAGAGATATTGTTATCCCTTTCGCATCCTTCTCTGCTTCCACCTCTTCCTCTGGGATCACCACCTCCTCCTGCAGACTATTCAAAGTGTGCTCCAGCATGTAGATGACCAGAATAGTGATGCTGATAATGGCATTATCAGCTCTAACCATCTTAGTAGGCATTCCTAAACTGTGCAGAAGGGTGCAGAGGTCCTTCATCTGTGCCCACTCTGCATGATTTGCACCACGTCTGTACTGCATTGGCCTAGGCTAAGCAAAAGGACATACTGCATCAGGCTCGTTGCTGCTGCCATAGTCGCTGCAAAATGTGCAGAGTGAAATTCCACCATGTCGGCAAATCGCATATCAAATGGTTAACCAGTAGACCAAAAAACTTCTGTAGCGATGCAAGTCGATGATCTGCGAGGTGTGAACGACGGCAGTGAGCACACAGCGAACGTGCTTTCTGCAGCAATGCATCCAGGTCAGCATAGTGGCAGAGAAATTAGTCTACCACCAGGTTGAGGTCGTGAGCCATGTAAGGCAGATGTGTGAGGTTGCCCCGGCGTGGGGCATCACCATGTTAGCACCGTTATCGCACACGGCCTTCCCTGGCTCCAGGTTCAATGGAGACAGCCATTGCTTAGACTGAGCTGTGTGGCTGCAATCTCCAAGGCATATTAATTTTAACGCTGCCTGATTGCGGTGAGCCTTGGCTGCGCAGTTCGGAGGTGGGGGTGGATTCTTTCTGCACTGTTGGAACATGTGTCTCATTAAGAGAGAGATTGAGTGGGTGGAGAAGGCAGAAGCAGTGGAGGAAGTGTTAGATGCAAAGGTTTGTTCTGCAAGCCTTGGGGATTCCAACACTTGTGGAGCATTCTCTGACCCCACAGCCACCAGTCTCCCAGTGCCCAGTCAGCGAGATATATCACCCCTTGCCATGTTTGGTCATCCAGGTGTCAGTAGTGAAATTCACCCTGGCATAGATTTTTTCAAGGACCTTGTGATGTTGTCTGTAACATTCTGGTGTAGCACAAGCACAGCTTTCTTAGAGAAATAATGGCAATTGGGATACTTGTACTGGGGGACTGCGATGGCCATCACCTTTCAGAAACCGTCTGTATCCACCAGGTGGAAATACAGCATTTCAGTGGAGATGATGGAGTTCAAGCTCTTAGCTTTGGCATGTGTATGAGGAAACATTATTTTACATGACCACAACTGCGGTACCAAGGGTTGGCCGATTTGTTGAGAGGAGGTGGAGTAGGGTGAACATGACAAACTGCTGGACTGTGAGTGAGGTGCAGGCGGAGATAATATGGTGGATTGAGAAAGATGTGATGTGCACAGTGAAAGAAAAACAGCAGGCATCTCCATTTTCATAACAGCTGACGGGCTCTCACACCCTCCGACTGTAGGGTGAAAGCAAGTGGGTTTTTCGGCCAGAGACCTGTGTGAGAACACTTGCCACGGTGTCAGAGAAGGAAGAAGCAGAAAATGAGGTTGATGGGACTGCCTGTGGTTGCTGAGGCCTGCTAGTCCGCATTTTAACACAGTGAGATTCCCAAACTAACGCATGTTGATCACACATGTGCCGGTTCAATCATGTAGTAGCAAAAATATTGCAATTTTTCCCTCTACTGAGTTAATTTTTGCCAATTTACCAGATACCGTGAGTTGGGTCATCCTTTACGGTGTCAAAAAAAGGACCAGGCTTGACAAACCTTGCTGCCCCTACATAATGCATGTCATGCAACTGCTCCTGGCCACAGCCAGAGTTGTGGCTGAGGAGTCAGTACTTGTCATGTTTACATCACTCTGTGTCTGTGCTGCAAGCCACAACATAACCTTCTCATCTTCCCCCTCCTCTGAGCTACTCAGATGCGTGCATCTGAGTTCACACCAAGTGGGATCTACAACCTCATCGTCATCCTCTAAGTTCTCCCACTCCTCACCCCGAGAGTCACCCTCCTCTTCCTGCCCTGCCTGCAAAGTACAGTCTGCGTGTGCCTCAGGTAGCCGAGTCTCATCAGGATCACCTCCACCCCTGGAGGTTAATGTCTGGTGACAATAGTCTGGATTCTGCTCAGACCCTACTTTGTCCGACCCTGGATCCAACTGGAAAAAGTTTTGGGCATCAGTGCAGAAGCTTTCCTCCCCTTGATTCTGTGAATCTTCAGAGCAGACCTCTGATGCCCATGGAATAGAATGTGTGAACAGCTCTGCAGACTCGACCATCTGTGGTTCCCCACAGTCAGTTGGAGACTGGTGGTTGGAGAGTTGAGACGTGGGGGTAAACCTGGTAATTGAGGTGCCACCTCTGAAGATTGTACTGTGTGATGTTAAGGTGGAGGAAAAAGAGGAGAGGCCAATTGATGCAGTGCTTGCCATCCACTGGAACACATGCTCTTTCCAGCCCTCATCTACAAGGTGCACCGCTGTGTGGCTGCCAAAGAAAGGAAGTTGAGTAGGCGGTCCAGTAACAGATGTTGTCAGTTGTCTTTGGATAGGACGAGACGGTGTTTGTTCAGTACAGCTTTCAGTAGCATTAGCATCTAACTAATGTACATGTCGAACACCAAGTCTATTCCCCTGTCCACTATTTTAACCAGCTGTTTCACAACCTTATTTTCTGGACCACACTATTAGCACACATGAGTTACATTAAAAAATGTGGCCTCCTGCCTGCACCACAATATTTGCACAAACGAGTTAGATTAGGAAATGTGGCCTCCTGCCTGAACCACAGTATTAGCACAAACAAGTTAGATTAGGAAATCTGGCCTCCTGCCTGCTCCACAATATTAGCACAAATGATTTAGCTTATGAAATGTGGCCTCCTGCCTGCACCACAGTATTAACCCAAATGATTTTTATTAGGAAATGTGGCTTCCTGCCTGCAGAACAGTATTAGCCCAAGTGATTTTGATTAAGAAATGTGACTGCCTGCCTGTGCCACAATATTGGCACAAATGATTTAGATTAGGAAATGCGGCCTCCTGCCTGCACCACAGTATTAGCACAAACAACTTAAATTGGGAAATGTGTCCGTCTGCACCACAATATTATCACATATGATTTAGATTAGGAAGTGTGGCCTCCTGACTGCACCCCAATATTAGCACAAATTATTTAGATTAGGAAATGTGGCCCCCGGCCTGCACCACAGTATTAGCCCAAACAATTTTGATAAGGAAATGTGGTCCCCTGACTACACCATAACTTTAGCAAACGAGATAGACTAGGAAATGTTGCCTACTGACTACACCATATTAGCACAAACGATTTAGATTAGGAAATGTGGCCTCCTGCCTGCACCACAGTATTAGCACAAATGATTTTGATTAGGAAATGTGGCCTCTTGTCTGCACCACACTATTAGCACAACTGAGTTAGATGCTTGAAAGTAGATTTCCCACAGGATCCTTTTAAAGGGAACCTGTCACCTCCCCACCCCCAGGCATTAGTAACTAAAAGGGCCATCTTGTGCAGCTCTAATGCTGCATTCTGACAATGTGGCTCTTTTAGTTCTTGTTCGTTGCACTGCAGAAATAATCGCTTTTTAAATTTGTCCCTCATACCTTCAAATCGTTCAGGGGGCAGGTCTTTCCTCCCTAACCCAGACCCACCACATCCGTCACTATACGAGCCAGTCGCCACCTCCTCGGCATTATTCCATTCTCCAGGCACCTGCGCTGTCATATTCTGCCTTGAGCATGCACAGTTCGCACTGCCCGACCACTGACATCACTTGATGTCTTGCGCACACACGCGTCCCAAGAATCCCAGCTCGAATAAATCATAAGAGACTGCGGGGCGGGATCTCGGGCTGCACGTGCGTGCAGGCGCAGTAAGCAAGACATCAAGTGATGTCAGTGGTGGGGCAGCGCGAACTACGCATGCCCAAGGCAGAATATGACAGTGCAGGTGCCTGGAGAATATAATATAATAATGCCAAGGAGGTGGTGCCCGGCTCGCAGAGTGACGGATGTGGTGCGTCTGGATTAGGGGGGAAAGACCTGCCCCCTGGACGATTTGAAGGTATGAGGGACAAATTTAAAAAGCAATTATTTCTTCATTAGGGGGAAAGACCTGCCCCCCGGACGATTTTAAGGTATGAGGGGCAAATTTAAAAAGTTATTATTTCTGCAGTGCAACAAACAAGAACTAAAAGAGCCTCCTTGTCAGAATGCAGCATTAGTGCTGCACAAGATGGCTCTTTTAGTTAATAATGCCTGGGGGAAGGGGGTGACAGGTTCCCTTTAAGTGAACTAGCTAACAATATACTGTCTAACTAACTATCTGACTACTTTCAGCAGCAGGAACCAGCCTCTCTGCGCTGTTACACTGACAAAATGGTGCCACCAAAACAACATGTCCGCTTTTTAAATTGGGAGAGACATGAGATTTCGGCAGCCAATGACAGAAATGCTTGTGTCTGGACGTTGTGTATGGTTTTTGCACCCCGATTGGCTGCCAGAATGTCCACACATTAAGTTAATTAAAAAAAAAAGAATTAACAGTCTGCCACTCCTGACCTCTTCCCATCCCCTCTCCTCATCCAACACATCCCCCTACCCATCATTCAGCACCAGTACCTTAGCCAAAGTCCTAACAAAAGTATTAGTGGAAACATGAGCATTTACTGGACTGTGCCCAAATTTTGCCAACTTTGAGGGAAAATGCTCCGGAATCTGAACATGAATCCGAATGAGCTACGTTCATGCTGAATTTGAGATTGGTGAATATTTTTCGAACAAGTTCGCTCATCTCCACTGTTTGTCCCTCCTCAGTGCAAAGCAGTGGACCAAGCTTGACTAGGTGAGAGGCCTTTGACTGGGCATCTAAGGGGGGGATATTTCTCTTTGTGCAGAGTGCCAAGCCAGCTTCAGGAGACTTATAGGCCATGCAATTTTTTTTTACACTTTAAATATGCAAATAGCTTCTTCAGAGAGAGTAAAGGTACCTTCACACATAACGATATTGTTAACGATATCGTTGCTATTTGTGACGTAGCAACGATATCATTAATGAAATCGTTATGTGTGACAGCGACCAACGATCAGGCCCCTGCTGTGCCATCGTTGGTCGCTGAATAAAGTCCAGAACTTTATTTCGTCGCTGGACTCCTGCTGACATCGCTGGATCAGCGTGTGTGACACCGATCCAGCGATGTCTTCACTGGTAACCAGGGTAAACATCGGGTAACTAAGCGCAGGGCCGCGCTTAGTAACCCGATGTTTACCCTGGTTACCATGCTAAAAGTAAAAAAAAACAAACGCTACATACTTACCTACAGCCGTCTGTCCTCCAGCGTTGTGCTCTGCACTCCTCCTGTACTGGCTGTGAGCCGGAAAGCAGAGCGGTGACGTCACCGCTCTGCTTTCCGGCTCACAGCCAGTACAGGAGGAGAGCAGAGAAGCAGAGCGCAGCGCTGGAGGACAGACAGCTGTAGGTAAGTATGTAGCGTTTGTTTTTTTTTACTTTTAGCATGGTAACCAGAGTAAACATCGGGTTACTAAGCGCGGCCCTGCGCTTAGTTACCCGATGTTTACCCTGGTTACCGGCATCGTTGGTCGCTGGAGAGCTGTCTGTGTGACAGCTCTCCAGCGACCAAACAGCGACGCTGCAGCGATCCGGATCGTTGTCGGTATCGCTGCAGCGTCGCTTAATGTGAAGGGGCCTTAAGAGGACTCATGAGAAACGTTCCTCCTTAGATCACTACTCAAAGGCCTCTCACCTATCCATATCAGATCTCCTGCTTTCCACAAAGGGGAGGCAAACACCCCAAACCCTGCTTTGCACTAAGGAGAGGCAAACTCTCTAAAACCCTGCAAATGGATTTTCTTGTTTGGGTTCTTATCCTAAGTCATGTGGTAAGGTTTGTTAAAGAGTCGATATTGACTTTTAGAATTACTACATCCAATATATGGCACTAGAGATCAAGTCTTCTTCCTTTCTGAAGCTATCTGCATATTTAAGTTCCCAGATGATTATTGCACGGCCTATATGTCTCCTTACACCGGCTTTGCACTGTCCACAATGAAAAATGTTTCCGTCTTAGACCTTCCCTATGCAGAAGTGGTGAGGTAGCAATATCTCTTGTGTTAAATTCCAAATTAACTCTAAATGAACTTGATTTCTTATCTCCATATTTTTGTTAATGCAGATATGCCAAATAAAGTTCCAGTAGAGCTTTGATGTATATGATCAGTATCAGATTTTATTTGTCTGGACCCACATAGAAGGGACCTTGACCGTAAGCAGTGTCAGCCTCTGTTCATCTTTGCTAAGATTTCTCAACATGACAGATTTGGTAACTAATTTTCCACCTGATGAGAAAGTAAAAGTCCCAGACCGACAAAATGATTTACTTCATGTGTGGAGAGAGTAATCTTTCAATCATTGCTGTTCCTAATCTGTGGCAGCTTTACATGTCAAACAAGAATGTCAGAGCACCGTATTGTGCGTCTGCAGTAACAAATGAGACCTGGACTCGGCCATTGTTCCAGCTGCTGACCTGCCAGAACTTGAATCACGGCGCAAGTGTAACCCTTCCAGTCTTTCTGTGCTTCAGACAGCATGACAAAGTGGAATTTATTAATCCTGGCCTCTCATTCTGCTGCTTTGTTTAACCTTACATCTGGCTATACGACTTGTAATAATTTCCAAGTACAAGTATTATATTTGCGTACTTGGACCAGGACCACGACAAGGTTATTTTTTTGAGAGATGAACACCTTAGCCTGGATGACACAATGATATTATTGTCCCATTTTGTGTGCATTTGAGGACTTTACAACTTTTCTTAATTTTTTTGAGTAGACACCCACAAAACGGATGGACTTTTGTACAAATCTCCAGACATGCAGAATTTCTGTCTAAGGATGTCCTGTGACCACGTAGATTCTTTGGACAGAGAGACCGGAGGAACTTTTTTTTATCATTAAAGCCACACATTACTTGTGAACATCCCAAAATTTGCCACCATGGAAATGGCCTTTTACTATTTCTAGAAACCATTCCCTGGCATCTGAGGATTTATTGTATTCATTGTTTCCAGCCAAATGTAAGTTCTTTGATGTAAGAGAACTTGAGTCGGCCACCGTTCCCATTAAATTGTCTACCCAGAAATTTATAGCATTAAAATTGATCTTGTTGCTTAAAGTCCATTGTTTAGGATTCTACCAAATGGCACATGGCATGGTGAGGCTTTGTCAAGACGTTCAGCTTCACCCTTTTAGTTACAGAACACTGGGCTTAGTATTTAGTAATTTTACCCTTTAAGTTGACAATGTAGAGCAATTCTTAACAGCTTTTTTTCCCAGAGGTAGCCAATTCCCTAATTTACATAAGTCATTAACAAAATCCAGTGTTTATGGTCAACTTCAAGGTTGCATTTCTTCAGGTACAGTATGTGCAGAAGTGATGACAGTGTCACAGAAACACTAGCTTCTGGTGGCCAGTTGGGAATAAACACAAGATCAGGCAGGTGCCTACAGAAAATGCAAAGCAGTCAGGGTATGGAAACACAGCAGCAGTTATACCAAAGCATATTTTGACCTAATTCTTAGGATACATTTACAATGAACAATTATTAACGATCGTTCTCTGTGCATGAAAGTGTAGTTGGCCTCATTGATCTGCTTCCATGTAGACTAGGGGTGGGGAACTTCAGGCCCGTGGGCCATTTAAGGACCACAATTACCTTTTCTCCGTCCCCGGGGCAGATTTCTGGGGATAGGAGTGCTTGGGACGTCAGCTGTGTTTTGATGGTCACTGACCTTTCAATTTCTTCTTGGTCTGCAAGCATGTGCACACAGTATTCACTATTGAACACTGAGGTACGTACAATGAAAAATTACTTCCTGACACCAGTGCCAGCGTCAAGATGTACTTTGTGGGTGGAGTTAGTTCACAATTTGTATGGCCTCCGAAGGATGGTATAAATATCTAAATGGCCCTTGGCAGGAAAAATGTTCTCCACCTCTGATGTAGGCGATCAGTGGTCATTTAACGAGCACAGGTTGGCAGGTTTAAAGGGACTCTGTCACCTGAATTTGGAGGGAACAATTTTCAGCCATAGAGGTGGGGTTTTCGGGTGTTTGATTCACCCTTTCCTTACCCGCTGGCTGCATGCTGGCTGCAATATTGGATTGAAGCTCATTCTCTGTCCTCCGTAGTACATGCCTGCACAAGGCAATCTTATGGCCCTATGGGAGGTGGAGCCGCATATTCATCACTGTAATGGGCGGCACCACGTGACCGCTCATACAGGAGAAGCTACGGCGAGGAGAGGAAGCAGCGAGGGAGCCGGGTAAGTATTTTATTAACAACGGGGGGGGGGGGGCGCACAGGGGGTGGGAGGGGGTTGGGGACAGGGATCTTTTTTTTAAACACCAAAAAAAAAAGATTTTTCATATCTTCTCTCCAGCGAACGCTGCTGGAGAGAAGAAATGAATGGCAGCTTCAGCACCACGCTGGGGGGACAGCGCTTACTGTAGCGCTGTCTCCTGCACAGCACACGGACTGCACACGGACAGCATCCTTGTGCGGTATGTGTTTTACACTGACCCATTGACTTTAATGGGTCCGTGTAATACGTGCGCTCCCACGAGCACTGACATGTCTCCGTGTTTTCCAAACGGACACACGTTCCGTGAAAACACGCTGACATGTGCAGAGACACATTGATTTTAATGTGTCTACGTGAGTCAGTGTCTCCGCTACATGAGGAAACTGTCACCTCATGTACTGGAGCCACTGACGTGTGAAACCGGCCTTAGGGAACTTTAATCCTTTTCTGGGATCAATTCATATGTTTAGCATAACAATAAATATTTTGTGTATGAAAACTCAAATTAGGAAATAATGTACCCCTTCTCCTTTTGGAGGGTTATGTTGGGACCACCCCTGACCTCTATAGGAACCATCCTGTTTCCCGAACGTGATAAACATACCATATTATATTTACATTGCTGTTGTCCAGTGCAAGACTGCGGCTCATCACTTTACAATAACAGCCATAAAAATGGCATCAGCAAATTGACTGTTTCAATAACATCTGAACTGTCGCATTCTTAGTCCAGACACTTAATAAATAGGGGTCATGATTTATGAGGCTTCGCTGGGACTATTGCTAGAGAATTGTTGAGTTTGATGGCTACTTTAATCAACTTTGGTCTTGGCACCAGGTTGCACCAGCTAAATTATTTACAAATTTTGTTTCTTGACCTTTTTTTATTATTATTTTTCACCCCTTCATAATTTATTCTTCTGCAAAATGCTAAATCATACTCACCACGTAACTACAGTTCGGTACGACTGTTCATTCTGATTGTTCCAAGGCTTGGCTGCTTGATTTTATATTTATGGCTCTTGACGGCTTTCCAGGCTGCCCTGATGGCTATAACTGAATATAAAGCGCTGTCATAAAATACACTATCAAAGACTAACACTTTATAATCACATATGGCTGTCAGGAGAACGCAGGCAGCCTGGGACTTCTACCAGACACTGTGCATAATATATTATGGGCCAGATGAGTGGACACTATTTGTGGAGAAACGGCACTTTCGGCCAAGGTATGGAGAAGTACAGACAAAGGCACCTTGTAACAAATTGGTATTAGGCTAGGACAACACATGTAGCTTCTGGTGCAAGTTTTCAGTCAAAACCAGTAGTTTATCTAGAATAAAAGGAAAGTATATGTTCACACAGAACTGTTTTTTTTTTCAGATTCTGCTTCAAAATCAACAGAGAAAAGCTTCAAAGCCTCTTTAAATAAGCTTTCTTTTGACTTTAATGGCAAAATGCGCCAAGGATATGTGCACACATTGTCTTTTTCAGGCGGCTTCCACCTGAAACCTGCCTGAAAAAGCGCTAAAAACACTAAAAAGAATGAATTACCTGCTGTGCACATGTTCATCTTTTGTTACTCCCTTTAAACGCTTCAGGCTTTGTAAAGTCTTGAAGAAGGTAATAGAAGTGACCTGACCATCCTCCAGTTGTCTTCTCCTTGGAAGCCGCCACTATTTTATATATAGAATATAGAAAGAAACTAGGACACCGCCAGTGGCGAAAACATCACAAAAGATGCTTCAGGAAAACACAGGCAGCATTTTCCTGAAGCGTCTTTTCCTTGGAAAACTCATTGGGTACGCCAGCGTCTACAAGAGTCTGTGTGCACATACTACTAGAATATACATAGTGATGTTTTATTTCCCACAGTGTGGAAAAAAGTAACATGTCAATTCTTAAGTTTTTTTCCCTAAAAAAAAAAAGTCCAAATCTGATTAAAAATAAAAAGACCCATCCACAAAAACAGCATTAAAAACGTCCAAAAAGCTGAAAATGTGATCACTTCAATAGAAGCAAGACCCAACCACGAAAACAGGGCATAAAAAAGCACCCGCTTTCTGTGGTCAAATTACTTGGGAGAACTATCTGCATTTAAAAACTCAATGCCAATTATACACATGGAGCGTGTAAGCACGTGTTCACATTGGCCACTGAACAGAAGGAAACAATGACAGAAACATAATGATTAACCCTTCATGACCCCAGCTTTTTTCAGTTTTGCATTCTCGTTTTTCGCTCCCCTCTTTCCCAGAGCCATAACTTTTATTATTTTTTGGTTAATATGTCCATGTGAGGGCTTATTTTTTGCGAGGCGAGTTGTACTTTTGAATGACATCATTGGTTTTACCATGTCGTTTACTAGAAAATGGGAAAAAAAATTCCAAGTGCGGTGAAGTTTGAAAAAAAAGTGCAATCCCACACTTGTTTTTTGTTTGACTTTTTTGCCAGGTTCACTAAATGCTAAAACTGACCTGCCATTGTGATTCTCCAGGTCATTATGAGTTCATAGACACCAAACATGTCTAGGTTATGTTTTATCTAAGTGGCGAAAAAAAAACTTCCAAAATTTGCTAAAAAAAATTGTACCATTTTCCGATACCGTAGCATCTCCATTCTTCATGATCTGGGGTCGGTTGAGGGCTTATTTTTTGCATGCCAAGCTGAAAATTTTAATGATACCAGTTCGGTGCAGATACATTCTTTTAATCTCTCGTTATTGCATTTTAATTCAATGTCGCGGCAACCAAAAAAGGTAATTCTGTCGTTTCGATTTTTTTCTCGCTACGCTGTTTAGCGATCAGGTTAATCCTTTTTGTTTATTGATAGATCAGGTGATTCTAAACGCGGTGATACCAAATATGTGTAGGTTTGATTATTTTTTTTTTATTTTGAATGGGGCGAAAGGGGGGCAACTTGAACTTTTATGATTTTTTTATCTTTTCATATTTTTAAAACTTTTTTTTTTATTTTTACTTTTGGCATGCTTCAATAGCCTCCATGGGAGGCTAGAAGCTGGCATAGCCTGATTGGCTCTGCTACATAGGAGCGATGCTCAGATCGCTCCTATGTAGTAGATTTACTGCATTGCTATGAGCGCCGTCCGCAGGGTGGCGCTCACAGCAATCCGGCAGCAACAACCATAGAGGTCTTCAATAGACCTCTGGTTGTCATGCCAACGCATCGCTTACCCCCGATCATGTGACAGGGTCAGCGATGCGCTCATTTCGGGCCGGATGGCTAGAAGCGCTAGTTAAATGCCGCTGACAGCCACATTTATCTAGTTAATAGCGGTGGGTGGATCACGATTCCACCCGCCGCTATTGCGGGCACATGCCAGCTGTACAAAACAGCTGACATGTCCCAGCTTTGAGGCGGGCTCACTGCCGGAGCCCGCATCAAAACGGGGGTTCTGACCTCGGATGTTCTATCCCATCCGATGTCAAAAAGGGGTTAAATACGGTGTGACTGTCTCAATTACAGTCACTGTGGAGTTTCACATTTTTTAAATCAAAAACATGTTAACTAAGTACCATATATAATTTTCATACACTATGCTGTTTATTTATTTTATTTACTGCATGGTATGTTTCTGTTTTGCTTTTTTTTCTGTTCAGTGGCTAGTGTGGACATGTGCTTACATGCTGCATGCACACCAGTATCCCAGTTCATACCTTTTGAGGTTGTTTCTGGCTTTGTGTATGTTTCCGTAGAGCATACCATGTTGACATGCATTGTTGGGAAAGGGCCTACATTTTTAATAACTGGTTCCTACATTTTAATGATACATTTTTCATCTTTCCCAAGCTATGGAAGTAGACTACATGTCCATGGAAAATCAACTGGCCTGAATTTGGTGTCGGGGTCGAGTTGTCCCTCTGTTCAGCTCTAGTCATTGCCACTTGAATTTAATTTGAGAAACAGCTGGTGTTAAGTCCTCACAAATAGCCTCATCCAGCATCTACATGCAAAACATCCCGCCCTGTATGGGAAAACACGGAGCAAAGGAGACACAGTCAATATGCACAATAACCAATTATTATGCCTGCGGATATTCTCCGCAGTCAGTGGGTGAATTGCAACACCTGCCAGATGTAATTATTGGGCTAGAACGATGTCCATACGGGCTGGTGAGACCAGATCTGTTCCTGAAAAGCAAACATTCATTTGTGTTTAGAAATGGGAAAGTGTATTCTTCTATTTAATTAGTATTTTTCAATTGAATAACTCGTAATTGGTCTCTTCCTTATCACATACATTCTTGGGTCTCAACAAATAATAGCTGATGTATTACATAAAGAACTTGTGCTATAGTCTGTGTAGTAACTTACAAAGTGTTTCGTCGGTATGGAGCTTTTGCTAAGCGCAATATGGGGAAGCAGAGATAATGGGTGGGATTCCTGGGATGGCGACTGTATATTACTGCTAGTAAATGCATTAAAGGGAATCTGTCAGCAGGAATTCACCCGCCACGCCATTTATTTGCATATGGAGCTTTTGTAAAGTCGAGTCTAGCCATACCTTTTGCTACACAATCCATTCCTCTGTTTCTGAGAAATCAAAGTTTTGACTGATATGTAAATGAAGCTGCAGGAAAAGTCAGAACCGGAGTGACACAGGCTTGGCAAAATTTTCCGTGTGTAACACAGCACAGGGCACTCATCTCCTATCTTTACGCCCTGGGCTTCTTCAAAGTGTAGGTCCTGACTGGGTGTTTGTACCCCATGCTGTGAGGGCCTTACACCCATGAAGGCCACCTGTAGCCGGTGGTGTTGGCTGGCCAGGTCCATAGGTTCCGCAGTTCAATAAATGAGACTTCCATTCAACCATACAGTCTTTACCAAGCGGTAACTTGGTAAGGGTTATGTACAAGCCATAGCAGGTACAAAGTCTTATGGATGTTTCCTTTACAATAAGAAGCATTCTCATTCACACAGTATCCTTCCTCTGCAGTCTACTCCAGGGCTAGTGAAGCACAGTTTCGCCCTACTTTGTCACAACCCAGCTTCTATGCCACAGTCCTGATCAGCAAGTCGCTCAACTGTTCTGCATCCTATATCTGTCACTGACACCCTGCATCTATCGCTAGGGACCCTTACTAGTCCCATAAATTCAGTCATCTTTAAGTCCCTTACCTTCGGCATTTGCACGCTTGGGGTTTTCGTGACTTGTTGTCCTATCCAAGGGCCCTTTTCTGGAAGGTGACTCTGTCTTGTCGGTTACTTCAGGATCTTGCTATTCCCCGGTCCTTAGTCTCTTGTCCCTCTGGTTTATCATTAACGCAGCTCTGCTCACTCAGCACCTCCTGCTCGCACTTGAAGTCCAACTCTATCAACTATTGGGGTTGAGTTGGGAGGCTCACATTCATATCAGATGGTCAGTGGGTTTTGCTGATTCATTCCTCATGTAGAGGGGATAATTCCAATTATAACATTGTATTGTTAGTTAAGTAGTCCTCTAATATAGAAATGTCAGTGGCTTCAAACTGAAGCTTCACCCCCACATCCAGATTTGAACCCAAACTACTACATTGTGACACTCCTGGTTAGCTAACATTCAACAATATTCCTTCCCCCAAGTACTCAACCAGCGTCAGACTGGAGCACCTTGGGCCCACCAGAGAAAATCATTCTTGGGTGCCCACTATGTAGATACTACAGAAATAAATACAAGACCACCAATTGTGCGATAAAACACACTGATATCAGGGTATATTATAATGTAGTACACATCTTAATGATATAGCAGGGATTAGGGTAGCCCCTTCGCAGAATATAATGTAGCCCCTCTCATAGAATATAATGTAGCCTCCTCATAGAATATAATACAGCACCCTCATAGGGTGTAATGTAGCTCTCCCCATAGAATATAATGCAGCCCCCATAATATAGTATAAAGCAGTCCCTCCATAGGGTATAATACAGTCCCCTCATAGGGTATAATGCAGTCCCCCTCATAGGGTATAATGCAGCCCCCCATAGAATATAATGTGGCCCACTCATAGGGTATAAAGTAGCTCTCTCCATAGAGTATAATACATCCCCCTCATAGAGTATAATGCAGCCCCCTCATAGGGTATAATGCAGCCCCATAGAATATAATGTGGCCCACTCATAGGGCATAATGTTGTCCCCATAGATAATGTAGACCCCTCAGAGTATAATGCTGCCCTCTCATAGGGTATAATGCCACCCCCCAAAAAAACATAATGCAGCCCCCCAATAGAATATAATGTAGCTACCTCATAAAGTATAATGCAGCACCTACATAGAATATAATGCAGCCCCCTCATATAGTGTAATGTGGCCCCCCATAGAATATAATATGGCCCCTCAGGGTATAATGTAGCCCCTGACAGAATATAATGCCACTGCCTCATAGGGTATAATGTAGCCCCCAGAGAATATAATGCAGCCCCCTCATAGGGTATAATGCAGCCCCTTCATAGGGTATAATGCAGCCCCTCATAGACTATAATGTAGTCCCCTCATAAGAGTATAATGCAGCTCCCCCAAAGAATATAATGTATCCCCCTCATAGAGTATAATGCAGCCCCTCTCACATAGTATCATGCAACCCCCTCAAATAGTATAATGCAGCCCCCTATAGAATATAATATATCCTCCCATAGGGTATAATGCAGCCCCGCATGGAATATAATGCAGCCCCCCTCATAGGGTATAATGCAACCCTCTATAGAATATAATGTATACCATCAAAGAGTATAATGAAACCCCACATAGAATATAATGTTGCCCCCTCGATAGAATATAATCCAGCCCTGCAGTATTATGGCCACCCACCAGTATTCACTCACTGATATATATATATATATATATATATATATATATATATATATATAAACCCACAATACTCACCTCTCCTTGTCGTTTCCCCACTGATCCTGGCTTTGCTCCAGTCTCATCGCGCACCGCTGTGTCGCAGGCGAGGAACTTTCTCCTCCTTTATTGCTTGCAACTGTATAGGCATCTATGATGCCGATACATTTGAATGCGGACCACTCTGGGGGGCAGCAGCGGTGGAGCAGCGGGTGATAGGAGGCAGGAGCTGGCTGCTTTGGTTAAAGCCTGTGCCCGCTGCTAAAGAGAAATGAATATTCACTGCTCCCCATGCCCAGGCTTTGGCCACAGCAGCCGGCTCCTGCCTTCTGTCACCCGCAGCTCCATGGCTGCTGCTCCGCTGGTGCCGGTCAGGCCCCCCTGAGTCACGGGCCCCATAGCAGCTGTGTGGTGTATCACTATTAGCGACACATCACTGGCTAGGGGCCCTAGGCAGCTGCTGGCCCTGTATGCCAGCAGATGTCAGTGCCTGGGCCCACCGGAGAATCCTCCGGCTCTCCGGTGAGCCAGTCCAACCTTGTACTCAACTGTTTGAATTTCCCAGTATCTGCATAATCATAATGCATTAAAAAAGTAGTTTTCCATATCCAAATGTAACTGTAGTATTTATAACCTTGTTTAGATCTATTTTTGTAGCTCCACTACAAGTGAACGTAAATTTAATCTCTCCAGATGTTCCTCTTTTCCTGTCTTCAAAATTTGACAGATTGTAATTTCCTCACTTATCCAGTCTTTAGGGAATGTGGCCAGCCCCTGTCTAACACGGTTCACTTCCAGGTTACTTAACCTCGCCGGTAATTGCACTGCAACTAATTGCACTGCTGCTGGTCTTTGTAGAGCCACATCTCTTGAGCTAGGAAAGAGAGGAAGTGGTTTTCTTGGGTGACGGCTGGAGGAATTCTTGAGTTTTGGAGCAAATGGACTGTGTAGTTACCATTAGGGGTAGTGTTAAAACGCACAACTTCATGATCTCCCATGAAGAGTCTCCTGTAATCTGCCATGAAGAGTATGAAGAGAGGTGCTCAAGCTTGACCTCTGCTCGATTCAGATGGCTCTTCAGAGTGCCGTTCTAGGGATCACAGTTGGTTCAAGTTGGGACAACCCAAGCAATCAATAAGTTATCATCTTAAAACAAACACTTTAAATTCCAGGGGCCATAGGCTAGTTGGGACACTGATCCAGGCCCAGGTACAAGAATGTATTATTTCTAAAAATGTCATTACAGAGTGCCACTTCCTGTCTGGGCCCCTGTTAGCTGCCCAGGCTTATGTCCACCACTGCATGGGACTAGTAACTGTCATTAGCAGTCTGTTGTTTTTTTTTGGGAAGATTATGGATAATATTTGTCAATAAACACTTTTACTCAAATGCCACATACCTTGGGAAACTGTCTTCATTGCCAACTTTAAAGCAGGCCATACACATTAGATGGCTGTCGACTGAATGTTGGTTCGGATGGTAGCCCTCCCACACACAGGAGTGCTTGTTTGGCCGAGCGCTTCTACGCTCTGTATGAGATCGACAGTCTGAATTTTGACATGCTGGATCGATATTTTCACCGAAAAGAAATTGTACGGAGTTCCCATACACTTTGGGCTATCAACCGAACCTGTCAATATCAGCGGGTACAGCTGAAATTATTCTAATGTGTATGGGTGGGTTAAGTCTTTAAAAGTAACTTAAGCTGGCCATTTCTTGTTAGTAGCAATTGGCTGTCTGGAACCCAACCTCATACACAAAGACTCTCTGTTTCAGGTACATACGTCAAATGAAGAAAGGGGAGTAATCCTTTCCAAGTCACCTCTTTTGGCCACTTCTAGTTGTAGCACTTATTTTTTTCTCATACTTTAACAGTCAAGGTGGCTCCCAATTTGGGTCATTTTCTTTATCTGTTCTCTTCTACTCCAAATAGAATAATATCTGGCAATAATAAGGTTTGCTGGTACTGCAGCTGTCATGAATGTTGCTGGACTAAATATGATAGCCATATGTGTTTGTATGGCACTGTAAAATAATGGAGTGAGTGGTATGGCCCCTTTATTTGACCACATGGTAGTGCTTCTGGAAGATGGACCTCCACCAGTCACATATTTTTGACCTATCCTAAAGTTGGATTGACAGCAGCTACACCATTAATTGACCAAACTTGTTGATTTTGTCTGCATCACCCTCCAGTGCATGGTCATCCTTAAGGATAGCCCTCAACATTGAAGTATCTTGTCAGACATGAAGTCACTCTATTATTTTTATTTTTGTCGTTGTTGTGTTCGCTCTCCTTCATTCACGGAGAATTATTAACATGAACTGTCCTGCAGTTTTCATCCTGGAATTTCAAAATACGCCTCATATATGCACACACCGAGTCTCCTGAGGCTTCAGCTTAGCTAGTTTACTAAACTAACCACCTGTCAGTAGCCAGCTAGCAAGCGATCGTGTTACTCAACAGTCTCTGGTGACTTTATTATACCTTAGCAACGTGTCCTGCCCTGGTTGTTAATCTAGGGGTCTAAAATGCAGAAAATTAACTCAGACAGCTGTGTTCTTAGAAGAAAAAAAAATAAAAACCCCAATACTAATCACACATGTTTTCTGTGGTTAAGGACCACCTTGAGAATGTCACCCCGGGAATACACAATCTCATTTCCTTTGCCTGGGTGTAGGAAAGGGTGACTGTGTCAGGTAGGCCGACACCTCCATGTCGGGTAATGGAAATTTCTCCAGGCGATGGGGTTTCCGGAAAAACATTTTTGGCCAAGTTTAGATGTGCCTCAGATTGTTCACATTCTTTCAAGATCCAAAGATGTGTAAAGCATGGCATCTCTACAGTCCATGTTGTCTCTATCTATAGCATATCCGTTTTCTTACAAAGGAAGCAGCAATATAGAAGTAGTTTTAGTTGTCGGTCTTTCAGCAATCATTGGCATATCGTAGAAATGTAGCAAAACTTGCTATTTTGGGAAACTCCTTTAAATATGTGTCTAGTCAGAATCCGGTGTCTGTTAAGGCCAATAACGATATACCAAAACTTCACACATCCTTTATGAAGGCACTGGGGGTCAGCGGGCTCCCTTGTTCTCTAGATGAAACCGCATGGATCAGGGATCATCCCACCTAACGCCTGCTCTCCTTTCACTGTGGGAATAACACTACTCAGACAACACAGGGTGAGGGTAAAACACTATGGCAGTACTTTATTGAACCACAAAACAGGCAGATAACACATAGAACAGTCCCAGGAAAATACCCAAGATAGTGCAAATTACAGAGTCTCACCCTTCCACTGACTAACTGGGATAAGAAGCGCTGTGACTTCATTGATTCCTGGGCCGACTACTCCACCTGTGGCACACACAGAGAGAGGAGGGAGCGACAAGCTTATGAAGATGACAGTCCATTGAGGTTCAAGGCCAGTTGACTGGAGGGTCACAACCTGGCTTCTCCGAACATCTCCATGGTGCCAGATGACTGGCGGGTCCCATGTCTTCCCCTGCCAACATATCCATGGGGCTCAGGCGACCGGTGGGTCCAAATCCTGAATGCCCCAAATGTATCCATGGATTCGCGATAGTCAATGAAGCAAATCTGTATTCTTTCAGCCGGGGCTGTGGTCCCCTAACCTTGTATCCTGTAGAATGACAAATCTGTGTCCCTCCTGATGGAGCCATGATGTCTTAGCGGCTGTCCTGTTGAGTGTCTCTGGTTCTATGGATCTCTGGATCTCTTGGCTGTCTGAATGTTTCTCTCTCTGTATATCTGGAGGTATCGCTCCTTTTTGTAGTTATCAAATGTCCTTCAAATCAGCATTCTCAGGTAAAGGGGAAGAATGGTGATGAGACAAATACAAATTGTTTGATTATGCAATCTATTTGCATAGTTTTTCCTCCTCTGTTTTGCAAGTCAACAAATCACCTGGCCTGGACAATATGTAATGAGCATATCTGCAAACATCGTTGTTCAATAACTCTGCATGAAAGCAGACTCAACATTTCAGACTCTTGACCAACAAGAAAGAAACACATAAATTCAAAAGTCAACGTATAAATAACAGTCTATTCCTCCTGGCTTGCTGAAAATAGATGTTTGGTTAATTAAGAAAAAATGCTGTGTCATCACATCTTTTCTTTTGTAACAGATAAATCCCAAAAGATTGCTTTCTACTCTATAAAAAATATCAGCACTATTGAGGAATTGCATGGCGTGACTGTCACCAATCCAGCCTTAACAGTCATGTTGCTATTGGTCTAGAAAGTTTGATAACCAGTCTACCCTAAATTTTAGTTCTTTTTGTCAAAGCAAAATTGCAGCAGAACTTGGGGTCTGAGGGGGAACATTTAATTTTGTGGAGAGTGCCAATCTGTCGTAAGGAGACTTATAGGCCATGCAATGCTCTTCTGGGAATTTAAATATGCAAATAGCCTCTTCAGAAAGGAAAAGAAATTTGCAATCCTAGTCAATATTGAACCTTTTAACAAGACCTGCTACATAACTCAGGATAAGACGCCAACCTAGAAAATCCATTCCCAGACACATGTTTCTGGGTGTTTAACTCTTCTCAGTGCAAAGCAGGAAGCCTGATTTGACTAGGTGAGAGGCCTTTGACTGGGCTCTAAGGGGGGACATTTCTCCTTGTGGAAAATGCCAATTCAGTGTAAAGAAAGTTTATAGGCCATGGAATGCTCCTCTGGAAATGTATCTCCATTTACAGACATCTTCCTCTCTGAAGAGGCTATATGCATATTTAAATTCTCTGAGGAGAATTGTATGGCCTACAATTCTTCTAACGCCGGTTAGTCTCTCTCCACAAGGAGAAACGTTCCACCTTAGACCACCAGTCAGACGCCTATCACCTAGCCAAATCTGAGCTCTTGGTTTGCACTGAGGAAGAGCAAACACCCCAAAACATGTTTCTGCAACTGGAGTTTTGTTATCCAAAGTCATGTGACAAGACTCGCTAAAGGGTCAATATTGACCGAACAGTGATTTGCCATGGTGAAGTAACAAGACTATCAAATATCCATGTTTTGTAAAATTAAACATTATCACAGTTGGCCGTTACTGGCATGCTAATGTGAGGTCATCATGCAGACCACCCACCTTTGACAGGAAAGAGCGCTTTGTAATGAAGCACACACAGAGCTCCCCTCAGCATAGTACCCACCAACCCACTTAGAAAAGTGCACTGTCTAATTAGAGAAATAAAATACTCTCCTAGCCCCGTTCACACGATGAGCTGATTCAGCTGATGGCTTGTGTGGCCAGACACAGCACCCACAATCTGCTGATAGTTTCCTGCTCCACCATTGTATTTAACAGTATCCATGTCCTTTTGCAAATGGGATATGATGCTCACTTTCCAGGACAGTTTCCCAAGTCTACTAATGTCCCACTGGATCTGGTATGATTTGTGATCGACATCACACACTCCTATTAGCTAGGAGCAGGCAGCAGATGAATAATATAAGATTCTTTGTGAAAAGGATTATTTTTAGACTATGTTATGCCCAGAGAACCATCCTGATTGCCCAAAATGTTCTGCCCAAAAAAAGATCCAAATGGCATGTGAGCTTTATACCTTCAATTCATACGTGTGAGTGTATTACACACAGACCATCCAATATCCAGACTCCGGTATACGGTCACATACATCACACTCACGAACACGAGAACAATGAGCGGTCTCTGTGCAGATGCTGCTCGCCAGATATGGGAAAGAATTTTATAGCGACAATGGTTTCCAGATGTTTTTCGCAGGGGTCCCGGTCGCACCCGCTCTGTGATTGCTACAGCAAGTACCTTAATGTCTTATTTATTTGTGTTTTATAAACCAAAATAGCCATGGATAATGAAAAGCCCCAGGACTCCTCCAGTTCTAAGTAGCTCCTTCCAGTTCTCGCTGTCTGATCCTTCTGATTTGGGGATGATGTAAATGTCTACAGTTCATTATTGTAGTGTTTAGATTGGACATATGAAGAAGATTTAGTTTACAGTGTTGGTTCTCATTCTACAGATATTACTATTTATTGAGGCTTTTTTTCAAGGCAGTGCTCCATAGGAAAAAAAAGCAAAGTAGCTCATACCACCTACCAATTGAGTCTATATAATGAGGGCTGAGCCCCCTCCAGAATCATCTCATTCATCCAACTTGTATCCTGCTCTGTACTGATTACAGGCAAAAACCCTGAAACAGTGTTATCCAGTTCGGTTGGTATGAGCTACTTTGCATATTTTTTCCCAACGAGCATTGCCTTAAAAATACGTCTCCAGACATAAGTGAGTCTCTTCAAAGAGAGCTGGTTCCTCTCCCTGTGCTGTGTCAGACTGTGATGGTATGTTCTGTTTTTCAGGTGCCGAGTCTAGATACCTAGACTGTACACGACAGTAAGGCTAGGTTTCCATTGCGTTAGTGGGTATCCGCTAACGAAATCCGTTACATAGCGCCACTAACGCAATGTAACGGATCCATTAGCACACCCATTTATCGAACGCTGTCTGCAGCATTTTTGGGTCCGTTCTCGCTAGCACAGATCGGGCATCTGCACTAGCGTGATCGCTAAACGCAATCCCTTTTTGGACATTGCGTTAACGCAGTCCATTAGCGTATGCGCTAAACGGACTGCACTAACGCAATGTGAACCTAGCCTTATAGTTACGGTAGAGACCACGCAGTCACACTCCAAAAAATTGGCTCCTTCTCATGGTGGGATGACTTATCCTTCCGACCCATCATTAGTGTCTTAAGGCATCTCATTTAGCCAACCAGTATCCTGAAACTGTGGGTTTCTAGCTTGGCTGGTACAAGCTACTTTGCATAGTTTATAGGGTTTTTAAGTTTTAACCCACTATTTTATAAGAGCCCAATGTTATTTTTTATAGCAGCAATTCCTTTGGATTCTGTGTGTCTGCATGGGTTATTTGTGGGAGAGTCCGCAATATGGGTGGTATCTTATTGATGGGTGAAAGTCCGATTACTGGGACTGACACTGATCATCAGCACAGTGAATTTTTATCCTCAACGGGGCACTTTCATCCCCATTACGTTAGAGCAGCAATGACCAACCACTACTCCATTAATTTTTTATGGGGCTGCCGGGGAAGCTGACCGCTCGACAGCTCCATGGAGACAGATTGGGCAGAAGTGCTCTACGGTTCCATTCTAATTTAGACAATGACCTGTTCTGCCAAACTGTGCAGGTCCCAATTTTCAGACCCCATTGATCAATAAGTTACCATCCATTGGATAGGTGATAGCTTATTTTCATTGGAGAAACCCTTTGATAACCCCCATAGTACATATGAATTTTCATATAGATCTTCCATTCTCAGTATCTCAGTGCATAGTCCCTGCTTGAAAATCCAAGTAAGCATTGTATGACTGTGGGAGTATAACTGGAAAGGAAAATGTGGGTATACATTTTTTTTGTAACTCTTGAAAGATCAATGAGGCTCTCAGAAAAAGAAACTTCTTCCCAGCAGAATTGCAAATATCAAGGGGGTTATCCAAACCTCCTGGAAACCAGTTCTTCTTGTAGGTTTTTTGTGCGTTTCCCTGGAGTGCTTTATTATTAGACAAACTTCTGATATTCACTTAGTAACATAGTAACATAGTTAGTAAGGCCGAAAAAAGACATTTGTCCATCCAGTTCAGCCTATATTCCATCATAATAAATCCCCAGATCTACGTCCTTCTACAGAACCTAATAATTGTATGATACAATATTGTTCATAGTAACATAGTTAGTATGTTAACTTGTACAATCTTTGCGTGTAAAACAAAATATGTGGAGGGTGCGTGGCCACGTAAAAGAAGGTGTGGGCACAGACACACACTATGGAAGATGCACACAGACTCCTCCTGGTAAGGCTTGTGGGCAAGTTTGCAAATAGGTGACCACAAGACTTCACTAGCCAAAATCTATTCTAGGAACAGTAGCTCTGGAGCACAAGCTTCTTCTTTGACAAGCAAAATACTGTAAAGGCCTCCAAAAAAACTGATTTAATCATTATCAAGTTGACTGCGGGTAGCTGAGAAGACAAAATCTAATATATAAGAAGTTGTCTTATTTACTGATGAGGATCAATTGATACCAAAAAATGTCAGTTTCCACATTGTGGCCATGGGAAATTCAACATCACTCCAGAGAGAAGTGCCGTCACTCCATAGGGTATAAGTGATGCAAGCCCAGTGGAGCCAAGGGGAATTAATCTATGATAAAAACTTGATTCGGATAGGTTTCTGACCCAATGAACATTTTTACTCCTCTCGTTAGTATAATCAGATTGTCAGCTCTTCTTAGTTTACACCCTTAATCTGCTGTATTCACTGATTTACTTGCCTCGTTAATTCCTACTCATGACGGTTATCCCCAAGAGCATTTTTTACAGAATGCTGCATAAACAGCCCCTTATCTCTAGTGGATGGCTTGTTTGTGCTAATTATGACCAGTTAAAGCCCAGATCCAGCCCCGAAGCCAGAGGTTTGGTGAATAGGCAACACGTCAATCGAACAGGCTGATCCTATTATTGATACTTGTGTGTGAGAGGTCATATCCGCGGTACCTGGATTGTGGTGCCATTCCCAGCACTCCTTGCTTCAACGAAATTTTGAATCTGCCTGATAATATGCAGATGGAGGCACGGTGATCTCATGTGCATGTGTCCCCTGTGTAAATCTTTCCTCATGATGGAGATGTTGGTCTCACTCTACATTTATGAATTTGGTGCATATATCATCTCACTTTGACATCTGATACGTTTCAGTAGGCCATTTTTATGTATAGTAGACCAAGGTTGACAATAAAGGCATTGACTAAAATACATATAATGCACAACAATTTATGTATTTTTTTACATGTGAATGGTATTGTACTATATGTCCATTGAGTGGAATGCATCAGCGACTTCTGTTGGAGCTATACGTGAGGATATCTTCCCAACAGGAGGATCAATCTTGAAGTAAACATAGCCTGCAGCGTGATGCTGCATCTTAGGCCGGTTTCACACGTCAGTGGCTTCGGTACGTGAGTTGACAGTTTCCTCACGTACCGGAGACACTGACTCACGTAGACACATTGAAATCAATGTGTCTCTGCACATGTCAGCATGTTTTGACGGACCGTGTGTCCATGTGCAAAACACGGAGACATGTCAGTGTTCGTGGGAGCGCACGGATTACACGGACACATGTGCTGTGCAGGAGACAGCGCTACAGTAAGCGCTGTCCCCCCAGCGTGGTGCTGAAGCCACCATTCCTATCTTCTCTCCAGCAGCATTCACTGGAGAGAAGATATGAAAAATCCTTTTTTTTTTTTTTCGTGTTTAAAATAAAGATCCCTGTCCCCAACCAGCTCCCACCCCCTGTGCGCCGCCCTCTGTTAATAAAATACTCACCCGGCTCCCTCGAAGCGTCCTCTCAGCGCCAGCTTCTCCTGTATGAGCGGTCATGTGGTGCTGCCGATTACAGTCATGAATATGCGGCTCCACCTCCCATAGGGGTGGAGCCGCATATTCATGACTGTAATGGGCGGCACCACGTGACCGCTCATACAGGAGAAGGTGCGGCGAGGAGAGGACGCTTCGAGGGAGCCGGGTGAGTATTTTAGTAACAACGGGCGGGCGCACAGGGGATGGGAGGGGGGTGGGGACAGGGATCTTTATTTTAAACACAAAAAAAAAAGGATTTTTCATATCTTCTCTCCAGCGAACGCTGCTGGAGAGAAGATATGAATGGCGGCTTCAGCACCAGATGCAGGGGACAGCGCTTATCTCTAGCGCTGTCTCCTGCACGCTCCGTGTGGTACCCAGTCGGCACACGGGCGGCACACGGCTGCCGCACGTGTGCCACACGGATGGCCTATGTGAGCTCACGGATAGAGTTGAGCGACCTTGACCTTTTTAGAGTCGAGCCGGGTTTTGCGAAACCCGACTATGTCCAAAGTCGGGTCGAGTGAAATCGGCCGATTATGACGTAAAGTCGGGATCGACCGAAACACGAAACCCAATGCAAGTCAATGGGGCAGCATAGTCGGCAGTGAGTGGGGGCCAGGAAAACACCTAGAGTGCCCATTTTAATGTCAAAACCATCCATTCTTCTTAATGAAGCTTGTCAAGCGTAATTTACCTTAAAATAATTGGAAGGCATTTGAAATTGGGGGTCATTTGGCTAAAGTTGTGGGGGGTAGGGCTGGTTCAAGTAATTAGTGGGCCCAGTAAATCTGGACCACGTCACGGCAGTGGAGCAGGGAGAGGTAAGTATTTCAACTTTGCAAGTGCTGTGATCCTGAGCAAGCAGGGGGGGGCCCACTCGTTGGCATTGGCACTGGCACAGGGCCCCTCAAAGTACAGCGGTGTGTTTGCACGGCGGGGGCGCCTCCCACCGGCAGCAACACTTTTGCGTACTATGAGAGGCCCTGTGCCAGTGACGTCGCCAACTAGTATTCCTCCCCCCACCTGATGAAGGAACCTGCACTTTCATCTGCACCTTCCTCTTTGTCCCCGTGTAAGGTGGTATGGTATGCGGGAAGAGCAACCTGACTTTCAGCAGGGTCACAATGTTGTTGTGTAGCGTGCACGGGGAATGTTGCGTTATGGGTCAATGTACCAGCAGACTCATCTATCACTGGCTGGGCAATGGGCACGATGAAGTGGAAACACAGATATAGGCCCAAAGAAGAAAGTGGGCTAAATGCAGTTCAAAATTGGTAACACAGGAATAACCAGGGGGCATTGCAGTGGAGGACAACTGGAATGAGAGGCTGACACAGAGAGTAGGGCCAAATCAGTAAGTAGTCGAAATGCAGTTCAAAATTGGCAACCGTAGTAAACAGGCGGCACAGCTTTGTTCAGTGGAGGAGAACAGCAAGGAGTGGCAGACACCGATAGTAGGCCCCAACCCAACTAGTAGGCCAAATGCAGTCTAACATTAACAACTACTTAACGAGAGGCTGAAAATGGAATTTCAGGACAGGAAACCAGGAGAACAGCAAGGAGTGGCAGACACCGATAGTAGGCCCCAAACCAACTAGTACGCCAAATGCAGTTGTTCCATTTAACCACAATTTAATGAGAGCCTGAAGATAGAAGCTCAGGAAAGGCAACCTGGGGAACACCTTGGAGTGTAACACAACCTCTCTCTACACCACGGAAGGGCTGATTCTTAGGAAGGAAGGCTGTTGTAAATAAGCATTGCGCGTCCGAGGGTGATTATATTCTTATTCGGTATCTACTCACCCTCGGACGCGCCATGCTTCTTGATTTGTAATTAATGTTTATTTGCAATGTGCTTTTGACTTACTCAATTATTTTTTTAATTATTGATTTTATTAAATTAATAGTTTAACATCTTATTGGAAATAATTTAAAGGAGACGCGACAGGACAACACTCGGTGGATGCCATATCTGTGTTAACAACTCCAAAAAACTTTCAGTTAACTTCTTGCAGGAGAAAGAAATTGTAGCTGTTGGACCTTTGTAGTACAGTTCCAGATATTTGTTGTGTGTTTGTTTTGATTGTTAAAATGTCTGCATTTGAGATCTCAACACGATCTTATTTTTTATAATCAAATTAATTTTTTAAATATTTTATTAGGTTGGTTCAAGGGGTACACGGGCCGCAGTAGACAGGTCAGTGGAGGCCTAGTGGAAGGAGGGACCACAGACAGGCATCGAAGGCCTAAAATAATAACACATGGCTGTAGGCAATTTTAAATTGGTTCCAGGGGTACACGGGCAGCAGTGCCCTGGTCAGTGTAGTAGTAGTTGAAAGAATGGACCGCAGACAGGCATCGAAGGCCTAAAATAAAAAAATTGGGCTGGCTGTAGGCAATTTTAAATTGGTTCCAGGGGTACACGGGCAGCAGTGGTGTGGTCAGTGGAGGCCTAGTGGAAGGAGTGACCGCAGACAGGCATCGAAGGCCTAAAATATTAACACATGGCTGTAGTCAATTTTAAATTGGTTCCAGGGGTACTTGGGCAGCAGTGCCCTGGTCAGTGTAGTAGTAGTTGAACGAATGGACCGCAGACAGGCATCGAAGGCCTAAAATAAAAAAATTAGGCTGGCTGTAGGCAATTTTAAATTGGTTCCAGGGGTACACGGGCAGCAGTGGTGTGGTCAGTGGAGGCCTAGTGGAAGGAGTGACCGCAGACAGGCATCGAAGGCCTAAAATAATCACACATGGCTGTAGGCAATTTTAAATTGGTTCCAGGGGTACACGGGCAGCAGTGGTGTGGTCAGTGGAGGCCTAGTGGAAGGAGTGACCGCAGACAGGCATCGAAGGCCTAAAATAATAACACATGGCTGTAGGCAATTTTAAATTGGTTCCAGGGTTACACGGGCAGCAGTGGTGTGGTCAGTGGAGGCCTAGTGGAAGGAGTGACCGCAGACAGGCATCGAAGGCCTAAAATAATCACACATGGCTGTAGGCAATTTTAAATTGGTTCCAGGGGTACACGGGCAGCAGTGGTGTGGTCAGTGGAGGCCTAGTGGAAGGAGTGACCACAGACAGGCATCGAAGGCCTAAAATATTAACACATGGCTGTAGTCAATTTTAAATTGGTTCCAGGGGTACTTGGGCAGCAGTGCCCTGGTCAGTGTAGTAGTAGTTGAAAGAATGGACCGCAGACAGGCATCGAAGGCCTAAAATAAAAAAATTGGGCTGGCTGTAGGCAATTTTAAATTGGTTCCAGGGGTACACGGGCAGCAGTGGTGTGGTCAGTGGAGGCCTAGTGGAAGGAGTGACCGCAGACAGGCATCGAAGGCCTAAAATAATAACACATGGCTGTAGGCAATTTTAAATTGGTTCCAGGGTTACACGGGCAGCAGTGGTGTGGTCAGTGGAGGCCTAGTGGAAGGAGTGACCGCAGACAGGCATCGAAGGCCTAAAATAATCACACATGGCTGTAGGCAATTTTAAATTGGTTCCAGGGGTACTTGGGCAGCAGTGCCCTGGTCAGTGTAGTAGTAGTTGAAAGAATGGACCGCAGACAGGCATCGAAGGCCTAAAATAAAAAAATTGGGCTGGCTGTAGGCAATTTTAAATTGGTTCCAGGGGTACACGGGCAGCAGTGGTGTGGTCAGTGGAGGCCTAGTGGAAGGAGTGACCGCAGACAGGCATCGAAGGCCTAAAATAATAACACATGGCTGTAGGCAATTTTAAATTGGTTCCAGGGTTACACGGGCAGCAGTGGTGTGGTCAGTGGAGGCCTAGTGGAAGGAGTGACCGCAGACAGGCATCGAAGGCCTAAAATAATCACACATGGCTGTAGGAAATTTTAAATTGGTTCCAGGGGTACACGGGCAGCAGTGGTGTGGTCAGTGGAGGCCTAGTGGAAGGAGTGACCACAGACAGGCATCGAAGGCCTAAAATATTAACACATGGCTGTAGTCAATTTTAAATTGGTTCCAGGGGTACTTGGGCAGCAGTGCCCTGGTCAGTGTAGTAGTAGTTGAAAGAATGGACCGCAGACAGGCATCGAAGGCCTAAAATAAAAAAATTGGGCTGGCTGTAGGCAATTTTAAATTGGTTCCAGGGGTACACGGGCAGCAGTGGTGTGGTCAGTGGAGGACTAGTGGAAGGAGTGACCGCAGACAGGCATCGAAGGCCTAAAATAATAAAACATGGCTGTAGGCAATTTTAAATTGGTTCCAGGGGTACACGGGCAGCAGTGGTCTGGTCAGTGGAAGTCTAGTGGAAGGAGTGACCGCAGACAGGCTTCGAAGGCCTAACATAACAAACTTGGGCTGGCTGTAGGCACTTTTAAATTGGTTCCAGGGGTACATGGGCAGCAGTGTATGGTCAGTGGAAGTCTAGTGGAAGGAGTGACCGCAGACAGGCTTCCAAGGCCTAACATAACAAACTTGGGCTGGCTGTAGGCACTTTTAAATTGGTTCCAGGGGTACACGGGCAGCAGTGGTCTGGTCAGTGGAAGTCTAGTGGAAGGAGTGACCGCAGACAGGCTTCCAAGGCCTAACATAACAAACTTGGGCTGGCTGTAGGCACTTTTAAATTGGTTCCAGGGGTACACGGGCAGCAGTGGTCTGGTCAGTGGAAGTCTAGTGGAAGGAGTGACCGCAGACAGGCTTCGAAGGCCTAACATAACAAACTTGGGCTGGCTGTAGGCACTTTTAAATTGGTTCCAGGGGTACATGGGCAGCAGTGTATGGTCAGTGGAAGTCTAGTGGAAGGAGTGACCGCAGACAGGCTTCCAAGGCCTAACATAACAAACTTGGGCTGGCTGTAGGCACTTTTAAATTGGTTCCAGGGGTACACGGGCAGCAGTGGTCTGGTCAGTGGAAGTCTAGTGGAAGGAGTGACCGCAGACAGGCTTCCAAGGCCTAACATAACAAACTTGGGCTGGCTGTAGGCACTTTTAAATTGGTTCCAGGGGTACACGGGCAGCAGTGGTCTGGTCAGTGGAAGTCTAGTGGAAGGAGTGACCGCAGACAGGCTTCGAAGGCCTAACATAACAAACTTGGGCTGGCTGTAGGCACTTTTAAATTGGTTCCAGGGGTACATGGGCAGCAGTGGTCTGGTCAGTGGAAGTCTAGTGGAAGGAGTGACCGCAGACAGGCTTCCAAGGCCTAACATAACAAACTTGGGCTGGCTGTAGGCACTTTTAAATTGGTTCCAGGGGTACACGGGCAGCAGTGGTCTGGTCAGTGGAAGTCTAGTGGAAGGAGTGACCGCAGACAGGCTTCGAAGGCCTAACATAACAAACTTGGGCTGGCTGTAGGCACTTTTAAATTGGTTCCAGGGGTACATGGGCAGCAGTGGTCTGGTCAGTGGAAGTCTAGTGGAAGGAGTGACCGCAGACAGGCTTCCAAGGCCTAACATAACAAAATTGGGCTGGCTGTAGGCACTTTAAATTGGTTCCAGGGGTACATGGGCAGCAGTGTATGGTCAGTGGAAGTCTAGTGGAAGGAGTGACGGCAGACAGTCTTCGAAGGCCTAACATAACAAAATTGGGCTGACTATAGGCACTTTTAAATTGGTTCCAGGGTAACACGGCCAGCAGTGGCCTGGTCAGTGTAGTAGTTGTAGAAAGAAGGGACCGCAGACAGGCTTCGAAGGCCTAACATAACAAAAATGTCAAAACAATGGTATTGTCAGTGCCAGGCATTGAAGGATGTCAGCGCCTAGACTACACATTGGTGAAGCTGTGAGAGATAATTTTGCTAGTGGTAGAGCACTGTTTGAGCTGGGGGGGGAACTGGCTTGTGGCCGGCGGTACAGGCACAGGGCCCCTCATATTACAACGGTGTGTCTGACGTTGGGTGCGCACCACCACCGACAGAGACACTTTATTGTACTATGAGGGACCCAGTGGCAGTGCCGTCGACCAAAAGCGGCCACACCCACCTCTTCAGACAAACAGCACTCTCAAGGGTCCAAGCGCAAAGTGGCGATAGCACGGCCCCGTGTGGGGAGTTTGGCCATTTCGTGAGGTGGAAACATGTCGTATGCTGGACAATCAGGTGAAGAAAATTACGAGATTGGAAAAGTCATTCAGAATAGTCCACAGGCAAGACCTTTTCATAGGAAAGCTAGGTGTCAGCCGGGCAGGGTGGGGCAAAAGATTTTGAAATCCAGTTGTGGTTCATTTTAATGAAGGTTAGATCATCTACATTTTGGGTAGCCAGACGAGTCCTTTTTTCTGTTAGTATTGAACCTGCAGCACTGAATACTCTTTCTGATAGGACACTAGCTGCCGGGCAAGCAAGCTCCTGCAATGCATATTCTGCCAATTCTGGCCAGGTGTCTAATTTGGATGCCCAGTAATCAAATGGGAATGACGGTTGAGGGAGAACGTCGATAAGGGATGAAAAATAGTTTGTAACCATACTGGACAAATGTTGTCTCCTGTCACTTTGAATTGATGCTGCAGTACCTGTCCTGTCTGCGGTCATAGAAAAATCACTCCACAACCTGGTCAGAAAACCCCTCTGGCCAACGCCACTTCTGATTTCTGCCCCTCTAACACCTCTGGTCTGCTGGCCCCTGGAGCTCGTGTGAGAACGATCACGGGCGCTGTGTGCAGGGAATGCCAGAAGCAAACGGTCAACAAGAGTTGATTGTTTTGTTGCTAATATTAGTTCCAAGTTCTCATGTGGCATAATATTTTGCAATTTGCCTTTATAGCGAGGATCAAGGAGGCAGGCCAACCAGTAATCGTCATCGTTCATCATTTTTGTAATGCGTGTGTCCCTTTTGAGGATACGCAAGGCATAATCCGCCATGTGGGCCAAAGTTCCCGTTGTCAAATCTGCGGTTGTGCTTGGTTGAGGGGCAGTTGCAGGCAAATCTACGTCACTTGTGTCCCTCAAAAAACCAGAACCCGGCCTTGCCACGCCACCAATTTCCCGTGCCCCCGGGAAAGCTTCCTCATTAAAAATATACTCATCCCCATCATCCTCCTCATCCTCCACCTCCTCTTCGCCCGGTACCTCGTCATGTACACTGCCCTGACCAGACAATCGCTGACTGTCATCAAGGCTTTCCTCTTCCTCTGGTGCAGACGCCTGATCCTTTATGTGCGTCAAACTTTGCATCAGCAGACGCATTAGGGGGATGCTCATGCTTATTATGGCGTTGTCTGCACTAACCAGCCGTGTGCATTCCTCAAAACACTGAAGGACTTGACACATGTCTTGAATCTTCGACCACTGCACACCTGACAACTCCATGTCTGCCATCCTACTGCCTGCCCGTGTATGTGTATCCTCCCACAAAAACATAACAGCCCGCCTCTGTTCGCACAGTCTCTGAAGCATGTGCAGTGTTGAGTTCCACCTTGTTGCAACGTCTATGATTAGGCGATGCTGGGGAAGGTTCAAAGAACGCTGATAGGTCTGCATACGGCTGGAGTGTACAGGCGAACGGCGGATATGTGCGCAAAGTCCACGCACTTTGAGGAGCAGGTCGGATAACCCCGGATAACTTTTCAGGAAGCACTGCACCACCAGGTTTAAGGTGTGAGCCAGGCAAGGAATGTGTTTCAGTTGGGAAAGGGAGATGGCAGCCATGAAATTCCTTCCGTTATCACTCACTACCTTGCCTGCCTCAAGATCTACAGTGCCCAGCCACGACTGCGTTTCTTGCTGCAAGAACTCGGACAGAACTTCCGCGGTGTGTCTATTGTCGCCCAAACACTTCATAGCCAATACAGCCTGCTGACGTATGCCAGTAGCTGCCCCATAATGGGAGACCTGGTGTGCAACTGTGGCAGGTGCGGATGGAGTGTTTGTGCGACTGCGGTCTGTGGACGAGCTCTTGCTTCTGCAGGAGGACGAGGAGGAGGAGGAGGAGGAGGGGGTGCGAACGGCTACAGACAACTGTTTACTAGACCGTGGGCTAGGCAGAACTGTCCCAAACTTGCTGTCCCCTGTGGACCCTGAATCCACCACATTTACCCAGTGTGCCGTGATGGACACGTAACGTCCCTGGCCATGCCTACTGGTCCATGCATCTGTTGTCAGGTGCACCTTTGTGCTCACAGATTGCCTGAGTGCATGGACGATGCGCTCTTTAACATGCTGGTGGAGGGCTGGGATGGCTTTTCTGGAAAAAAAGTGTCGACTGGGTAGCTCGTAGCGTGGTACAGCGTAGTCCATCAGGTCTTTGAAAGCTTCGCTTTCAACTAACCGGTAGGGCATCATCTCTAACGAGATTAGTCTAGCTATGTGGGCGTTCAAACCCTGTGTACGCGGATGCGAGGCTAAGTACTTCCTTTTTCTAACCATAGTCTCATGTAGGGTGAGCTGGACTGGAGAGATGGAGATCGTGGAACTAGCGGGGGTGCCGGTGGACATGGCAGACTGAGAGACGGTGGGAGATGGTATTGTTGCCGCCGGTGCCCTAGATGCAGTGTTTCCTACTACGAAACTGGTGATTCCCTGACCCTGACTGCTTTGGCCTGGCAAAGATACCTGCACAGATACAGCAGGTGGTGCGCTAAATGGTGGTCCTACACTGCCGGAAGGGATGTTGCGTTGATGACTAGCTTCATTGGCCGAGGGTGCAACAACCTTAAGGGACGTTTGGTAGTTAGTCCAAGCTTTCAAATGCATGGTGGTTAAATGTCTATGCATGCAACTAGTATTGAGACTTTTCAGATTCTGACCTCTGCTTAAGGAAGTAGAACATTTTTGACAGATGACTTTGCGCTGATCAATTGGATGTTGTTTAAAAAAATGCCAGACTGCACTCTTTCTAGCATCGGATACCTTTTCAGGCATTGCAGACTGAGCTTTAACCGGATGGCCACGCTGTCCTCCACCAGGTTTTGGCTTTGCCACGCGTTTTGGGCAAGATACGGGCCCGGCAGATGGAACCTGTGGCGATGTTGATGCCTGCTGCGGCCCCTCCTCCTCCTCTGCTTCAGAACTGCTGCCGCCTGCACCCTGTTCCCCCAATGGCTGCCAATCGGGGTCAAGA